>NW_027412088.1:203111489-204311489 GCF_047663935.1 Musca autumnalis
GTATGTTAAATTTTTCACCTCCAAAATTACATAATATTGACTATTTAATATGGTATCTCGGTACGTATGACTGCTGGCACACTGTATACGCCTCACCTTTTTGTAATAAATAATAAAAATGGGAAGTATTGTATAGAAAATAAATTTCAGATTTTCCAAGGCCTTAGAAATCAACTTTTCAGTGAGAAATTTAAATAATATATTAATAGGACATTTAATATTTTAAACTAAAACATCAACTGTGCAAAATTCTGGGGTATGAGAATCTTCTCTCCAGCTTCTTATATCAGAATAAATTTTCATTTGCAGACTTCTTACAGCAGGATAATAAAAGTATCAGTCAGTCCGTAAACAGTCACGTTGCCCAGAAACTTCGTCTAATATTGATATTCCGCATCGTTTTGTCACCAATTTCATTGCCCAAGTCGCAGAAATTGCAATATTTTAAGTCGTACACTAGAACGTATAATTCCTGACAGCTTGTATACGCCACAGGCTCTCTCCATGTGGTTTAAATAATATGAAATGGGATGGTAAAGGCATTCTGCTTCAAAAGATATTTAAATTTTTTTATTTACGACGGTACAGAGGAGCAAGGGATCACTAACCACAGCACTGTGTGTAATTTTCTAACTTTGGCGTTTGACGTTTGGTAAATTTTAGATTTTCCAAGGCCTTACAAATCAACTTTTCAGTGAGAAATTAAAATCTTCAAGTGATTATGTGATTCTTTTCAGTATCTCCAAAGGAAATAATGCTTTGGGGGAAATAAGTAAGGACACTAACATGATAATAATAAAAGTATCAGTCAGTCCGTAAACAGTCACGTTGTCCAGAAACTTCGTCTTGTATTGACATTCCGTATCGCTTTGTCACCAATTTCATTGCCCAAGTCGCAGAAATTGCAAGATTTCAAGTACACTGGAACGTATAATTGCTGTTTAAATAATATAAAATAGTTGTAAAGGCATTCTGCCTCACAAGATTTTATTCAGAAGATATTTAATTTTTTTATTTACGACGGTACAGAGGAGCAAGGGGTCACTAACCACAGCACTGTGTGTAATTTTCTAACTTTGGCGTTTGACGTTTGGTAAACTTTAGATTTTCCAAGGCCTTACAAATCAACTTTTCAGTGAGAAATTCAAGTCTTCAAGTGATTATGTGATTCTTTTCAGTATCTCCAAAGGAAATAATGCTTTGGGGAAATAAGTAAGGACACTAACATGAAAAATTTCCCGCCTCAAATTCTTCATATGTACCTTAAACATTTCAATTTTCTTTTTTAAACGTAGAAAAACTATAGATAGACTCTTAGGTGACTACTAGACACAATCCTAACCTGTCTACAATCATAAATTACGAGCTATCCATTGCCTAAATCATATATAACTTAGATTTGATGGCTTATAGGGTCTTCAGCAAAATATTCATCACACCATAACGCGAACTTCACGGCGGATCTGTCCTTCGGGGTTCTTAATATACTCACCAAGGACATCCATTCCCCAAAAGGAATTATCTCTTCCCCAGACTTTTACCTCCATTTTGTTGCATAGTGTTATTAGCTTTCTAGTTTTCAATATTCCGCCTAAAAAGATGCCCATTCATTTGTCTTTGTCATACAAATCAGTTTCTAATATTTGAGCTGAAATATAGATGGCGTTATAGTTCTAATGAAATATCTAATTTATTTTTGCAACTTTGGCTTCTCTTCTGGTTTTTTTCTTGTCTTAACTGACTAAACCTGACTACACAAAGCCATTACAAAAACAATTCAATTAAAATTTCTTCTCTTCAATGAATATGAAATTAATTAATTTTTAAGACTGCAATAAAAGCTTGACATGAAACCATAATGGCTGCCCCCAAATGTATATAGTTAAAAATTTACTACAAAGACCAAAAAAAATAAACTCTATTTTTATGGGAAAATAAATCAATTTTCTTTGTTAAACTTCATGTACACATGAATGTACATACATATGCATGTAGCTATGTTTGTTCTACTGCCACCTGCTTGAATGTTTGTCTATATAAATGTTTAACGAAGAGCAAAGGACACCATAAACAATTTATACCACAACAAACCTAGCAAGCCACACGTAGTTCAGAGTGAATATACATATAAAGAAAGAATGAAGAACAAAAAAATAGAAACAAGCAAAACCTTCACTTGTAAGTTCAACATTTATTGGTTTAATTTCCTTTTTTGCAGTTTATTTTTACAGGATCCCAATGCAGGATTTCAAAAGAACATTACCACCAGTTGTAGAACACACATCACACACACACATATGTAATTTCACATACAAGTTCTCCTTGTTAAGTTATAAAATAAAATGTATGCCATACCAATTTATAACTTTTGGGGCTAAAAATAGAAATCTTGTTAAACTAAAACAAACACACCGGCTACAAACCCCCTCCCCCCACAACTTGGGACACACACACACACTCAAATTTGCAAATGAATTTTATACCTCCCTCTCTCTATGTGTGTTAGAAGCAAATTCATGTAGTATAGGAATGGCAACAAATATAAAAAAGGCACAACACAAAATAGAAACAAAGAAAAAAGTTGTAAACAAAGACAATAAAGACAGGTTATTGTAAGGAGGACATTGAGATACCCTATAACGAAGAAATATAAATGCTACATGGGAGAACAATAATTGGACAAAAAAAATTTGATTATTTAAATGTTTTAAAATAAGAATGCTTTACGAGAAAAAACGTAGGCGTATACATTATGTCGTCAGTCATACGTACACATGTACCACATGAAATATTTTTTATGTAATTTAGGTAATGCTAATAAATAAGTAAATAAAAAAATTAAGAAAAAAATAAATAAATAAATAAATAAGTAAATAAATAAATAAATAAAAGAAAATAAATAAATAAATGAATAAATAAATAAATAAATAAATAAATAAATAAATAAATAAATAAATAAATAAATAAATAAATAAATAAATAAATAAATAAATAAATAAATAAATAAATAAATAAATAAATAAATAAATAAATAAATAAATAAATAAATAAATAAATAAATAAATAAATAAATAAATAAATAAATAAATAAATAAATAAATAAATAAATAAATAAATAAATAAATAAATAAATAAATAAATAAATAAATAAATAAATAAATAAATAAATAAATAAATAAATAAATAAATAAATAAATAAATAAATAAATAAATAAATAAATAAATAAATAAATAAATAAATAAATAAATAAATAAATAAATAAATAAATAAATAAATAAATAAATAAATAAATAAATAAATAAATAAATAAAAAATAAATAAATAAATAAATAAATAAGTAAAAATATAAATAAATAGATAAAAAAATATATACCAAAATTCGATATATTATTTATTTTCAAAATTGAAGTTGGTACATCGGGGCGTATGATATGTGACACAATGTATTAGGCTCGGCAACATCAGAACTTCAACGGTGCCAAAAATCCCGCAGCCATGTAGTACTTCTTTACAGTTGACACGCATTTCGGACTTGACAAAAAGAGGAAGCCCGCATGATTGAGCTTGTTATAGAATCGAGCTGCGCTGATTGATAAAAGAGAAGTCTCGCTTTGTCTTTTCAGAGATGTTCGCCCTGGTAGCAAAATGGCCATGCATGATTACAACTCCCAAGCTTTGAATGAAGTTGCAAATCTCAGAAAGACCGACAAAATATTTCCAACCATTACCCACCATTTGCAAAAGAACTCACTCAGAATGATTCTTTAAATATCGATTGCCTCAGCAATACGTCACCTTTGTTTAAAAGCAAAATTCATAAAGGGATTCATAGGCGTATGATTATTGTCACAACATTTACGCCTATATGATTACTGTCGGAACAGATAATACAGTATTAAATACCTTCGAGACAATATACCACGTATTTTTTTCGACACAGTTAAACCTACCACAGGGATATTTCACTACTTCTGAATGCTCTAAAGGCTTTATAATTTACATAAGATTTGAAGATATCATTCCATACCCATGTGATTTTGTTTTGTTTGGATCAATTTAGGTGCGCCTTAACTAAGTTTAAATGAAAGGTGCTTACACCTGAGAAGTTTTTGCGGTTTCTGAAACTACAATGTTCATAGATGATAAAAAAAAAAAACAAAAAAATTCGCCCGTGGGATATTCAACTAAATCGCGGTCAAAGTTCACATTTTTAAGGCTTTTTTAGGTTTCCACGATTTTGCTTGGAAACCGCAAGCCCTATCGACATGGGATTTAATAAAGTGTTATAGCATTGAAAATTCTCTACAAGATTGACACTTACATTGAGCCTTACATCGAATTTGAAGCATCCAACCTTATCTTTTACGGATGCTAGCAAGATTAATTATCGTCTTGTCAGTCCCTGGTGATCTTTAAAGACAGAAGTCATAGGGACATACACATAGACTTATGATGTCTGTCCTGTCGTATACGCCACAACTGAATTTCTATCAAAAGAAGTCCATCACCACCAGAAGATCTTTGGGATAAAAAATATAGTATTTTGTCTACTGAGGAAATATGAAAAGTTTTCTGTCTATTTAAGAAACTTAAAAGGTCTATTTTTATGTGTCCTATAGAAGATCTTCTAGATTTGCTGTAATAGATTAGCGTCGTGTTAGACCCTGTTTATCTTTAAAGGCAGAAGTCATAATGGCATATTATTGTCGAAACGTATAAGTCACGGTTAATATGTACACAAACATGTCTCATTTTGAACTGGACTTATGTCTATAGCTGACCCTTAAAGGATTCTTCAGCGAATAAAGGATCTTCAAAAGATTTTGCGTATTTTAAAAAAATTGTCTGTTGAAGACCCGCCTGTACAACGCCATTAAAATGTCGTATGCCTGTCAAGGATCTACTTTTGATCTTCTAGCCTTTAAAAGGACTCCTCTCTGTAGAAGCTTTGACAACATCCTGTGTTTAGAGAAGATCTGTTATATGTATTTTCAGTATATAACAACCTTAAACGGTTTTTATGTGCCTATAGAAGACCTATAAATGATCTTTTGCATTTACTCTGTACATATGATTGATTTCTAAAGGCAAAAATCACAAGGGCGTATGATTGTTGTCGAAATGTATACGCAACAGTTAATTTAAATAAACATGTGGAATTGTAAACAGTGGGGGCCACCGTGGTGCAATGGTAAGCACGTGCGCCTTGCACTCAGAAGGCCAAGCAACATCAAATTTTCAACGGTGGCAAAATTCCCCCTTAGTAATGCTGGCGCAATTTCCTGAGTATTTAAGCCATGAAAAACTTCTCTACAAGTGGTGTCGTAAGACACGCCGTTCGGACTCGGCAATAAAAAGTAGGTCTCATATCATTGAGTCAATATGAATCGGCGTGCACTCATTGATATGAGAGAAGTCTCCTTGTTGTGGGAACATATGTATGTATGTATCTATATGGAATTGTCAACTGGATTTCTTTCAACAGAAGACCTATACAAGAAATATCTACCGAACTATACCGATTTTTCTATCCACAGAATGGCTTTAATATGTATGATTTTCTCGCCTCCGAAAGGTCTATAGAAGATTTTAAATCATCTTCTGTTAAGGTATTTCGTCAATACATAGTCCTTTAAAAGGCCTTCCTTCTGCACATATTTTTAGAAGACATTTAAAAAAAATATTCTAACTCTAGTAGGCCTTTAAAAGGCCTACTAGAGGTAGAATACATTTGTGGGAGTTTTAAAGTAATCGTTAAAAAACTTGAAATCTTTACCTTCGAGAGGCTTATCTTAATCACCAAGGGTATGACTTTGCTATTTCTTTTATTTATTGGCTAAAGCAAATTTATTTACAGTTTGTAGGGTGTACTAACAAACTAAGCGATAAAATGAAACAGGGACTAAGACAACAAGAATATTAGTTTTTCTAACTCACTGAGCCCAGGCATTGTTTCTTCCTTTCCTTTTCACAAATGTATGTCCTCCCATGTTTCTTTCCGTACACTCTTTTAGTTTCGTTATTGACACACCTCCACACACATACACCCTATACACAAAAATAACATCAGTTAAACACACATTTACACAATTTAATAAATATTGGCAAACTTCACACACACACCCATACAGTCAACTAAACAGTTATTGGCAAAATACATTGACTTAAAAGAAAGAAGAAAAAGCATTTTTTCCGTTGTGTATGAGTTCAATGGTGTTTCCTTTCTGTTATACTTTTGGCCTGTAAAAGGCAAATATTTGTTTTGGTTATGGGCATATAAAAAGCACCCTACATGTGGGTGAGTGTGTGTGTATGGTGTCGTTTTCTGTTCTTCATTGTTAGGCCTTTTTGTTTAATTTTATAGTAAGTCTCATATAAGACAAAGAAACCATATTATACAAGGAACCTACCATGTTATCTGGATGTGTGTGGCTGTGTGCGACAATTGTGTGTTTGAATATCTTTTCATCTGAGAAGAACATTGGGCGTCCCTTGTTTTGGTATTGTATTGAACTAATAAAAATTCCCTTAAGTAACCTTAGTCATCTGATATTAAATTGTTGACTTTTTATTTTTGGTTGTAGATGTAACATTTTCGTTTTGTTCTGTTTTCTCTTTGACATGGGAAAGTAATACCACACCTTATGACACACTCATATATTTATTTATGCATGTGTCTTTATATTCATATTCACATGGAAAAGGTTTCTGTTTTAGTTTTTTCTTTCTTTTCTGCTTCAAATAACAAGCATGCAAACATCTTCGTTGTCGCACACAGCAAATCACCATGTGTGTGTAAGTCGTTGATATAAATACAGATTATTTCTTCTTTTGTTTTGTAGTCTCCTTAGTTGGTTTTTCCCTTTTTTGTTTCTTTGTGTTTCTATTTTTAGCCAAGGATAATTGGCCTGCTTGGTTATTTTTGGGTTTTCTTCTGATCTTTTGCGATTGGTATCAGATAATGGCATCAAATTTATTGCCACAACAAGGAAATTTGATTAGGAATCATAACGATTTCGTTAAATTGGTGATAAACGTTGGCGGGTTTTATATTTCGTAAGAGACTTATTTGGTTTTTTTTTTTTTTTTGCAATTGGATGTATGGGCTTTGCAAACTGTGTGAAAAAGGAAAATAGCTCTTCTTTTGTTTAAACAAGAGCCATCTCAAAAATATCGATTCTCATGAAAACTTTTCACAGATAATATTGTATCAAATACCTTTTTTCCTATCCCACTGACACTTCCACAGATTTAGAAGTAGGGAGTTCCCCACAAAGAGAAATTTCGCTACATCTGAATACTACAAAAACCTTATTTTTGCATATGACTGGAAGATTATCTTTTTTGTCAGGACCTTGTGATTTCTTCTGGCTCACAGGCAGTTTTTATAAATGGATACTCATAGGCGTGTGATTGTTGTCGCAAAGTATACGCCATCTAGACGTATGATGACTGTCCGAACGTATACGCCACCGATAATGTAGTATCAAATACCATAAACCACAATCGGTTAAATGGAAAAGACAACCTATTCATAGAGTTTGAAACTTTCAACGATTTAGAAACACTATATCTAACCTTATCGTTTTCAGATGTTTAGATATTTAAGAAGAGAAAGCCACGATTAATGTGTACATAAATATGTCAAAATTTCAATTGAATTTTTATCTTTAGAAGAACATTAAAAGGTTCATCTAACCTTAATTTGTTTGCAGATGCAAGCAACATTATCGTTATGTAAGACCCTGGTGATATTCAAAAACATAAATTAAATTGGTGATAAACGTTGGCGGGTTTTATATTTCGTAAGAGACTTATTTGTTTTTTTTTTTTTTTTTTTTTGTTTTTAAATTGGATGTATGGGATTAAATGGAAATCGATTAAATGGAAAAGACATCCCATTCATAGAGTTTAAAACTTTAAAAGATTTAGAAACACTATATCTAACCTTATCGTTTTCAGATGTTTAGATATTTAAAGAGAGAAAGCATAAGCGTATGCTATTTGTCTAAACGTATACGCCACGATTAATGTGTACATAAATATGTCAAAATTTTAATTGAATTTTTATCTTTAGAAGAACTTTAAAAGGTTTATCTATCTTAATTTGTTTGCAGATGCAAGCAACATTATCGTTATGTCAGACCCTGTTGATATTCAATGACATAAATCATATGTGAACGTACGTTACTAATAGGCGTATGATTGTTGTCCAAACGTATACGCCGCGACTAATTTGTACATGACTATTACGCATTTGCATCTGAAGAGCTCTTTAGACGTATGACCACCGCCAAAACTTATACGCCATATTCAAACAGAGGTGAATGAAAGGTCCTTAAAGCAGGATTATGTTAACGACATATCCTGCGTATTGCAAAATCCTCTTAGCGATAAACTGTAGGTCCCATATCATTGAGCTAATATGAATCGGGATGCACTCATTGATATGAGAGGAGTCTCCCTTGTCCCATCTGGGATGTTTGTGGAACAATTATTATTACTTCTTTATTATTTTATTTATTTATTTATTTTTTTATTATTAATTTATTTATTTAAGATATAGGAGGCTCTATACACCATATGACCCTTTATCAGCACGCTTGTTGAAGTTTATTAAGGCTACGATAATAGTTTCTTCCAATCAATTTTTATTTTTCTCTGCAATCTAGGGTCCTATCGAAAGCTTGGCCAGTTTTTGGCGAGATAGGGGTTCCTTTCTTAAGTTTATTTCAAAAATGTACGATCCCTGACAGATACGCTGGAATCTTTGTTTATTCTTCTGAAAAGAAGAAGTTTCTCGTTAGAAGTGTGTCCAACTTTGCTAAAGTATTACTAACAGAACTTCTGCTAATATTATGGAAATAGGATGAAATAATGAAAGGAGCAACATGGCGTATACGTTGTGATGACACTTATACGTACTGGAGTTTTCTCTGTAATGGATTTGTTATGAACCGTTTGGATAACACTGTGTGTAATTTTTTGAGTCATGTTTTATTAACCACAATTTAACACCGCAGCGTAATAGAAGACCAAAAAAGAAAACACACGTGTCTTGTCTCGCCCTTTTTCCCTATCTCATCAAACTTGGCGGTTTGAGGCTTTAATGTAAAATGGGATCATTTAGGCAGGATTATATCTTCCACAGCGTCATCTTTAAAGTCAAAGGCGTCAAGGTGAAATATCATTCAACATTTTTTCTCCGATCAAATTTAAAGCAAACGGCTAACTACAAAAATGTAGCTGAGAGATATAGCTGAGATCTAGAAAGATGTTTCTAGAATATGCGAACTCTGTATAAACGGTTTGTAAAGGTCAAAATAGCAAAGCAAATGCCATTTTTATCCTTTTTTCTCTGTTTCTGTTGAACAGATACTAAACCGCTTAACATTGAAGAAAAGGGTCAACTAAAATTATGTAGCACAGATATTAGTAAAAATTTGTCTGGAACATAACAACCGTCTGCGAAAGGTATTTAAAGGTCAAAATAGCAAAATACTTTAGAAAATATTAGATTTTTATACTTTTTTCTCTTCTATCGCGGTGTCAGAATATGGTTAATAATTTTCGTGTCGCATAGTGTAATTTTATGAGAGACTTTCAGAAATCTATATTTCGAAGACTTTTAAAGTGTCCGAAGAGTCTCTAATGACAAACCTGTCTTTTAAAAATATCTTTTGAAGATGTTGATGATTATAAACTTCATGAAAATCCATTTACATCTCTGTTTATTTTTCTTTGCCTCCACGTAGTCCGACATTGCTCCAACATAACCAATAACAATTCCTTAGGTGTCATGTAATTTAATTTTTATTGCTGATAATTTCCAGAAATTAAGTGCATTAATTTTGTAAGACAATGTGGCGTATACGTTGCGACGGTACTCATACGTTCAGTGGTTCCTTTCTTTGTTTAAGATTAATCTTATTAATTTTACATCAAATCGATGACCCATAGTGCCTTATAAGTGGGAAAAAGTTGTTTAAATTTGATTAGCAATTTTTGCGGAATCTTTATTTTAAGGTCTTTATACAGATAAACAAATCAAGCCTAACAATGCCAAATAAGTCAGGAAAAAAGTTAATAACAAATGTTCTTCGAAATCTATGTATGTCTCCTCGACTTACCTAAGATAAACGAAGAATCTCTGAACACAGAGGCAAGCCAAAATTGGTTATATGTATATTTACATATGAAAATTATTAAAAAGTAGTTTGTAAAAAGGTTTCCGAATGTATATCCTTGTCATTAAATTGTATTTTTTGGGTGCATATTTTATCACCACTTCATTTGTTACTTTTTCTTTGGGTGTTTAAACTTAACACGTGCTGCCAACAACTTGTCTGTCTGCCTCTTTGTCACACAGTTTGTATGTCTGTCTGCTTTCTACTAAAGAAATTATTTGCTGTTTTGTCTCATTTCTCAATCTGATAACTGATGATTGACCTTTTTTTGGTTGTTATTTATTTAACAAGCTTAAGGTAAATTGCATGTCGCCAGAATCTTGTGGGACGATCATTAATGTAAAAGCTTTAAAAATGGAATATCATCAAGATTAATAACACACAAATGGGATAAAAGATGTTGTTTTTGAAAGGCAACACTTGAAAATAAATTGAATTTATAAACCACTTTTTTTTCTTTCTGGTCAAAGCAATATTTTTCTTTGAGGGTTATGATTTTTTTTGTAGATTAAATGGAAAATAAAATATTTTTTGTGGCTGACAAGAAAATAATTTAAATTTGTTTAATTTGTAGAGGTCATTGTTGTGGGATAAAAGTGGAAATATTAAATGAAAAATAATTTTTTTTGAGGCAGACAAGAAAATCTTTTTTAAGTTGAACTACGTAGAGGTCATTGTTGTGGGATATTAGTGGAAATATATATTAAAATATTTGTTTTATTGTTGGAAAGAAAACGGTTTTCATGTTGGCGATAAAGAGGTCGTTGTTGTGGGATAAAGTGGAAAAAGTGTATATATGTATGTCACTGCGGTGTATTATTGTTGTCACAACGTATACGCCTATTTCAAAACCCTATTGTTTTAAGGTTTAATTGATCACGTTAAAAAAAATCAAGCAATATCTTAACTCCTTCACATTCAAGTGTACATTAACAAATATTTTAGTGTGGTCAAGGCAATAATTTTTGTTGGAGATACTATGGTAGATTATTGTAATAAAATTAAATATATTTATAAACCATTTTTTCTGGTATGGTCAAGGCAATATTATTTGTTAAGGGTTATTATGAATTTTTTTGCTAGATTTAATGGAAAATAAAAAAATATTTTTTTTTTCATTTTTAATTTTAACTTTGTAGAGGTCATTGTTGTGGGATAATAGTGGAAATATTAAGTGGAAAGTAACATATTTGCCTTTTTTTTCAGGCTGACGAGAAAACCATTTGTAAGTTTTTTTGTTTTTGGAAAGAATGTTTTTAAGGTTGGATATAAAGAGGTCGTTGTTGTGGAATAGAGTGGATAATGTGCTTATATTTTTGTTACTGAGGAGTATCATAGTTGTCACAACGTACCCGCATTACAGTTCTATTTCAAAACGGTATTCATTTTTTAGATCTTTGACTGATCTGTAAAAAAATCAAACAATAACTTAACTGCTTCACATTCAAATGTACATTAAAGAAAAATATTTTAGTGTTAGGAAGGCATTGTTTTTGCTTGGGGGATGGTAGATGAATTGGAAATAAAATATTTTTTGGCTGACAAGATAAAAGTGTTTGAATTTGGCTATGTAGAGGTCGTTGTTCTGGGATAATTGTATTTATATGAACATTAGTTGAGCCACAGAGGCGAATTATTGGTGTCACAACGTATACGCCACATAGTTCAATTTCAAAACCCCCTAGATTTTTAAAGTTTCCAATGAATTCACTTTGGCAGTTTTGTTGTGATGTCACGGTGCTCTTGAAACAATTTTAAATGGAAGGTGCTTACACCTTAGAAGTTTTTGCGGATTCTGAAACTACAATTATATAAATGGCGATTTAAGTTGACATTTTTAGGGGTTGTTTAGGTTTTTACGATTTTGCTTAGAAACCGCAAGTCCTATCAAAATTTGACTAAAAAATGTTGAAGCTATGAAAATTCTCTACAAGATTCGCCTTTAGGGTATTCTCATCGGTTTTACCGTTTTTGAGATATTGAAGTTCAAATTGGGACAATCCAAATTTAGTATTCTCTGCCCTTCCCTAAAGTAAATCAATTTTAAATCCCCCACTTAAAAAACTTGTTGTTTTTAAAATTTGAAAACAACAAATATGTGATTAAGCTGGGTCTTACTTTAAAAATAGAAAGGTTCCAATGGATAAAAATAAAATATAATAAATATCGAAAAATCAAAAAAATATTTTAGTCCTGTCCTGTCATGAAAAAAGTAATAAAAAATAATAATAATAATAATAATAATAATAATAATAATAATAATAATAATAATAATAATAATAATAATAATAATAATAATAATAATAATAATAATAATAATAATAATAATAATAATGAAGGCCACCGTGGTGCAATGGTTAGCACGTCCGCCTCAGAAGGTCTGCGGTTGGGATTCGAACCGCAGACCATCTGAGGCCAAGCAACATCAAATTTTCAACGGTGGCAAAATTCCCCCTCAGTAATGCTTGGCGACATTTCCTGAGTATTTAAGCCATGAAAAACTTCTCTACAAGTGGTGTCGTAAGACACGCCGTTCGGACTAGGCAATAAAAAGTAGGTCCCATATCATTGAGCCAATATGAATCGGCGTGCACTCATTGATATGAGAGAAGTCTCCCTTGTCCCATCTGGGATGTTTGTGGAACAATTATATATATAATAATAATAATAATACTAATAGTAATAATTGCTCTTGGTTATTAAAAAACCGATCGTGGATATCTAGAAGCTGATAATATTTTAGTCCTGTCAATGATTTATTGTTTCTGAGATCTTTGGTTTGACTACATGAAAACATAATAATAATAAAAAAATTATAATAATAATAATAATACTATTAATAATAATTTAGTACGTGTAATTTGAGCTACTGGAACTTTAGGCGTATAAGTGCTGTCGCAACGTATACGCCACATTATTCTCCTTTTAGACACACTTTAAATTAAAAGATCTATAATTGCTCTTAACTACTAAAAAACTATTGGAAAAATAGCTTATCTCATTCTGAAGATTGCTTAACCCTTTCAAAGTAAAAAATACGATTTTTTCTCTCACCTATTTGGTAGCACCTAGCACCAAATTTCTCCTTGCCTTGACCATTTAAAGCTAAAATAAATACTTTTTTCTTATTTTGATCCCCTCGCTTTAAAGAATAGTTGAAATCCCTAGGAAAACATATAAATATTTGGGTCGTTTTATGTTCATAATTTGACTTAACCACTATTGGCCATTGAGAATGTTACTCAAAGAAAACAATTCACATTCATGAATGTGGATACAAAAACAAGTCCATTGTTTTTATGTTTAAATATCTATTTATGGTTTTTCACTTCTTGTCTTTAGGAGAAAAAAAAGAAACTGAGATGTAGTGAATTGTCACCAAAAGTACTCCAAAAGCAATCAGCAATTACATATCCATTTTTTCATATTAGTGTTTTTTTGTTTTTGTTCCTAAGAATGAAACCTAGCAAACAACAACAAAAAAGGGTTAAAATGTTTTATAAGCAAAAAGTCTTGCGTTCACACACACAACTACTCTCATGTGTACTCCACACATATGTATGTATGTGTGTATAGAAATGTAAGTGTATGCAAAAGTTATGCTTGTTTTCAAGCTGTCAACATGTTTTTATACCATAAAGGAAATTTCTTGGCTGCTGCTGCCGCTTCTGCTTCTACGTTTTCCTTGTCTTCTTCTCCTTGTGCTTCTTTACAACATTTATGTTTTCTTCCTAACTGTTATTGTCCTCCTTTAACTATCGTTTTTTTTTTTTTTTTTTTTGTGAAAGTCTGCTTTCTGCGACCGGTGTTGTTCCTGTGCCAATCTTGCAACCAACCAGCCAGTCCATCCAAGAAATATCATACGAGTGTGTATGCATTTATGTCCATGCCTTTGGGGTTTATGTGTTGTTTTGTTGTTTGTCTTCTAATTTTTATGTTATTATTTATGAGTTGAGATATTTCTTATTATTTTGTGGTTGTTTACCAAAAATATGCATCCCATAAATCCATGTTTTCCATGTGCCACTTTAAAGACACTTTTTCTGTGTGTAATATGTTTTCGTTATTTTCAAATGCAGAGACATGTGTGAAGAATTTAACCCATACACGAAGTTTGGGAGTTTTAGGAGGGTCTTTTGGGGGTTCCCAAAAATTGTATTTTATTTAATATATTCAACTATGGTCCCCTAAATGTAACTGTGAATTACGTATTTTAGTAATTCGAAGGACCCAAGGCGTATACATTGTGACAGTAGTCATACGCCCTGAAGTCCTTTCTTATGGCCTGTTTCACTAGGACGATTCGAATACAAACTCATTCGAATTACTGCCAAACATCTGTTTTTGAAAAATATTTGAATTGTCTTTATTTTCAATCAAACAAACATTTCCTTCAACAACAGCAGTTTGATAGTAATTCGAACGAATTTGAATTCGAATCGTCTTAGAGAAACAGGCCATTAGCTTATTAGCTATTTCATTGTCATACTTTATTTAAAGTTGATTTTTTTAATAATTCTTCATCTCCAAATGCAAATACTTTAAACAAGAATTTTATTAACATATTTTCTAAAATTGGTAAAAGTTTGTCTTGACATTTTGAGAAACTTGCCGTCGTTTTTGTTTTTTTTACAACTTTTAATGGACACTCACGCTAATAGACTAGTGTATCTATTTAAATGGAAATCTACACCACTACTCTCTCTCTCCATTCATCTTTATTACTATCTCTGCCATTGGCCATTTTGCCTTTGTCCTGTTCAACACCCACAGAGTTTAGTTTTAATGGGTTTTTATCTAATTTTAATTAAGTTTCTCTTTGCCCGTTTAACACAAAAGTAGGCAGCTGTTATTTAAAACAAAACACAATGAAATTATAGGAAACTTGTTAGCAAAAGTATTTTTGGAAAACTTTCTCAGGCGAAAATGTTTGTTTTGTATGGTTAAAAAGAAAATACAAAAGAATATTTTAAGTTATTTAATTAAAATTTTGGAAAATCTAAAGATTCTAATTTGAATAGATTTTTGGAGAAATTATCAAGGAGTATAGGGTGGAGTCTCGCCTTGTCGCTTTAGAGATTTTTCGTGGGAAATGACTATGTAGTAAGGAGAATTAATGAAATTGTGTTATTTATTCAATTAATTAGAGACAGACATTGGAAACATGTGTGGGTCGGATGTGTGGGTCTTCGCTAGGTATAAATTTTTAAAATAAAACTTCTTAGGTCATGTATAATGGTTTAATTATTTAATTTTAATAATGAATATTATTTCAACTTTTGCCCCCCACAGTTCTATTTAAACCTATGGGTCGTATAGATAGCGACAACGATCGTACGCCTATATGAACATATTCACAATGTCGACACATCAATGCTTTTGCTGTATAAAATTTTCTAAAAAAAAAAACATTTCTACGAACATACCAAAAATTTCGAACATCAAAATTTCTAGAAATCAACCGTCAATGGACGCATTGCGCGTCGACGCCATCAACTTGGTCTTCTCACCGTTTACCGCCAGACCCACTTTAGCAGATTCTCTTTCCACCTTTATAAAGGTATCAGTTACTTCTTTTACTGATCGGCCCATGATGTCTATATCATCAGCATAAGCAAGTAACATGTGACTATTGGTGTAGATTGTGCCACTTCTTTTGACGTTTGCCTCTCTCTCAGGATGTTGAAGAGGTCACACGAAAGACTGTCTCCTTGTCTGAAACCTCTTTTGGTACCAAACTCTTCGGAGAGGTTCTTTCCTATTTTAACTGAGGACCTCGTGTCAGTTAAAGTCATTTTACAAAGCCGGATGAGCTTTGCGGGGATACCAAATTCAGACATGGCTTGGAATACCTTTGAACGCAGCGGGCTGTCGAAGGCTGTTTTATAATCGACAAAAAGGTGGTAGGTGTCGATCTGCATCTGTTGGGTCTTCTCCAGGATTTGCCGCAGGGTAAATATCTGGTCAATGGTGGACTTGCCAGATCTAAAGCCGCATTGGTATGGTCCAATTATCTCGTTGACCATAGGCTTTAGTCGTTCGCACAATATCCCTGACACGATCTTGTAGGCAATAGGGAGTAGACTTATGCCCCTATAGTTAGAGCATACAGTCTTATCTCCCTTCTTGTGGACGGGGCACAGGAAACTCAGGTTCCAATCGTCGGGTACTCGTTCTTCCTGCCAGATGGTGCTAACTAGCTGATGAATACATCTTATCAGCGTGTCGCCTCCGGTTTTGAACAGCTCGGCTGGTAAGCCATCGGCCCCTGCTGCCTTATTATTCTTCAGCCGATTTATTGCTGTCTTTACCTCATCTTGGCTGGGCGGTATACATTCAATACCATCTTATGGGATTGGGACTGTGGTATCTTCGTCGTCTTCGCTGCTATTGGATACCAACAGATTTGAAAAATTTTCTTTCCATATCCTGAGTACACTATCTGTATCAGTTACCAAATTACCTTGCTGGTCTCTACAGGAGGATGTGCCTGTACCAAAGCCATCAGTTTGATGCTTGACTCTTTGGTAGAATTTTCGGACATCATTCTGGCTCCTGTACATCTCGATTTTTTCACACTCCCGCTTTTCCATCTCTCTCTTTTTCCTGCGGAAAAGACGTTTCTCCTCTCTCCTTTTCTCCCTGTATCTCTCTCGTGCGCTACGCGTTGCTACGGATTGTAAAGCAGCCTTATATGCCGCATTTTTCTCTTCGGTGGCAGCACGACACTCCTCATCATACCATGGATTCCTTGGTGGAGGTCTCTGGTAGCCAAGTATGGATTTTGCGGCTGTTTGCATGGAGTGGGCAATGCTTTGCCATTGCGCTGATATGTTATCGGGATGAGGAGTGCTTTGATTAAGCAATTGGGCTAGTTGAGTGGAATATGCTGTGGCTATCTGTTGTGATTGCAGCTTACCGATGTCTAACTTTCGTGTTGTGTCTGTTCGTACTTTGTTTGCTACGTTTAAGCGGGTGCGTACCTTTGCTGCAACAAGGTAGTGGTCCGAATCAATGTTTGCGCCTCGGAACGATCGTACATCCAACACGCTCGATGAATGTCTTCCATCTATCACAACATGATCAATTTGGTTTCTTGTTTTCTTATCTGGAGACAGCCAGGTGCCCTTATGAATATCGAGATGATTAAATCTGAATCTGGTACTGCTAACTACCATGTTTTTTGCAGCTGCAAAGTCTATCGCCTAGAATGATTTTAATGTCATGGGCAGGGCAACGGTAATATGTTTCTTCTAAGCGCTCGTAAAATATATCTGGTGTCCTTCTATATATATGGTCTGTCCTTCCTTGTCTTTAGTGGGAGCATGAGCATAAATAAAGCTGATGTTGAAGAATTTAGCTTTTATTCGAATTGCAGCAAGACTTTCATTCACTGGGGTGAAGCTGGATACCAGATGTTTTAGTCTCCGACTAACTACGAATCCACAACCAAACTCATGCTTTACGTCATGGCAGCTATAATACAGTGCGTCACCTTTAGGTGTTGTTGTGACGCCTTTCCCAATCCATCGTATTTCCTGTATGGCAGTAATATCGGTCTTGTACTTTTCAAGTACGTCTGCCAATGCGAAGACTGCACTCTATAAAGAGTGCGAACATTCCAGGTTCAGATTCGCTGATCATGGTCCTTAAACGTTTGTGGGGTTCGTCAACTTTAGAGGGGTTTGTTTTTCTTTTCTTTCGTTTTTTCATAGTAGGCTGTTTTTTCTAGGGTAGGGTTACTAACCCGACGCCCAAACCCAAGATTTTAACGTTCTTATGGGTGAACGCGCTGCACATGTTAGCTCACTACCTTTAACGGGTGTTAAAGGCAGTTCCCCAGATGACACCACGGGGAGGTCAGTGTCCACTTGGGATGAAAGAGGGACCAAGATAAATCCTGGGCTTTGCCATGTTAAAACCGGTCAGGACCGTTGCTTGGTATCTTCCATCCCCTACGTCACCCAGTCATACGCCCATAAACACCCCAAAACCAGAATTAATTGATAACCACGAATCTTGTAGCGAATACATTACGACAATTGTCATACGTTCCGGTGTATTTTTAATAATTTGCCGAAATGTGTGTGCATCCAACAATATGGGTTCCATTAGTGGTAGCCAAAAAGATTTCCTCCGAAATAATGTTTCACTTGTAAAACAGGATCAACGTGCACGGTTCCATTTGAAGTATTTTCTGAAATAGTCGTGAGATATATTTTTTCTAGATTTAAAATCTTAAAACTGTAATCTTCTATAAGTTCATCCTCAAATGATTATTAGAGGCAACACTCATTGGCCGTGGCTTACCGACTAACACACTTTTGAGAGTAAGAAAAACTCCTATCCGCAAAATTTTAATTAAAATAATGATTTAAACTCGATTCAAACTCAGAATACATTTCTATGGTATTTACATGACATTTGTTAAAATAGGTACACGGAGCGTGTACGTATTGACAATAGTCATATGCCCATAAACACCCCAAATGCAGAATTATTTGATAACCACAAGCCTTGTGGCGAATACATTACGACAATTGTCATATGTTCCGGTGTATTTTTAATAATTTGCCGAAATTTGTGTACATCCCAAAACATGGGTTTCCATTAGTGTTTGCCAAAAACTCGTGGTTTTAAAGATTTCCCCCGAAATAATGTTTCTCGTGTAAAACAGGATCAACGTGTACGGTTCCATTTGAAGCATTTTCTAAAATAGTCGTGGGAAATATTTTTTTCTAGATTTAAAATCTTAAAACTGTAATCTTCTATAAGTTCATCCTCAAATGATTATTAGAGGCAACACTCATAGGTCTTGGCTTACCGACTAACACCCTTTTGAGAGGAAGTAGAACTCCTATCCGCAAAATTTTAATTAAAATAATGATTTAAACTCGATTCAAACCCAGAATACATTTCTATGGTATTTACATGACATTTGTTAAACGACGTACACGGAGCGCGTACGTATTGACAATAGTCATACGCCCATAAACACCCCAAAAACAGAATTATTTGATAACCACAAGCCTTGTGGCGAATACATTACGACAATTGCCATACGTTCCGGTGTATTTTTAATAATTTGCCGAAATGGGTTTCCATTAGTGGTAGCCAAAAACTCGTGGTTTTAAAGATTTCCTCCGAAATAATGTTTCTCATGAATAAACTTTCTAAATTAATATCTTTCCCCCTTCGTACTGGTGACCTTATAACTCGCCTTTCACTTCATTTTTCACTTTCTCTCATTACAAAATGCTACACCCCCACATACTTGCTGTCAATAAATTACTAACCAAGTGAGTGACTATCTAACTGAATAAATGACAGGCAGGCAGTAAGGTAATATGAGAAATGAAAAATAATAATCATAACAATTATAGTTGGAGGCGACACAGAGATAGTGAGGGAGAGTGGAAAATAATATATAATGATATTTATAAGCAAAAAAAAACGACTAACACAAAAAGAAAGTCATTGAAATAAATATAGCAACGGTCTTTAACCTGGCGCGACAGTTACACAAAAACTCAACAAGACTAAAGAAAAAAAAAAAAAACAGCACAACACAACAACCCCGAGAAAGAGATATGCGGTATTGTGGTATCTAAACTGACCATTTGTTATGGCGTTTTGAATATCCTTCATGGCTGTAGGTTGTAATGAAATAATAAAAAAAATGATGACGAACAAGAAGCAGAGACAGCAAATAAAAAAATTAATACGGGACACCAATAGCAACAGTTAGGTATACCAACACAAACACACCCACAGAGATAAAGGGATTATTTAGATCAAGCAAAAGGCCATTGTACCCATACCACCACCATCATCATAATAAACAAGAAAAAAAAACAACAAAATAATTTTCCATTCTTTCATTTTTGTAGACAGACGACAGCCAACTATGTAGATAATAATGAAGGACTTATAAGGCAATGGTTTAGTAGCCTCTAAGCCATAATACAATGAAATTCATTCATTTATAAACACATTTGTTGTTTTTGCGTTTTGGTAAAAGGACAGCATGGGAAACCATGTGACTGAGTGGATAAGGCTGATATTTTAAAAGGCACGATTTTAAAAGAAACAAAATGAATTTTTTCTGATATAATAGAGAGATCATGTTCTCGGAGTCTTAACTGTATTCTACAACATTAGCTGTCTGTTTCTTTTAGACGGTTTATTTGCCATAAATTATTAATTATTCCTGCAATCATTTAATGTTATGCTAATGAAATATTGGCCGTTAACTAGCAAGCTTCAGCTAGCTTTCACTATTTTTTTAATTATGTAAATTGTCGATGAAAAGTTTGCAAAGTAGTAGTAGTAGTATCATGCATAATTCCTTGATTTCCATACTAATAACGACAACTTCAAAATGAATGAAATTTAATTAAAAAAACAGCACAGTGAGTGAAATATTTTAATGAAACTTGAAGAATAATTTTTGAGAATATTTTAAAAATTTAATTTAAACGAAGCATATTGGGCCCCAAAAATTTCGAAACCTAAAATATGCTCTGAAAAGGATTTAAAAAATAAAACCTTTAACATCCAAATTATGTTTTAAAGTCGTTTTTAAATTTACTTTTTATCCTAAAATCTTTTTTGTGAGATCGTAGGTTACAACCATTACTATTCTTCGACATATTAAGATTATATGTACTCAAAATATGGCAAATTAACATTTTACATTTCCTTAAAAAATATTTAACATTTTGACAGGTTTTTTTACATTTTGAACCACACAATTTTCTTTGTCGTATACATTATGGCAGCACTTATACGACCATGTATACGTGTACAATATTTCCCTGTTTGAATCGAAATTTCAATCTATTATGTGTCGTATACATGCTAACAACAATTGTACCCGTTTATTACGTCTACCAATCATAGATTTCGTAGCTTAAGAAGTTCTAATTCAAGAAGAATATCATCCGAATATTCGAGAAAAGAAAAAGGGAAGGGGATATTTGTTTAATTGCATTTAATTAATTTAATAAGTATTTTTGTAATGTAATAACTAGTTTTGACGACCCCTCGGCTAGGTCCAAAAAAAGTTTCTTGTAGCAATATATGCATTAAATTATATTTGAAATTGAAATAACATATTTTTACCAGTACTTTTCTAAAAAAGTTAACTGTGTCGTATATATGTTGACAACAATCATAGGCTGATCTGATTAATCAATTAATTTTGCAATCATATGATTCAACCTTAATCATTTCTTGACATTTTAAGATCTAATCACTGTTTTAATTTATATATTTTATCTTTTAAACAATCCTCTAAAATTATTTGTTATTATAAAGGCCCCTTTCCCCAAGTTTGTTTAATAAAAATCAAAGCATACAATTCTTTTTTCGTGAAAAAATATTAAGTTATATTTTTAAATAAAAAAAAAAAACAAAAACCAAAAAATAATTAGAGACTGACTTGTATCTTATTTTTTTCTAACATTAAAAACGAACTTATTTAACTTTACTCAAATTCTATGTGTGGCCTACAAGTAATACCAAAAATCATGCGACCATCTTCATAATAACGCTTTATAAAATTCTTAACAATTTCTCTATAGGACGAAAACCTCTTAAGAGGGCCACTGTACAAAAGAAAATCCCCTTCAGATGTCTTCTACAATACTTGAAGACCTTTTCGGAAGCCTTATGAAGATTTGAATGATCTTAAAGATGTTTTACATTAAATAGATTGTCATTGTTAAGGTCTTCTGCAAAATAAACAACTCCTTTAGAGATTTTATTATAAAAGCCTAAAATTCAAATTAACTTATCTATTGATTTTGTTTCAGAACCTTTTAAGGTATGATTTGGTTACAAGGGTGCGTATGACTGTTGTCACAATGTATCCGCTCTAAGATCCCCAACTATTTAAAATTCAACTTAACATGTTTGCTCATAAGATTCTTTGTTTTAAGTCCCATAACTCAATTGTTTCTACTGCCTTCAAGAGAATTTCTATAGAACGGAATTTTGTTAAAACGAAGGGCCTTGTAAAGGTCTTTTATGGAGAAGATGTAGATGTTTTCCATTGAGAGATTTATTCATATACGTTTCGTCCTCAAGAGACAATTGTAGATAAGAATATTCGCTTAAAAATTCTCTATAGCAAAGAAGCCTAATCAAAGGGCCTCTGTAGAAAACGTCACCCTCTTAGATGATATAAGACTTCTTTTGGAAATCTTATTTGGACTTGAAGGTCCATAAATAGGTCGTACATAAAACAGAAAGAAAAAAGAAAGCTATTGAAAAGTTATTTGATAGAAAGGGTTTATTATTTAAGAAATTGAATAATGGCCTGTTTCTTTAAGACAGGGGTGCTCAAATTGAAAATGTGTTTATCCGTTGCAGTCCAAACAACGACTGATGCTTACTCTCCATTTACGCTACCGCGAAGAGACGAGCACCCCTGCTTTCAGAAACATTTGTTCGAACTACTTTGTGTTTAATTGTGTTTACAATCAAACCAAAATTTTCTACAAAAACTGAAGTTTGGTAGAATTTGAACGAATTTGAATTCGATTCGTCTTAGAGAAACTGGCCATAAGTTTCGGGACTCTTTTGGGTATGATTGCCTAGTTAGAAGGGTGCGTATGACTATTGTCACCATGTATTCGCTCTACTGTTCGCATGTAACATAGGCATTCAATTTAGGCCCAAGTTTCGCCATTAGTTGCATTTGAAGCCACGAAACTCTATTTTTATTGTCCTCAAGACGCCTTCTATAAATCTGTAGATCTTTAAGGAAGCCTTACATAGACCTGAAGACTCTTAAAGGGATTTTCATTAAGTACAAAGCCATTGGAAAGGTCTTCTATATAATTGTGTTTCCAATCAAACCAAAATTTTCTACAAAAACTGGAGTTTGGTAGTAATTCGAACGAATGTGAATTCGAAACGTCTTAGAGAAACTGGCCATAAGTTTCGGGACTATTTTGGGTATGATTGCATAGTTACAAGGGTGCGTATGACTATTGTCACCATGTATTCGCTCTACGGTCCGCATGTAACGTAAACATTCAATTTAGGCCCTAGTTTCGTAATTAGTTGCATTTGAAGCCACGAAACTCTATTTGTATTGTCCTCAATACGCCTTCTATAAATCTGTAGATCTTTAAGGAAGCCTTACATAGACTTGAACACTCTTAAAGTGATTTTCATTAAGTACAAAGAAAAGGTCTTCTATATAATTGTGTTTCCAATCAAACAAAAATGTTGTACAAAAACTGGAATTTGGAAGTAATTCGAACGAATTTGAATTCGAATAGTCTAAGAGAAACTGGCCATAAGTTTCGGGACTCTTTTGGGTATGATTGTAGTTACATAGTTACAAGGGTGCGTATGACTATTGTCACCATGTATTCGCTCGACGGTCCGCATGTAACATAAACATTCAATTTAGGCCCTAGTTTCGTCATTAGTTGCATTTGAAGCCACGAAAATCTATTTTATTGTCCTCAAGACGTCTTCTATAAATCTGTAGATCTTTAAGGAAGCCTTACATAGACTTGAACACTCTTCAAGGGGTTTTCATTAAGTACAAAGCCATTGAAAAGGTTTTCTATATAATAGGCAACTTCTCTAGATATCTCATTAATGGCAAATTAAGGTCCAGATATACCTTCTCTATCGAATACGTTTCGGGCCCTATATACGTATCTTTCTCATGAGACGTCTGTACATGTGAATATTCTTTCAAAAACTTTCTGTGGCACAAAAAGGCTCTTCAGAGAGTCTGTAGATGATATAGGATTCCTTTCGAAAGTCTTGTATAGACTTGAAGGTCCATAAAGAAGTCGTACATAAATTAGAGGTCGTACAGAAAAATTAAATATTGCATTAAAAAGAAAGCTATTTTATAGATTATAGAATATTTTATAGAAATTAAATATTGCGATTTTATTATTAAAAAATCTTTTTTTGCCTATTAAGGCGAAGATCATTTTAATTTTTATTAATTTTCTCGTTGGAGACGAGCTAGAGATTTTTTTCAGTTTTAAAAAAAATTTGCTAGCTCAACTCCAACGAGAAAATGCAAAAAATTCAATATGTTTCCGGACTCTTTTGGGCATTACTACATAGGTTCAATGGTGCGTATGACTATTGTCACCATGTATTCGCTCTATGTTCCCCACTTAATCCGAACTTTGTTTGTAAGCTCAAGTTTTATCATTAGATCCAATTAAAGTCCCAAAAACTTTATTAATATTGGCCTCAAGTTGTCTTCTATTAAGAAGTATACTATATTAAGAACATCCTTTCTTCGAATAGAACACAATTCATAAAAACGTTATAACACTTTACAACTCTTTTGTCAGGGACCATTGCGTTGAATGCATTAAATGAGTACTCTTTGCATGTTCATATTAGTCATTAAGAGGCTGGAAAAATCCTTAAATGCCATTTAAAAATAATAAGCTCATGACATGGGTGACGTAGGGGATGGAAGATATCAAGGAACGGTCCTGACCGGTTTTAACATGGCAAAGCCCAGGATTTATCTTGGTCCCTCTTTCATCTCAAGTGGACACTGACCTCCCCGTGGTGTCACCTGGGGAACTGCCTTTAACACCCGTTAAAGGTAGTGAGCTAACATGTGCCGCGCGTTCACCCATAAGAACGTTAAAAACTTGGGTTTGGGCGTCGGGTTAGTAACCCTCCCCTAGAAAAAACAGCCTACTATGAAAAAACGAAAGAAAAGAAAAACAAACCCCTCTAAAGTTGACGAACCCCGCAAACGTTTTAAGGACCATGATCTGCGAATCTGCACCTGGAATGTTCGCACTCTTTATAGAGAAGGTGCAGTCTTCGCATTGGCAGACGTACTTGAAAAGTACAAGACCGATATTACTGCCATACAGGAAATACGATGGATTGGGAAAGGCGTCACAACAACACCTAAAGGTGACGCACTGTATTATAGCTGCCATGACGTAAAGCATGAGTTTGGTTGTGGATTCGTAGTTAGTCGGAGACTAAAACATCTTGTATCCAGCTTCACTCCAGTGAATGAAAGACTTGCTGCTATTCGAATAAAAGCTAAATTCTTCAACATCAGCTTTATTTGCGCTCATGCTCCCACTGAAGAAAAGGACGAACAGACCAAAGATATATTTTACGAGCGCTTAGAAGAAACATATGACCGTTGCCCTGCCCATGACATTAAAATCATTCTAGCCGATTTTAATGCCAAAATTGGAAAGGAGAATATCTTTGGCCCAACAGTCGGGAAATTCAGTCTCCACAGTGAAACATCTGACAATGGTATGAGACTGATAGACTTTGCAGCTGCAAAAAACATGGTAGTTAGCAGTACCAGATTTAATCATCTCGATATTCATAAGGGCACCTGGCTGTCTCCAGATCAGAAAACAAGAAACCAAATTGATCATGTTGTGATAGATGGAAGACATTCATCGAGCGTGTTGGATGTACGATCTTTCCGAGGCGCAAACATTGATTCGGACCACTACCTTGTTGCAGCAAAGGTACGCACCCGCTTAAACGTAGCAAACAAAGTACGAACAGACACAACACGAAAGTTAGACATCGGTAAGCTGCAATCACAACAGATAGCCACAGCATATACCACTCAACTAGCCCAATTGCTTAATCAAAGCCCTCCTCATCCCGATAACATATCAGCGCAATGGCAAAGCATTGCCCACTCCATGCAAACAGCCGCAAAATCCATACTTGGATACCAGAGACCTCCACCAAGGAATCCATGGTATGATGAGGAGTGTCGTGCTGCCACCGAAGAGAAAAATGCGGCATATAAGGCTACTTTACAATCCGTAGCAACGCGTAGCGCACGAGAGAGATACAGGGAGAAAAGGAGAGAGGAGAAACGTCTTTTCCGCAGGAAAAAGAGAGAGATGGAAAAGCGGGAGTGTGAAAAAATCGAGATGTACAGGAGCCAGAATGAAGTCCGAAAATTCTACCAAAGAGTCAAGCATCAAACTGATGGCTTTGGTACAGGCACATCCTCCTGTAGAGACCAGCAAGGTAATTTGGTAACTGATACAGATAGTGTACTCAGGATATGGAAAGAACATTTTTCAAATCTGTTGGTATCCAATAGCAGCGAAGACGACGAAGATACCACAGTCCCAATCCCAGAAGATGGTATTGAATGTATACCGCCCAGCCAAGATGAGGTAAAGGCAGCAATAAATCGGCTGAAGAATAATAAGGCAGCAGGGGCCGATGGCTTACCAGCCGAGCTGTTCAAAACCGGAGGCGACACGCTGATAAGGTGTATTCATCAGCTAGTTAGCACCATCTGGCAGGAAGAACGAGTACCCGACGATTGGAACCTGAGTATCCTGTGCCCCGTCCACAAGAAGGGAGATAAGACTGTATGCTCTAACTATAGGGGCATAAGTCTACTCCCTATTGCCTACAAGATCGTGTCAGGGATATTGTGCGAACGACTAAAGCCAATGGTCAACGAGATTATTGGACCATACCAATGCGGCTTTAGACCTGGCAAGTCCACCATTGACCAGATATTTACCCTGCGGCAAATCCTGGAGAAGACCCAAGAGATGCAGATCGACACCTACCACCTTTTTGTCGATTATAAAGCAGCCTTCGACAGTCCGCTGCGCTCAAAGGTATTCCAAGCCATGTCTGAATTTGGTATTCCCGCAAAGCTCATCCGGCTTTGTAAAATGACTTTAACTGACACGAGGTCCTCAGTTAAAATAGGAAAGAACCGCTCCGAAGAGTTTGGTACCAAAAGAGGTTTCAGACAAGGAGACAGCCTTTCGTGTGACCTCTTCAACATCTTGCTAGAAAAGGTTATACGAGAGGCAAACGTCAAAAGAAGTGGCACAATATACACCAATAGTCACATGTTACTTGCTTATGCTGATGATATAGACATCATGGGTCGATCAGTAAAAGAAGTAACTGATACCTTTATAAAGGTCGAAGGAGAATCTGCTAAAGTGGGTCTGGCGGTAAACGGTGAGAAGACCAAGTTGATGGTGTCGACGCGCAATGCGTCCATTGAGCTCGGACCGACTGTGGAAGTTGGTTCCTATAATATTGAGGTAGTAAAAGACTTCGTCTACCTCGGCACCTCCGTCAACACAACAAACGACAGCAGTTGTGAAATAAAAAGAAGAATTGTATTGGCCAACAGATGCTACTTTGGATTAAGTAAGCAGTTTAAAAACAAAGCCACATCTCGTCAAACAAATATAACGCTCTACAAAACACTGATACTACCCGTGCTGATGTATGGCTCCGAAGCCTGGGTACTTGCGCAAGCAGACATGGCAGTGCTTGGTGTGTTTGAGAGAAAAATTCTTCGAAAGATCTACGGACCAATCTGCGTTGACGGTGAATATCGACGTCGCATGAACCACGAGCTGTATCTGCTATACAACGACATCAATATTGTTAAACGTATCGAGAAGCAGCGATTGCGTTGGCTAGGCCATATCAAAAGAATGAGCGATGATGAACCCGCTAAAAAGGCGTATGAATACATGCCACATGGCGGTGCACGCAGAATTGGCAGGCCAAGGAATAGATGGCGCAAACAAGTGGATGATGAGATGAAAAGGCGCGGTATTCCAGAGTGCAAAGCAACAAATAGAGAGGAATGGAGATCTCTTCTTAGTTCGGCCTATAGAACAAATGTTCAGCTAAGTAAGTAAGTAAGTAAGCTCATGACAAAGACATGGAAGCTTCTTAAAAAACATGTGAAAAGAACCCCAATATTTTTTTTTTTTTTTTTTTTTTTTTGATTCAAGAGGTCTACTGCAAGAAGAAAAACTCCCAGAAAAGTTATTGATTCAAACGAAGACCCGTAAAAAGGCATTTAAGGAATACAACACGCCCAAACATTATTTTATGTGAAAAGGAGCGTCCTCAAACGATACTCCAAAGATTTTGTCTTGTCAGTTAAGATATCTTCTATTATGTTGAGGAAAATCCTCAACCTCTCTACAATACCTCTCTACAGCCGTCTGTGAGAATTTGTGTTCCTTTAAAGACCCTTATCTCTCTACCCTACCGGGTGCCTACAACTACTGTTACTACTTATGCGCCTATAAACAGACTGACTTTAGGTAGAACAAAAGTCCTTTAAAATACCTCCAATGAAAGGGAAAACTACTTCCTCAATGGAGCAGTCTTTTTATTTTTCTTCTCAGAGATGGGAAATCTTTGAAAGCGATCTTTTCGGAATATATGATGGTCGTTCGAGTAAATTTTATTGAATATAAGATCATTAAAAAGGGATTCCATAAACTAAAATTACCTTTTAAAGGCATCGTTTCACGACTTTCATCTCTACAGGGTGCGTATGACTGCTGTCACAACTTATGAGCTCTATGGTCCTCATTAAAAATCATCTAAATCAGAAGCATCGAAGGCTTTAGGTAGGACGCAAGACCGTCACAAGATTTCCTGTGAAATAGAGAATACCTCGCCAGGAATATTCTATACAATAATAAGTCCCTGGTAAATGGCCAAATATACTTCTAAACTTAAATTTTTTAGTATTGACTCTTTTTCACGAGATGCGTATGATTATTGTCACTACTTATACGCCCTACTGTCGCCACTAAAAGTCATCTAGCGTTTTATATGAGAAATAGGCGAACAAACAAAATTTTCATTTCATGGAAAGCTACTGCAAAAGAAAAGACCTGCTTGGAGTTTTCTGTGAGACACAAGAGGCATTTTGAGGGATCGAAAACCCAGGTAAATGGCCAAATATGCTCCTAAAGTAAAATTTTTTGTATTGACTCTTTTTCACGAGATGCGTATGATTATTGTCAGTACTTATACGCCCTACGATCCCCGTTTAAAGTCATCTAGCGTTTTATATGGGAAATAGACAAACTCGTTAAAACATCTGCAGCAAAGTAACTTCCTTGTGGTTGGATTACTGCAAATGATCTTGGGTCCTTTATAAAAAATAAGATTATTATACTATAACAAATATTTCTTTGGTTAATAAATACTAAGAAATAATTAGGGACATTTATAAAACAGTAATTAATTTTATGTTTAAGAACCTGCTTACTACAATTTAAGAACTAAAGACCAATTAGTATCTCAGAAATATGTTTTTATAAATCATTAAAAATGTGCTTTTATAAATCATTCTAATCAAAAATATTTTAACATATTTTGCCTTGTATTGGTATTGATATTAAATATAATGGGTCTCAAGAAGTTAATAATAGCCCTACAATAAAAAAAAAAACTGTAATACAACGTCAATAATAACAAAAATAAAACAACAACCACAATATTACCGGCAAACAATAATAAGTTGTTACAAAGCATTTAACCTGGAGAGCAATTACCGCTACACGAATACATGACGAGGACGCAATATTTTTTCCATTCTTTTCTTTTCTTTTTTGGTTTTTCTTTTGTGATTACCAATATGACAAGTTAACAAACAAACAACCCACAAAACACACTCACACATATTTTGCATTCATAACAATTTCCATGAAAAAAACTTTGGGTGCAGGCAGCTAGCTCTCCAAGTAATATACTCGTTTTTGTGTTTAGTTTGTAAGTTGAAGGACATTTTTTCTATAAAAAGAGGTCTTTAAAAATACACTGAAACATTTTAACGAAACAACAAGTGCCTCCTTAACAATTCAAGCTAAATTTTTGGTGTATGCAGACGCGCACTCACACACACACAAAAACAAATTCACAACAAGTACAAAGACCTGTTACGAGTACTTCAACAGCACCATTACCACCACTACCGCCACAGCAATGTTGGGTGGCATCAAACTTTATGCCTAATATTAAAACTTGGTTGGTTGCTGGCTGGCCTGGTCATTGTTTGTGTTGGCAATGGGTATGAGAATTAACATGTGTTTTGGACCCATGTGCCTGCCTGCCTGCCACTCTCATTCTATGCCTCTGTGTCTCTTGATGTCTACGTTTAATTGTATGGATTGTTGTTGTTGTTGTTGAAGTGTCTGAGCTACCTTTTAACCTACTTCTAACTAAATATGGCGTGCTTGGCCACTTACACTCTACATCCACACCCACCCATTACGTTACAATTACATTCAGACAACAACAAAAAGTACTTTGAATGTTTTCTTGTTGTTGTTGTTGCTGTCTTATTGTTGCTTAGACATAAAGTACACAAAAATTGTGTATATTTTGCTGCTTACCGAAAAAAAATTGTTTTTCTCTTTTATTTTTATTTCGTAATGTATGAATGTGTATGTGGGGGCTGTGTTTGTGTGCAGCTAGAGGGCTTTGCCATTATTACTGGCGTTTACGTTTATAGGCATTAGTTTTATATGTAAGCTATTTTTAAACCAAAGCGTATGGCCACAAAAAAACTTCAACTATGGCCTGCAGCAAGTCATTATTATATCAAAAATAAAAGAAAACCGAAATTGCCAACAGCCAGGAGAGAACAGTGGGAAATGGATGTCCAAGCCAGAGGAAATTTTTTAAGAAAAAAAAAAACAAAAAAAGGGAATCTTAATATGGGACCAAGAAATCTAGGTTAATACTTGTCAGTACTAATTTTATTTTAAACAAGTCTGCGTATCCCATTGCTGCTTGTTCGTCGCAAGAGTTTAGCTCAATAAATAAAAGCTCGTTACTCTATGGTGCTCCAGTACGTATAAGTCTTGACATTACACATACGCCCTGACATATCGAAACTTTTTTTTAATATAAAATCGAAGACCACTAAAAATCATTTAAAGAATGGAAGACACCTTACCTATCTACTGTCGAAAATAAACGTCCTCCATAGATCAACTACAACGAATACCCCTTAAGAGGCTTTGTATAGGTTAAATATCATCGATATATCTTCTATTAAATATAAAACAATACTCAGGTGCTGTTATGGTATAGTATAGGGTAACTTCTTGGCGTTTAGATAAACTTTAGAGTTTTGATGTATTCTAGGACCAATAGTAAAATTTTGTGGCAAACAAATTTCTAGAATATTTTGGTCTGATCCGACCACATTTAAGAGGAGATTTTAAAGATTTGTGGAAAAAGGGACTAAAAAGACCCCTTTTTTGACTCGCACGAGTGCTTTTTTACAAAAAATATTCCTCGCATTCTTGTCAGTAAAGTTAACAAGGACATCATATACTTAAATTGTAAGGATTCCAAGGAATCTTAACTCAAATATTTCCAAAACTGTAGAAAAATTCTTGGTTTTTGGCAACATTGATACCGATATTTCCTTGGTATGTAATGCAAATAGAGATTTCATTTCTTTGGTGACTTATATTGAAATTTAGCGAAAAAAAAATTGTTTTTGACGCCGTTGTTCTAAAAATAGATTTTGTATTACAATTTTGCCAAAACTCACATGAAGTAAGACCTTAATCCTAAAATGTGTTTTTAATTTTGCATATTTCTGGAGTTTGGGTAGGATATAGCGTTTCGGTGAATTCTAGGATCTATAGTAAAAATTGATGGCGAACAAATTTGTAAAATATTTTGATCTGATACGATCACATTTGATAGGAGAAGGGACCAAAAAGACCACATTAATGGCCATCTAAGGGCTAACAAATATGAAAACTGAAACCAACGGCTCGAAAAACATAATAACCCCTGGTTAGGTCAAAATCCATTAAGTTTCGCAGTTTCGGCCAGGTTTTTCGTAAAATTGGACACTGTGCATTGGGTTAATGTAGCTTTAGTGACCTTCATTGAGTATGAGTGGACTCGTTACTTATACGCCATATTGTGAGCTTGTTAAATACAAGCAATCTGTAAATATCAAGCAGCTGGACATTATTTCAGCACCAAGATACATTTTTCGGGATAATTTGTATTAAATAAAAAAGAATTCTCAAAAGGTATTTTAAACAACACTAGGCCTTTCAACATGGGACCCAAAAGAAGAAAAATGTCCGCTTATAGATCTTCGTAAAAACAAAGAAAAATTTAGTTTCTATCGAAGTCTTCTAAAGGAACAAAAGTCTTCTCCAGGGTCTTCTGTGGGACACAACGGGCCGCAAAGGGATATAAATTGGATTGTATACCACCTGTGGAGTTCGCTGATTATAATAGATAGTCATTAAATTAATTTTATTGAAACAAGTAAAAAAGTATCAGTCGGCTTTGCCGACAGAGATATATCCTCAGTCTGTGTATATTGAAACAATTTTTACCCAAAATACGTATGTATTTAGGTGGTTTTAAAACTTTTGGGCGTTTGAACCGACAAAAATGTTGATTAGGATTAACGATCAAACCGTTATGGAAGTGGATCTCCAGCCACAACATATAGTGCCAGAGGGGGTTTTTACACTATTCGGGCTGTTTGCTCCAGAAGTATGGACTTGCCCCTGAAAACACTTTTACCATCGTAATTGAGGCAGCGAATGCAAGTTGTTTCAACAAAAATCAAAGTGATTCGAGAGCAGGTCTTAAAGTGAACTTATCCGAAAATTTGTGTGGGAGGTACCGGATGGAGTTGATAAATATAGTCCATATTTGAACCTGATCTATATCTGATAGATATATTAGGATGTGTAAAGTGTAGACCAATTCGGTCACTCCCTTCAAGAGTTACTGTACGAACAATTTTTCCGAACATTTTTGAACTTAGAAGTGGACCGAAATGGCTTATCTTCAAACTTAAACTATGTTTGGACAAAATATTACTAAGGCCATATTTTGGACCGAATCGGTTCATCCGTTCGAGAGTTATCGTGCGCTTCAGCCAGCAGGACAGACAGACAGACGGACGGACATGGCTAGATCGACTCAAAATTGTCTGAAACACATTTCGTCCACACATACTTGGGGTTTAAACCATTATTTCGATGAGGCACATTTTCGTCGTATCAAAGTGTATATACCCTCCTTAGCCTAAAGGCTGAGGGTATAATGAGACCCTGAAGTCTTATAAAAACGAAATAACCTTGACAGTTCCTTCTATAAGGTGCGTATGATTATTGTCACACATTATTCGCCCTATGGACCCCGAAAAACAACCTAGAACTGAAGGCCATTAAAAGATATCCGATAGAACAAGATAACTTTTTTTTCTTCTTGTAAACGTTTTCACTGGAATTAAGGGCGGTCACTTAGGTCAACAAATCCAAATGGTGTTTTAAACATATCGTTACTATTTTTACTCTCTACAGGTTGAGTATGACTAATGTCGCAGCTTATACACCATATGGTCCTTGTTAAAAAAGCCATCGAAGTCAGCAGTCTCAGCAGAACCCTTTGTGTAGGAAATAAACCCTCAAAAGATCTCCTATGAAATAGAGAAGAGCCCCTTAGAGGTATTCCAGACAATGATACGCCTCCTTAAGATTTGTAGAAAAGAAATGTTTATTTCGTGGAAGGCTACTACGGAAGATCCAACTTTCCTGCAGTTTTCGTAAGACATATGAGGTCTTGTACGGATTTTCTATGAAATATAGAATACCTCTCTAGACAATGAATAGTCCCCCAGATATGAAACAAAGGAAATCTGTATTTCAAGTTAGTTTTCTACAGCCGATCAGATCTTCCTGGAGTTTTCTGTGAGACATACGAAAACTCTTAAGGGATAGAAAGGCATTGTTTAACTACAAAAAAAAAAACTCATAAAAGCATAAATATTAATTTTAATCTCCATTTGATAGGGTGCGTATAACTATTGTCACTACTTACGCGCTCTATGGTCCCCATGAGAAAATAATATATGCATTCTTATATAAAAAAGACGCCCCATGATCCATCTCAGACTTAGAAAGTTTTGTCTAAAGACGTTCCCTAGACATATTTTATACGATTATGAGGCCTCTCACGATGTATTCTATGGAAGGAATCACCCTCAAAAGATCTTTAAAGGAACCAAAGGGATTTTCATTCCATGGGCGTCTTTTGCAGAAGGGCGGGCTTCTCTAGAATTGTCTGTGGGACATAAGAGGCGTTCTAAGATGGAGAGAACTCTTGTGAACATCTTCCATACAAAATAACACCCTAATATAGGTCTTGTATAGAGTTAAATCACTTCAAAAGTATTGAAATTAAATATAAACCCTTAGACTCACATTTTTACAGGGAGCGTATGATTGCTGTCGCAACGTATGCGCACTATGGAATAAAATAGAATATCATAGCAGAGTCATTTTATACAACAGAGAACTTATCACAGACATTCTATGGAATTGAGTACTCTTTTAAAGTCATCTACAAAATATAGTACTATTCAGGATCCTGTATATGATATCTTAAATCGGTATTTAATCGAAAAAAGTTATAATCAACGAATTAATAATATTATTTTACAAAAAGGTACTCTTTTCTAGAGCATAGTAGACCCTTGAACCATTGGAATAGGACCTACAGTTAGGGACTTCTGTATAATAGGGGGTTGAAAATTTCGTATTGAATAGAAGAAGTTTGCAATCGGATAGGTAACCTGCTCAAGGTCTCTTACAGCACAAAAAAAACCTTAAAAAAATATCTGATTTAGGATGTCCTCCATATAATAGAAGACATCTTCAAAGGTTGCCAAAATGGAAGGTGAAAAGGTCACCTCTTCTGAGGTATAAAATCAAATAAAAATCATTTTAGTAGAATTAGCGACCCTTAGGAAGACAATCTTAGAAAAGAAAATGCCTCAAATAGCGTTTAATGAATTATGAAACTTTTAAACGCTTTATGAGAAGAAGACCTCTTCTAAAAAGTAAAAGACTTTAATGGGCTTCTAATGAGTAGAAGGCTTCTTCTAAAGAATAGAATACCCTAGACAGGCTCTTCCTTGAAAGTATCTTCTTCAGAATATAAGGGAATTCAAGGGCTCTTTTATATTGTGGAAGACCATTGATGGCCTCTACTACAGAAGAGGAGGCCTTTGGATTGCTAATAGAAAGCCATTGAAGGGTTGATCTATAGAATGAGATACCTTTGAAACGCTGTTCTATAGAAAAAAAGATTCTTGAATGGCTCTTCTTTGGAATTTAAGACTATTGAAGGCCTCTGCTACAGATTATAAGACAATTGAAGGGTTCCACTACGGAACATCAAGTTTTAGGAGACCCTCTAAAGACTGGAATAGAAAAATTTTAATAGAATAAGAACAAGACTTCTACATATATGCTCCCACAACATCCCCGACTTCTCTCATACTCAGGAAATGTAAGCCACCAGTGTAATGCTGAGGGGATTTGGCACCGCCGAAAATATTGATGTCCCGGTCAGGGATTGAACCGTAGACCTCCTGAATGCAAAGAGGACGTGCTTACAACTGCACCACGGTAGCTCCCAACGAAACTTCTATAGAAAGAATACCGCTCAAATTGCTAAAGAGGTCTGAACCTCTTCCAGAGCATGGTAGACCTATTTCGAGCTTTTCTCTGGAACAAAAAATCACTGCATATGTATTTTAAAGTCCAAAAATTTTTTCCGATGTCTTCTATAGAATAAATATATTCAAGAATTTTTCTATGAAATAGAAAGCCCCATCTAAAGATCTTTTATACAAAAGAATGGCTTTGAAGAGACTTACATTGATAGTAAGACCCTCCAAGAGGTCTTCAAGAAGATGTAATATCCTTGTATAGATATACTTAGTTTACTCTATTTCTGACTTTTACCTTGTACCTGTTGCGTATGACTACTGTCACAACGTATTCGCCATATGACCCCCTTCAAATAAAACTAAAATTATTTTTTTACAATTTTCCTTTTTATTTCCACTGTGTTGCCACCCTACCTAGCGCGCTCTATTGTCCGTGGCCATTGTCGTTAAATGTACTGAATGAGTACTCAACGCACACGTAAATGTAAAGTAATGACCGACTGACGACCGGGGCTGGCTCAAAACGCGGCAAAACAACAGTCAAATGGTTCGGCATACAATTAGACGACGGTCATCTGTGTGTAGCCCCACAAAGCGACATGGTATACAAATTTCCGCGGTTAACCATTATCAACATTGCCACAATAGCAGCGGGGGCAGATGCAGCAGTAACAACAACAAAAACTGAAACACGGCAATAACAAACGGCCACAAAAATTTAACCAAGGCATTACACCACTTCACTCCAATCGAATACCTCAGAGAGTGAGAATGAGAAAAATATGGCCATAAGTAGGCTCTTGAGGGTGGTGCGGTGGCTGTTTGCTTTGGGAAAGCAGGCACTTGAAACCTTTGTAATTATTTGGAAAAAGCAAACAAAAACTATTAATATAATTTGCATTGGAAAGGTATGACAATTGATATTGATGGTGAGACAGGTAACAACACCCACACAAAGATACACATATTCAAGGTCTTATCTGTTGTTTAGATAAAAAAGTTGTGGCTGTTGTTGTTTAAATTAATTATGAAGGTGTTTTAAGCAGCACAACAATGCTTCCGATTGATACTCAAATTTTCATATTAAAAATGTATTACAAATGTAATTAAATATCAAACATCCTCTCCTCCGGCTTTCCAATATTCCATTCCATCAAATATCCTGCGCTCACACTTAAATGTAATTAGCCATATCCTTCCTCTTCATAGTGAAGTCATTTGTAAACTTATCGTGACAAATTATACCGCGACAATTTAATTCAAGTGCAACGAAGGGGTTTTTGTTCTCTTCTGGCAAAGTGGCGATCTCCTCTCCTAGACAAAAACAATTGTCATTGACATATCCTGTATTTTACTACACTACCAAGAGCAATTGCAATACTATAGACTACAATTTACCATAGTACCTCCTGTCTCGTTCCTACCCTCGCTCTAAAACCTAAGGCTAGTCATTCAGCAAATTCCCATTCATTTAGTCGTCGTTCATTCAGTCATTCATTCATAAATCGTTTTGTAACCACTCAGACATCATCGTTGTTTTTTCTACTTTTGTTGTAAATTAAAACAGAGCGACAGAAAAAAAAACAACAACAAACGGAAGGGAGGCTATCCCCCATTTGTGCCACAAGACGAAACGAATGACATTCAACGTAGGAATACCCTCGTTGTGGAAAATTTGCCGCCATACTTATGTCAGATTTTGCGGAGTAACAGAACAAAGGGCCAGGAACCCTACGAACCCTTGCATATAAATGCGCTGCGAGACAACTTCTGCTCTGAAAAGGACATTTTTAAATTAATAACACTTAATGAAAACACATAATAAGTTGAATGAGAAAGTCAGTTGATGTCAGATGTTGAGGAAAGCAGACGGCACTACAGACATAAGGCACACAAATAGACAAACAAACAACCCAAAGAGACAGACAAACAAACGGATATTTAAATGTTAGAAATTTTCCAAGAGATTTGCAATCTTGAATTTTCCCAAAAAGTTAGCTACGAATGAGAGGGTGGCATGATTGGTAGGCAAAGATATTTGACACTTCTACAGAACATGGGAACTTTAGGACCTCGTAGAGGCCTTCTATAGAATAAAAGGACCTCGTAGAGACCTTCTATACAATAGAAGGATCTCGTAGAGGACTTCTATAGAATAGAAGGACCTCGTAGAGGTCTTCTATAGAATAGAAGGACCTCGTACAGGTCTTCTATAGAATAGAAGGACCTCGTAGAGGTCTTCTATAGAATAGAAGGACTCGTAGAGGTCTTCTGTAGAATCGAAGGACCTCGTAGAGGTCTTCTATAGAATCGAAGGACCTCGTAGAGGTCTTCTATAGAATAGAAGGACCTCGTAGAGGTCTTCTATAGAATAGAAGGACCTCGTAGAGGTCTTCTGTAGAATCGAAGGACCTCGTAGAGGTCTTCTGTAGAATCGAAGGACCTCGTAGAGGTCTTCTGTATAATCGAAGGACCTCGTAGAGGTCTTCTAGAGAATAGAAGGACCTCGTAGAGGTCTTCTTTAGAATAGAAGGACCTCGTAGAGGTCTTCTGTAGAATAGAACGACATCGTAGAGGTCTTCTATAGAAGGACGTCATAGAGGTATTTTATAGAACAGAAGGACCTCGTAGAGGTCTTCTATAGAACAGAAGGACCTCGTAGAGGTATTTTATAGAACAGAAGGACCTCGTAGAGGTCTTCTATAGAACAGAAGGACCTCGTAGAGATCTTCCATAGAACAGAAGGTCCTCGTAGAGGTCTTCTATAGAACAGAAGGGCCTCGTAGAGGTCTTCTATAGAACAGAAGGACTACGTAGAGGTCTTCTATAGAACAGAAGGACCTCGTAGAGGTCTTCTATAGAATAAAAGGACCACGTAGAGGTCTTCTATAGAATAGAAGGACCTCGTAGAGGTCTTCTATAGAATAGAAGGACCTCGTAGAGGTCTTCTATAGAATAAAAGGACCACGTAGAGGTCTTCTATAGAGTAGAAGGACCTCGTAGAGGTCTTCTATAGAATAGAAGGACCTCGTAGAGGTCTTCTATAGAATAGAAGGACTTCGTAGAGGTCTTCTATAGAATAGAAGGACCTCGTAGAGGTCTTCTATAGAATAGAAGGACCTCGTAGAGGTCTTCTATAGAATAGAAGGACCTCGTAGAGGTCTTTTATAGAATAGAAGGACCTCGTAGAGGTCTTCTATAGAAGGACGTCATAGAGGTATTTTATAGAACAGAAGGACCTCGTAGAGGTCTTCTATAGAACAGAAGGACCTCGTAGAGGTCTTCTATAGAATAAAAGGACCACGTAGAGGTCTTCTATAGAGTAGAAGGACCTCGTAGAGGTCTTCTATAGAATAGAAGGACCTCGTAGAGGTCTTCTATAGAATAGAAGGACTTCGTAGAGGTCTTCTATAGAATAGAAGGACCTCGTAGAGGTCTTCTATAGAATAGAAGGACCTCGTAGAGGTCTTCTATAGAAGGACGTCATAGAGGTATTTTATAGAACAGAAGGACCTCGTAGAGGTCTTCTATAGAACAGAAGGACCTCGTAGAGGTATTTTATAGAACAGAAGGACCTCGTAGAGGTCTTCTATAGAACAGAAGGACCTCGTAGAGATCTTCCATAGAACAGAAGGTCCTCGTAGAGGTCTTCTATAGAACAGAAGGGCCTCGTAGAGGTCTTCTATAGAACAGAAGGACCACGTAGAGGTCTTCTATAGAACAGAAGGACCTCGTAGAGGTCTTCTATAGAATAAAAGGACCTCGTAGAGGTCTTCTATATAGCAGAAGAACCTCGTAGAGATCTTCTATAGCATAGAAGGACCCCGTAGTGGTCTTCTATAGCATAGAAGGACCTCGTAAAGGTCTTCTATAGAATAGAAGGACCTCGCAGAGGTCTTCTATAGAAGAGAAGGACCTCGTACAGGTCTTCTATAGAATAGAAGGTCCTCGTAGAGGTCTTCTATAGAATAGAAGGACCTCGTAGAGGTCTTCTATAGAATAGAAGGACCTCGTAGAGGTCTTCTATAGAAGGACGTCATAGAGGTATTTTATAGAACAGAAGGACCTCGTAGAGGTCTTCTATAGAACAGAAGGACCTCGTAGAGGTCTTCTATAGAACAGAAGGACCTCGTAGAGGACTTCTATAGAACAGAAGGACCTCGTAGAGGTCTTCTATAGAACAGAAGGACCTCGTAGAGGTCTTCTATAGAACAGAACGACCTCGTAGAGGTCTTCTATAGAATAGAAGGACCTCGTAGAGGTCTTCTATAGAATAGAAGAACCTCGTAGAGGTCTTCTATTGAATAGAAGGACCTCGTAGAGGTCTTCTATTGAATAGAAGGACCTCGTAGAGGTCTTCTATTGAATAGAAGGACCTCGTAGAGGTCTTCTATAGAATAGAAGGACCTCGTAGATGTCTTCTTTAGAATAGAAGGACCTCGTAGAGGTCTTCTTTAGAATAGAAGGACCTCGTAGAGGTCTTCTATAGAATAGAAGGACCTCGTAGAGGTCTTCTATAGAATAGAAGGACCTCGTACAGGTCTTCTATAGAATAGAAGGACCTCGTAGAGGTCTTCTATAGAATAGAAGGACCTCGTAGAGGTCTTCTATAGAATAGGAGGACCTCGTGGAGGTTGTAAAGACCCCTTCTTTGGACTAGATTACCCATGTAGAGGTCTTCTATGGACTAGAAAAGTCTCGTCGAGGTCTTCTAGGGACTAGACGACACCCGTAGAGGTTTTCAATGAACTAAAGACCCCCGTCGAAGTCGTTAATAAACTAGAAGACCCTTTTAGAGGTCTTCTATGGTCTAGTAGTCCCCCGTAGACGTTTTATATGGACTAGGAGACCCTCGTAGAGGTCTTCTATGCACTATAAGACCCTCGTAGAGGTCATCTTATGAATGGAAGACCCTGGTAAAGGTCTTTAGAAGAAATGCTCTAGAACAAAATTACCTATTGAAAGTCTTCTAAACGAAGTGCACATTTCATTTCGTCTTAACCTCTCCCTAGTAAATGTGGGGAAAACGATTTTCCCGCAGGTTAAATTACAACAACTTTTCATGCTTTTGTTTCATTAAAACCAACAAGAATCTTTTAGAATCTCATTTTGAAAACTCCCCCAATCTTTTTAATATGATTTAACCTTAGGGGCCTGCAACACACACACTTATGTAGTCCCCCTCTAGTGGGTAAACCAACAACAGGCCTACTTAGCGGGCAAAAAAAAACTACACACACTCAAACTCTTCCACACTTATGAGATACTTCTCCAGACATTGAAGACGTGACGAATGTAACCCCAGTGTGTGAAAGTAGCTCTAAAACAGAGTTGTTTTAGAACAGCTAACTCGATACCCCCATATGACGGTGTATTCTGTGTGTGTTCGTGTGTCTGTTTACCGTTGTTAACTGTCAAATGAACGCACAACGAACGAATGATATGTCGTTTGTCTTGAAGCCAGACAATTTAGCAACAACAAAACACCAACCAACACCTCCATCTCTACATTATTGTCATTTGCAACATCACATCATCAGCAGCAGCAAGCGAGTTAAACGAAGCGTAGTCTAGCAGAACACCTAACACAGAAGATACAAAACAAAGCCCACAGTAAGGCATTATTTTCCAATGAAAGAATACAAAACAAAAACAGGGGGAAGTATGTAAAGAAAAGCGGCAGTAAAAAACTTACATGATTAACCTTTTTGTGAAAAAGGAAGAAAAAAGAGGGGTTCAGGCGGTCAGGTAATATGTACGGTGGAGTAAGATCCCCTTTCATACAGTTGCCCAGTAGTAACTCTAGCCTTCGTATGTGTGATGACGAGACGACTGTGGCCCACTTGAGAACAGCAACTTCACCTTTAAAGATACTTCAAATCACACCAAAAACAACAAAAGCAACCTCCCAGCATAAGTTCAGACACGCTTCTACTTATTTTCCCAACACAAATTCCCTCTTTCCCCCCTTTCTAGTTGGCTCCCGTGGCCAGAATGAAAGCATGAAAAAACGGCAACAAATGTGAACTTTATGTTATCCTTGAATGAAACGATGCTTTGGATGGTCCGTGTATTCATGCCGAGGATCATAAGTCAATTCTTGTTTAGCTCCTCGCCGTTGTTGGCGTCTGTGGCTGTAACCCCCCAACCCTTAAATGTAAAAAAAAAATAAAAAACACACAGAAGGGAAGATTCCATGTGCTGTGTTAAAGATAAGTCTGTATTCTGTTTTAGTTTTCTGTCTCCCGGAGACCAAGGACAAAGAGGATGAAATAATAATAACAATAATAACAAGTAAATAAAATGACAAATAGGGAATTACCCTTTTTTGTGTCAGGGTGTGTGTGTGTGCTGTGCAGTGCTGTTTCTGCTTTGTCATTGCTTAGCAAATTGTTGTATTATTATTAAATAAGAAAGCAAAGAAAAGAATGAAACGAGAAATTGATTTAATAAAATGAAAAGAAAGAAAAACAGCAGTAGCAGCAACAACAACAGCTGCAACAACTTTGATAAATGGCTTTGGCAAGCGAAGGGGGGAGGATGGGAGCTATAAAAAGGAAATTACCTTCAAAATGCAAATTATGTAGGAAAACATATAAAAAGAAATGCTAAAAATAACTACTCTTGGAGGATGTTGTTGTTTATAAAGAACATTTTATGGGGAGGATGCTAGGGAAAATAAGTCTGAGGGTCAGGTTCAGGCTAATGGCTTAAAACATGTATACTAAGGAAGATATCTTAACAACAAACGGAAAACTCTTTTGGTGGAGATTTAGAAGGTATATTTTCTACTTTTTGGGAAGATAATCAAAGCAATATATACATAGAAATATAATAATATTTAAAAATATCATTTGAAGTACTGTCATCGTTTTTGTGAAGAAATTAAAAAATATAAACATATAAAGATATTTTAAAACTCCACTATAATTCATTATTATTTTAATATGCCGCCCAAAACTATGCTCACATATTTATCTTCTAGACAACTCGTCCAATGTTTTAGATAAAATTCAAATAAAGATGGCCTTTCTTAACTAAGGATACATATGCAAAATATAGATGACGTTATACTTTATTTTTGCAATCTATAGACGACCAGACGAAAGTGGATGGCATTTCTAAAGTCGGTTTGATGAAGGAAATCTTTAAATACAATTTAATAGAGGGATTATTATGGACAATATGGTAAGGAGATCCTTTACATACGAGCCTATAAAGATCTAAAGGCAATATTATAGATCAGTAGTGCGATTCTCTAACTCATTTTTTGAGCTACCGACAAGTGTCGGTAAAATTAAAATGCGGTAATTACCGATTTCGGTAAGTTAGCGACGATAGCAGGAGTGTTGTCAACTTTATTTAAACTTTTCATTCATAATTTTGCGTTTTAGTTTTACAGATTTTTGTCGGTAACTCAAAAAATGAGTTAGAAAATCGCACTACAGGTTTCTACAGACAAACGAGTATAATTCGTTATTTAAATATTCTGGCCAAAAGTATGCTCACAAATTTGTCTTTCAACATAACCCGACCTCTAGATAAAATTCAAATATAGATGGCATTAGAAAATAGTATCTAACTATGTTTGCAATCCATAGACGACCAGACGAATGGGAGAGGGAGCCTATATTCAAGGTCTGAAGGGGAATGGGGTCAGAACGGTCTGAAGAAGGAGGTTTTCAAAAACAATTCCATAAATGGAGTAGATTACTACTTCGATATGGCAGAATCCTTATAGACGAATATAGCCAAAAAGTCGGTATTCTTAATCGAGTTTTCACAGAAAAGGAATAACTACAAAATGGAGCTAAAGAAAATGTTATAGCAGTGAAAATTCTCTACCAGACTGCCCTTTATGATGTTTTTGTAGGTTTTACCATTTGTGAGAAACAGAAACAGAGAATTTTCAAGGCTACAAAATTTTCCGTAGGCCCATTCCGATAGGACTTGCGAAAACCTAAAATAAATCTAAAAATGTGAACTTTGACCGCGATTTATTTAAAAATGCCTCCAGCGATTTATTCTTTTTTTTTTGGATTTTTCTCATATGTGAACATGGCTGTTTCAGATTCCGCAAAAACTTCCCAGGTGTAAGCGGTTTTCATATAAAGTTAGTTAAGGCGCACCGTACACGACATTGTTTGATAAGAAGGCGATACAGTCAGAGCATTGTTCCAATTTGAACTTCTATATCTCAAAAACGGTATTTTGAACACTGAACACTGTAATTTCAGAATCCGCAAAAACTTCCCAGGTGTAAGCACCTTCCATTTAAAGCTGGTTCAAGAGCACCGTGTATATACGGGTCGATAAAAAAGTATCTGTGCACGATCAGGTGAAGTAAGCCTGTAAAGAAGCACTTACGAAGGTAGTTTTTTTTTCTTATTTCTTATTATTTATATATTCCGCCTAAAAATATGCTCATATATTTTTTTCTCAGACCAGTCGTTAATTGTCATACTAAAAATTGAACTGTATATGGCATTACGGAAGTTTCCCAATACTATTTGGTAAATGGCGGATCACACACGAAATGGCAGGCAAAGCCAATACAGTTAACGAGAGGATAGCTGGCATTATAAATCGAATTTCAACAGCCACAGTCATGTTGAATATCTATATAGTCGGAAGAAGTGATTTTCTACATAAAGGAAATGTCTGCATATCATCTAGTTGAGAAAGCTTCTATAGATGTGTCCATGGAGGAAGTTTTATTTTCTAAATACACTGATGAAGGTAGTTTCTTTTCTTAGTATTTATATAATGCGCCCAAAAATATGCTCATTTTTTCTGGACAGCTCATTCATTGCGGTACTAAAAATTGAACTATAGATGGCATTACTGAAATTTTCCAAAAAAAATGTGATAAATGACGCATTACACAGGAAATGGCAGGGAGAGCCGCTACAGACGAGTTAATGAAAGGAGCCTATATAGATGCTATTATAAATCGTGTTCAACATGCTGAATTTCTATACACTGTCGGAAGTAGACAATCTAGCAAAGAAAGCCTATATAAATGCTACCATGGAGGAAGTCTTATTTTCTAAATTATTTTTATTTATATATTGCACCGAAAGTCATGCTCATCAATAATTATTCTCCGACAACTCGTTCAATACAGTACTATAAATAATCTTGACAACTCGTTCAATACGGTACTATAAATTGAACTTTAAATGGCGTTATAATATGGTAACCGAATCGAAATTGTGCATATTTCAATTCTAATTGTATCAAAATGATTTCCATCACATTCCTGTTTAAATAAAAATTTTTGAAGTTCATGAACAAACAGACGAGTGGAAGCGAGTCTCTACAAGCGATCTGTTAAAAAAAAGTCTCCAAAGAAAATGTCATAAATAGTGTACAGTAGTTTTCACTTAGCTGCATTAGTTTTAGCTGCGTTTTGGCGTTACCTGCACAATTTCATTTTTCTTGCATAGAACGAATATGCTATTTTTATAAAATTTATTTAAGATAACTACATATTTGACTTACGTGCACAAAAATGTCTGCAATTTTTCAATGTTCAGGTAAGCGAAAACTACTGTACTACTGACGTGATAACATTTAAATCGATGTAATAAAGGGTGGTATTACAAATAGAATTTCAATAGACAAAGGAGTCCCGATAGACATGTTGAATTTCTATAGACAGACGGACAGATAATGATATTATCTATAGGCCAGTTGGTAAAGAGATATAAAGGAAGATTTTACACAGCGGAAAGTGAAGAGAACCTCTATTGATGACCCGATGAAGGAAATCTTTTATAGGAGATCTGACAACGAGTTCCTAAAGACAAAGGGAAAGAACTGACGAAGAGAGTCTCTATAGACACTGATGGATGGACGAAAGTAGACGAGCTAGTTAAAGACAAATCTATACACGATCAGCAGGTGAACGTAGCGTTTACAGGTAATATAGTAAAGAAAAACTATTTTGACGAGCTTGCGTAAAGAGTCTCTAAAGACTAGCTGATGAATGTAGTCTCCACTGATTAACTGGTAAAGATTCCTTTTTTAGACGAACTTTTATTATATCTGCATAGCACCAGAGCCACTATTGACGATATATGAAATTATTCTCGTTTCCATAAACCCCAACATTCATTCATCCCAATATTCTGCCATTTGTTTTTAGATCCTTTGGCTTGTGCTTAAGTGAAATAACTCACAATATTTTAAATATTAACACACCAGAGAAAGACTTGTTTTTATTCAAAAAGAATATGTTTGACCCTCAAGGTTATTGATTATTTTTACAAAATATTTTCCATAATGATGAGATTTTTTAGAACACCACAAAACTATTCGAATGGGAGAAGTTCCATGAAGATCGCATGGCTTTTTCTATAGACCAACTGTACAGTACAATGTGACAAATATAGTACAGTGTCACTTTATAGAGTCTTTTAAAAGTTTCAATGCGAATGTCATATTTACATCGAATTCAAATTTGTTATTGGGAGAATGAGTAGTTGTGTGAGAAAAATTAAAATATGTGCATACTTTTAGGCACCTTAGGTATAACAAAATATTTAAATAGCCGAAAAACGGGATTAACCATTTTGACTAAAATGAGTTTGTTATTAATTTTCTCGTTTAGAGTTAAGCTTGATGATCGGAAATTTTTTGCAAGTGAAAAAGGAAAGCCAAGGAGTCGAACCCACACAGTCACCAAATCACGTAGCCTGGTTTCGCTGTTAGTTGAGCAGCTCTTCAGACGTATCGAGAACTTTTCGTTTTTCAAATGCAAATGTGTTTTTATACATTAACGGATATTTGGCCGTTGAAATGTATTTCTTCATGACAAACGCTCTTTTGCGCTGCCTTTGAAGTTATGAGTTTTGGCTTTGAACGCTAACACGCCGTGACAACATGATTTTGTTTGTTCTTTCATAAATATTTCTTCAAATCTCCAATATTTGAAGCTTACCTTTTTCGTACAGTCGTACAAAATGTTTCGTTTCCTATAAAGACAGACAATAAAAATAATTGAAAAAAAAAACAATGTTACTGATGGGTCATGAATGCCTTTTATCGCAGCCCAGACTGAAAATATCATAATATTGAGGTGATGATCTTTGCTATGTTTATTGTTAACATTACCTCCAGTAGGTGTCGTTCCAAATATTGAGGTGAGGATCTTTGCTATGTTTATTGTTTACGTTACCTCCAGTAGGTGTCGTTCCAAAACAACCACACGATGCAGTTTTTTAAGTCAATTTCTTGTCACGAAATATATTTCATAGCAATTTGTTTTGTTCTCTTATTTAATATTTAAATAAAAAAGGTCGTCGTCCTAAAATCTCTCTCTTGGAAAAAGAAGAAACGAAATGCGCAATTTTTTTAATTCTACCGATGATATAATAATGAAATATTTCAATGTATAGTTGTAGGAATCTTTGTTAAATTTATTGTTAACATTTCCTTCAGTAGATGTCGCTCCTAACCACTCACTCGATACATTTGTACCTTCCTACTAACTGTCTGTGTGTACAGTATTGGCAAGACTATAGCATAGTTACAAACCATTTTTACAAATACATTCATACTTTTTTCTATACATATTCAAAAATTTATAAATGTATTTGTGAAAAAGGTTTGTATTTTTGCTTTTGTCTTGCCAGTACTGGCATTTGTAAACGCAGGGTAATAAACAATTTTTTAGAGAAAATCATGTTTTAATAATATATTAAAGGAACGAGTATTTGAGTATTTTGAAAAAATAATCCTAAAAAAATCAAATCATCCTAAAAAAACCAAATAACTCACTTCAGACAAGAAAGTACCGAGATTTTTTTTAATTCTGTTGAAGCTTTAAAACTGATATTCATTCAGTATGTCGTAATTTAATATTTTTCTTATATGTGGTAAGGATCTTCGCTAGATTTGTTGTTTTAATTTTCTCCAAGAGATGGCGTTTCTGAACACTTGTATTTTTAGTGTTTTTTCGTATAAATTTCTTAACCATTTACATTTTTCCTTCAGGAGAAAGCTTTACTTCATCAAAGTCCCTGGAAGTTTTTAGTTTTACTTTTCTGTAATTTATAAGGTTTCAATAACTTACTTATTTAAATATGTATACATAATTACTGATGCTGTCGGTTGAATGGGAGACTTACCTAAAAATAGAAAAAAAGAAAAAAAAAATATATTAAAATTTTATTAATAACAAATATATTTTTACTTAATGTTAGTCCATATTTACATAAGGCGATTTTCCTTGCGGCACTTTTCAGTTTGTAGGTGAGAGAAGGTGTTGAGAGGCAAAGGGTTACCAAATGCCTCACCCCTCTGTCCTTCATACTGACAATTGCAGCAAGAAAAATTGCCTAATGTAAATATGGACTTACTTTATACATTATTAGGGTGGGAAGTTGCATTTATTTGCTTTATTGGTCGAATCATACGAATATGAGTTACATTAATATGTCTTTATCAACAAAGCAATAAAGTGTTATTAATTTTCAAATCGTTCATATTGCAAAAATTCGACAAATGAAAGAGATTTTCTTAAATAACTAGAACCCCTTTCATACATTACACATTTGTTGAGCAAATAAGATACAATTAAAAATGTTATGTCCTTAAATTTTAAATTATCTATTCTTTGTTGCTTGGGATTAAATCCAAATTGTAGCTATTTTCTTTGTAATAAATTAATTCTAGTTAATTTAAGTTACTCCTTGAAGAAATCCTATCATATCTCTTTCATTTAATTAAGAATTGCAAAACTTTCCATATCGCGTATCGTCGCATCAATAGCAGCCACCGTGCGACATTTCAATTTCAAGGTTTGGGTGACAGTAACTTGTTGGCAGACATAGACTTCTTGACTATATGGTGGTATGTAGTACCTAAGAAGGTCGAAAATTTCGCATAGCTACAGATACAGATTGAAAACTTCCTAAAGGTATTTTACAAGTAGATGATCTCATACAGGACTTTGATAAGTAGGGGGTTTTGAATAGAGAACTTCCTTACAAACTCCTATAGGGATTTCATAAATAGAAGACGTTCTTAAAGTCCAGACACCAGTAATTAGGTATTTTAAACTACTTTACTATTCCTCCCATATGTGGGCTCATTGATTTCAATGACAATCTATAGATGGCGCAGAAATTTGTAGCATAAAGTGTGGATGGCTATAATACCATATAGTGGTTATAATATCAATAATAAATTTTGCAATATAATGTACTTTTACATGTTTATTTGCCAAGAATGCTGCCATATCTCGGTCCTTCTTCCAGTAATGACTCTACCCCTGTTAAAATAAATTTATTTAAAATTCCCTTTCGCTGCTAACTCTAATTCACGCATTTTACTACTAAATCAACGCGTACAATGTCCTTGAACTACAACATTTAGCTTTGGAGGCATTTTTTCTGCTCTCATTTACTTTGATATTTGTCTATTATTATTTTTGTTTGATGTCCTTGTTTCAAGTTGGCGTCGAGGTTTTGCCTATTGTCTAAAAGAGGGAGTGTGGAGGGTAGAAAAAAGTTTTTTTTTTTTTTTTTTTTTGTTCAACAATGAAACTAAACATAGAAATTATCAGCACGTTCATTCCCTCAACCATTGGAACAATGAATCTTTCATTCATTGCTTGTTTTGCGTTTGCTTTTTTTCTATTGTCAACCAAGTGAGAATTGTGGGCATTTTCATTTCTCACTCACACCAGGAGGAGATGTTCGGGGAGTTAGAAAACAAATACTTTAGCTTACAAATAATGAACAGCAATAAAGCAGTACAAACAGTAAAGCCTCCCCTCCCCTCCAACAGAAGAAAACAAACAAGCAAACAAATAAAATAATTTATATTTTTTTTCTACGAAGAGGCAATGTAACCAAAACAACAACAGCGGAAAAAATTCTAATAACAATAATGGCAGCAATAATTCACAGATGAAAATAACAGACACGCATTACCATGCTCTCGTCGTATGCAAGGAATAATTTTTGTTTTAATGTTTATCTATACCCCACAAGCGTTCACTCATATACCACAAAAAAATAGAATATTTCATCAAATCAGTAAAAACAAAAATATTGACTCTAGCCTGAGGCAAGGCAGTGAGAAAATTTGCCACGCCTGTGGTTCATATAAAACGGAAATTAAAAACCTCATTGCCACGAACTGTAAGGCCTAATCTGTGTAAAGCTAAAAAATCATTGCCTACCTTAGGGCTTTATGTAAATATTCAACATTATTATTTAAAGTTATTCATTGTTATTGTTGCTCCCTTTTACAGTTGTTGTTATTATTGTGTTTTGTTGTTGATTGCTTAAATATTATGGTTGCTGTTGTTTGTGTTGCCAATAACATCATTCATAATGAAATCTTAAAAGAAATCTTTGTTTTTTTTTGTTTTTTCCCCCGGCATACTAATGATGCCCCCGGGAGATTCACCAAAATTATTCCATAAACAAATAATTTCACAACTCCGTAGAGATTAATGTGTCAAATTCAAGTCATTCAGTTATTTTAAAACTGGATTAATGTTCCCTTAAATCTACAATGACCTGCTGTAGGGCCATCAATGAGACAACGAAGTAAACGATGGCAATTTTTTCTAACAAGTAATGACCTTTAAATAATTTTGATAACGTCGTTAAAAATAACTCGAAGTTAGAAATGCCTAAAATGTGCTATGAAATATGTCAAGTGCCTAAAAGGAATTCTAGTGTTATTTTGGCTCTGAGTTCATGATAAATCAAATAACTACTCAGTCACTCATCACTAGACAGCGGAATTTTATGCAACCCCTATTTTTGGTCCGATTTACGTAAAATTTTGGGACTGGGCATATTTTTGGCTTCTGATTACATTGCAATCGAAACATATGACATATGCAAAATTATGCAATATGCATACACTTTTGAAATTTGCAAAATTTATGCATTTTACATATTTTCTTATGCAACAAATATTTCAATAATAGGTACAAAAATGTTTGTGCGTAAAATGTTTCTGTTTAAAATTCTCCTCCGACAAATCAATAAAATAGAGAAATGTATTACTACAGCCACAATCTTCAAAATGCCGAAAATCGGGAGGTATCGTTCTATGGGAGCTATATGATGGCATGAACCTAAACCGAAAAATTTTAGGTGGAAAGTTTTTTACCCCCAAGGAAGACCTTATACCAAATTTCAGCCATTTCAGAGGGATATTGAGGGCACAACCTTCAAAATACCAGAAATATATATATACCGACAAATTTCAGGTGGAAAGTTTTATACGCTCAACGAAGACAAAATGCGAAATTTCAGTCATTTCAGTGGGATATTGAGGCCACAACCTTCAAAATACCGAAAATCGGGAGGTACCATTCTATGGGGGCTATATGAAGACGCGGACCTATGCCGACAAATTTCAGGTGGAATGTTTATACCCCCAACGAAGACTAAATACCAATTTTCAGTCATTTCGGTGGGATATTGAGACTACTTTCAAAATACCGAATATCGGTAGGTACCGTTCTATGGGGGCTATATGAAGTCGTAACGAAGACTAAATACCAAATATTAGCCATTTCTGTGGGATATTTAGACCACAAATCCTTGAATATATGTTTGCATATGGTTATGCATATGCTCATTTTATGCAGATATGTAAAAATATGTCAAAATATGCACGATATGCAAAATAGGCAAAAAATTTTGGGCTTAATTCGTTTTATTATACCCTCAGCATTTATGCTAACGAGGGTATATACACTTTCATACGGGCAAAATGTGCCTCATCGAAATAACGGTTTTAGACCCCAACTATGTTTGGACGAAATGTGTTTCAGACAATTTGGAGTCGATTTAGCAATGTCCGTCCGTCTGTCTGATTGGCTGGAGCGCACGATAACTCTCGAACGGATGAACCGATTCGGTCCAAAATTTGGCTTTCGTAATATTTTGTCCAAACTTAGTTAAAATTCGAAGATGGGTTATATCGGTCCACTCCTTCCGGTACCTCCCCCACAAAAGTTCGAAAATGTTTGGAAAATTTGTGCGCACGATAACTCTTGAAGGGAGTAACCGATGTGATCCATACTTTGCACATCGTGAAATTTCTACCAGACTTAGATAAGGTTCCAATAAGGACTCAATCGGTCCACTTCTTCGGGTACCTCCCACACAAAATTTCGGAAAAGTTCAGTTTAGGACCTGCTCTCAAATCGCTTTGATTTTTGTTGTAGCAACTTGTATTCACTGCCTCAATTACGACAGTAAAGGTTTTTTCAGAGGCAAGTCCATACATCCTGAGAAATTAACCTGAAATATAAAAAACCCCTATGACACCGTTTTTAGTGGTTGGAGCGCAAGATATCTCTCGAACGGATCTGCCAATTCGGTCCAAAATGTGGCTTTCGTAATATTTAGCGCAAACTTAGCTTAAGTTCGAAGATAAGCCATACCGGTCCACTCCTTCAGGTACCTTCCCCACAAAAGTTCAAAAATGTTCGAAAAATTGTACGCACGATTTGTTATTTGGTGCAAAGAAATTGCGAATAAAAACAATGGCGGTGCTTCAAACGACATTTATAAGATCGTCACAGAAGACGAATCTTGGATCTATATTTAGGAGTCCGAAAAAACAGGATTCAATCGTTTAAGTCTTCGAAAGCGAGCCAAATCCAACGAAAGTTGTTCATGTAAGAAGCACTTCGAAGCAAATGGTCGCCTGTTTCTTCGGCAAAAATGACCGTGTGGCGACTATACGTCTAGAGAAATGTAGGACGCTTAATTCTGAGTGTTACATTACAATTTGTTTGCCTGAAGTCTCCTGAGGAATTCAAAAAAACGAACAAGAGAAGACGAATCGTTCTGCATCATGACAATGCGAGCTCTCACACATCGATTCAAACCAGCGCCTGTTTGACCGTACAAAACGTGGAATTGATGGGTCATGCGCCGTACAGCCCTGACTGGGGATCCAATGACTTCATTTGATTCCAGCACATCAAGAAAAAAGGCGATTTCAACGATTTTCGTTGCCAGAAGAAGCTGTAAAAACGTTCAAAAACCATGTTTTGAAGGTGTCTCAATCAGGCCACTGTAAACAACCCGACACATGGTCGTATCTCAAACTGTGCTGAGTACGCTTAGGCTAAAAACTTTCCAAACTTTCCACAAAATGTCAACTGACTGGCGATACTGAGTGTTGTCTAGACCAGAAGGTTTTCGGGTGACCCTCGTATTTTAAGGTAATTACAACTTAATTATCAAATTTTATTTACTTTTTGTTTTGTTGATTTTTTGTGTTTTTGCTCTGATTACCTTGTCATTCAAGTGAAAAATAAACACAAACAAAAAACACAGAAGAGTTGGAAGACATTCAACAATTTTATTTAAGTGTTTTTTTATTTGATTAATAGATTGGTTTTTTTCTTGTTGTAAAAGTTTGTAACAATTTCTATGGAACAGTGCATATTCAAGGCTATTTAACGGATATTTAAGTGGCAGGCATTCTCTGCGAACAACTGACTGACTTCTAAATTAGAAAGCTACGATCTTGAAATTTCGCACAGCGGCCGCCCATTTTGAGACGATACGAAATATGACAGTCTTTTTTATATCCGTTCCAAAATGACAAGTCACATAGAAAAATATCGGCGATATTGCACTGACGCCATCTATATTTCATGTAATAAACTAAACTTTACAATTGTATGCTTTTCGAAGCATATCATTAGGCTTAATTTTGAAAGTCTATTGGGGTCTAAGAAAGTTAACAAATTATACTTCAGTGTTATTACGTAAAACTGAAATCTAGATGGGGACGCGGAACCAAGCAAAGTGGACCTAACCTATTGATATCAATTTACAAATAAATTATGAGAAGAACTGCATACTTCAGTGTTATTAAGTAAAACTGATATCTGGATGGGGACGCGGAACCAAGCAAAGGGGACCAATCCTATTGATATCAATTTACAAATAAATTATGAGAAGAATTGCAATTTTTTAGGGAGATTCTCTATTTGTAGACGATGTTTGCCATGACTTCTATTTTTCTGTCTGTGGAATACATTAAGGAGGCCATCTATATAAAGTACCTTAAGTAAGTCTTCTATTTTTAGAAGAGCATTAGGAGGTGTTCTATCGAAAAAAGGCCTTACATAGTCGCTATATATATAGAAAACCTTTAGGAGGAATTTTCTCTATTTGTAGAATACTCTTGGAAGGTCTTCTATCCATAGAATACCTTCAGAAGGAATTCGATCTATAGGAGATCTTTTGAAGATCTTCTATCCCTATAACACCATTATGTGGTCTTCCGTCTGTAGAAGACCTTTAAGAGATATTCTATCTGTTGAAGACCACTTAGCAGGGTTTCTAATTGTAGGACCCCATAAGGTATTCTATATGTAGAAGATCTTTAGAAGATGTTCTATCTGTTGAAGACCTTAAGCAGGTCTTCTATCTGCAGGGCACTTTTAGAAGGCCTTCTATTTTTAGAAGACTTTTAGGAGATGTTCTATCTGTAGAAAACCTTTAGGAGGAGAATATATTCTATGTATAGAAGGATATATTCTATGTATAGAAGACCCTTGGGAAGTCTTCTCTTCACAGAAGACCTCTACGAAGAAGACCTCGTGGGAAGTCTTCTCTTCACAGAAGAACTCTACGAAATCGTATACCTGTATAAGGCCTTTAGGAGGTATTTTATTTGTGGAAGACCTATATTAGACCTCTTATTTGTATAAGACCTTTAAGAGATTGCTTATCTGTAGAAAAGCTAGAAAATGTCGTCTATCTTTGTAAGTCTTCTTTCAATAAATTAACTTCAGGAGGTCGTCTTTTTATTGCAGACTTTAATGACCTGTATCTCTAAGACGATACAAATTCAAATTCGTGCGAAGTACTACCAAACTCTTATTGTTGCAGGAGGTATTGTGAAACAGGCCATAAGAATCTGTACATGATCTTCAATCTGTACATCATTTTTAAGAGATATTCTACCTGTAAGGTCTTCTACCTGTAGAAAGTCTTTATGAGGTATTTTAACTGTAGAAGATCTTTAGGAGATGGAAAATCCATCTACATTTTTTAGGATGACTCTTTTTAAAAGGCTGTCGTTAATCTTATTTTTCAACTAAATTTTATTTTATTTGCTTTGAAGTATAACCAAAAATATTCCTTTCCCACTTCTCCCTTAGCACTGTGTCTAATAAAATAAATGTCACTCAGACTGTCAAATAAATGATATATTTATTGAAAAATTTACTCAACTGGCAAATGATTGGTGCGTTTTTTTTGCGGACAAAGACTCGTCACAACAATTTAGGCCAAAAGAAAAAAAACAAACACCAGACATGGAAAATAAATAAAAAACAATTTCCAAAAACAAGAGAAGCTCAAAAAGAAATATTGTAGGTCGTTTCTAAATCTATGTCCAGCCTGTAGTATTTTTCTCCACGTCCTCTATGGAGCACTAAAGAAACCTATTTTATTAATTTACTCCCCTGGCAGTTTCACACAAAAATGTCCGGAAATTTTACTAGAATTGGGAGGAGAAGAGGAGGTTGCTGTGTGATTGCTTACAGCATGCAGACAGCCTTAAAGGTGACATGGCTGACAAGCTGGCTAGGTGTGCATTAACATTTACAATTCCGTTTGATTTGTTGTGTTGCTTAGTTTAGTGTGTGTGTGTGTGTGCGAGTCTGTTATTCTTTTTCTTTGAAATGTTGTCCTTTCATTTTCATTTTTCTTCAATCTACTACATGGATGTGGGACCCTGGACCCCCCTAGGGTAATATATGTTTTATACACTAACCATATACATACATATATCAAAATACGTACATATGTACATACATATGTATGTAAGATTGAATGGTTGGCTAGCTAGTGGTATGATTAGACGTATGTTTACCTATGTGAATGGCTGTCGTTAATCCTAATTTAATTGCAAATAAAATGTCACGGCGATGTATCCTATTTCGGATTAAACATTGACGTATGATGTTTTTTTTTTGTTCTTCAGTCTTGGTGCCCAACAGTAAATTGAAGTTTTTTTCTCCCCAACACACATCTGTCAGTTACAATAAGGAGAGAGAAAAAACCTTTGCCATCATCATTCAAACATTACAGAAATGTCACATAGAATGTAAAAGAAAAAAAATATAAAAGCAACAACTGTAAATCAAACGAACCCCAGCACCATAAACTGCTGCTGCCCACCCACACACATAGATAAACAATTAAAGGATACATTTTCAAGCTAAGACCATAAATTATCCTCTTGTATCAACAAATACACCCAATGCAACATTACTTCATTATCTGTGTAACAAATAAATAACATTTGTTATTTTTTTCTCGGCTATCTTCATTAGCTTAGGATTTTGGTTAAACAAGAGTGTTAATTTGTATTGTGGTCATAATAAAACAAGGGAAGTAAATAGCAAGAAAATTAGGAAAAGTTGTGTATACTTTTAGGCTGTCTATACAAATATTGCCCAAAATTAAATAACTCTACTGAATGCTCTATTAGAAAAGGTCAAAGTGTCAAGACAAAGCAGTCATGGGAGTGATCTAACTCGTGGTATTGAAAAGACATCTTCTAAAATTAAAAATGTCATCGAATAAAATACCAATATTTATTAAAACAGTAAAATTTTGATTTTTTTAAACATTAAAAAAACGTTTAAAAAATCCAATCCTTAACTGTTTTTTATAAATATTTTTATTTTATTCGTAATAATAAATATTGGTATTTATTTATATAAATATTGGTATTTATTTATAAAACAGTTATAGTTTGAATTAGTATTGTGGTATTAAAGAGACAATTTTGAAAATTCTTTCATGAACAAATTAAATTATGATATTGATTAAATCTTAAAACGCCATCTACACTTCATACGTAACTCTAAAAATGGACATGTAAACACACAAATACAAGCACAAATACAATTCTCCTAAGGGGGAATATATAAATATAAAAAATAGCTATTTTGATCTCCGAGTGAGATTTAAAACAGCTTAAGACTTAGGAAGGGAAGGGAACAATATAGATTAACTTCTTTCAAAAAGAAGAAGATGCGTGTCTGTACTGTATTATATACGGATCGTACACCTGAACCTAGTAGATTAATTAGTACTTATGTATAGAGAGAAAATTAAAAAAAAATATCGAGAATAATTAAATAAATACAAACAAAAAATTATATATTGTATTAAACCATACAACGCCATCTCCACTTCAAGTGTGATTCGCATAGTGGACTCATTGACATATCGACGCCTCCAAACAATAGTATGATAAGTCGACTTAGCATGTTTTCAAGTTCTTTACATTTTTATATTTAACGTCCTTTAACTTAAATTCTGTCAAATTTTGGTAATAATCGGACAATCCGAACAGAAGTTATAAACAAATATTTACTTAGCATAGTACTGAAGGTCAAAGAAATTTCCAAACTTTTAGAGCTTGTCCTGCAAAACTCACTGTTCAGAATTAGCAAACTATTATTTGGAGGTGTCGAACGTCCTTTAACTTAAATTCTGTCAAATTTTGGTAATGATCGGTCAATCCGAACAGAAGTTATAAACAAATATTGATTTAGCATAGTACTGAAGCTCAAAAAAATTTCCACACTTTGAGAGCTTCTCCTGCAAAACTCACTTTTTAGACTTAGCATACTATTATTTGGAGGTGTCGATATAAAACAAGATGACAAGCATACCTTCAAAGGGAATATTTAAATATAAATATAAGTATACCAAAATTGTAGTGAAAATAGGCTCTCGAATGCGATTTAAAGTGGATAAAAGTCTCAGAAGAACAGAAGTGAGAATAGCTTCTTAGAAAAGATATAAAATGCTCAATTTTGAAGACCAAAACTAAGGATTTAGGTGACAAATACCTGACTTTTATATAAATATATAAGGTAAGCTAATGGATGACTAGCTGTCAGAAATCGAAAAGTACGAGAATGTTCTTGTTTTTGCGCCGGGAAATTTAAGTTAATGCGGTGTAGTTGTGCTAAACCATATAAAGCCATCTACACTTCAAATTTAACTCCATTAGTGGACATATTGATATACAAAAGCAAGGTGGCAAGCATACGTTTGGAGGAAATATTTATATATAAATATTATTTAAATATAAATATATATTTTGTCAGGACTGAAAATCATCAGGCTTTATTTTGAAAGTATATTGGGGTCTAAGAAAGTTAACAAATTATACTTCAGTGTTATTAAGTAAAACTGATATCTGGATGGGGACGCGAAACCAAGCAAAGTGGACCAATCCTTTTGACATCAATTTACAAATAAATTATGAGAATAAATGCAATTTTTTTAGGGAGATCCGATATTTGTAGACGACGTTTGTGATGACTTCTATTTTTCTGTCTGTGGAATACATTAAGGAGGCCATCTATATAAAATACCTTAAGTAAGTCTTCAATTTTAGAAGAGCATTAGGAGGTGGTCTTTCGAAAAATGATCTTACATAGGCGTATATATAGAAAACCTTTAGGAGGCATTTTCTCTATTTGCAGATCTACAAATGAAATTTAAAGTGACTAACAAGTATAAAGGGAATTAAAAATAGTTTCTTACCAAAGACAATTGGAAGACCAAAACTAAGAATTTAGGTGAAGGTATCTGACTTGCATATTAATATATATAAGTGGAAGCAATTGCATGACTAACTGGCAGAACGAAGTAGATGAAAGCAAGAAGGTCGCAATGATATTTCGCAGGAAAATTAATATTATATCAGGGCAATTGAAGTTCGTGTAGTGTAGTAGTCTAGTGTAACTATATCCGGATTTTTATTAGATAATTCTTTCACGGCAATTATCACCTTGTTGGCGACAGGGGATGTTTAGAGTTGAGTGATGCTCATATGTCTCACCTTTCTCTCGAAGAAGGAAAATTGTCCAGTGTATTTCAAAATTATTTATCTGACCTTTCTTCAAAAAGTTGGTAATTTTGTAGAAGACTAGGATATAATAATGAAGACAAGGTGATCTGTTCTAGAGGAGTCAAGAAAGACTTCTTATAGAAGACTAGGGGGACTTCTTAGAAAAAAATTATGCTGTTGAATTCTCAAAGAAGACTAATTGTTCCATGCAATATATAGAAGTCTCAGGGGTCTATCAAAAATCTCATTGTTGCAGGCTAGACTAATACATTCATATAATTCTATAATCATCTTCAGAAGAAATTTATCATGGTCTCCTAGAAATCAACATTTAACTGTCTACTACGAGAAGTCCACAAGAACCATTATAAAAAAAAAACCATGATGGAAAGTGAACTCAAGGTCTTTCTGTTTATATGGCAACGAAGTTTTCTTATCTTACAGAAAACCTCGAAATTGGCTTCTTTAATAATATCCCATAATACCTTGGTATTTTCTATTTTATAGCAGACGATCTCAAGGTATTTCTGTTCGTATGACAAGGAAGTGTTTTCCTTTTAAATAAAATCCCATGAAACCTTGGTATTTTCTATTTTATAGCAGATGACCACAAGGTTTTTCTGTTCGTATAAGAAGGAAGTGTTTTTCTGACCATAGGATTAAAAAACATTATTTTGTCTTCTCCTTAAGAAGACTTCGTAAAATTAAGGCCTTCAGGAGGTCTTCTGTTTTAGCTATAAAGTGAAAGGTCGCCAGGTGAAAGAAGATTTGTATGGGTGGACTAAGGAAGGGCTTTCGGATACCTTATATATACATATATACAAACATCTTAAGAAAGGGATGTTCAGGAGGATTATTAATCCAAAGGAGAGTTTTAGATGATGTTTTTTCTCGAGAAGATCTTTATCCTTAGTGAACGTTCGATAGAATATTTTTTCAGAAACCTCTGTCTACCTAAGAGATAATTTATCTTAAAAATTACCTTCACAAGGTCTTCTATCTAATCTACAGGAGACCTTTAGGGGACTTCTTTAACGAGACCTATATATAACCCATTACCCGTACTGAACCTATGGAAGGCCTTTTTTACTGACAGAAGGCCTTTAAGAAATATTATATATATTTTTAATGGGCCTTCAGAAGGTGTGTAATCTACAGGGGATATGTAGGAGGTCTTCTGTCTATAGAAGACCTTAAGTATATCAACAGACTTCGATCTAAACTTCTTATTAAAGAATCTTAAAGAGTAAAAGGGTGGCGTGGAGGCCTTCTATACCTTTAGAAAGTTAGTTATCCCTCTGAAGAAGTCTTTAAGACACCATTTTGTGGACATTCATATGGTAGACCTTAAGGAGGACTCCTATAAAGCAGATCTTTGGGAAGTGTTATATCTAAAAAGGAGCTCTGAGGCTACTTTTTTTACAGGAGACTTTTCATATATCTTCACTGAAGCTTTGGAGGACCTTAAAGCAAAAGAACTCTTTAAGAGCCGTATTACTCATAGAAGACCTTTAAAAAATAGTCAATCTTATGAAGGCTTTTAGAATGTCATCTAATTGTAGAAAGTTTTTAGTAGGTATCTAAAGTAGAATTTATAAGGCCTTGCCTCAGGAGGTATTGCATCTTTAGGTGCTCTTTTGTCCATAAATACATTTAAGAAGTTTTCCAGGGAGTCGAATTTATTGACTCTACATGTTTATTGTCCAATGCACAATTGTCAGTTTATCGAAGATCTACAACTTTCCCTTTCACAATCTTTAAGTAGCATCAATAAAATCGGCCCTGGCTAAGGCACACCAGTGGCGAAGCTCTCCCATGTTACCCTACTTTTCATACTATATCTTTAGGAGACCTTCTATATACGAAAGACTCTCAAGAAGACATTTAGGAGATTTTGGTCAGATATTTGGAATTGTAGCTACAGGCGAGCTTTGGGGATTTGTTTGTCTGAAAAAAGACCTTTAGAAACTTATTTAACTAGAGGTGTTTTATAAATACAAGGTATTCTGTAGGTCTGCTATATGTAGAATCTCCAATAGGTCATCTAAAGGACTTTTTATATAAACAACGATCTTCTATTGATAGCAGGTCTTGCAATAACACTAGACCCTTAAGACACAATCTATATATGAAAGACTCTCAAGAAGTCTTCTGCTTACAAAAGAAATTTAGAAAATTTTGATCAGATGTTTGGTGTTGTAGTTAAAGGCTATGTTTGGGGAATCTTCTGTCTAAAAAATACATTTAGGAACTAATTTAACGAAGCTTTGCAATGTCGGCTATAAATTAAAGACCTTAGAGAGATTATCTATCAATAGAAGACCTTCGTTTATGTAAATCACACCGTTAGTTGACCTTTTCTCTATAAAAGATTTTCAAGAGGTCATATACCTTAAGTAGATTTTAGGAGGTTTTATTTGTAGCACCTACCTATAATAAAAATCTTTAGGAGGCTTTACATATATGAATTACTTGCCTTCTATAGAAGATTTTTCCATTTAGAACAGATGTTTTGTGTTCTATCGGAAGGCTAGCTTTGGTGAATCTTCTATCTAAAGAAGGCCTTTAGGAACTGATTTATCTTTAGTGGAGCTTTGCAAAACCTGCAAACAATAGAAGATGATTGTCTATATAAAAAAGTCCTTTAGACGACTTTTTGGAGATTCTACATATAGAAGACCTTATATTTATGAAACACCTCTAGGAGGTTTTCCATCTACTTTTAAGAGGTATACTTTTTGGAAATCATCTAACTCTAGAAAATCTTTAATATTTGGAATGTCTTAACAAGTTCTTCTATCTGTAGTCTTTTAAGAAATGTTCTGTCTAAGTAAATCTTCTACAAAGGTTGGGAGGTGTTTCTGTCTAAAAAATTTAGGGCTTCTTGTCTAAAGAAGACCTTTATGATTTTTTTGACAGTGACTATTTTGAAAGCTACTACCTTTCGAGACCTACCTGTTATAGAAAAGCTTTAAAAAGTAGTGTATTCTATATTTGCAGTGGACCCTCTACCAGCAGAAGACTCTTAAAAGTCCCTTAAACGATTGTCTACCTAAAGGATGTCCATGAAAGACCTATTAGCGATGGTATATACACGTTATATTACACAATATCTTATAGCTATAGTGGAGCATTAGCAGCACTTTTAGAGACATTAAAATCGAGTTATTTTGCATACTTTTAGGATATAACTCATTTATTTTTCAAATTTTGCTTCTTTTAATTGCAGTGGACCTTTGCAAGACTTCTATAAATAGAAGACCATTAAGGGACTTTCTAGCTTTAAGATGACCTTTGAGAGACCTCCAAATTTTTAAAAGATTATCTGTCTAACGATTGTCTTCAGGAGGATATATTTCTGTAATAGGCCACTATCCATGGAAGGGGACAAGAGACAAAGAAACTTCTCTCATTTTATATCTGCTTAATAATATTGGATTTACTTTTTATCGCCTAGTCCAAACGGCGTGTCTTTCAATATTACATTTAGGAGATTTGCCAACGCCGAAAAAAAAAATTGTGATGTTTCCTTATAACAGGAATCGGCAGCATATTTTTGATGCATACTTTAAGGAGCTTTAATTGTGTAAGTGCATGGTTTGTGGAATTGTGTGTATGGAGAGGGAAACTCTCTTTGCTTGCTCGCGTAAAGCAATGCAGAAGACTGCTTTATAAACATAAAACCGTTAAAACCGCAACCTAATTGCATACTTTTAGGAAATAATTCATTATTTTTTTTTCAAATGTTGTTGTCTTTATTTAAAGGGAAACTTTGAAAGACATATTTCAATAGAAAACCATTAACTAGGCGTTTACACACAGACAGTATTGGTAAGACAATAGCAAAGTTACAAACCATTTTCACCAACACATTCATACTTTTCTCTATATATATTCAAAAATGTATAAATGTATTTGTGAAAAAGGTTTGTATTTTTGCTATTGTCTTGCCAATACTGGCATTTGTAAACGACGGGTTAGAGACCCCATGCTGAACAGTTAAAGGGTAATCTGTAGGCCATCAGGAGGTCCATATAAGGCCTATTACCGGTCATCTATGCACCTATACATTACCTTCTATATACGGTAGTTTATAAGACTTCATGTTTTTATATATAAAAGTCCTTAAAATCGTATTATATTTCATACTTTCAGGATACAATGGTTATCATGAATTATGTGTTTAACGAATTCCCAAGTTTAGTTTTTTTTTAATTTTTTAACGGAATAGGATTATTTAACCTTCATAAATAATCCAATCCATTTCATCAGTTCTTAATAAATTCGCTTTTCATTCATTAACGGTTAGTCAATAAATTTGCCTTTTAGAACCTCTGAAAACCTCACAAATTTCTATACCCTTAAATTAATTTGCTATAACCTAAATCAATTCCGAACAAGAAAATAGAAAATGCCCAGAGAATTTATCTTCACCCAAACAAACAAAACACAATAAACCGACTTTTTTCATCAGCAAATATCATCAAGAAATTCTATACGAAAAATTATGGGTTTGACGTATTTTCATTAGAAAACACTATCAGACGGACTGACAGACATATCAATAGCAACAACACCACACAAAAATTTGCACAAATATTGATATTAAGAAATTTTGACACAATGAGAGAAAACCTAAAACAAACTAAAATGGATATCGACATAGGCACATACATACATATGTATTTATGTATGTTACAAATATACCCAGGTGTGTGCTTTAGGCTACGCTTGTTAACGTCATCAATCTAGCTTGATGGTCATTGACCAAATAACCATCATCATCTGGGCCATTCTCATCATTGTCATCGTCTTTGCTGTCCTCGTGGTCATCACCAATAAATAACCATCCATTTGATAAATGTATTGGTTTTCCAATGAATGTGCCATATATATTTTTATTATTATATTAATGTGTTTGTGTGTGCGTGAGTACGCCTCCTCAAGTGTGCGTGGGACTTGCGACTATGACTGTAATTTTTGTGGTTTTTGTGGTTTTTTTTCATAGGCCATGCCGAAAACTGTTAACCATATTAAAATGACCTTTATATAAACTTGTTAACATCATCTGGCATGAAATTGTAACAAGAAACCCACAAAAACAAATTTCATGCTAAAAACAGTAGCAACAGAACATTGTTGCGAGGTCACAGTAGTCCCGCAATGAAAATGTTTTATTTTCTTGTTTATGTTGGTAATAAAAAGGAGAAAATAAATATTATATAAAAATATTTTTTTATATACAGTCATAATTTTTATGAGACATCCGAAAAGTATGCAACAAAAATTATTATTAAATGGGGTCCACAAAACGTGTTGATAATAATGTGAACTATTGGCAGAAGGAGTATTTTGTGGTCAAGGATAAGTAGAGAAAGAAAAAATAATACTTATTTTTCATAAGGTATTCTATGGATGGGTAACCTTCTAAAGGCCCCTAAAGGTATGCCTTAGTTAGATCTCTTGGAAAAATAAAAGACCTTCTCACAATATTCTATAGACAAAATACTTAGCACAGCTCTGCCATATGTAGAAGATTCTTAAAAGATTTTTCTCTCAATCATGTGTAGTTAAAATACCCATTAGAGATATATCACCTATAAAAAAACCCTTCTCTTCATAGGATAGCTTGAAGGAATCTCCTTCATATCTTATCATGACAAAATATATAGCATATCATCATGGGGCCTAGAAAAGTTATTTATTTACTTTACTGAACATATTTTTTTCATTTTACAACTTCCCCCAAAAAGAGATTATTTTCTACTTTTTTCTTTTATGTTCATCATCATCATACAAACTCTTGATCCCCTTTCACCTCACCAACTAAACATAACAATGGCATTTCCACCAATAATTTGTGAGTTATCATTAATCATATTTGCCACTTTGTTGCATGCCTTGTAAGCTTTTTCTCTGCAAACGTAAAAAGCTTAACGAAAATAAACAAAGTGATGACGCTGATGGTTTTGGATGATGTATGATGAAGGCAAGCGAATGAATGGTTGGCTGGTTGGTTGATGGAGGTGTGTTGGACCTTTCATTGCAACAACAATCAGCAAAATGAACGAACTAAACCAACCACCCACAATGAAAAAAACATAAACACTTTGTGTTCCCTTAACTTTTGACTTGCTAAGTATTTGTTATTTTGCTTCAGTTTTTTTTATATTTTTCATTATTTTCTTTCTTTTTTAAATTCTAAAACTGTGTGGGGGTTTGGTTTGCCAGCAGGCCCTAAGGTAATCCAGCTTTAACTCAACACACCACAAAGCAAAAGGAAAACAAAAATGCAAACTAAAAAAAAGAAACATGGCATAACACTAACAACAATTGTTTTGTCAGTTGACAGTTTGTCATCAATCATATTGTTTTTTGTTGTGACAACTTCTTTGCCTGCCGCCCAGCCTCCCTGCCAGCACTACTTTTACAGTTAGACAAGACAAATGCCACAATTCTTGGGGATTTGCTTTTGTTTTATATGCAGGCTTAGCTCTGAAGTTTGTCCATTCGTTTGTGGAAATAGAGCTGGCAACTGTAAGAGGTTTTATGTTGCTGTCGTTGGTGTTGTTGTTGTTACTAAAACCCACTCACTCATCAAGCTCAATAAAAAAAACAAACAAAAAACGTCATATTGATTGGTCACTTAAGTTTTCATTTAAGTGTGTGCCTTTGCCTCTCTTTGGCCTGTCTTTACCCACCAAACAAGCATTTGATGAATTATCGAACAATTGATGGACAATAGCCTTTAACGAGGTAATATCTGTCACACACATATACATCTATACATACATATGTATGAATTCATATGTGTGTGTAGCAACTACAAATGACCAACATGTGTAAAATTATTGAAATCCCCAGCCATTTCTAAATTAAGACAAACTATCTATCAAATTGCAACGAAAAAGGATTTGCTGGAACTTGTGGGGGGCAATTAAAGATACATTTGTTATTGGAAAATTTGATAAGAAAAGCAGATACGAGAAGAAGAGATTACGAGAAAAACAACAAATACAAAGTGTAAAGAAACACACAAAAATATTTAAGCCACATAAGATTCCCCCTAAAAATATGCTTTGAAATAGTTGAGAAAATGGGAAACAATAACGGAGACAAAGAGACCTTTTACGATCTTCGGTTCATAGAAGAGCTATTTAAAATTTGCTATCTACAGCAGACAATAAATAAACTTTCTCGATAAATTACCTACAGAAGTTAAAACGCAAAATTATGAATGATAAGTATCTATAAAAGCTGACAACACTGTTGCTAGCGACAGGATTTAGCGGCGGCTTTATATTGGTTGTTAACTTACTGAAAAATTTCGTTAATTACCGAAATTATAAACATTTTAACTTTACCGATTTTAGTCGGTAACTCTAAAAATGAGTTACAGAATTCCACTAGTGCAGGTGACTTTTTATAAAAGATCTTCCAGAGGTATTCCGTTTTGAGGAAGCCTCTAAAAAGCTCTTAACTACGGAATAACTTTAAAAAGATTAAAGAAGGTCTAAGAAGTTATTTTCTTTATAGAATACCTTCATAGAATATCTTCTATCTGTAGTCTTTTATAGAAGATGTTCTCCATATAGAAGATCATACGTGGTTCTCCTTCTATATAAGACCTTAAGGAGGTCTTCCGCTCATAGAAGACATTTAGGAGGTTTTGTCCTCACAATAAGATTATATTGTCCTCTATCTCTAAAGACCTTTATGAGGTCTTATGTCCATAGGAGACCCTTTGGAGGTCTTTTGTCCATAGACAACCTTTAGGTGGTCTTCTGAAGACCTTTAGGAGGTCTTCTGTCTATAGAAGACCTTAGCTGGTCTTCCGTCTATAGAATGCCTTTAGGAGGTTTTATGTCCTTAAAAGGACTATAGGATGTTTTCTCTCCGTAAAAGCCCTTTAGGATGTCTTCTGCCCATAGAAGACTTTTAGGAGCAGGTCTTCTGTCTATAGAAGTTCGTTAGGAGGTCTTTTGTTCATAAAGAAGACCTCTAGAAGGTATTTTTTCTATAAAATTCCTCGGGAGGTCTTGTGTCCATAGAAGACCTTTTGGAGGTTTTCTATCTCAGGAAGATCTTTAGTAGGTATTTTTCCTATAGAAGTCCGCGGGTGTTCTTCAATCCCTAGAAGATATTTAGAAGCTCTTTTGTCCATATGATGTATTTTTTCCATAGAAGACCTTTAAGAGGTCTTCCGTCCATAGGTGACCTTTAGGAGGTCTTCTATCCATATATGACTCTTAGGGGGTTTCCTATCTATAAAAGCCGCTTAGAAGGACTTCTGTCCATAGAAGATCTTTAGGAGGTGCTTATCCCTAAAAGACCTCTTGAAGGACTTCTGTCCATAGAAGACCTTTAGGAGTTCTTTAGTCTATAGAATTCCTCGAGATTGCCTTAGGAGGACTTCTGTTCACAGAAGACCTTTTGGAGGTTTTCTATATAAAGAAGACCTTTAGTAGGTTCCTTTGCCAATAAAAGTCCACGGGACGTCTTTTTCCATAGAAGAAATTTAGGAGGTCTTCTGTCCATAGAACAACTTTAAGAGATCTTCTGTCCATCGAAAACGTTTAAAAGGTATCGACCATAGAAACGTTTTGGAGGTATTTTGTCAAAAGAAGACCTTTAGTAGATATTTTCGCTACAGAAGGCCTCGCGAGTTCTTCTGTACCTAGAAGACCTTTAGAAGGTCTTTTGGTCATAGAAAACCTTTAGAAGTCCTCAGGTGGTCTTCTGTCAATAGAAGTCCTTTGGCATATGTTCTGTACATAGAAGACCTTTGAAAGGTGTTCCGTCTATATAAGCATTTACGAGGTCGTCTGTTTATAGAATACCTTTTGGCAGTCTTCTATCTAAAGAAGGCCTTTAGTAGCTCTTCCGTCTGTAGACCATCTTGGGAGGTCTTCTTTTAATAAAAGACCCTTAGAGAATACTCCCTCTAAGCGACTTTTAGGAAGTATTCTCTCGGTAAAAGACCTTTAGGAGGTCTTCTGTCCATGGAAGACCTTGTGGAGATCTTACCTTTACAGACTATCTTTAATATGTCTATTGTCTATAGAAGTCCTCGGCAGGTCTTATCTACCAATAGCAGACCATAAATCTATAGAAGACTTTAGGAGTGTTTTCAATAGAAGACTTTAGGAGGAAATTTCATGAGGTTTTCTCTGTATAGAAGACATAAGGAGGTCTACTCTTTATAGAGAAGAAAATCTTAGGAGGTATTTTCTCTATAGAAGACCTATGTTTTTGTTTTCTGTCTATAAAAGAACGTCGGTGGTCTTCTCTGTAGAATATTTCAAAAAGTCTTCACTCTATAGAATACCTAAGGTGGTCTTCCTTCCATAGAACATTTTCGGAGGTCTCCTCTCTTTAGAAGACCTTAACAGATTTTTTCCTATAGAAGACATTAGAAGGACCTTAGAAGGTTTTCTCACTCTAGCAGACCTTAAGAGTTATTCTTTCTATAGAAGACCGTAGGAGGTCTTCTCTCTATAGAAGACCGTAGAAGGTATTATCTCTATAGAAGACCTCAGGCGACCTTATTTTATTTTCCTTCCAAAAATATGCACAATTTATTGAATTTCTATTTTTTGCATACAACCCTAAAGGTCTGCAGGTCTGCTCTACCAATAGCAGACCATAAATCTATAGAAGACTTTAGGAGTGTTTTTAATAGAAGACATTAGGAGGAAACCTCATGAGGTCTTCCCTGTATAGAAGATCTAAGGAGGTCTTCTCAGTAAAGAGAACAAGATCTTAGGAGGTCTTTTCTATATAGAAGACCTATGGTCTTGTTTTCTGTATATAAAAGAACGTAGGTGGTCTTCTCTGTAGAATACTTCAAAAAATCTTCACTCTATAGAAGACCTTAGGAGGTCTTCCTTCCGTAATAGACTTTCGGGGGTCTACTCTCTTTAGAAGACCTTCGGAGACCTTCTCTCTTTAGAAGACCTTAGCAGATTTTCTACTATAGAAGACATTAGAAGTACTTCTATCTATCTAGAAGAAGATCTTCTCACTCTAGCAGACCTTAAGAGTTCTTCTTTCTATAGAAGACCGTAGGAGGTCTGCTTTCTATAGAAGACTTTAGGATACCTTATATCAGCGTCAGGCAAGAGACCGCACACGTGTTCTGAGTAAACGGTTATCTCTCCACACACAATTCAACTAATTGAAGAAGCTTGCACTCACACAATGACACCCATAAAAGTATGCAATAGAAATAGACGGTGCCTATTGCTGCCTTATATTATTTTCCTTACAAAAATATGCACCATTTTATTAAATATCTACTTTTTTCATATACCCCTAAATATATGCAATATTTTTACATCAAGCGAAGAATTTTATATTTTCTATAAAAATGTCATCTACATCTAAAAACTGCCTTCGTTTTTGTTTTTGTTCTCTACAAAATTAACCTTTTCCTCTGGAAAGTATTTTTAGCCAAGTTAATGACCCCTTTTATTAAACTGTTTAATTGAGGCAAACAGCAAAATGATGCTGGGTGGCTGCAGCATTTGGTGTGCATTTGTTGTGTTAATAGTGTCATTATACATATTTATAATATACTATTTTTGTTATTGTTGCTATTGTTGTGGTGTTTGTTGTTGTTTTGGTAATAGCTATGACGTAAATCCTTAGAATGTTACCATTTACCGGTTGTGCTTGTGGCTGAGGAGGTGTTGGTTTCAACGCTATTTTGTCGCACACTCACAAATGAAGAGGCAACCGAGATGACATCCTCTGTGGAGGATGTGTGTATGGAACGCATTCATTGAAAAATGTCAAGACACACACACATAGACGCTCAGAGAAGATGTCAAGAGTGGTTGTTGGTGATATAATACCTAGGACACGTGTTTAAAATGCTAAATGCAGAACTTTTCTAGTTTTTCCTGTTGTCTTCTTCTATTCTGTTTTCGTTCTCCATTCTTTCTGTAATCAATAAATAATGACATCATCTCTGGCATTCTAAGAATAGTAAGGACCAGCAAATACTATAAAACTAAAAGGCAAACAATGAAAGAACCTCCTGAACTGTGATTCAATTTTCCCAAGAGAGAAAATATGTATTTTTTCAAGTGTTTTTAGATTCACTGAATGAAATTGAAGTGAATGAAATTGAATTCAATTTAAAAATGCTTTTAATTTTATTTATTTAACTAAATATTGTTCATACACAACTACAGAGGATATTTCTGCTTCGGTTATTTTTAGAGAAGAATGGAAACAAGAGATAGAATTAAATAACTTTTATATAAACAAAAAATAAGTTTATGAAATGTAAATATATAAAATATTTAATATATGTAAATAATTAAATATATTATAAATATTTAATTTATGTAGAGTAATAAATATATTTTATAAACATTTTTATTACTTTTATTAAAATATTTGTTTTGTATTTTTAATAAAATATTTTTTTTTATTTTTAGTAAAATCATTTTTTATTTTTTATCTTTATAAAATATACTTAATTTTTCACGCAAAAAATAACATGTAATTTTTATTTTTAGTTTCAATTCTCCTCCAAAAATAGCGGAAGCAAAACAAACCTCTATCGTTGTTTAACAAAAATAAAACAGCACTTGTTTTGAATGACTTGTCATTGTGTAAGAGAATAAAAATATTTTTTTCGCACACACACACACATGCACCCAAAGGAATGCTGTGATTCATAATTATGGCATAATATAGCATGTATTGTTATACTTCCCGCATTTTTTCATTTCGCACACATTTGAGCGCACACAGAGACATATGCATTTTTAAACAATAAAATATGACAACAACAGCAACACAACTAGTTTACCATAACCTCTTAACCCGTTGTTCATGTAGATATGCATGGGTTAGTGTAAAATATAATCATCACCATGGCTAGGCGTCACAGTCATCACCAGGCTCATCACAATAACTTTTGTGTCTGTGTGTATGTGTTTGCATAAGTATGTGTTAAAAATGCAAAAATCATTTACACTTACATTTGGTATTTACCAACACATGTAAATGTGTGTTGTGTATGTGCACCCTAATAATAACACTATCATCAACACATATGCAACCACACACACACAAACACAATTTCATAGCCGAGATACCATGCCCCATCATCATTGTCGTCGTCAATGTGTGTAACCTGTGTCTAACTGCCGCGTTGTATCGTTTGTTGCTTGCTTTTGTGTGTGCGAGTGTTTGTTCGTTGTTCCAGCAACACTTGTTATTGCTGCCAACAACAGTGGCGACCTCAGCACCACATCCGTTTCTCATTTTTCGCCAAGCATCATCAGGAAACCCCATGGTATAGCCTGGCGGCATTATGTCATGTTGATACTTCTCTGAATGCAATTCTTGGGCCACATTTTTATTACCCCCGTCCAAAAATAAAGTTGCAACTGAAGGCAGTTGCTTGCAAAACCGCCTTGAAGCAAAACAAGTTATGACAGTGACATTGAGAAAGAATGTGATTTGTTTTGTTTCCCTCTGGGAAAGGGAATGAGATTTTCTTTATATAGAGCAAGGTCTTGGGGCAAACACTAAATGAGGGAAAACTTATTTTATTTGTATTCAAAAAAGGGGAGAAATAAAAGAATAATTTCCCTAATAGGGGATTTTGTAGAGGAACCTAAATTGCATTAAAAAGGGCTGATGGGGATAAAAAAGGAAGAAGGATGAATAGAAGGGTTCAAGTAATGAATGAGATAGGATGTCCTGAGGTAGTTTGGTCTAATATTAGTTACAAGGACAGTCATAAATCATGAAACAAGTCTACAGCAGGCAACAGAAGCATGCTTTTAGGACCTCATACTGTCTTTTTGTGTGAATACATGGCTATTTTAAAGCAACTATCAACAAAATGGTGCACATGTGCTCTTAGAGCTGGTATCGCCATTCCCTTTACTCGCGAACAAGCAAAGAGAGTTTATCTCCCCACTCACACAATTCAACCCATTGACAAACCTTGTACTCACACCTAAAGTATAAAAAATTTGAGAAGATATTAACAAAGCGACAACGATTATTTGAATTTTTTAAATTATTTATATACATATATTATTTATATAAATATTTAAAAATAAAAATATTTTCTAAAAAATCCACAGCTATTTGATAGAATATTTTAAAAAAAATCCACAGCTATTTGAAAAAATATTAAAAAAAAATCCACGATTATTTGGATTTTCTTTTTAAATCCACGAAAATTTGAAATTTTTTTAAATCCACGATTATTTGAAATTTTTTTAAATCCACGATTATTTGAATTTTTAAAATCCACTATTATTTGAAATTTTTTAAATCCACGATTATTTGATTTTTTGTAAGTCCACGTTTATTTGATTTTTTTAAATCCGCGATTATTTGATTTTTTTTTAAATCCACGATTATTTGAATTTTTAAAATCCACTATTATTTGAAATTTTTTAAATCCACGATTATTTGATTTTTTGTAAGTCCACGATTATTTGAAATTTTTAAATCCACGATTATTTGAATTTTTTTTAAATCCATGATTATTTGAATTGTTTTTAAATCCACGATTATTTGATTTTTTTATGTCCACGATTATTTGATTTTTTTAAATCCACGATTATTTGATTTTTTAAGTCCACGTTTATTTGATTTTTTAAATCCTAGATTATTTGATTTTTTAAGTCCACGTTTATTTGATTTTTTAAATCCGAGATTATTTGATTTTTTTAAATCCACGATTATTGACAATTAAAAAAAAAATATATATATAAAAGACGACGAATATTTAAAAAACATATTTAAAAAAAAATCCACGATTATTTGCAAAAAATATTTCTAATAAAACCACTGTTAATTGAAAATATATTTTTAAAAAATCTACGATTATTTGAAAATATATTTTTGAAAATTTCTCGATTATTTGAAAAAAAATTAAAATCCACGATTTTTTGAAAAAATATTTTTAACAAATCCAGGATTATTTGAAAAATATTTTTAAAAAATCCGCGATTATTTGAAAAAATATTTTAAAAAAATCCACGATTATTTGAAAAAATATTTTTAAAAAATGAAAAAAAAAATATTTTAAAACATCAACGATTATTTAAAAAATATTTTAAAAAATCCACTATTATTTGCAAAAATGTTTTTAAAATCTACGATTATTAAAAAACAATAATTTTAAAAATTCCATGTTTGAAGGTAATTTTAATAAATGCACGATTATTTGTATATCGTATATTTGTAAAAATCCACGCTTTTTTAAATATTTATAAAAAATCCAAGATTATTTGAAATAATATTTTAAAAAATCCAAGATTATTTGAAATAATATTTTAAAAAATCCACGATTATTTGAAAAAATATTTAAAAAAAATCCACGATTGTTTGAAAAAATATTTTAAAAAAATCCACGATTGTTTGAAAAAATATTTTAAAAAAATCCACGATTGTTTGAAAAAATATTTTAAAAAAATCCACGATTGTTTGAAAAAATATTTTAAAAAAATCCACGATTGTTTGAAAAAATACTTTAAAAAAATCCACGATTGTTTGAAAAAATATTTAAAAAAAATCCACGATTGTTTGAAAAAATATTTAAAAAAATCCACGATTGTTTGAAAAAATATTTTAAAAAAATCCACGATTGTTTGAAAAAATTTTTAAAAAAAATCCACGATTGTTTGAAAAAATTTTTAAAAAAAATCCACGATTGTTTGAAAAAATATTTAAAAAAAACACGGTTGTTTGAAAAAATATTTTAAAAAATCCACGATTGTTTGAAAAAATATTTTGAAAAAATCCACGATTGTTTGAAAAAATATTTTAAAAAAATCCACGATTGTTTGAAAAAATATTTTAAAAAAAGCCACGATTGTTTGAAAAAATACTTTAAAAAAATCCACGATTGTTTGAAAAAATATTTAAAAAAAATCCACGATTGTTTGAAAAAATATTTTAAAAAAAATCCACGATTGTTTGATAAAATTTTAAAAAAAAAATCCACGATTGTTTGAAAAATTTTTTTAAAAAAATCCACGATGGTTTGAAAAAATTTTTTAAAAAAATCCACGATTGTTTGAAAAAATATTTAAAACAAAACCACGGTTGTTTGAAAAAATATTTTAAAAAATCCACGATTGTTTAAAAAAAAATATTTTAAAAAATCCACGATTGTTTGAAAAAATATTTAAAAAATCCACGATTGTTTGAAAAAATATTTAAAAAAAATCAACGATTGTTTGAAAAAATATTTTTAAAAAAAACCACGATTGTTTGAAAAAATATTTTAAAAAAATCCACGATTGTTTGAAAAAATATTTTAAAAAAATCCACGATTGTTTGAAAAAATATTTTAAAAAAATCCACGATTGTTTGAAAAAATATTTTAAAAAAATCCACCATTGTTTGAAAAAATATTTTAAAAAAATCCACGATTGTTTGAAATAATATTTTAAAAAAATCCACGATTTTTTAAAAAAATATTTTAAAAACATCCACGATTGTTTGAAAAAATATTTTAAAAAAATCCACGAATGTTTGAAAAAAAAATTTTCGTAAAAATACATATCTGATAAAAATATTTATAAAAAATGCATAATTATTTGAAAAAAAAATATTTGAAAAATTCACAATTATTTGAAAAAATATTTTTAAAAATCCACGATTCTTAGAAAAAAATTAAAAATCCACGATTTTTTACAAATTGCTAATAAAAATCCAACGATTTATACAATTTGTAATAATCCACAATCATTTAAAAAATTATTTTCAAAAATCCACGATTTTTTGAAAAAAAGTATTTTTAGAAAATCCAAAATGTATAATATAACCACTGTTTCTTTAATAAAATAATAAATAAAAGAGATTTCTCAACAAAACACTTTTTGGCACATTAAATGATTCGCCTTGGGCAAGAAATCGAAGACAGATCTAGGAAGCAATAAAAAACAAACTCCAACATCGGCTTACAAAAAAAAAACGAGAACCTAAACCTAAATAAACCGCATGGCATAATATAATCACTTAAACAAACACATACACACAATGATATAATTGCACACCAATACAAACGCACCAAGAAAATACATATGTTTTTTGTTCTCTCCTGTATTGACAAAGTGCCAAAATACATTCAACTATCATACCCTACACATGTATATTTTGGCCTGTGTTTGTGTAAAATTGCATAAACCTGGAATTATATCATTCATTGTCTTGCTTAGGTTTTTGGATTTCCCTATTCTACATGGATTCGTTTTTCCTTCACTCATTAGTTTTCTTTTCATTTCGTTGTATGTGTGAAGCTTATTTTATATTTTTTTCTTCTACCTTGTTTCTTGATTCCTTGTGAGAATGCCTGGGAATGTCCATTAAGCCAGTGAGTGTGAAGTTTTCTTCCAAGTATGTATGTGTGTGTTTGGAGCTCCAGCAATTGTAGCTGTGACCCATACAGCCATCTTGACGACAAAGCAAAAAATAGCAAACGACCAGCTTTTTTGTGTTGCCATGTCAGTCTAGCCTCAGCAAAAAAAAACACAACCTACAGATTTTTAATGGTCTTTCTCAACATGGATTTTAGTCCATTAAAGTTATACACAAAAATTCTAAGAAAACAAATACAATCAGCAGCAGCATCACGATGGAATAACTGGCAGTTTTGTGCGCGAAAACGATTTGGTATAGAAATTTTGAATGGTAATTAGAGGAATTTATACAAGATTTCAAATTTTGAATGGAAAGTTGAGAAATGTTTAAAATATTTCAAATTCTACTTTTATTTACGACAATCCTAGATATAATCTAGTACTTCCTGGACCATAAAATTTTTCAGAACATATTCTGAAGATTTTTGAAAAATCCACGATTATTTGAAAACATGTTTTTAAAAAATCCACAATTATTTAAAAACATTTTTTAAAAAAATCACGTTAATTGAAAAATATTTTTAAAAAATCCACGATTATATGAAAAACTATTTATAAAACATCCACGATAATTTAAAAAAATATTTTTAAATAATCCACAATTTTTGAATAAATATTCTTAAATAATAAACGATTTTTTTAAAAAAATATTTAAATAAAATTCACGATTGTTTGGAAAAATATTTTTAAATAATCTACGATTTTTTAAAAAAATATTTAAATAAAATTCACGATTATTTGGAAAAATATTTTTAAAAATCCACGATTTAAAAAAAAAATATATTTAAATAAAATGCACGATTTTTTGGAAAAATATTTTAAAAATCTACGATTATTTGCAAATATATTTAAAAAAATCCACGATAATTAAAAAAAAATATTTTTAAATAAACGATTATTTGCAAAAAATTAAAAAAAAAATCCACGATTATTTGCAAAAAATTTAAAAAAAAATCCACGATTATTTAAAAAAAAAAATCAAAAAATCCACGATTATTTAAAAAAAATTTCAAAAAATTAACGATATTTGAAAAAATATTTTTAAAAAATCCACGATTATTTGAAAAAATATTTTTAAAAAATCCACGATTATTTGAAAAAATATTTTTAAAAAATCCACGATTATTTGAAAAAATATTTTTAAAAAATCCACGATTATTTGAAAAAATATTTTTAAAAAATCCACGATTATTTGAAAAAATATTTTTAAAAAATCCACGATTATTTGAAAAAATATTTTTAAAAAATCCACGATTATTTGAAAAAATATTTTTAAAAAATCCACGATTATTTGAAAAAATATTTTTAAAAAATCCACGATTATTTGAAAAAATATTTTTAAAAAATCCACGATTATTTGAAAAAATATTTTTAAAAAATCCACGATTATTTGAAAAAATATTTTTAAAAAATCCACGATTATTTGAAAAAATATTTTTAAAAAATCCACGATTATTTGAAAAAATATTTTTAAAAAATCCACGATTATTTGAAAAAATATTTTTAAAAAATCCACGATTATTTGAAAAAATATTTTTAAAAAATCCACGATTATTTGAAAAAATATTTTTAAAAAATCCACGATTATTTGAAAAAATATTTTTAAAAAATCCACGATTATTTGAAAAAATATTTTTAAAAAATCCACGATTATTTGAAAAAATATTTTTAAAAAATCCACGATTATTTGAAAAAATATTTTTAAAAAATCCACGATTATTTGAAAAAATATTTTTAAAAAATCCACGATTATTTGAAAAAATATTTTTAAAAAATCCACGATTATTTGAAAAAATATTTTTAAAAAATCCACGATTATTTGAAAAAATATTTTTAAAAAATCCACGATTATTTGAAAAAATATTTTTAAAAAATCCACGATTATTTGAAAAAATATTTTTAAAAAATCCACGATTATTTGAAAAAATATTTTTAAAAAATCCACGATTATTTGCAAAAATCTTTAAAAAAATCCACGATAATTTAAACAAAAATATTTTTAAATAATCCACAATTAATTGAAAAAAAAAAATATATTTTAAAATAATCCACAATTAATTGAAAAAAAAATATATTTTTAAATAATCCACTATTTTTTTAAAAAATATTTAAAAAAATTAATGATTATTTGCAAAAATATTTAAAAAAATCCACGAGTATTTGAAAAAAATATTTAAAAAAATCCACGAGTATTTGAAAAAATATTTTTAAAAAATCCACGATTATTTGAAAAAATATTTAAAAAAATTCACGATTATTTGAAAAAAATATTTCAAAAAATCCACGAATATTTGCAAAATATGTCAAAAAAATCCACGATTATTAAAAAAAAATCAAAAAATCCACGATTATTTGAAACAATATTTTTAAAAAATCCACGATTATTTCAAAAAATATTTTTAAAAAATCCACGATTATTTGAAAAAATATTTTTAAAAAATCCACGATAATTTGAAAAAATATTTTAAAATAATCCTTAATTAATCCACAATTAAATCCACTATTTTTTAAAAAAAAATATTTGAACAAATTCACGAATATTTGAAAAAATATTTAAAAAAAAATCCACGAGTATTTGAAAAAATATTTTTAAAAAATCCACGATTATTTGCAAAAATATTAAAAAAAAATCCACGATTATTTAAAAAAATATTTTTAAATAATCCACAATTAATTGAAAAAATATATTTTTAAATAATACACTATTTTTCAAAAAATATTTAAAAAAAAAATTCAAGAATATTTGGAAAAATATTTAAAAAAATCCACAAGTATTTGCAAAAATATTTTTAAATAATCCACAATTTTTTTTATAAAATTTAAAAAAAATGCACGATTTTTTTTAAATGTTTAAAAAATCCACGATTATTTGAAAAAAAAAATATTTAAAAAATCTACGATATTTGAAAAGATATTTTAAAGAATCTGCGATTATTTGAAAAAATATTTTAAAGAATCTGCGATTATTTGAAAAAATATTTTAAAGAATCTGCGATTATTTGAAAAAATATTTTTAAACAATCAACGTTAACTTGATAAAAATATTTAAAAAAATAAACGATTATTTCAAAAAACGATTATTTAAAAAACCCACGATTATTTGAAAAAATATTTTAAAAAACCCACGATTATTTGAAACAATATTTTAAAAAATCCACTATTATTTGAAAAACTAACCCTATATAATCCACGATTTTTTTAAAAAATATTCCTAAAAAATCCACGATTATTTAAATAGAAATAGATTTAAAAAAACCGCAATGTTAAAAAAATATTTTTAAAAAATCCACGATTTTTAAAAATATTTTTAAAAAAATTCACAATTATTAAAAACATTTTAAAAAAATCCGCGATTATTAATAATATTTAAAAAAACCATATTAAAAAAATACATCTTTATTTAAAAAAAATATTTTTAAAAAATACACAATTATTTTAAAAATATTTTTAAATAAACCACAATTGTTTGAAAAAATATTTTTAAATAGTCAACGATTATTTGAAAAAAATTGTTTTTAAAAAATCCACGATTATGTGAAGAAATATTTTTAAATAATCCACGATTATTTGAAAATATATTTTTAAAAGATCCACGATTTTTTGAAAAAAAAAAAAACAAAATCCCCGATTATTTGAAAAAATATTTTTAAAAAATCCCCGATTATTTGAAAAAAATTATTTTTAAAAAATCCCCGATTATTTGAAAAAATATTTTTAACAAATCCACTATCATTTGAAAATATATTTTTAAAAAAATTATGATTATTGAAAAATATAACCTTGTATTTCTTCGGCCAGAAAATTGTTGACAACATATTTTAAAGAGTTAGTAAGGCTTTAACTCTGCTCTCCTAGAATTTTCATGGGAAAGTCTCATAATCACCAAAAACAGTTAAAAACAAAAAATTGTGTATAGTCTCGTTGGTCCATTAAAACCACGCTGACCCTAAATTCTCTTTTGAACACTTATACCTTTCAACATATTTATATTTCGTATAATTGAAAGTGCTCATGTATAGCTAAACTCCATGAGTTTACAATGTAAGCCTTATAAATTATTTACAAACACACACACATGGCCACAAAATTTATGACTTATGTGAACCCGTTTAACAGCAATAGGTGGTCGGTCTATCAATCTATTTAACTGCAAACATGCAATGCATAACAAAGTCCTTAAAGTTCTACAGAGAAAATAGTGACCATTTTGACCATTGGTGGTATTTGGAGCAAAATGAATGGCTAACATAAATCATAAATTTTAAAAGAAAAAAAAAACAAATATTTGAAAAATAAAATTAGGAAAGGAGGGCAATGAAAACAAAAAATATTAAAAATTTTATAAAGTGAAAAATTATCTTTAAATTGAGAGATTGATTATTGCAAAACGCTCTTCCTTATTTTCTACAGGCCATGGGACACAGAGACAGAGAGAGAAACGGATTTTAAAGAAAGAAACTTTAACCCAAACAACTTGATAAAGAACATTGCCATTTGTTATCTAATTCATCTCTTTTGCCAAGCTTTCTGTCTTTATAATTCGCTGTTGTTGTTGTTTTGCCCATTGTTGTTGAGAAAACACAACATGACCTATAAATTAAAAAAAGAAAGGCAATACAAAATCCCTCTGTTTTTCTATGAAAATGTTTACATGACCAGACTCACTAATAAAAACACAGACAGACAGACAAACTCTTAACTACAAGGCACACACCCAGACTCACTCATACACCCAAACAAGCTTAAACAGCTCTTACTACTACTACTACTAAACCCTATGAAACAAATTTTCTTTCATTCATTCATAAAACTTGAAGCTGGAAAGACCAAGAAGAAAAAAACGACCGGAAAAAATCAATAAACCGCACTCATACTTTTTTTCATACAAAGAGAGGCAGCAGCAGGCATACTAGCTGGCTGGATTTCATACAGCTTAATTATGGGATGTCTATATGTATATGTGAGGCTGTAAAACTACACACACAACACTGCTGCTGTTCTACGGAGTGTCGACACCACTCATCAGGACAGCAACGCTTTGCATGAATGTCGTTGCTGTTGTAAACTTTGGTTTTAATGAATGACTTGGTTATCCTCCTGGTAACAGACATGTGTTTTCTGCTATGAATATAAGTCCGTACGTGTCAGTCCGTGTGTGTGTTTGTTTTCATTTGCTTATTCACATGATCTGTAGCAGGTACATTCATAAGCTTGTTTTTTTGTGTGTGAAATGAGCCTAAATGTCTGTAAAGATATTTTGCAGCAAGGACTACTACACTAAAGCTATGACGATGATGACAACCAACAACAACAACATCATCAACAGCCCTATCAAACCAGTCATCCAGCCATGTCATGACAACTTCCCCGTCATGCTCTTTTACCCACAAATCGTAACTGGCTGTTGACAACACATTGCATCATCACTAAAACGGAGATGTCCGGGTAGATGACTAAATGCTGGCGTTGATGATGCTGTTGGCTGGCTGACTGGCTGGCAACTAAAAACAATACACAAAAACGGGGCTAAAAACCAACAAAAGCCTTATACAAAAACAACAACAATAATAATAATAATAATAATATTCACGTATGAAAAGTCCTTGACGCTTCATTGACAAAAAATAAAACACACAACAAATTGTTGGATGAAGAAGCAGAAGAAAGCAAAACAATACGAAAAAGAAAAACAAAATCACAGACACACACATAGCCCAGAATCCTGCAGACAATCAACAGCGTCATCACTTATAAGTACTCAACAATTTAGTTAGAGTCCATGTAGGACTAATTTTTTTTTTTTTTTTTGGTGGGGAGGGTTTTCGAATGTGATGGAACATGGGAGGACAGAATTTTTCTAGCTAACAGGCAAATGGGCGAGCGCAAAAAAACATTAAGCCAATATTTGTTATTGGTGGCCTTTTCAATGAATCGAAAATTTTGTTGATTCAAATTCCACTTACAATCATGCCACTTGGTTGACTATAACAACAAAAATCTGTACAACAACGTCTACTAATTTTTGGTAGATATTTTTAAGGATATTTTTCGTGAAAAAATGGTGGAGAACAAAGATTTTTATTACATCTTCGTTATTTCATTAAAAAATCTAGACATGAAAGGATTTAACGAAGCACAGTTTCCTTTGGGAAAGGTCTAATGAGGCCACATTTCCTTTGGAAAGGCTCAAACAAAGTACCCTTTACTTTAGAAAGGATCTCATTTTACTTTAGAAAGGGTCTAGCAAAGCCCCTTTTACTTTATAAAGGGTCTAACGAAACACCCTTTCCTTTGGAACGAAGTCACATTTCCCTTGGGATGTTCTAACGAGGCCATAATTCCCTCGGGAATGACCTAACGAAGCCATACTTCCCTTGGAAAGGGTCTAACGAAGCCACATTTTTCCTTGGGAAGGGTCTAACGAAGCCACACTTTCCTTGGGAAGGGTCTATCTAAGCCACACTTTCCATGGGAAGGGTCTATCTAAGCCATACTTCCCTTGGAAAGGGTCTAACGAAGCCACATTTTTCCTTGGGAAGGGTCTAACGAAGCCACACTTTCCTTGGGAAGGGTCTATCTAAGCCACACTTTCCATGGGAAGGGTCTAACGAAGCCACACTTTTCCTTGGGAAGGTTCTAACGAAGCACATTTTCCTTTAGAAAGGATCTAACGAAGCTCGTTTTACTTTAGAAAGGGTCTAACAGAGCACCTTTTACATTATAAACGAATCACCCTTTCCTTTTGAAAGGGTCTAACTAAGCACCCTTTCCTTTGGAACGAAGTCACACTTCCCTTGGGATGTTCTAACGAAGCCATAATTCCCTCGGGAAGGATCTAACGAAGCTATACTTCCCTTGGGAAGAGTCTAACGAAGCCACACTTTCCTTGGGAAGGGTCTATCGAAGCCACACTTTCCTTGGAAGGCTCTAACGAAGCCAAACTTCCCTTCGGAAGGGTCTAACCAAACCACACTTTCCTTGGGAAGGGTCTAACAAAGCCACACTTCCCTTGCGAAGGGTTTAACGAAGAACGTTTTCCTTTGAAAAGGGCCTAACGAAGCCACATTTCCTTTGGAGGCTCAAACGAAGCATCCTTTACTTTAGAAAGGATCTAACGAAGCTCGTTTTACTTTAGAAAGGGTCTAACAGAGCACCTTTTACATTATAAAGGAATCACCGTTTCCTTTTGATAGGGTGTAACTAAGCACCCTTTCCTTTGGAACGAAGTTACACTTCCCTTGGGATGTTCTAACGAAACCATAATTCCCTCGGGAAGGATCTAACGAAGCCATACTTCCCTTGGGAAGGGTCTAACGAACCCACACTTTTCCTTGGGAAGGGTCTATCGAAGCCACACTTTCCTTGGGAAGACTCTAACGAAGCCAAAATTGCCTTGGGAAGGGTCTAACGAAGCCAATCTTTCCTTGGGAAGGGTCTAACGAAGCCTTTGCGAAGGGTCTAACTAAGAACCCTTTCCTTTGGCAACGGTCTAACTAAACACCCTTTCCTTTGAAAAGGGTCTAACGAAGTAAACTTTCCTTTCGAAAGGGCCTAACGAAGCATCATTTCCTTTGAAAAGGGTCTAACGAAGTACCCTTACCTTTCGAAAGGGTCTAACGAAGCACCCTTCCCCTTGGAAAGGGTCTAACGAAGCATCCTTTCCTTTCAAAATGGTCTAACGAAGCACCCTATCTTTCAGAAAAGGTTCTATAGAAGCACTTATTATTTTACAAAGGGTTTAGAAAAGCACTCTTCTTTTAAAAGACATTTACTTCTTCTTCTGTGGACTGTACCCAGACGATATCCACTGAAAACCTTTAAAGATTTTTCTGTCCAAAGAGGATCTTTATAGGGCATTCCATAAAAACTCTTACAGTTTCTTCTGTCCACTGAAGATAAGAGGGTCTTCAGAATACAGAAGACCTTTAGAGGGCCTTCAGTGTACAGAAGACCATTGTCCCTCTAATCCAAAGTAGACCTTGGGAGAGCATAATGCCCTTTAGAGAGCTTTCTGAACATAGATTGGATTTACAGGCTATTGGAAAATTGAAGAATACTGTCTCTCAATAGAAAACCTTCAGCTTGAAGACCTCTAGAGGTTCATCTATCTAAAAAGACGTTTAGATGGTGTTCTGTCCCTGAAATCCCTATTTTGCAAAGTCTCTCTTTCTTTCTCTATCTCTCTCTCTCTCTATGAGAAGAGAAGCATTTAGTCAACATTTTCCTAACGTTCTAAGTCCCACAACATTAAAAGAAACTATAGCAGAAACGGCAAAGACCTTACAACGGAATTGAATTGGCTGGAAGTAAAATTGGAAAATTGGAATTACCGATGAAGACAACCCCTAGCACCACAGCTACCGCTTGTCTCACCCCTAGACACCGTGTATCATCAAGACAGTATACGAGGGGCACTACGAAACCTTCTGGCCTATGCAGTATCGCCAGGCGTCATTTGACATTTTTTGGAAAGTTTGACAGTTTTTATTTTAAGCGTGCCCAGGACAATGTGGCATACGACCATTTGTTGTGTTGTTTATAGTAGCTTGATTGAGACACCCCGAAGACATGTTTTTTGAACGCTGCTGGCGATGAATATCGTTGACCACGCCTTTTTCTTGATGTGTTGGAATCAAATGAAGTCATTGTATCCCCAGTCAGGACTGTACGCCGCATGACCCATCAATTCCACGTTTTGTTCGGTCAAACAGGCGCTGGTTTGAAGCGATGTGTCTTCTCTTGGTCGTTTTTCGCATTTCTCAGGAGACTTCAGGCAAACAAATTGTAGTGTAACACTCAGAATGAACCGTCCAATATTTCTCAAGCCGTATAGTTGCTACACGCTCAATTTAGCCGAAGAAACAGACAACAATTTGCTACGAAGGTCTTGCTCCATGAATAACTTTCGCTGGATTTGGCTCGCTTTCGAAGAGCACTTATTATTTTACAAAGGGTTTAGAAAAGCACTCTTCTTTTAAAAGACATTTACTTCTTCTTCTGTGGACTGTACCCAGACGATATCCACTGAAAACCTTTAAAGATTTTTCTGTCCAAAGAGGATCTTTATAGGGCATTCCATAAAAACTCTTACAGTTTCTTCTGTCCACTGAAGATAAGAGGGTCTTCAGAATACAGAAGACCTTTAGAGGGCCTTCAGTGTACAGAAGACCATTGTCCCTCTAATCCAAAGTAGACCTTGGGAGAGCATAATGCCCTTTAGAGAGCTTTCTGAACATAGATTGGATTTACAGGCTATTGGAAAATTGAAGAATACTGTCTCTCAATAGAAAACCTTCAGCTTGAAGACCTCTAGAGGTTCATCTATCTAAAAAGACGTTTAGATGGTGTTCTGTCCCTGAAATCCCTATTTTGCAAAGTCTCTCTTTCTTTCTCTATCTCTCTCTCTCTCTATGAGAAGAGAAGCATTTAGTCAACATTTTCCTAACGTTCTAAGTCCCACAACATTAAAAGAAACTATAGCAGAAACGGCAAAGACCTTACAACGGAATTGAATTGGCTGGAAGTAAAATTGGAAAATTGGAATTACCGATGAAGACAACCCCTAGCACCACAGCTACCGCTTGTCTCACCCCTAGACACCGTGTATCATCAAGACAGTATACGAGGGGCACTACGAAACCTTCTGGCCTATGCAGTATCGCCAGGCGTCATTTGACATTTTTTGGAAAGTTTGACAGTTTTTATTTTAAGCGTGCCCAGGACAATGTGGCATACGACCATTTGTTGTGTTGTTTATAGTAGCTTGATTGAGACACCCCGAAGACATGTTTTTTGAACGCTGCTGGCGATGAATATCGTTGACCACGCCTTTTTCTTGATGTGTTGGAATCAAATGAAGTCATTGTATCCCCAGTCAGGACTGTACGCCGCATGACCCATCAATTCCACGTTTTGTTCGGTCAAACAGGCGCTGGTTTGAAGCGATGTGTCTTCTCTTGGTCGTTTTTCGCATTTCTCAGGAGACTTCAGGCAAACAAATTGTAGTGTAACACTCAGAATGAACCGTCCAATATTTCTCAAGCCGTATAGTTGCTACACGCTCAATTTAGCCGAAGAAACAGACAACAATTTGCTACGAAGGTCTTGCTCCATGAATAACTTTCGCTGGATTTGGCTCGCTTTCGAAGAGCCAAACGGTCGATACCTACTGCTACGAATCACAGATCCTAGATTCGTCGTCTGTGACGATCTTATAAACGTCGTTGAAACACCGCGATCGAATTCATGCACAATTTTTTTGAACCAAATCCAAAAGCTTTTTCTTGGGCGATTGTCCAATTTTGCTGGATCTGACGAGAAAAATCCATTTTTGCTGCCAGGTGTTTATGCAATATCAAACCTTAGTTGGTGGAAGAAATTTCGAAGGGTGTCTCTATCTCACGGTATATAACATGACGATCTTGCATTATCCGTTCACGCACGGCTTTATTTTTTTCTGGCACAACGTCCGATTTTGGGCGATCCTCACGACCTTTGTTTTTCTGCGATGGTCCTTTATCGACATACAAAGATTTAATTTAATACACTCTTGCCGCGATTATCCACGTCGAAAGTTGCGAAAACTTATCGGACGAAAATGTTCACAAGTAAATTCCATTTTTTTTGTTTTTTGCAAAGTGGTTTTTCCAGGTCACTGTAAACAACTCAACACATGGCCGTAAGTCAAAGCGTCCTGAGTACTCTTAGGCTAAAAACTGTCAAACTTTCCAAAAAAAAATCTACTGACGCCTGGCGACACTGCGTGTTCCCTAGGCCAGTAGGTTTCGTTGTGCCCCTCGTATTCAAAGATTCTAGATCTACTGTTCTTTTATAATTAGACCAAATGTTCTTCTTATCACAGTCAACCGGTCATCTATAGGACGACCAACTGGTCTTCCAAAAAATGATCATTTGGCCTTATATAAGAAGACCTACGGATTTTCCATAAGAAAACCTTTTGGTCCATAAACTGTCGTACTGGCATTCTCTAAGAAGACATAATTGTCTTCCTGACCTAATCATCCTCTATAAGAAGTCGTTCTTATAGAAGATCTTCTTCTACAAGAAGTCCTTCTTATAGAAGATCTTCTGGATCCTTCTTATAAAAGATATTCTCTATCGATAAGTTGTAATGAGCTTATAACTTCTGCATTTTGCTGTGCGGTATGCTTTGGTAAGTTACTTTGAAAAGGACACGCAACTTGCCTGCCCCTGTGTCATTACTCTTACAAGTACACCAATACATTGGCAGTTATATTTACATATATGTGTATACACATAATAAAAATGCTTTACAAATCTACTAAATCCAAAGCCAAAGTAAACAAGAAATTATTTTATGTTGTTGTTGTTTTTTATTTGCAAGAAATATAAGTCAAATTGCAATACAACGAAAAAAGAGGAAATAAAAACCGTTTATGAATAGTTGAGCAATGTTAAGAAAAAGTGTGTCACACATGCAATGAGTTGTGAATGCAAGCTGAATAAAATACCACCAAAACAACAACAAGAGGAAGAAGAAGAAGAGCAAATAGTAATGCCAGGCGTTGTGGCAAACGTTCTAGAAACAGTAACAATCATGGAAGGCAATGATGAAAATAATAATGATGATGATGATGATGAGAATGATGACGGCGATGATATTGATGCACTAGAAAACGAGACATTCAGACGCCCCAAAATGCCACCATGAACTAAGTATGTCACATACGTGTATATACACCATATATTACATGACAATTATGGAGAGTGTTGTTGTAAGTCACACATATACACAAAAAACGGTAAAAAAAAACAAAATACTTAAAATTACTCTCCCTCCTTGCCCACGAAAATTTGCTTTAGTGACCCACGACGACTCAAATAACTAAAATTCCAATGAAATTTGCGCAATTCAGAACAATGACGGTATGTCTGTCAACACCCTTTTTTGGTTGGTTAGGTAAGGGTCGCTCATCTCTCTCAGGGACAATTCCATCAAACAAAATGTGAGTGAGTTTCCCACCACAATGGAACTGTTAAAGATATCAAATTCTAGGCCACTTACACACAAATTCACACTTAAAACAAACAGACCCAAATTTGGGAATAGTAACCAACCAGCCAGCAGCAACAACAACAACACCCACCACACTTTACAATTACTCAAATTACAATTAAAAACAAAATGAACAAAAGAAAAAAGTGAAATGAATATTTGTAGCGGCTTCCTTGTCGTTTGTCACAGGACACTGGGTGCTAGGATAACTGACCGAAAAAAAAACCCAAGTAACTGAAAATTGGTAGCAATTAGCAGGAAAACTAAAACGTGCCCATGCCACACACAGTCACTTTGTAGGCAGTTACTAAGTGAGTCCTTATAACTCATTAAAAAGATAACAACAACGTCAATTACAATTGAAACTACTAACAGGCAAAACTGTTAGGAGGGTTTTCCCCTCTATTGCCATCCCTAACCCAGCCAGTCAGCCAGCCAGGCAATTCCTTAACATGTTGTTGTCAAACTAAGTGAATTATCCTTACTCAATTATCACTACAAACAACAGTAACATAGTTGTCATCATTGTTAATATGACGATAATGATGATGTTGACGGTGATAATGATGTTGACGATGATCCTCCTCATTGTCAATTTTTAACATAACCAAGTGTTTCATTGTAAAATTCTGCTCCTGTGGTGGGTGTAAATGTGTAACGAAGAATGTTAGCTGTATGTTTGTCTGTCCGTCTGTCTGTCTGTCGGGATGAACTCATTGTTGATCTAAATAAATTTCAATGCACCCTGGGGTGAGCTGTAAATGTAAATTACACTTAACCGGAGTGCCACAAACATAATGTAGTTGCTAACCGCGCGTCACTCAACTCAAGCGAGATTCGCCATACAACCAAACATATGGATGGATGTGTGTATGTATTGTGGGAGTCGGTGCCTATGTGTCGTTTGTAAAGAAATTGTTTTGCACGGTAGCTAGGCGGAGATAAATACATAAATTAACAAAGCTGGAGTTTGTTATTTGTATGTAAAATTGTTGGTTATTGTTTGGGTAATTGTTTTAAATTGTTAATGCAAGAAGTTGTTTTTAAACTTATTATCACAAACGGAATAATTATATAAACATACATATTATAGCTCTTGAGAATATTATTCTCAAATATTTTTTAAAAAAAAAATTAAGTATTCATTGAAGACCTGTATTTTTTTATAAAAGATCAGATAGGCTTCTTATAGAAGACCAGAAGTTTTTTTATTAATCACCATTAGATGCCCTCATTCTTCTTCTGTGAGAAAACCACTTGGTCTTCCGATATTTAAGACCAGAAGGTGTTCTTATAGAAAACCAGTCGATCTTCTTATAGAAGATCCTCTTATAGAAGACCAGTAGGTCTTCGTATAGAAACCACTAGGTCTTCGTATAGAAACCACTAGGTCTTCGTATAGAAGACCACTAGGTCTTCGTATAGACGACCACCAGGTCTTCGTATAAAAGACCACTAGGTCTTCGTATAGAAGACCACTAGGTCTTCGTATAGACGACCACCAGGTCTTCGTATAAAAGACCACTAGGTCTTCGTATAGAAGACCACCAGGTCTTCGTGTAGAAGACCACCAGGTCTTCGTATAGAAGACCACCAAGTCTTCGTATAAAAGACCAGTAGGTATTCGTATAGAAGACCACCATGTCTTCGTATTGAAGACCACTAGGTCTTCGTATAGAAGACCAATAGGTCTTCGTATAGAAGACCAATAGGTCTTCGTATAGAAGACCAATAGGTCTTCGTATAGAAGACCACTAGGTCTTCGTATAGAAGACCAATAGGTCTTCGTATAGAAGACCAGTAGGTCTTCTTATAGAAGACCAGAAGGGCTTCGTATAGAAGACCTGTAGAGCTTCGTATAGAAGACCTGTAGGGCTTCGTATAGAAGACCTGTAGAGCTTCGTATAGAAGACCTGTAGGGCTTCGTATAGAAGACCTGTAGAGCTTCGTATAGAAGACCTGTAGGGCTTCGTATAGAAGACCTGTAGGGCTTCGTATAGAAGACCTGTAGGGCTTCGTATAGAAGATCTGTAGGGCTTCGTATAGAAGATCTGTAGGGCTTCGTATAGAAGACCTGTAGGTCTTCGTATAGAAGACCTGTAGGGCTTCGTATAGAAGACCTGTAGGGCTTCGTATAGAAGACCAGTAGGGCTTCGTATAGAAGACCAGTAAGTCTTCGTAAAGAAGACCAATAGGTCTTCGTAAAGAAGACCAATAGGTCTTCGTAAAGAAGACCAATAGGTCTTCGTATAGAAGACCACTAGGTCTTCGTATAGAAGACCAGTAGGTCTTCGTATAGAAGACCAGTTGGTCTTCGTATAGAAGACCAGTAGGTCTTCGTATAGAAGACCAGTAGGTCTTTGTATAGAAGACCAGTAGGTCTTCGTATTGAAGACCAGTAGGTCTTCGTATAGAAGACCATTAGGTCTTCGTATTGAAGACCACTAGGTCTTCGTATAGAAGACCAGTAGGTCTTCGTATAGAAGACCATTAGGTCTTCGTATAGAAGACCACTAAGTCTTCGTACTGAAAACCACTAGGTCTTCGTATAGAAGACCACTAGGTCTTCGTATTGAAGACCACTAGGTCATCGTATAGAAGACCATTAGGTCTTCGTACAGAAAACCACTAGGTCTTCGTATAGAAGACTGATAGGTCTTCGTATAGAAGACCACTAGGTCTTCGTATAGAAGACCACTAGGTCTTCGTATAGAAGACCACTAGGTCTTCGTATAGAAGGCCACTAGGTCTTCGTATAGAAGACTACTAGGTGTTCGTATAGAAGACTGCTAGGTCTTCGTATTGAAGACCACTAGGTCTTCGTATAGAAGACCATTAGGTCTTCGTACAGAAAACCACTAGGTCTTCGTACAGAAGACCACTAGGTCTTCGTACAGAAGACCAGTAGGACTTCGTATAGAAGACCACTAGGTCTTCGTACAGAAGACCAATAGGTCTTCGTATAGAAGACCACTAGGTCTTCGTATGGAAGACCACTAGGTCTTCGTATGGAAGACCACTAGGTCTTCGTATGGAAGACCACTAGGTCTTCGTATAGAAGACCACTAGGTCTTCGTATGGCCGACCAGTAGGTCTTCGTATAGAAAACCAGTAGTTCTTCGTATAGAAGACCAGTAATTCTTCGTATAGAAGACCACTAGGTCTTCGTATAGAAGACCACTAGGACTTCGTATAGAAGACCACTAGGTCTTCGTATAGAAGACCACTAGGGCTTCGTATGGAAGACCACTAGGTCTTCATATAGAAGACCACTAGGTCTTCGTATAGAAGACCACTAGGTCTTCTTATAGAAGACCACTAGGTCTTCTTATAGAAGACCACTAGGTATTCGTATAGAAGACCACTAGGTCTTCGTATAGAAGATCAGTAGGTCTTCGTATAGAAGATCAGTAGGTCTTCGTATGGAAGACCACTAGGTCTTCGTATAGAAGACCACTACGACTTCGTATTGAAGACCACTAGGCCTTCGTATAGAAGACCACTAGGTCTTCGTATAGAAGACCACTAGGTCTCCGTATAGAAGACCACTAGGTCTTCGTATAGAAGACCACTAGGTCTTCGTATAGAAGACCACTAGGTCTTCGTATAGAAGACCAGTAAGTCTTCGTATAGAAGACCACTAGGTCTTCGTATAGGAGACCACTAGGTCTTCGTATAGGAGACCACTAGGTCTTCGTATAGAAGACCACTAGGTCTTCGTATAGAAGACCAGTAGGTCTTCGTATAGAAGACCACTAGGTCTTTGTATAGAAGACCACTAGGTCTTTGTATAAAAGACCACTAGGTGTTCGTATAGAAGACCACTAGGTCTTCGTATAGAAGACCACAGTAGGTCTTCGTATAGAAGACCACAGTAGGTCTTCGTGTAGAAGACCACAGTAGGTCTTCGTGTAGAAGACCACAGTAGGTCTTCATATAGCAGACCACAGTAGGTCTTCACATAGCAGACCACAGTAGGTCTTCGTATAGAAGACCACTCGTTCTTTGTATAGAAGACCAGTAAGTCTTCGTATAGAAGACCAGTAGGACCTCGTATAGAAGACCACTAGGTCTTCGTATAGAAGACCACTACGTCTTCGTATAGAAGACCAGTAAGTCTTCGTATAGAAGACCAGTAGGACTTCGTATAGAAGACCACTAGGTCTTCGTATAGAAGACCACTAGGTATTTGTATAGAAGACCAGTAGGTCTTCGTATAGAAGACCAGTAGGTCTTCGTATAGAAGACCAGTAGGTCTTCGTATAGAAGACCAGTAGGTCTTCGTATAGAAGACCAGTAGGTCTTCGTATAGAAGACCAGTAGGTCTGCGTATAGAAGACCAGTAGGTCTTCGTATAGAAGACCAGTAGGTCTTCGTATAGAAGACCAGTAGGTCTTCGTATAGAAGACCAGTAGGTCTTCGTATAGAAGACCAGTAGGTCTTCGTACAGAAGACCAGTAGGTCTTCGTACAGAAGACCTCTAGGTCTTCGTATAGAAGACCTCTAGGTCTTCGTATAGAAGACCTCTAGGTCTTCGTATAGAAGATCTCTAGTTCTTCGTATAGAAGATCTCTAGGTCTTCGTATAGAAGATCTCTAGGTCTTCGTATAGAAGATCTCTAGGTCTTCGTATAGAAGATCTCTAGGTCTTCGTATAGAAGATCTCTAGGTCTTCGTATAGAAGACCACTAGGTTTTCGTATAGAAGACCACTAGGTCTTCGTATAGAAGACCACTAGGTCTTCGTATAGAAGACCACTAGGTCTTCGTATAGAAGACCCCTAGGTCTTCGTATAGAAGACCACTAGGTCTTCGTATAGAAGACCACTAGGTCTTCGTATAGAAGACCACTAGGTCTTCGTACAGAAGACCACTAGGTCTTCGTATAGAAGACCACTAGGTCTTCGCATAGTTTGCCAGCTACAACATCAAATCTTTCCCTAAAAGACCATTAAACATTTTCATAGAAAAGTAGTAAGTCTTCTCCTTCTTTTAGGCCAATGGATTTATTTTTTCGTGGAAATCTATCACCTTTGAACAAGCTTTTTACACAAGTGATAAAAAACTTAATAAAACTTAAAATTCGTTTTTGATATTTCGTTGCTAAAAGTGTTCCAAGAATTCAACATGAAACTTTTGGGAATTTGTTTCAAGTTGTTCAGGTGTGTTATGGCCATAAAAAACGAAATACGATGATGCATTTATTTTAAACATTTCAAGGAATTCGTTAACTAACACCATCAGTGTTAAAACTCCTATGAGTATTTTGCAGAAAATAAAAATTGAAAAAGGAAAAAAGAAAATCATCAACCAGCAAATGATGTCAAAATTTTCTTGCAAGTAAATGTGTCAAAGGTTTTTTTGTTTTTGTTGTTTTTTATGGAAATTATGACAAATATAATTTATTACATGAATATTTCGTTCACACACACACACACTCAATGCTCTCACACCTCCCATGTCCTTTGTGTCTGAGAGTTTGAATAACCACGTACATATGTGCGTGTATGTGTGTTTGTCACATATTACACAAATGCATGCAAACAATTATCAGCAATTAAGGCAAGTGTGTTCTGGTAGCTCCAGGCGTTTTTTGTTTTTCACTTCTATGATTCGTTTAGATTGGATATCATTGGATTTCACTCAAGGACTTCTTTACCAAAGATATTTGGAAAGATAGTGTGTGCAGTATTTATAAATGATGGACAGGCATTGTGTCACAGCAGCTAGTCACAGTTATTGCCATTAACGCCATTCTTCCAACTGTGACTGCAATACCAATTTTTGTTCTGACCTCAAAACCTCTGCCGAATTTGCTGGACATTGACCAAAATGCTTTCAAGTGTACAATAAGCACTAAAAATAATTGCAATTAAAATCCAGGCTTGTGGCTACTACTGTCTGACGACGAAGATAATATGTTTGGATGGATAATTGGCAAATTAACAAGGTCAGTTGATGGGTTTTTGGGTAACTGAGTAGAGTAAATCATACGGCATGGCTTAACATTAAGCAATTGGTTTAGGAGATAAGATTGTCAATGATCCTATAAAGCTGGAAAATGTAGGCTCACTTAATATTAGGCATTAGACATTAGGCATTTGCATTTACAGACCATAGGAGAGATATTGTTTATAGACCTATTTGTTTTCAAGGACCACAGCAAAAAAGGACACTTTTTTTATAAATTGCTCATAAAATATTTTAAAAGCAAAAATATACCTAAGAACTGCCTTCATAAAAAAATATTAAATTGCCAAATACTATAACCATAAGAAAGGCTTAAAATGCTTTTAAGTTTACTGCTTACTCACTTGAATATGCCCAAGAAAATCCAATAGCCAGGGCATTTATGAACCAACCCACATAAATATTACTTACTAACAAAGTGTTATACACTCAAGTGGAAGATGAAGGACGCATCTATTTCCATTCCCAATGGCCATAGTTAATTTATTTTCATTTCATTTTTGCTACTTTTGTTTTCTTTTACAACAGTTGTTTTATTTTTTTCTTTCTATTCCAACTTTCCCATGCATAAATATCTAATGTGAATGAGATCCCTCTTAAAAAGGTTAAAAGTTTGCATGTTATTTTAAAGTAAGTGACAACATCAGCAGGAAAAAAGGATGTGTGTTTTACAAATATTTATAGAGAAAACAAGGGGAAGAGAGAGAGAGTGGGAGGGAGGGAGAATATAACAACAGCAAACAACAAGTATTATTGATGTTGCATGGAGGATAGAGCCAAACATCCTTTTCAAAATTTGTTACCAGTTAAACAAAAAAAGGTTAAAGGTCGTTCGTTCGTTCCTTCTTCGTTCCTGCCAACATTTCACTAAGTGGATGTGAAGTTGAAATCAAATGATGGACACTTGTATGTTAGAAATCACAACAGCTTCCCAGCCAAAAAAAAAAACATCTCCTGAGGCATATCACTCAAACTGAGAGTTGTGTATCGCAGAACATAGATTTACATTCGTATGAGTCGACATTTACGAAAGGCAGCTTGCAGCCTTTTGGCTTGCTTGCAGGGAGGGCACTTTTGTGTGTTTTCTTTGTTATGAATTGTATTGGGTAAAGTTCAACACTTGTTTTCAATACTCGTAGTTACTTGTTTGCATTCAATTCACACGTGTTTTGATGCTAACAAAACACCATTTTTGTTTTGTTAGTTTGTAATAATTTTTTGGGTTCTATGGGTTTGTAGGGTCAGTTGTTATGGGTGAAGAGCTGATTGGGAATTTTGCAAAATTTAAAAATTTTGGAACAATTTTATTAAACCGAAAATGCGAATTTAAATAATTACACAGCAAAAGAATCATTACGAATCTTCTTATTAACCCAGTATTTTAACAAGAAGATGCCGCCAGAAATAATTTATTATTATTTGGCTACAAAAGATCGTAAATACTTATTGGTAGATTTTTAGTGGCCAAGAACCAATTATTTGTTTCTGGTACTTAGCCCTTGTTAAAATAATGGGTTAGTATGGAGATTTGTAATGAGTACCTTTGCTGGGGAGAAACATCTGTATGTTTAAACTAATTTATTCATGTGTAAGCAAAGTGATGATGATTACCCCGGTACTTATGATCTTCAAGTATTATAGGAAGTTTACACTTGGGGTGAAAATTTACGCCAACTCGTGATTTTTGGAAATTGGTTGTGGAGGGATATGAAATTAGCCAAACCAGCATTAATATTCCACTAATTTCTATGACGCCATCTATATCTAGAATTATTTTGTTTAATTGTCTGTAAACGACAAATTGATAAGCATACTTGTAGGCGGTATAGAATCCTCATATGTTCAAGAAAGTTGTTTACTGAAATCTTAGGTACATTTTTGTAGTTGACGGTATCCTAATTTTTGGGCGATTTGGTATCTTTGGACCAGAATCGGAGAAAAAAGTGTAAAAATTAAGTATTTTCAAATGTTTTTTGCTATTTTCACCTTTTAGAACCGTTCATAGACATTTCGCATGTTCCAGAAAGTTGTTCATTGATGTCTTTGCTACCTTATTGTAGTTGGTTGTTTTCTTGAATATTGAACGGTTTAGTATCTGTGGACCAGAACCAGAGAAAACAGGATAAAAATCCTATTTGCTTTGTTATTCTGACCTTTAAGAACCGTCTATACAGGGTTCATATGTTCCAGAAAAATGTTAACTGGGATCTTAGGTACATTTTTCAAGTTGGTTGTTTGCTTCAAATTTGATCGGTTTGATAGCTGCAGACCAAAACCTGAGAAAAACGTTTAAAAGAAATTTAACCTTGCAGATGAAGTTTGATGGATTCTATGTGTTCACAATTTTTATTCCTTAAGACAAAATCTACAACTTTGCCTCTGAGATATTCGAAATTCCCAACAGTTTGGAAGATATAGTCTTGAAAAATGGCCACTTTTTACATCAAAGCCTCAAACCTTTGGAGTCTTATAATATTACTAATTGGAAATTGGTTGTAGATGAATATGAAATTAGCCAAACCAGCATTAATATTCCTCTAATTTCTATGACGCCATCTATATCTGGAACTATTTTGTTTAATTGTCTGTAAACAACAAATTGATAAGCATACTTGTAGGCGGTATATTTAAATTATATTATTAAAAAAAATACAAAAAATATACTTTTGACTGAATATTTAAATGATATTGTTTATAATTTATATCTTTCTTAAGAATGAAGCAGAATGAAATTTACTTTTATTTATTTAAAAAATATTACTTTATTTATTACTAATTAAATATTATTATATTATTAATTAAAAGAAAATATTATTAATTTAAAGATGTGGTTTGGAAATTCGTTGCAGTGAAATAAGTTTGGTTTTGGGAAACCCATACAGGAAGGGTACGAAATGTACCTAAAGATTCTAAAAATTGTAAACTGTGCTATTACGGAACGGATGCTGCAAAAATGTGGAATGATAATCAAGTCTAAGAGGAAGGCTTCATAAGACGGGGGTTTTGGATACATATAAATATATATATGTTAATTGGAAATTTGCGTGGTGGTCAGAAAACTTCCCCAACAAAAATCGTGAACTAAGGTCCAAGTCTTCGATTTACCCCCTATTACGGTACGATCCGATTGAAGATTTTATCGACATTTTCCTCGCAAAAAGGACATAATTTGGCATTTAGGGTTCGATGTGATAAAAAAAAACTTCAGCAACACAAGTGGACACATGTAGGTCCAGATTTTTGAAATAGTCCCCATATAAAGGTGCCGCCCGATTTTAGATATTTTTAAAATTTTATCTACAACAAGAAAAAAATTATCAGTCGGCTTTGCCAACAGAGATATACCCTCAGCCTGTGTAAATTGAATCACTTTTTTCCCCAAAAAACTTGTGTATTGAGGGGGTTTCAAAATTTTGGGCGTATAAACCGACAAAAATGTCGATTAGGATTAAAGTTAAAAAGCTTTGTGGAGGAGGTACTTAAACGAATGGACCGACATAGTCCATGGGGGTGCCATAGGGGGTTTATACACACTTCGGGCTGTTTTCTCAAGAAGTATGTACTTGCCTCTGAAAACGTTTACCATCGTAATTGAGGCAGCGAATGTAAGTTGCTTCAACAAAAATCAAAGTGATTCGAGAGCAGGTCTTAAAGTGAACTTATCCGAAATTTTGTGTGGGAGGTACCGGATGGAGTGGACAAATATAGTCCATATTCGAACCTGCTCTATATCTGGTAGATATACTAGGATGTGTAAAGTATGGATCAAATCGGCCACTCCCTTCAAGGGTTATCGTGCGCACTTCCAAACATTTTTTAACGTTTGTGGGGAGATACCTGAAGGAGTGGACCAACATGGCTTATCAGCGACATGACTTATGCTGAGTTGGGAAACAATATTACGAAGGCCAAATTTTGGACGGAATTGGCATATCCGTTCGAGAATTATATTGCGCTCCAACCACTACACATGGTGTCATAGGGACTTGGACTTGCCCCTGATGAAACTTATATCGTCGTATGGGGGGCAGTGAATACAAGTTGCTACAACAAAAATCAAAGCGATTCAAGAGCAGGTCCTAAACTGAACTTTTAAGAAATTTTGTGTGGGAGGTACCCGAAGGCTGGTAGAAATTTCACGATCTACAAAGTGTGGACCAAATCGGTTACTCTCTTCAAGAGTTATCGTGAGCACAAATTTTCCGAACATTTTAGAACTTTTGTGGGGGAGGTACTGTAAGGAGTGGACCGATATGGCCCATCTTCGAATTTAAACTAAGTTTGGGCAAAATATTGCAAAGTGCAAAATTTGGTTGGAATCGGTTGATCCGTTCGAGAGTTATCGTGCGCACCAGCCAGACAGACAGACGGACGGACATTTTCGAGCTACTGTGGGCACCGCAAACTGCTTTAGTAAAAACAGTATTTCGTAGGCGACTATTTGTCACAACACTATGAAAATTTTTTTCAATAAAAAAGGATTCCGAATGTAGCTCAAGGTGTGAAATTTCAGATGAAAACAAAATCTTCTAAAAAGCTTTGTAGATTTCTTGTAAAAAATTCATGAAAAGTGACTTTTTTCGTGACAATAATTTTTATATTTTCAGTAAATTTATTTTGATAAAAAATAATAGAAATATTTTTATGGCCGATTCGAATTAAAATTCGTTTGAATTACTACCAAAACCATGTTGTTGTAGGAAGTGTTTGTTTGATTGAAAAAAAATCAAATATTTTTCAAAAATCTGAAATTTGGTAGTAGTTCGTTCAAACAGACCATTAATTTGTGTTTATTATTTTTTTTATTTTTTTAAATCAATTTTTAAATTGATAAATTTATTTTAGGTATTTTCCTGTACTAAAAATTTCATAACAGTCGGTACAGGAAGTAATTTGGGATTAAATTCCACCTTTGGATATTCTGTAGAATTTTCATTAGATTTGTTTGTGATTTTTTTTAATTTGGATATTTTCAGTTTTTATTAATAATTAATTGTTTTTGTGATTTTTGTCTTAACTTTTATGTATTTTCAGTTTTTATAAAAACTGTTTATTTGGTGACAATTATTTCGTTTTTATATTTAAAAAAAAAAAAATATTTTATAAATTTATCAATTTTTGTGCATTTTTTAATTTGAATGTTTTCAGTTTTATTAATAATTTATTGACAAAAATTAAATTAAAAATTTGTTAATACAATTTAGACATTTTCCTCGACTTAGAATTCCACAAAAATAACACCAGTCAGTGGTTGTTGTTGAATTTACGACGTAATTCTAAAACTGTTCTTAAATTTTCATAACAATTTTGTGCAACTTTTTATACCCTACACCACCCTGTGGTAAGGGTATTATGTGTTAGTGCACATTTGGATTAAGCTCTCATATATATTTTACCTATTCACAGTGGTGTAGGGTATCATATAGTCGGCCCCGCCCGACTTTGATCCTTTCCTCACTGGTTTGCAGTTTTTTAAGTGTTCACTTTGTGAAATTTAAGCTATTTTTTATAAAAAAAATATATATTCTTTGTCCGGTTTTCCAGACGATATTTTATTTAAACTATTGAGACCAAGAGTCTCCTAAAAAGTCTTACAAAAATTTCACTTTAAAAAAAAGAAAAATTCCTAAACAACAAAAAGTACATCTCCTTGAATTCCAAATGCATTTAAACTGAATTCCACCTTTGAATTTTTTGTTGTATTTTCATTATTATTTGAAATTTTTTTCCATTTTTTAAATTGAATATTTTAAGTTTTTATTAATAACACTGTGCAACAAAATGGAGGTGAAAGTCTGGGGCACGGAAAATTCCTTTTTGGGGAAGAAAGGCCTTGGTGAGTATATTAAGAACCCCGAAGGACAGATCCGCCGTGAGTCGAACTTCCGCATTATGGCGTGATGAAGTTTTTGCTAGAGACCTTGTAAGGCATATGAAATTAGCGTTATATTTTTGTTAACTGTTGTTTTAGCTTATTTATGAGATAACATATCTTCAGTCAAATCAAATGAGGATTATTTTCGTAGAGCACTTGGACCTTCTAACACGCTTTCTACAATGTCCTCTTCGTCCTTTATTTTAGGAGTCGCTATAAAAGTACCACAAGGTGACGTTTTTCAGCTTCGAAATGTTCTGCAAAAATTTCGCTCAGAAAATTTTAGGTACGGCTCTCATTGCCAACTAATCGATATTGTCGCGTTTTCGTGGTCATTTTGAGCATTAACCCTGTTTTTGTTCAGAAAAAGACTATATTTTTTGTGTATTCGTTACAGAACATACAAAAACACAAAACACAGTTTTTTCTGAGCAAACAGGGGTAAATGTCAAAAATGGCTATGAAAACGCGACAAAATCAATTAGCTGTCAATGAGAGCCGTACTTAAAATTTTCTGAGCGACATTTTTGCAGAATATTTCGAAGCTGAAAAACGTCATTTTGTGGTACTTTTATAGCGGCTCTTAAAATAAAGGGCGAAAAGGACATTGTAGGATGCGAGGTAGAAGGTCGAAGTCCTCTACGAAAATAATCCTCATTCGATTTGACTGCAGACATGTCATCTCAAAAATACGGTAAAAAAAATAGTGAAGAAAGATATAACGCTAATGCCTGATGCCTTACAGGGTCTCTAGCAAAAACTTCATCACGCCATAACGCGGAAGTTCGACTCACGAGATTCTTAATATACATACTCACCAATTGCTTTCATCTCCAAAAGGAATTATCTCTGCCCCAAAATTTGTGTTCACAGTGTAATTAAAAATTAAAAAATATAAATATATAAATCAACTTAAAATGCCATTAAAATGGGTCAATTGGTTGTTGAGTAATTTAGTACTAATTTGGTTATTTGAAAAAAATTTAATTTTCATAATAAATGTTTTGCGAACCTTTTAATTTTTATATTAGAACCCTGGTGGCGTTTTTATTGGGACAGCTGTTGCAATTTTGTTTTTTTTTCAAACTAATCTGGCTTAATTTAATTTATTTTAAAATATTAATTTAATTTTTATATTTTTTTTATTTTTTATATTTTAAAATGTCACAAATATATATTTTTTTTCTTCATACTTATCAACCAAGTTGGGCTCCAAATTTTAATAAAAATCCCCTGAAACCTGAAGGACTCCATTTTTTCTTAATTGCATTCATCTCTTTGATGAATTCCAAAAGCATTTAAATTTAAAAGCTTTTTATATCTCTTATGCCAAATTTGTCATTTATTTTCCATGAATTTAAAACCTACTAACTCATACTAATCTTCCCTCGCTCTCTCCACCCTCTTAAGTGAGATATAAAATCTTTAACGATGACATTATTCCTCGCCGCCATTCTTTCCTCGCCATGCATGTCTTAAATTGTGAATAATTTCCCAAACAAATACTTAAATTAATTACAATTTTATTATTAATGATATTATTCTGATTAAATGGAAGAAAGGAAGAAGGAAGAGGCAAGAGACGAAAACCAAAATTCTGCAACCTTGGGTGGGTGTCATTCTATGTACGTGTGTGTGTGTGTTTCTAACAAGCACATGTTGCGTTTATGCCCTAATGACATTGTCATTAGGGAATTTACAAGGAGCAAATATGTATTTCTTAACGCTTTTGCATTTTTGCTGAAACCACAAAGCCAAGCCAAATTGATGACATTCAAAAAGCCATGCACAGGGAATAAATAATGAAGGAACGAACAGTAACATTCGACATCCATTTATGGAGGGGGCACATGAAAATGTGTGACAAAAAATCTCTTGCCTAGACACATCTACATAAATAAACCACTTTTTTTTTAAATTTGGTATTTGTTTAGATTTATCCTCCTTTTGGTATTTTTTGATTTTTTTCATTTCATTTGTTCTTCTTTTTCGTTTTGCTACTTTTGATGGCATCATTTTGTATCTACCACTGTTCAAGGTTCACACAAGTCGTCAACCAGTCTACGTGCGTAAAGTTGGCATTTCATTTCACTTTAAAGTTGGTGCCCACAAACATGTGCATGCGTAAGAAGGATAATAAACATAAGCTGATGTTGATACGGATACTGATTCGTGGATGTGCTGACTGCTGCTGCTGCTTGGAAACAGCCAACAGTCACATAATGTCAAAGGATGTTTTCGCAGGCAGCCAGACACAGACATGTGTGGAATTGTGTGATTGTTCTCAGCTTCCTTGTGGCCAAAAAAAAAACCAATTCGTTCAAATATAAAATTAAAGAAAACGCCAAATCGCATGCAGACAATTTTCATTGATTATATATTGATGGTTTACAAAGAGCGACAAGAAGAAAGGAAAGAAGAAAGAAAAGGCAACCAGTCAACCAGTCAGCCGAGCGGAGAGGAAAGCGAATGGAGACCGAGAGAGTAATGGAAAGAAGATAAGCTTTTGTCAATGTCTGCCTTAAGTTATACTTTAGCAATTCCATTTTTTATTGTTATTTCTTCCCCTACTTCTTCTTCTTCGATACCATAATGTTCGGTTGGTGCTAAAGCAATGGGAAAGCCAAGTAAAGTTGAATTTAAAGTTAAACTACACACAAACTGCACAAAAATAACAGAAATGTCATTTGATATTGTCTTGTGGTCTTTTTCCAGCTCTTCCACACAATTCCTTTGGATTTTGTATTTTTTTTCTCTTTGGTTTTGCTGCTGTTGTTGTTCTTCTTCTGTTAAATGTAATTGAATTTCCATGTTAATCAAAGACATTATCCTGCCATCAAATATAAATCTACCCGCCAAAAACTGTACGTGCTACATAATGGCATCATGTTTAACTTAAAGCTATCTCTTGCTTTTTTGTTATAATTTTTTCTTTTGTGAAAACCAAAAGAAAATGCCCTTAATCTCTCCAAAGAAAAAACACATCTTTCGAAATCAATTGAATTGAACTCTCAATGAAATAAGAAAATAAAATAAACCCAAATTATAAATTACAGAACATAAGTTGAGTTGAATTCATTTATGCCAGAATTCATATTTGATTTAAAAAAAAAGGACATCATGATATTTTTAAATATTTCTTTAATGCAGAAATATGAACAACAGGGAAATCTTTAAGAGATAGTTGGGTTCATTCGTGGTGGCACAGTGATTCAGAATTCGACTTCAAAAATATTGAAATATATCCAATGGACACCCTTTAAGTAACACTCATAGCAACCAACATAGCTCGCTCGATGATTTTTCAAAAATATATGAATTATATAGTCCATGCTAGAAAATTTTAGAATTTTCTATTTAAATTAAACCCAAAGCATAAAATAATTTTTCTAACTTTCTCATCTCAGATTCAAATTTAAAAAATGTATAACAAACAAACAAATACAATTTAGGTCGCTTCTCGATGATTTCCAAAAAATCTATGAATTATATATTCCATGCAACAAAATTTGTAAATCTTTTATTTAAATTAAACCCAAAACTTAAAATAAATTTTCACACTTTTCCTCTCGGATTTAAACTTCAAAAACATATCAAACAAACATCATTTTCTTTCATAACAATCCCTTCAATAACATCCAAAACTTTTCTCTTTATCTCTACGCATTTAATATAAAATTTAAAAGAAACATTTATTCCTAACACAAAAATCCCTTTCAAAATAAGAAATTTAAAATGCACATGTCTGGCACAGTCAACTTTTCAAACTGAATGTCCATGGGAAAGAACGAGGTGGAGGATAATCCAACATAAACACACAGGTATTAAATAAATTTTCATTACATTCACTTTGGATGGGCAATTTGTGCCAATCACAAAAAGGATTTTAAGGCAATAAATCAAAAGGATTATTGCAGACAAAATTCATTCATTCTGTCATAATAACGAAATGAAATTTTATGATAATTGTTTTGCTCTTTCATTAGAAGATTAAAGTTTTTAGTAGATATTAATTTGAACATTAAGGGGAATTTAAATTGATATTTACAATAATGTTGGGATTTCATTTTGCATAGCATATATTCATTTTGTTGATAATTGGATATAAATTAATAAAATCTTATATAGATGTTAAGGGGGGAAATTAATTCAAATTCAATTCAATTCTGTATCGTCTCCTTATAAAACAATGTCATGACTGCAATTTCCCAACTTAAACTTATATATTTAAAAAAATGGTACAACCTAGGAAAAAATTACATAAGCCAGTCTTTTAGAGAATTTTCACAGCTATAAGATTTTCTCAGGTCCCATGCCGATAAGGCTTGCCGTATTCAAGCAAAATCGCGAAACCCTAATAAAAAAACCTAAAAATGTAAACTTAGCTTCTTTATCTCAAAACTGGTACAACCTGAGAACAAATCATAAACGTCAATCCTGTAGAGAATTTTCACAGCTATAACATTTTCTTTAGCTCCATTTCGATTGGGCTTGCAGTTTCCATGCAAAATCTTGAAAACCTAAAAAACACCTAAAAATGTGAATTTTGATCGCGATTTATTTAAAAATCCCTACAGCAACTTTTTCTTGTTTTTGGATTTTTCTTATCTATGAACATTGCTGTTTCAGAATTCACAAAAAAATCCCCTGTGTAAGCGGTTTTCATTAAAAGTTAGTTAAGGCACACCCTTCATGACATTGTTTTATAAGGGGGCGATACAATCAGTGCATTGTCCCAATTTGAACTTCAATATCTCAAAAATGGTAAAACCTACGAAAATACCGTAAAGGTCAATCTTGTAGAGAATTTTCATAGCTACAACAGTTTCTTCAGTCTCATTTTGATAGGAGTTGCGGTTTATAAGCAATCGTGAAAACCTAAACAACCCATAAAAATGTCAACTTGAATCGCGATTTATTTAAAAAGCGCTCCGGCGATTTTTTAGATTTTTTGATTGTTCTCATCTATGAACATTGTAGTTTCAGAATCCGCAAAAACGTATTAATTGTTCGGCCCAATAAGCTATCTATCTTATAAGGAAGTCTAACTCTAGTAAATCTTTAGTACATAAAGTATAGATGGCGGTAATAAAAAATGAAGAATATTTTTTAACATTTCACATCCTTGTACTGGGAAGTTTCCAGAAAATAACACACACACAATGACACTGAAAATAAAAAAAAACTTTTCCCAGAAAAAAAATTCTTTCTGACGTATTAAGTGTTCGGCCCCCAATAGGCTATTTGATAAATAATTCTGATAGTAGTAAATCTCTAGTACATTCAAGTATAGATGGCGTTAATAAAATTTCAATAATATTTTTAAACATTTCGCATGCTTCTAGTGGGGTTTCTAGAGAAAACACACTTCAATAGTGACCTTCAAATATAATGAGGGTTAACGTCCCAGCAAAAATACTCATTCATTACAAAACCCCCTACTAACCCATTATTTTAACAAGGCCTCGTCGCGAGAAATATGTAGTTATTTTTCGGTCACTTAAATAAGTAGCAGCGACTTTTAGTAATTACCTTTTAAAGTACTTATTTAAGTGGCCAAAAAATAACTACTTATTTTACACGAGCAAGAACGTTTATACCAACAAGACATCAAATCTTGTTCATCAAATTTTCAAATATATAGAAAATAATTTAAACAAATGGTTCTCCATCCCAATCTACATTATGCTAGTTTACTTGCGGCAAGTCTCAGTTTGTAGGAGAGCCTCGTAAGAGGAACGGAAGTGGAAAAATGACTCGTACTGGCAAGTTTCAGGCAATTCCTTTTCTATTTTTCATAACACTGTGAACACACATTTTGGGGCAGAGATAATTCCTTTTAGAGATGAAAGCCCTTGGTGAGTATATTAAGAATCCCAAAGGACAGATCCGCCGTGAGTCTAACTTCCGCGTTACGGCGTGATGAAGTTTTGCTCTACGAAAATAATCCTCATTCGATTCGACTTAAGACATGTCATCTCAAAAATAAGCTAAAGCAACAGTGGGCAAATATATAACGCTAATTCCTTACGGCTTACAGGGTCTCTAACAAAAACTTCATCACGCCATAACGCGGAAGTTCGACTCACGGCGAATCTGTCTATCGGGGTTCTTAATATACTCACTAAGGCCTTTCCTCCGCAATAGGAATTTTCCGTGCCCCAGACTTTCACCTCCATTTTGTTGCACAGAGTAATTAAAATTATTTTCATTGTTTTGAAAACAAGGCATGCAACAACAGAACTGCTTATATAGACGCGGTAGGCAATATTAAAAGGTAACGAGTAAAAAAGCAGCAACGAAAATTGCCGTATTGTAAATCGGGACTAAAGACGATACTATTTCGTCTTAGACATTTTGCTAAAAAAAACGCCTAAATGTATTTTAGCAATAATTGGCCTAACTGTATGTTAATAAGTAGACATCTTATCTCATCCAGTCTATTCTTAAATTTATGTTGATGTATAGATGGCGTTATAGACTAAAACATAAATATAATTTATAATTAAAAAGAAATGGTGTTCCAAACCCCTATATTATATTGTATCTTCATAGCACAGATGAAGACCCTTAAATATAAAGAAATATCCAAGCAGCTTATTTGAGCGAGAATTATTTACCAGCAAGACCGCAATGCTTGATTGGCCTATTGCTAAAGATCAATTTCCCATAAGTATAAAATATTTACCACAAATGGATGACCAAAAGCAGATTGTACTACTTTTTAGTCATCTTGCTAAAAAGTTCTTAAATATGCAAGTTTTAATTTAACATCACGCCTAAAAGTATGTTAAAAATATATCCAATACGGAACGGAAAGAAACAAAACGATACCCGTACCAGTCACACAAAGCCACAAACATTTCAGCTTCTCTGAATCGTTTCATTCTCACAACCAAAACAAAACCACAAACTTTTCAATGTAAAAAGATGAAAACTGTACGATTGCTGAAATGTAATTCGGCTATGCTTTGCCGAGATGTTTCATTCGCCACCCAAACAAAAAGCAATGCTTATTCAGCATACCACAATGAATTTTATCAACCACCAAACGTTTTTGATTTATTCACATGTGTTTAGTACTATTCCGTTTTCTATCTGCTCTTGTGGAGCAGAGCTTTTCGTTTTGTTCGCGCTCACGAATGTAAACAAAACGAAATTAAACAGCATGTTTCGTTATGTTTCGTTTTGTATTGTTCCTATGGAAATTACGAAACGAAAGGATTGGAAATGTTATTTAAAGTATTTTTACGTACGCTGAATCTAATACATCTAATCTAGTTATATGTTAATGTTGATATATAGATGTCGTTATAGATTGAAATATAATTTCACTCATAAATATAACAAATAGAGTTTAAAATCCCTATCGTATTTTACCTCTTCTTAGCACAGATCAAGACCCTTAAATATAAATATAAAAATATACAACACATTCAGGATAGCACTATTTGCTTGGCCCATTGCTAAATACCAATTTATCATAAATAACAAAAAATATTTAGACAAATGGATCCCAAAGCCTATCATATTTCATTATGGTTTTCGTACTAAAAAGTTCTAAATATCTATCTTTTATTTAAATAATTCGCCTAAATATATGCTAACAATTTATCAATATAATCTATTAATATACTACCATTGACATATAGATGGCGTTATTGAATAAAAAATAATTCGTCTATTCCTTTACCTTTTGAAATTGGTAAAAGTGGCAAAAATAGTAAACGTTGTGAACTGCTTTCATATGAAACACATGGTTCTTGAAGTAAGGGAATGCTTTTCGATTTAAAATTGGTAAAACTTGGATATTCTAGCAGGTAAAGGAACAGATCTAAAAACGGTCCTTATCCAGCACAGTTGCAAGTTCTCTTCATCACATTCACTAATAAAAATCATTAAGGAATTATATTATAGACCGAATCGAATCCTCTAAAATTTCCAATAAAAAGGCGATTACAATAAAAATCCAAAAATGAAATATTGGCAGAGCTTCACACATTTTACAGTCGATCACAGTCGAAAATCTACTTGGTACTGATTTATGGCCTGTTTCACTAAGACGAATCGAATACCAAATTCATTCGAAATACTACCAAACTTCTGGTTTTTGAAAAATATTTGAATTATTTTTAGTATCAATCAAACAAGCATTTCCCACAACCAGAGAGTTTGGTAGTAATTCGAACGAATTTGAATTCGAATCGGCATAGAGAAACAGGCCATTAAATCTCTGCAGGTCTTCTTGATGAGCAGGTTACATGTTTTAATACAACAAATGGAGATATTTCTCATTTAAATAAAAGTTTCAAATTAATAAAATTGGGATAGCTTCGAAGTTCTGAATAACTCTGATAATTGACCATCAACATCAACTTTTGTATTGATTTAATGCTCAGGCGGTATACTTTCATTATCAGATTTGTTTCTAGAATACGTCCAACGGCAGCAGAGATATCAGTCATGGAAATAAAATTAAATAAATTGAAACGTGGGATAACTTAGCGACTTTTTGTAGTACTAGCCCAGTAGGCCTATTCTGTAACTATTTCACAACTTTACTCATTGTTTATTTTACAACAATTTCATTTGTTTGTTTAGTTTTTGTTACAATAACAAAATAAATTTAAACAATATCGTTAATTGTTAATAGTTACAGAACAGTAGGCCCTCTCAGTAACTTTTTTAAAAATCCCACAATCGATAACGCTAAAAATGATTTACAGTAACGATTGTGCTATTCTATAAAATTGTAGACAAATTGTCGATAAACATTCAAAAACTTTTAATTATGTGGTCTGTTCCAGAACTGCAAGAATATACAAATTTTCACTATTTTTTCCGATAACATAAAGGAAAAAATTTTGTCGTAGTAAAAAAGTAGCTACTTGTGGTCAGTTCCAGAACTGCAAGAATATACTAATTTTCACTATTTTTTCCGATAACATAAAGGAAAAAATTTTGTCGTAGTAAAAAAGTAGCTACTTGCAGGTTCTGGAACATGTATTCCTAAACAAAATATACACATAGAATTTTAAAAACCAAAGGTAAATCCAATATTAAACATTTTTGTTGATTTTTAAACTTCGAAAATTGGTGTGTTGTTTTTATAACGACATTTTTAACAAAAGTTGTTAAAGTTTGTTAACAGAATACCAAGGTTGTTCATTATGTCGATTGTCATTAAAAAGTTACAGAATAGGCCCCCACGCCTGCAGGTTTGGTAACACAATTGGTACCAATTTAAAGCTCAGAACGTCTAATTTAATATTGCTCACTTCTTTCCGAATTTCCCAAACTGACATCTAAAAATTACAATCAACCAATAAAAAAATAGGTTGCATTAACAACTATTGCGGTGTCTCGTTGCCAACCTACTTTGTATCAGATTTTTGCATAAGACTAAAACGATGGTTATTTCCCACAGAAGTTTTTTACCTAATCTGATCCCAAACCATCATCAAAATCAATATGCTTTTCCTCTCGGGGACTCCATCTCCACACCAAATTTCGTGATCTAAATGTGACCTGCAACATGATTAGATAGACAGGTGGACAGACAAACATTTCGACTCAGCTCGTCGATGTATAAAGGTCGATGTGTTACAGAGGTTAATACCCTCCTCAAATTGGAAATTTAAATTAACAGCAAACTAATCGAAAATATTGGGTATTATAATAATACAGGTTATGGTCATTAATAAAAACTCATTATCCGAATTTCTGATCATCAAGGTAGGCTTATTAGGCTTGTTGTTTTAATTATATAATCAAAACAATTTGTATTTATTAGTGGGTAAAATTTACCACAATATTTACAATAGTTTTTATTGTGGTAAAGAACGCCATCTATAATTCAACATCTATACACAAAGAAATCAAAGTAAGGTGCATACTTCTAGGCACAAAACTTTGTGAGCCAACTGCTATAAAAAATTAAATGAAACTTAAATTAAGTTATATTGCGAATACAATTGATCCCGGTCTCCTGCAAAATTCCAGTTTCCATAAACTTTACGAAAAATGACATCTACCTATGTCAAATTTCGGATTATATATAAAAAAGGTTAAATTCTTCAGTCAGAGAAGGTAGAAATAGACCAGGCACAAATGTTTGACGATAAACTTAGAAATATTAAACCTGGCCCAAATGCATATAGGCAAATTTACGGATTAATAGGAAAGGGCAGCAGGCAGGGTCACGGCTAAATAATAAATCATGGGATTTGAACACCCTGGGATTTGAATCCGCGTCCTTGAAAACATAGGAAAAAATGTTGTCACGGCTTGTTAGCGTTCAAAGCCAAACACATAACTTCAAAGGCAGCGCAAAAAAGCGTTTGTCATGAAGAAATACAATTCAACGGCCAAATATCCGCGGTTGTATAAAAACACATTTGCATTTGAAAAACCAAAAGTTCTAGGACAGAGAAGCCATCCCACAGTCGATACGTCTGAAGAGCTGCTCAACTAACGGCGAAACCAGGTCACGTAATTTGGTGACTGTGTGGGTTTGAGTCCTTGGCTTTCCTTTTTCTCTTGCAAAAAATTTTCGATCATCAAGCATAACTCTAAACGAGAAAATTAATAAAAATAAATCATGTGGTTTGGACGATATTTCTTATTTCCTAATACGAAAGTATCCATTAAAAGCAATACAATACCTAGTTGTTTTATTCAATAATTGTTTAAACAATTTATATTTTCCTAAATTCTGGAAAACAGGAAAGATTCTTCCCATCAAAAAGAAAAAAAAAATCAACAGACATTAATAATTTGAGAACGATTTCAGGGTTATCAAATTTGGGCAAGTTATTTGAAAAAATTTTGGGGGAAAAATTGGATGCAGGTTTACCAAACGGCTATATTTCAGAATTTCAATTCGACTTTAAAAAGGATGATTCGACGGTGAATGCGTTAACTAAATTCAGTAATGATATCATTTCTAATTTGAGATAAAGAAAATGCACGGTTGCAATCTCGCTGGAAGGTGAAGAAAGCGTTCGATAGGACTTATCGCGATGGCATCTAGTGTTGAGCAATCTAGTTCCCGGAGCTGATCGATCATTTTAGTTCCTTTTACAAAAAGGAACTAGTTCCTTAATATAGTTCCAAAGAGTTCCGAGAGCGATATAGTTCAATGAATCTTTCTCTTTCATCGTTCTTTCAGTTCCTTCGTTCCAAATAGTTCCAAGAGAGATATAGTTCCATGAATCTTTTTTTTTCATCGTTCTTTCTGTTTCCTTTGTTTACAAATAGTTCTGAGAGCGAAATAGTTCTGTTATCGTGCCTTTTGTTTTCATCGTTTGGTGGAATTGCCAATGTCGTTAATTTGCCAATGTCGCAAAATAAGAAAAATTAACGCAACGAAAAAAGATCGACGAACAAAAGGAAATATATGAACTAAAGGAACTATATAAAAGCAAGAGCTGGATGTTGTTCCAATAGCTCCTTATTCGCAATAGTTCCTTAAAACTAGTTCGTTCCGGAACTACACAACTCTAATGGCATCGTGTGTAAAATGTCCCGTTTAGGCTTTGAACCGCATGTAGTTAATATGTTTAGAAACTTTTTCACTGATAGGAGGTTTTACATTCAGCTTGGAAATATGAAAGTAAAGTTGTTAAAAAGTTACGGAATAGGCCCCCTGATATGAATAGTGTATCTTGTGGGGTTCCTCAGAATCTCCAAGTGAGGCGTTGACTATTGTATCCTGTCACTTATGAACGGTTAATACTTTTTATACTGAATGGGGCATAAATATCAATACTTCCAAGAGCAAGGCTATGTGCTTGAGAAACGCTTCCGACAAATGCAAGAGTTGGAAACTTCGAGACTGTCTCTGAATGGTGTGGAAATACCATTTAAAGACAGATTCAAATATTTGGGAATTTGGTTAACCAAATTGTTTAAATTTAACCAAAATGCACGCAGCAAGTTGGGGAAGGCATATGGTATTAAGGGGTCTTTTGGTAGACTCTTTCATAGCAGGGTATTACCGGAAGTTATTGCTGTACAAAGCTACTATTAGACCCGTTCTGGTTTATGCCTTACCCATATGGTTTTCGATATCACCAACGGTAATGAAAGAGTTCGGAATACTGGAAAGGAAAATACTACGACTCTACGTGGGAAATATTTCAAGCGTACAACATGCGTTTCTCAAATCAGTATATTTATGAGGCAGCTCATGTTATCCCAATATTAGTTCTATTGCCGTGAATTCGTTGTTGTTTGTTTATAAAATCATCCTACTGGACTTCTTTGAGAGAAACAGTTTAATTTCTATGAGAAGTTCTACTGGACTTCTACTACTGCAGGCATATACAATGTGGCTTCTTTAAAAACACACACGGTATAGAGGAGCTTCGAGTAAAATTCCTACTGAGCTTCTCTGAGAAGACCTTTTGTTATATTTAGAACGAAAACATCATCATCATAATAGCAGGGACTTGGTAGAGAGGATCAGTAGGAATTTTACTCGGATATAGGTGGCCTATTTCATAATTTAAAAATTTAACAGTCGAGTAACCCATTGCAGAGTAATTTAAACAATCTGCCTTTTGCATTACTTCTAGGCTGAAAAGTAATGGGTTATTTCTTTAAAATTATGACACCACATGTAGAGAGGTTTTGCATGGCTAAAATACTCAGGAAATGTTGCCTAAATTTTTGTGATATTTCCAGTAATTGTAATCGAATCGGACATTTAGCGTGCGAGGCGCCGATTTTATTTATACCCCATAACAATCTTTCAAGGGAAAGTTATGAGTTTATCGAAAATCAACAACTTTACCTTATTTATTTAGCATAAATAGAATCGGCCCTGGTGAAGTTACCACGTCCAACAAGCCATTGTACCATGATGACTTCTTGCATTTTATATAATTCTAACATCCTTCTTCAATTTCGACTCGATTCAAAACATTTCTTGTATTGAAGTAGATTAAAGTTTTCAAAGTATCCTGAGTTTTACTCCATTATTCTTCTCAGTATTAAAAATAAAATGTTTCCGTTAACTCCAATAAGAAATTTCTCAGCGCAAAAAGTTTCTTGTTTATCCTGCGGACAAATGCTTTTTGGCGTTGATTTTATCAACTTTCCCTGAGGATTCATTCCCCTGCAAATTATTTGATGTTCTTACGGGACATTGCTATTGACTGTGTAATAATTGAAGCTTTAAACAACACATTTACAGACTTTAGAGCATGATAAATCTTTACAAAGAAGTTGCAATGTCTGTCCCTGACTTTAATTGTCCTTAGGACACAATAAAAATTGTTAAAAATTTTACTTAAATGTCTGCTAAGTTTTTCTTTTTAGCTAATTTTTCCAAAACTTAACAAAGTTATTTTATTTTCTAACTTTGGTTAATCAAATGGACCCGAAAGCCGCTTCATAAAATACCAACAACAACCCCTTTCATGTAATCAACAAAAGATGAGACAAAATTTAGAAAACAAAAGACAATCCTTTCTTGTGTCATTGACCATAAAGACGATATGCAAACTATTATTGTTGTTGTTGTTGCAAAATCTATTTTTAGTTGACATGACTTATAAAACAATGCCAGACAAACTTTTGCCAAACTTTCCTTAAACAAAACATTACTTGGTAATCCAAATCTAACCCTTATAACAAATTTAATTACGAAGAAAATCAGAACAAGAAAAATCTTTTCGACTTACCAATTTGTGGCACATCATATTGCCTTTGTCCACGCGCTGAGCGTAACATTAATTGATTGGCCAGGCTGTGGGGTGAGGCCACAGCTGCTGCAGCAGCAGCGGCGGCGGCTGCTGCTGATGACATACCAGCTGTACCAGCACCACCACCTGAACGCTTGTGATTTGGATGTAACAGCTGATCGGGTTTTTGTTGTTCACCAATGGCTGATACAATGTTGTTGTTGTTGTTCGCCGTAGAAGAGCTGCTGCTGGAGGATTTTTCAGTTTTATTTTGTTTATTGTTGTTGTTGTTCTGATTCTGATGACTATCCATTTGATTTTCCTTGAATTCATTTAAATGGGGATTGATTTTGCTGGTTGCGGTGGCTTCAGAATTGGCCAATGAGAATTTATGGGTCGATTGGGCCTTAAAATAGTGCGGCTGCTGTTTGTTCTTTTGGCCAAAAATGTTGCGTGGCAATTGTTGTTGCTGCTGCATTTGAGCCCGTTTGCGTTGCCATTTTTGTTGTAGGCGTATGTTGTTGGCATATTTTTGTTGGTTGTTGTTAAGGTTTGAGTTATACTGTGGATGTTGTTGCTGTTGTTGAGCATGGTGCTGTTGCGAGGCATGATGTTTCTGTTGTTGCTGCTGCAGTTGTTCCTTTTCTAAATATTCCTGCAGGGTGTGAGGCAGGGCCTCCATTTGTGACTCCTGACCCTGATAGCCATAGGGATTTTGTGCATGATGTGTTGTTGGATAACCGGGAAATTGAGGAACATTGTGATGTTGTGGCTGCTGCTGTTGATGCTGCAAACGCTCCTTATTCTCCTCGGCCATGAGATCTTCCAAATAGGCATAACCATCCAAATCGGGAAAGGCCTCTTCCTCATCGGCCATTTGTTCCAATTCCATGAAGTCATCCAAATCCAAATTGTGAGGATTTTCAAATTCCCTTTCGGCCGGTTGTACCACACGGCCATATTCATATTTGGTGGGCCTACGCAACGGTTCGTAGCTCAATTCATCCTCATAGTCTTCTTCGTTCATTAGAGGTGGGGCTGCTGGTTGTTTTACCACACTGCCAAACATGACATTGCGGGCATTTAACCAATTGGTGTATTCCGAATCCATGTCATCGACGGGATGCATTTTTATGCGGCCCGTTATAACGGGGCGGCCGTGATAACCGGATTCCTCAGCGGTTTGTTTGGCCAAACCAATGGCCATTAGGCGTTCTCTTTCTCGCTGGGCCAAATCGGCCAGCTCTTCGTTGATGCGATTCGAGGAACTTTGAAAGGGATTCGAGGGAGGAGGATTTTTCATTTGGTGGCCAGAAGAGGAACTATGGCCGCCACCATTGAGCGCAGAATTGCTGGGATTGTTGTTACTGCTGCCGCCACCACCACCACCATTGGAACCCGTTAAATGCAGGGCATAGAGGCCACCATTGACCAGCAGCACACAGACCAGTGTCTGTATCAGTGAGAAAAACATTTTCCTTTTATTAAGGCTTTTGCAGTAGTCACTGATGATGGGCGGTATTTTCAACACGTTTAAACTTTGACAATGTTGAAACGTAATCTTGAAGGAATTCGATTCGACCAGATAGCTAAAGAGGTGCCTGGAGAGCCGAGGGAGGGAGGTAAAGAAAGTATTTTAACAGGGTTGAGGGTTTTTAACAAATTTTCCTGGGGCCTGATTTGTTAAGGGGAAAATTTAGCATTTTTCAAATGCCACGCCGGTTTGGGAGGGAAGTGGAAAGGGCAATTTGGCAATTGTTTTTAGAGCTTGCCAATTGCTTGGTGGAGCTTGTTTGTTGGCTTGTTTCCTGTTTACGTTAAAGGGGGTTTTATGTCTTTCTTTCCTTCTATGCTCTTCTTCTTCGTCTTTCCAGGATAATTTGATATTTTGCCAAGAATCTGCTGGGAGCCGTTAAGTATGTTTTTGTTTGGCTGTGTGTGCGTTATGATTCCCTTTCTAGGTTTTTTGTTGTTGTTTTTGTTTTTTGGCTTTAAGGCTTTTCCACCTGTATTTGTGTGTGACTGATTGTTTGTCTGTCTGACTTGAGGAGCTTAGTTAGGTGTCTGTCTGTTGGGCCAGGTTTCTCGACAACAACAATAACGCTAAGGAAAAAGAAGTTCACTAAACAAACACCCAGAAGTTTGTTGTTATTTTTTTGTTCTTTCTTTGTTTTTGGCTTGTTGCTTCCGTTCCGTTTTTTCTTACTACTCGGTGGTAATGGCAAAAAGAACTTCTCCTTGTTCTTGGCTTGTGTTGCTGTTGCTGCTGCTTTTGATGGCTTTAAGTTCTGCTCTATTCCTAATGTTTATGTTGCAGCTTTTTTTGTTTTCTACTTCTTTTTTGGTTTCTTTGTTAGTTGCTGTTGTTGGGTGGTAATCAAGCAGGGTAGGAGAATTTAGTTTTCGTTTTTTTTTTTTTTTCTTGTGTTATTTTTCTTTAGTTAGAAATATGTAAACTGTTTCCTTTTGTTGTTGCTGTTGTTCTTCTTCGAGTTGTTATTTGTGTTGAGCAGTCTTCAGTTTAGCCCCCCTCTTCTCTTTATATAGAGTTTTACCTGGCGTTGGTTCGTTCGTTCGTTATATGTCTTGCTGGCGGATTTGTAATAACCTCGATGATGATAATGATGTTGCTGCTGCCGATGATGATGTTTATGTCTAGCAAGTCTAGAGCTAAGCAAAGTACTTTTCTTTCTTATGTACAAATGTGTAGGTATGAATGTATACTACAATATATATGGAGAACTAGACGTGGTGTCTTTGTTATTTTCCGGGTTCCTGGTTTATTTTTTCCTGCTGGTCACTATGGCTATGTTTTTTTTGTGTATTTTTTACTTTACTGCTGGTCAATAGCTTTTGCAGGGCAATTTGCTTTTGTTGTCTGCCAGTTTTCCAAGCCGGTTTGGTTGCTTGTATTTGTCTAGCACCAAGTTTATTGAGTTATCCTTAAAGGCTTCCACTGGCTTGTTATTTCTATTAGCCTTATTTGCAAATTTTCTTTATGCCGTCGGAATGTTTGGTAAAAATTTCGTAATTATTGTTTTTTAGTTGTGGTTGTTGTTTTTGTTTTTTTTTTTCGTTTATAAGGAACTTTATTTTTTATTAAGAAGCAACTGGTGCTTTTGAGATTTTTTGGTTATTTCTTTTTTGAGAAAATAACTTGAAAAGTTTAAAAAAAAATTACTGCACTTTAAAATTCACACTTTCTTTGAAATTTACAATTTCTAAACTTTTTGTTAATTTGTTTTGAAAAATATTTTAAATATTTTTTAAAGTATTTTTTTTGTAAATATTTTCTTTAAAGGTCTTGTGGCCTTTTATTTCTTTTTTTAATTTGGTGCCTTTACCAGGAACTGTGTTAAGTGTTGGGGAATATTTTTTAAACTGTAAACACTTGTTTTCGTCTTGGCTTATTTAGGCCAACTTTTCCCCGTTTTTCTATGGTTGCTTTTTATTTTTAACAACACTTCACCAAAGGTAGGTGTTGACTTGATGGACTCTTCTTTCGTGCCTCCACTTGTTTTGTAAAATTTCTTTTCTTATAACTTTTATCTTCATGGGTTATTATACAATTTTTCGTTTTATCTTCTTGCTTTAAACTTTTTTATTCGTATTTTTATTGCACTTTTGAATATTTTTCTTGTTTAATTTTTTTATATTTCACTTCTTTTCAAACAAAAATTCTATTTTTTCTTCTTTTGAGATTTTTTTCTTTTCTAATAACACAACAATTTTGTTGTCCTTCCTATCATATGAACCGACGAGCAAGGACTCGTCGTCTCAGCAGGTTTCGCCTGTTTGTCTACTGTTAGAAATGCTCGCATTCGCTTAAGTGCTGCTACTAATGCTGCTGCTGCGCCTAACACAACTGATATATTAGGTACTCTGTTGTCTGGCTGGCACCCCTCCATACATAATATTACACTCCAAATGGTGACTGCTGCTGCTTCTTCTCTTAACTCAGTTGTAGTTGTAACTCTTCTTCTTGTTCTCTTAAGGAACGTAGTTAGACGACTAACTATGTAACGTTTAATATTCGTTTGACTTCGTTCGTCATTCGTTCGCATACCATCCACGATGACTGACTGAATGGCTCAGCAGCAGCAGCAGAAACCGAAACAGAGTGCCTGGCTAAATGATGACGATGATGTTTCTTTCAGGCCCAGCAATGGAACCGCTTTACTTCAATTCCATTCAGCTCAACCACTTGTTTTGCACATTGCCAACACATTCGAACATTGAATGGAACATCCCAACAACAACACCGCTCATTACAATTTCATACACTCTGTTCTGTTCCAAACCAAAGGAAAAAACGTCACAGCAATTCATAAAACTCTTCTAAAGAGAGCACTCTTTAGAATAACTCTTGTTCCCACGTTTTGCTCTCTTTTCTGACAGAAATTTGCAGTTGTCCCACCAGAAGACAAAGGCAAAACAACACACTTAGACCGCCCGCCGCCCTTTTGTTTGTATTCAACAACCCATATGTTTTTTTTTTCATTTCTACCAAAAACATCCTCTGGCCTCTTTCCAGGAGGATAACAGCCTGCCTGCCTACCAACCTTAACTATCACAGCAAATAGCTATACTAAGAAAAAAATAACAAAACATATACACGCTCTACTCACACAATTACACGAAACAGGCATAACACAACTACGACTCAGCACCGGCAAATAGTCATCACAGCAATACCCGTTGTTGTTGTTGCTGCTATTGCTGTTCGTTTGTGCGTTCTTCCTTTATGCAAAGTAATGTTTATTTTTAGTTACACAAGTCCTTTATTTAGTTCAACTAAAAACAAACTCATTCACTCACTCAGCCAGCCAGCCAGTCACTCACACAACAGACTCTCTCACACAATCCTTAACACAAAGAGAGTAAATCAAACTGAGAGAGAGAGGGGTAGAGGGAGAGAAATTTTACTCACATCACATAACGGTACCCAGTGGCTTTATCATATGTTTCCTTGGTCCTTCCTTCATGTGTGCGTGTCAGACTGTTTTGTTTTTTGCCTTGCAAAGGAAGGCAAGTGACATTTCTCATCTCTCTCTGTAGCAAGGAAGAGGTTACAAAAATATGTCCACTCTATAACAGGTATGCTCACACAATACACGTCTCCGTATTGATAATATTTGCCTTCCATTTTAAACAAAGCTATTTATAACTAAAGAAAGACTAATGTAGTTCGTTTCTTAAGACGAAAATCGGTGTGATTGAGCATCACTGCTCTCAATGGATTCCTCTGTGACTTTGTGTGTGTGAAGTTACAAAACATCATAACAATTCTATTACAGAAAATAGCTCAGGTTTTTATCTATTTTATTTTATTAAAAAATAAAGTAATAAAGGTAAGAAATGGACAAATACTCACTCTACTCTGAGTGCATTTAAGGATTGTTTTGTTATCTTTCGTCGATTTCATCAAATGCATCAAATCTATTGATTGGTAAATTCCACTTAGATCCACTAGCCACCAATTGGGAGCTGTCATAAAGTAAAACAACAAACAGGATATTTCAATTTATTATACCCTACACCACTATGCGGAAAGGGTATTATAAGTTTGTTTTGACAAAAAATCATGTAACACCGCGAAATATTCGTCGGAGACCCCCAATGTGGTATACCAATCTTCATATCTCGACGAGATAAAGCGATTTTGGGATGTTTGACCATCCGTCCGTCTGTCCATTATAAATTGTAATCAAACTCCAGCCCAATCGTCACGAAATTTTACATAGAGGTTGGGTTCAGACCAGAATAGACACCTATTGTTATTGGTGATGATCGTGAAATATTTAGCGGGTGAAATGGACCAAAAACATATTTTTTTTCCAATTTTGTAGCGGCCCTGTAGGTCGCAATAATAGTCCAATCGCCTCGAAATATTAAATAAGGTAAGGGTATATGACGGGTGCCACCGTGGTGCAATGGTATGCACGTCCGCCTTGCACACATTAGCTCGTGGGTTCGATTCCCCGGCCATGCAACATCAAAACACTTTTCAACGGTGGCAAAATACCCCTCAGTAATGTTGGCAACATTTCCTGAGTATTTCAGCTATGTAAAACTTTTCTACAAAAGTGGTGTCTTAGGTACGCCGTTCGGACTCGGCGATAAACTGTAGGTCCCACATCATTGAGCTAAAATGAATCGGGGTGCACTCATTGATATGAGAGAAGTCTCCCTTGTCCCTTATGGGATGTTTGTGGAACAATTATATATATAAGGGTTATGACAAAGAAGAAGCTTACAAATTAAGATGATGATCAGATAATATTTAGGGGGTGAAATGGACCACAACTTTTGAGTGAAAATTGTGAAAATTTTTAATATACAGCTTAAATCTTTATTTCTGGAATACACATTCCGCGTAAGTAAGCTATACTGGGAAAAGAAACTCTTGACCTTTCTATTGATGCCAATTGTTTTGGTGTACATGGTCAGATAACAGAATTACAGTCTAATATATCCAGTTATTTGTTTGTAGTGTAGCTAGAGGTCGCAATTGTAGCGCAATGGTTACGAAACTTTGCACGAGATAAGAGTTAAGGTGGAAGAAGATGCCTACAATTTTGGATGATGATATGATATTATTTAGCGGGTGAAATGTACTATTACTTTTGTAAAATATAAAAATAAATATAAATTTTTTTTTCGTCCATATTTGAATTCTTGGAGGGTATATACCGCCAAAGTAGGGTACATATGGAAAAAGAAGTACTGACTTTTCCCCTAGGTGAAATGGACCATTACTTTTGTATGAATATAAAAATTGCATTTCTCTTTATTTTATGAAAAATGAACTACTGACTTTTCCTCTGATGGAAATTGCAATAATATGTCTGCTAGATAACGGGCCTGTTGCCTAATAAATAATGGGTCTTGTGTAGAGAACCACATTTTCCTCCCATGTTACAAATTGTCCCTATCATGACAGAAAAAGTCCAGTTTTTGCATTATTGCAAATTACGTGGAGCCATAGCGTATTAATTGTCCAATTGAATATTTTTATACATATATTGCAGCATGGGGTCGCATTTTTTTCAAAATAATGTTTAAGTTGAAGTTTTTTGAAGTATTAATTTTGGTGAAGGCAAAGGCAACCAATATTAACCAATCCATTTTAATAAAAATCTATCAAGAACCATGGATGTACACTCACAACCAATTTTTGGTTTTTAAAACGCAAATTAATCCGCGATATTTTCAAAAAACATTTTTCGCAATTTTTTCAATTTTTGCAGTAGCCGTTTCAGTCATTCTAGTGAATGGATTTTCACGATCTATGATTTATATGATCCGAAACTACAACATCGCGGTTTTTTTAGAAAAAAATAAAAATAATCGAAAAATGTGTAGCAACGAATTTGATTGAAATAAACATTTTCTAAACACATAACATTTTTAATACCTTTTATTATTTTTGGCAAATTACAGCGGTAATATGTCAAGTTAAGCCAAAGAAGTTGAAATTTGTATGTGGTGCCTTGAAAATGTAAAATACATCCGCAAAGCCTTCGCAGCTAATGAGTGATATTATAAAAAATAAAAGAGGTAAATGTAGAATTCCCAGAATGAAACTTATAGTTGGTGGTATTGAAAAGGTTTTCACGAAAAAAATATTCATAAATCGTTTTCTAACTTCCTTAAAAATAAATTCTTTGTAAATTACTTTTTCTGGTATTTTTACTATCAGTACTATAAATTTATGTTCAGTTTTACTAATGTTGGGAGTATTTGGGAGACTGCATATTTTTGTAAAATACAGGGAAAGTCTCTAGTTTACGATAAAAAAGAATCCAGCTGCTCCGGTAAGTTATTTCCCTTATACCACGCCTGTAAAATCGCCAAAATTCCGAAAGTCGGAAGGTACTTTTATATGGGGGCTATACATAAACTTGGACCCATATTCAACATATTTTGCAGGAAGGTGTTTTATGCACTGTGAACTGAAAATCAAAAATTACAGCCAAGTTGGTTGGAAAAATTGGCAAAAATCGTTCAAAATTCCTAAAATCGGGAGGTACGTAATTTGGCTAAAATCGTCAAAATACCGAAAATCGGGCGGTACCTTTATATGGGGGCTATACCTAAACATGGACCTATATTGGACATTTTTTGCGGGGATGTATTTTGTTCACTCAGTACTCAAAATACAAAATTTCAACCAAATTGGTTGGAAAATTTGTCTATATTCGTCAAAATACCAAAAATCGGGCTGTAACTCTATATAGGGGCTATACCTAAATGTGGACCTACATCCACTAATGTTTTTCTACCTCTCTGCCTCGTTATAAACCAATGTTTAAAATTTCGAGGCGGAAGCTCGATTAGAACTATTTTGTTGCTTGGCCGGGGATTCGAATCAACGACCATCAGCGTGCAAGGCGGGTGCACATACCTTTACACTACGGTGGTACCCAGTAATAAAATATATGTCGATTTATTTTGACTTTCGACGAACAGTGTTCCGCAATTCAATTTTCCTGTCCAATATGTCAGATCGGGAAATTAAAGAAACCAATATTCGGTGAAAATATTTGAAAGTGTAGGCCAGACCTACGCCACTACAGACGACTACTGTTTCATATATGGGAAAATACGACATTTTTGCACATTTTTGGAGAAAGAAATGAACATTCCTTTTTGGAACTATTGTCGATCCTAATTGTAACGTTACGTTAACTACAGCAGCGGTATTTATGTTTTATCAAACTTTAGTGGACTTGAACGTACAACCTATGGAGTAATATTTTCGAAGAAATAAAGTTTATGGAGTCCTCTTTCAGTCTATATATTAATTTTTACCTATCCCGATCTCTCTGTTTAACACTTATTTTATTGAAATTCCTCAGCGGAAAATGGGAAAATTCCAGATTAGACAACGTCACAATTACATCGGTGGCAAAAATACACGCAACAGCGTAATGTTGGCGACATTTTTGACTTTTCGAAAGGTCACGCACAAACCACTTTGATTTTTTTTTTAAATACTCAAGAAATAATTTCCTATTGCACGAATAAAGGACCTTTTGCCTATTATTGACTATAATAACTTTTATTTCATTTAAATATTAAAAAAGGTCCCGCACAAACTACTTTTAATTGATATGATATATGAAATTATATATGACACTAGCAGACCCGGTCCACGTTGCTGGCCCTTGAATCAGTTTTATGTTACCTTTTCTTAGTCGGGAACTGCAAGTGACTATAAATAAAAAATCTTCAGAAATGTTGGTGTCGACATGCTGGAATACAATAACTGGAAGTGTTTGTCTGAAAACTAAACGCGGATTGCTTCTTAAATCCTTCAAGAATCGATCTAAAGCTTCTAGGGAATTTTTATGTGTCATCATACATTCGTTCCAGGTGAAAATTTATAGTTAATATTGCATGTGTGCTCTTCATTCAAATGAATGTCCAGTGGCAACTTAAGAGCCCACTGTTTCGTCCTTCCACCTTCTTATAATGTATGTAATATATCAGAGCTATAGCCCCAAATAGGTACATAGGGTCGGAGATTCATCGAACGTTGCCTCTTAAATTACATTCTCTGGCATTTTCAAGAGTCTATACGGAACATACAAACATACACCCATTTTATGTTATATATTGTCACCTTAAATGCCCGAAGACGTAACCCACAAAATCACAACTTTACAGGAGAAGCAAAAAACGTTATAAAATGAAAAACTGTTTTATGGAATATTAATCTTATGAGGGCGAGTATTTAGGATATTATCAATCCTACACGAATGGTAGTAATTAATGAAACCAAAATCGCGGAAATGCTTGGTTTTGGGATCCGTCATTACAACAAAATCTGTAATATTATCCCATTTTTCGAAATGCCATTTCTTGAATAGGATCGTTGCTTTTGAACGTAGAAGCTTGAAAATTTGCCAGAGTTTGTCAAAAAACTCACATAGAAAAATTTGAAATGACTTTGTGCGTGAGCTTTTTTCTCGGATCACCTTATAATTAAAATTTTATCTAATCTTAGGTAAAAACTCATCAGAATATGATACAGGGAAAAACGTCATAACCCTAGTGTGCATACAGTTGCACAACGGTGACACCCATACTACATTTTGCCTGGCGCCATCTGACTTTTCCATTGGAAGATTGTGACTTGAAAAATCAATTTGCCAAAAACAAAGAATTAACTTGTGAACATTTCCGTGCTATAATTTTTCACAACTTTCGACTTGGATTATCACGGCAAGAGTGCATCGATGAACTTAAACTTTATATAGCACTATGAAAAACTGGTTTAATGAATTCAATCGTGGTCGACGCTCACTAATACACGAAGTTCGTGAAGGTTGTCCAAAAACGGCCGTAGTGCCAGAAAACATTGATGCCGTGTGTGGACTGATAATGCAAGATCGTCACGCGGAATACCGGGAGATAGGGACATCCTTAGGCATTTCTTCGATATTGCATGAACACCTGGCCACAAAAAAGGTTAGTTCTCCTTGGATACCGCACAATTTGACAATTGTTCAAAGGCTTGTGTCGCTTGGTGCAAAGAAATTGCAGTGCTTTAAGAGACGTTTATAAGATGCCACAAGTGACGAATCATGGATCTATGAGTATGAGCCGGAAACAAAACAGTAATCGACCGAGTGGGTCTTCGAAAAGGAGTCAAATTCAACAAAAATTGTTCGAAGCAAATGGTCGCCTGTTTCTTCGGCAAAACTGGTCATGCGGCGATTGTTCCGCTTGAACAACGTAAGATGGCCAATTCCGATTGGTTTACCACAATTTGTTTGCTTGAAGTCTTCGGAGAATTTCGAAAAATGAACAGGAGATGAAGAAACATTGTGTAGCATGACAATGCGAGCTTTATGATCCAACGCACAATGATCGAAATCTCTGTTTCACCAATGCTTTGGAATGTCATTTCCACCAATGCATTGGCATGTCATTTTCACCAACTCTTTGCAATGACATTATCATTGCGACGAGAGTTTTAACAACGTTGGTTGTGATTTCGAGTCTCCTAGTTGTAAATAAATATTCTTATATATTTAGGAAAATGTGTATAAATAAAAACACAAAATTCATCTCTAGTGGATCGATGGAATAGGTTCAAATGCTGATGATCGGATCTTTTACGACTTCCCTTGCATGGGTTCAAAAGCTGATGAAAAGATCCGATCTTTCACGACTTCCTTTGCATTGGTTCAACTGCTAATGAAAAGATCGGATCTTTCACGACTTCGTTTGAACTAATGTAAAAGATGCCAAGAAATCGCGTCATCGCATGGAACCCCTTCCTTCAAATTTTGCTGGGTATGGTCTAAAAATGTGGTTAAAATCCTCAAAACACCAAATATTGGGAGATACCTTTATATGGGGGCAATATCAAAACGCAGACCTATGTCCACAATTTTTGATGGATAATGTTTGTGACTACTGGGAACCACAAATATCAAATTATACCTAATTTAGTCAGAAAATGTAGATTAAATCTCCCAAAATACCGAAAATCGGGAGGTACCGTTATATGGCGGCTATACCAAAATATTAGCCAATGTTGTCCATATTTAGTCAATTTTTACCCACGGATACAGGTTGAGTTTGTACAACATTTCAGAAACATATCCCATTCTTTCCCTAGTTAATATGGCGCCGCTAGATCAGTGATTTCGACCACTGTGCAGCTCCTTTTTGACCGCACAAAACTTGGAATTGATGGGTCATCCGCCGTACAGCCCTGACTTGGCACCCATTGACTTCATTTGATCCCCGCCCATCAAGAAAAAAAAACCGTGGTCAACGATTTTTGTCGCATGAAGATGCTCTTGAGGCGTTCAAAAACCATGTTTTGGAGGTGCCTCAATGAAAAAGTGAATAAATCATGCTGGAAAATACTTTGAAAAACAATAAAACCATTTTCGATGATAAATATTCTCATTCTCATTATTAGGACAGAAACTTCTTAGTGCCCCTCGTAGTGTTTTCTATAAGAGCGCTGAAAACATATAATTGTTGACAATTTGCATTTTTCTCCTTACTTACATAAAATTTCAATTTTTCCCACCAATATCGAAAGAAGGGTGCCACCGTGGTGCAATGGTATGCACGCCCGACTTGCACGCTGAAGGTCGTGGGTTTGATTCCCCGGCCAGGAAACATCAAACATTTTTCAGCGGTGACAAAATACCGCTCAGTAATGTTGGCGACATTTCTTGAGTATTTCAGCCATGTAAAACTTCTCTACAAAGTGCTGTCTTAAGACACGCCGTTCGGACTCGGTGATAAACAGTAGGTCCCATATCATTGAGCTAATATGAATCGGGGTGCACTCATTGATATGAGAGAAGTCTCCCTTGTCCCTTCAGGGATGTTTGTGGAACAATTATTATTATATCGAAAGAAGGATTATTCGATAGATTTGAGGACAACCTATCCGAGTGTCTTTTACGGGGTTGTGAATTATCAACACTGACAAACCCGATAACCTCGACATAACCTCAGAAGATAGTCCGTTTAGGCGATTGCTCATATGGGCGAGACCTTCGGCTTTAGAACCAATTTCACCTCGAAATTGATATGGTTTCCCTCACTTAGGCGATATCTTTCCACAATTTTATTTCCATCGATCGGTTGGAGGGATAAAAGAAGCATTTAATCGAAATGAAAGGATACATTACCCCATAATCCTACCCTTAATATATCTCTTGTTTGCCTGCGATTTTGCCCAAATTAAAAAAAAAAGGTTTAGGCCTTTGAGGTGTAAATATCAAAACGGAGGGTCTAAATTGATTATTTCATTTCAAATTCGAAAAAAAATGCAGAAGAAATTCTATAGTTTACGATTAAAAAAGTCCAGCTGCCCCCATCAGCCACCCGTTAAGTTATTCCTCTTATACCACGCCTGTAAAATCGGTAGGTACGTTTATATGGGAGCTATACCTAAACTTGGACCTGAACTTATTTTGCAAGGAGGTATTTTATTCGCTCAGAACTCAAGATGCAAAATTACAGCCAAATCATTTGAAAAAGGTGGGTAAATCGTCAAAATTTCGGAATTCGAGAGGTACGTTTATATGGGGATATACCTGAACGTAGACCGATATTGACCATTTTCGGCGTGGAGGTATTTGGTTCACTCAACGAAATCAGTTGGAAAATTTCGGTAAATTGTCAAAATACTGAAATTCTGAGGGTACATTTGTATGGGGGCTATACCTAACCGTGGATCTATATTAAATATTTTTGCAAGGAGGTAATTTATCCACTCAGAATTCAAAATGCAAAATAACATCCAAATCGGTTGGTAAATTTGGCCAAAATCGTCAAAATACCAAAAATCGGACGGTACCTTTCTATGGAAGCTATACCCAAGTATGGACCTACATCCACTAAAAATAGTTTTCTGTTTTTTGGCTTGTTATAAACCTTTTTGCACTCTTTTCCATACAAGTGGGACCACTATGCAATGCAACCATAAATTTTGTATTTTTTTTTCGAATTTAAAATGAGAAAAATCGAATTACAAATTAAAAAATCCGAATTACAAATTACTATTGGAATTCTCAAATTACAAGCGAAATGTTTCTAATTATAATTGAAAATTTACGAATTACATGTGAAAATTGTTTGGATGATAGGCTTCAGAAAGCTTGTAGCAATGACGGTGATAAGAGTGGATAGCAGCTATGGATGATCGGGAACGAAATTGTAATGGCGACGTGCGTTGATGATCAGGAACAACGAAACTGATTTTCGGGTTCTACGTTTTAACGATTATCGGGAACGTGTTAATTGATGATTATTCGATTGACTACGATCCCGATAATGATCGGGAACGACGATGTGTTGAAATTCTGCAACTCAGCTGATGATAATCGAGAACGGCGGTGTGATGAAGTTTATTACAATAATTATTGGCTACGACACAATTGTACAAGTAACTAGGTACATCAACGATCAGGATATCGATCAGGGAAGGGAGAGAAAGCCTAACCTCTGTGTGGAACAGTAAAAAGTCTCCGTGGCAATGTATTGATATTACAGCCACAGGGGAATGTGTTTCCAAAAATGTGTTGACACTACTTCTGACCCATTATTACCTTGGTGGATAGCAATCCCCTGCAATAGGAAGTTGATTTCGAAAAGTAAAATATTAAAGACTAAGATGACTTGAGGTGAATGATAATTATTTTCGTAAGAGTCATTGATGAAGTTGCAATAAAGTGAACTAAATCCGTATGCATTATGGTAGCCATATTATGGAGTTCATGTACAGAAACGAGTTTATACATTTTGTCACGTTGTAGATAGATTTGGTTTTTGTAAAATATTTCATCCACTTTCTGTGCCACACAGAGATCTGCTGGTAAGAAGATCCCCAGTGCAGAATATGGGTGTAAGTTATCCGGTCAAAACAATCAATAAATTCAATTGATAATAGTTATCGTTTTCGATCCCCTTCAACTCGATTCATCTAATGTTATTCGAAATCACTTCTACTCCCTTAATACTCTCTTGCTTCTTGTAAATAACTTTCTTTCTCCCTTTCCAAAATATCACCTACTCACTCTGCGCCCTGAGATGCAATACCCATCTAAAAGTTATATCAAACAGATGTCATTTACTTACCTACGTTATCACATTCCGACATAATTCTATTTCTAACATTTTAACACAACCATACACCATTCCATCTTCCAGATGCGATACGTATCGCTTTGCAATTTATTATGTCCTAATTTCATTGATAATAGTTCATGGTTAAGTCATGACAGAACGACATGATTGGCACAGTTGCAATTCCTCGCCATGACAAGCCGTAGCACGCCAATAATAGAAAAACGATTAATGCATAGTTTGTGTAATGATTGGACAACTTTCAAAACGATTTCCATATAATAGCTGCGTTTTGGTTATTGAATAACTGCATATATGCATATTTACACATACATGCATATCTATAAGAATTTATACACATACATACAGTATGTCATCACAGCGGGTAAGATTAGCAGAATACCATATAATATGCAATAAGGATTGTGTGTAGAATATACACACATACATATGAATATGTTGATAGTACTATGTAGTAGTACCATAACTATACCGCGAAAGAGGTGAAGACATGAGAGGCGAACTATAGCAGATGCCTTAAAATAATGTCATATAAGAAGCCAGTTGCTGTTCGGTTAACGGAATATTAATAGTATGGCAAATAAAAATAGTCATAATATGGGAAATATTGCAATAACGACGATAACAACAACGACATTGCCAATGTCACCATAATAGCCGGTAATATTTAGAATGACAGTAATAGTACACAATTTCTATTGCCGCTTGACATTTATTAGGAAACAATTTTCGAATTTCTAAGAAAAGAATTAATTGATTCACAAACTATTGAAAATAGAATTAATAATTACAATGTATATGGTCAATTTAAAAGAATGACAAGGATAATGGACGAAAAATATTTAAACAAATAATTTTTAATAGGGATTTGACCATAAGTCTGTGAGGAAGCGGACAATTGTAAATGTTGTCCAAATGTTGCATCACCATTTGACTGGAAGTCAGTATTAATTAAACTGCCGATAGGAATTGATCAATTGTGAATAGCCAATGGTCAATATTAACTGACCACTGCTTAGAGATAATTGGCCACTAACTGGCAAATTGAGTTAGGATGAATAGGAATTGGCCAGTGCTCAATGTGAATTCATAAATACTTAATGGTAAATAACTAATGCTTAAACGTAATTGATCAAAGCATAATGCTAATTGGGCAATAGACTTTGAATTATCAGTTGCTCAATAGTAATTGCCCAATAGTAATTTATCAATGGTCAACAAAAATTGATCAATGATGAACAGTAATTGACCAATTATCAGCTGTAATTGAAATTGACCAATTGTCAAAATTAATTGGCCAATGCTCAATAATAATTAACATATGGTCAACAGTAATTGATCAATGGTGAACAGTAATTGACCCATTATCAGCAGTAATTGATCAATGTTCAACAGTAATTGACCAATTGTCAAAATTAATTGACCAATGGTCAATAGAAATTGAGTATTTAATATAAGAGGACCAATAACTATTTTTCAATATAATTGTCCAATATTTATTGGCCAATTGTCAATTGTCAATAATAATAGTAATTGACCAATGGTCAACAGTAATTGTTCAATGGTACACTGTAATTGATCAACGTTCAATAATAATTGACAATAGTCAACAGAAATTGACAGTAGTTGAGTCATTAGTAATTGATTGTCGATAGTATTTGACCTAGTCAACAGTATTTGAAGGATGGCCAAAAGAAATTGACGAAGGGCCAACAGTAATTGACCAATGGTCAACAGTAATTGATCAATGGTCAGAAGTAATTGTCCAATGGACAGAAGTATTTGACCAATGGTAAATAGTAATTGATGAATGGTCAACAGTAATTGACCAACGGTCAACAGTAATTGATCAATGGTCAGAAGTAATTGACCAATGATCAATAGTATTTGACCAATGGTTCAACAGGAATAGACCAATGGTCAACATAAATTGACCAATGGTCAACATAAATTGACCAATGGTCAACAGTAATTGTTCAATGGTACACAGTGATGATCAACGGTCAATAATAATTGACCAATGATCAACAGAAATTGACTGTAGTTGAGTCATTAGTAATTGATTGTCGATAGTATTTGACCAATAGTCAACAGTATTTGACGGATGGCCAAAAGTAATTGACGAATGGTCAACAGTAACTGACCAATGGTTAACAGTAATTGAGCAATGGTTTATAGCAATCGACCAATGTTCAACAGTACTTAACCATTGGTATACAGTATTCGAACAATTGTCGACCTATTTGACCAATGGTCAACAGTAATTGATCAATGGTCAATAGTAATTGGCCAATGATTGACAGTAATTGACCAATGGTAAACAGTAAATGACCAATGGCCAACAGTAATTGACCAATGGTCAACAGTATAATAATTGACTACTGGTGAATAGTAATTGGCCAATGGTCAACAGTAATTGTTCAATGGTGCACAGTAATTGATCAACGGTCAATAATAACTGACCAATGGACAACAGAAATTGACAGTAGTTGGCCAATGGTCAATAGTAATAGGCCAATAGCAGTTGAGTTGAGTCATTAGTAGTTGATTGTCGACAGTACAGTATTTGAACAATAGTCAACAGTAATTGACGGATGGCAAAAAGTAATTGACGAATGGTCAACAGTAATTGACCAATGGTCAACAGTAATTGATCAATGGTCAGAAGTAATTGACAAATAAACAGCAGTATTTGACCAATGGTAAACAGTAATTGCCCAATGATCAACAGTATTTGATCAATGGTCAACATTCAACAGTAATAGACCAATGGTCACATAAATTGACCAATGTTAATTGACCAATAGTCAATAATAATTGACCAATGGTTAACAGTAATTGAGCAATGGTCAATAGCAATTGAACAATGGTCAACAGTAATTGACTACTGGTGAATAGTAATTGGCCAATGATTATCAGTAACTGATCAATGGTAAACAGTAATTGACCAATGGCCAACAGTAATTGACCAATGGTCGACAGTAATAAAATTTGACTACTGGTGAATAGTAATTGGCCACTGGTCAACAGCAACTGACCAATTTTCAATAGTAACTGACCAATGGTCAACAATAATTGACCAATGATCAATAGTAATTTACCGGTGGTCATTAGTGATTGACCAGTGGTCAACATTAATTGACCAATGGTGAACAGTAACTAACTAATTGCCTGCATTAATTGACCAATGGTCAACAGCAATTGACCAATGGTCAATAGTAATTGACCAATGGTCAATAGTAATTGACCAATTAGTAACAGTAATTGAACAATGGTCCACAGTATTTGACCAATGGTCAACAGTAATTGACCAATGGTCAACATTAATTGACCAATGGTCAACATTAATTTACCAATGGTCAACAGTAATTGACCAATGTTCAACAGAAATTGACCAATGGTCAACAGTAATTGACCACGTTCAACAGCAATTGACCAATGGCCAATAGTAATTCACCAATGGTCAACAGTAATTGACCAATGGTCAACAGTAATTGACCAATGGTCAATAGTAATTGACCAATGGTCAACAGTAATTCACCAATGGTCAACAGTAATTCACCAATGGTCAACAGTAATTGACCACATGCAACAGCAATTGACCAATGGTCAATAGTAATTGACCAATGGTCAACAGTAATTGACCAATGGTCAACAGTGATTGACCAATGGTCAATAGTAATTGACCAATGGTTAACATTAATTGACTACTGGTGAATAGTAATTGGCCAATGTTCCACGGTCAACAGTAATTGACCAATGGTCAAAAGTAATTGACCAATGATCAATGGTAATTGACTACTGGTGAATAGTGGTTGACCAATGGTCAACATTAATTGACCAATGGTCAACATTAATTGACCAATGGTAAGCAGTAATTGACCAATGGTCAACAGTAATTGACCAATGGTCAACAGTAATTGACAAATGGTCAACAGTAATTGACCAATGGTCAACAGTAATTGACCAATGGTCAACAGTAATTGACCAATGGTCAACAGTAATTGACCAATGGTCAACAGTAATTGACCAATGGTCAACAGTAATTGACCAATGGTCAACAGTAATTGACCAATGGTCAACAGTAATTGACCAATGGTCAACAGTAATTGACCAATGGTCAACAGTAATTGTCCAATGGTCAACAGTAATTGACCAATGGCTAAAAGTAATTGACCAATGGCTAAAAGTAATTGACCAATGGTCAACAGTAATTGGCCTATGGTCTACAGTAATTGACCAATGATCGACAGTAATTGAACAATGGTCAACATTGCAGTACTAGGCCAATGGTCAACAGTAATTGGGCACCTGTCGCTAGTATATGACCAATTGTCATTAAAAACTGACCAATGGTAGACAGTTGATCAATTGTCGACCGTATTTGACCAATGAAACAACCGTAATTAACCAATAGTCAATAGTAATTGACCAATGGTCAATAGTAATTGACCAACAGTCAACAGTAATTGATCAATGGTAAACTGTAATTGACTACTGGTGAATAGTAATTGACCAATGGTCAACATAAATTAACCCATGGTAAGCAGTAATTGAATAAAAATCAACAGTAATTGACCAATGATCAACAGTAATTTACCAATGGTCAACAGTAATTGACCAATGGTCAACAGTAACTAACCAGTGGTCAACAGTAATTGGCCAATGGTCAACAGTAATTGACAAATGGTTAACAGTAATTGACCAAAGGTCAACAGTAATTGACCAATGGTCAACAGTAATTGACCAATGGTCAACAGTACTTAACCAATGGTCAACAGTACTTAACAAATGATAGACACTATTTGATCAATTGTCGACCTATTTGACCACTGGTCAACAGTAATTGATAAATGGTCAATAGTAATTGACCAATAGTTAACATTAATTGACTACTGGTCCATTCCACGGTCAATAGTAATTGACCAATGATCAATAGGAATTGACTACTGGTGAATAGTGATTGACCAATGGTCAGTAACTGTCAATTGACCAATGGTCAAAAGTAATTGACCAATTGTAAACAGTAATTGATCAATGGCAAACAGTAACTGACCAACGGTTAAAATTAATTGACCAATGGTCAAGAAAAATTGACCAATGGTCAACAGTAATTGACCAATAGTTAACAGACATTGAGAAATCGAGTAATAATTGACCAATTGTCAATAATAATTGACCAATGGTCAACAGAAATTGACCAACAGTCAATAATAATTGACCAATTGTCAATAGTAATTGAAAAAGGTCAATGGTAATTGACTAATGGTCAATATTTATTAATCGTAACTGACAAATGGTCAACAGTATTTGGCCAGTGATCAATTGTAAATTGACAAATGGCCAACAGTAATTGATCAATAATCAATAGTAATAGACCAATGCTAAATGGAAACTGACCAGTACTCAATGGCAATTAATAAATTTTCAGTGGTAATTAACGAATGCTCACTATGAATAGTCCATTTGTAATAGTAATTGACTTATAGCCAATAGTAATTGCTCGATGTTCAATAGTAATATACTAATGCTCAATGAAAATGATGATCAATTGTAATTCACCAATTGTTCAACCCATTGGATTTCTTGTCAAAAGTAAGACGGTAGTTTTTGTACTCAAAATATCATTATTTAGCAGCAACTGGAGATCTTCCTTAGCTTAAAATTAAAGCGTGACATATACACCACGAAATTCATAGAATTTCCAAACATGTGAAAATAATTCGCTTACATAACAATGTACCTAATGTAACCTACTCTCCAGCTATTTGCCTGGCAATGACATTCAAAACACATACTTGTTTTCAGAATATGTGTAATATTATGTAAGGACATGTCTGATTTCAATGAAAAGCCACCATTTGAAAGACATACGCTAAGCTGATTTTTTTGAAATTTTGCTTACACGTTTCCTTTCTGCTTCGTTGAGACAATAGCAATTTTCTTTCGAAAAACAAAAAGAATAAACCTAAGGTAAGTTAAAACAAAACGTAATGAAGATAACAAAGAGTCATGACAAAAAAAATTGTCTAACAAATCATTTCACAAGCTTGTAGCAACACGAACACACACACATAGGTTTGATTGTGTCACCTCTGAACAGGATGTGCGTTTGCTTGTGTATCTGTGGAATTGTAGGCAAATTTTCTAGCTAAATACTCAATCAACGTAGATTTTCATTCATATATATTTTTTTCGGCTGTGTTGCCGTTGCTGTTCTTATTGTCATTTGTCGTATTACTAATATATTTTACTCATATTAAAACAACAAAATATACACACACAGAAACATTTTGTGGAACTTTGCTCCAAACTCATTCATTTATCCTTCTATTGCCCACAAAGGACAACAGAAACAACAAATTGAAGTAAAACAGACAGACAATCCTACCTAGAATCACATGAGTTTCATTCTCACCTTTCAGTGGATGGTAATGTGTGTGTGTTCGTGTATTTGAGTATCTATGGACCACCAAAAAAAGTGACAACAACTTCTCCAACACCTTTACTCGGTGATTACAACACGACCAGCACCACGCATTGAGAAGTCGAAGTAGAAAAAAGCGTCAATGAAAAATTGCCACAAAGGTGCCACCAGAATTTTTACTGTTTTTCCCAACAACATTGTCCAAACATTACTCATTCACTCACTCACACACATACTGTGTGAGTATTCACATTCATAGAAATGATTGCTTTCACAGCCTCCGCACAACAGAACATTGCCAATTTTTTGGCTCTCCAAATCCCATTGGTTTGGTATTTACCCAGCATCCGAAGCAGCAGTAGCAGAAACCGTTTCAATACAAACATCTTTCATTGTTACAGAAAAAATACAGAGACTTTGTGACGACATAGTAACATTTCTTGATTGTTATGGTGGAGTTGTTGTTGCTGTTGTTGCTTCTTCATTGTTTTTCTATAATAGCTCTGACTTGCTGTGTACTTTGCTTCGCTTCATAGTATTCATTCAGAGAATGACGGCTGAAATGTTCTTCAGTGTTGGCTCTACAAGAGCAACATTAGTGAATGGCAAGTGCAGCTCTAGCCACATGACTGGAATGTTATATTATAACAATTTTCCTGGAAAATGAAATTATCAACGGTAAATTCGTGTTAATTCATGTATTTTTAAGTAAAGCAAGGGGTTAAGACACAAGGAGAAACACGACAATTATGCGATACTCATCAGTATGGGAACATTGTAGAAGTTCTTTTTTTGGATAATTTATCTCGAGATCATAGGATCTGTAATATAGACTTATTCGTTTAGAAGAGCTGCTGTAGCTCTATTTTTTAACGGTGTTTGGACTAGGCAATATAAAGGAAGCTAATATTGGGGGTTATTCTAAACGTAAATTACCAGTGAGTTTTCTCACTTTCGCCTTTAGTTTGAAACGGCGAAAAGACAAAACTCACGGGGAATTTTTGTTCACAATATCCCCTTATTATAGAGCTAAATACTTGTATAGTGCACATTTGATGCGCAGAAAGTTTTCCCTTGTCCTTTTTCGGGACATCAAAAGATCAAAACATGTTGGATATGTCCTTCCAAACCTTCATCCTAAGTCAAGCCTTTTGTTATAATTTTTAAAACATTTCAAACTTATTTTCACTACGAAGAGTACCTAAAGTTCGTTGTGGTAATTCATTGAGGAAAACTTTTCCTATATATTTCTGTAACTTTCCACAGTGTTCCTAGAAAATATCCCTCTCTCTCTCTCGCTTTCTTTTGGTGAGCACATCCATCCTATCTTGGTGAGCACATCCAACATTAATATGCAGCTGATGAAATTCAACTTTTGTTTATTGTTGATTTAATTTTGTTCTTTATCTTTTTTCTCGACATCTTCTTCTTCGTGTTCCACCATGTTTTGCAGCACATAGAAAATATTCATTGCGTAGGTGTTTGACATCTGCACAAAATTTTCTGCAAACATACAGATACAAACAATAACAACACTCATGTTACATAGATACAGAGTAAGCAAAGAGATATGCAGATGTATACAGAGCTTGGTTGGGTAACTCTGAAGAGAACAACTCAGATGGCGAGAAATTTAAGATGACACTCAAGGAGAAACTGCCGAAGAACCAGACAACTTTTTCAATATTTTCTAGAAGTTCAGGAGCTGAAAATATATATTAAAAAATTTATTTGATGACGACCCACACGTCTTCTACAAGAAAAAGTCTTCTATAAACAGAAGACTATAGGTCTTCAATAAAAAGAAATACTGGGTTTCTATAAGAACAAAACCTGTAAATACAGAAGACAAACATACCTTCCATTTGTTAGAAGAAGAAACACGTTCTATAGAAGAAAGTCCACAGGTATTATATTAAAAGTCGCACTGGTCTTTTATAAGAAGACCCACAGCACTTTTATAAGAAAACCACAAGTCTTCTTCAACAGGAGACCTAACGGTATTTTTTTAGAAGACTCACAAGTCTACTTCCATCAGAATAAAACAATTTTTAGAAAAATACTTAAAAGTATTCTATAAGAAGACCCACAGGTGCTCTATAGGAAGAGTTCTAAGAAGGCCCACATAAATTCTAGCATACCAACGGCGGCGGGTTCTTTGATACCGGATTTACCCGGAAGCACACAACAACCGTGTTCTGGGCAACGGCTGCGATCTCAGTGTACACATTTTTGTATTTGTATCGCTTTTCTGTATTGGGAACAGCATATCCCGGAATACCTGCTCCGCAGTCTTTTGGTCCGTGCTGGGTCGGAGGAAAATACAGAACCAATTTACCTGTGCTCAGTATGTCGCATTTGCATTCACCACACTCAAACTTTGGTGAGATGCAATAGATTTCGGGAGTGGTGGATCTCAGGGTTTCATCTGGACTCGTCCATGCGAGGGACTAGGACAGGGAATGTTTTGCAGCATGCTGCGTAAACACAGAATACGCGCAAAACTGACTATCAGGCGTTGTTGGTCCAAACCCTGACAATGTATCCTTTTTGCCATTTCATTGCAATGGACTCCGAAGAAAGGTCGAGGTCACAATTCGGTAAGATGCAATAGATTTCGGGAGTGGATGGATCCCAGGGGTTGTTCTGGACTCGTTCATGCGAGGGACTGGGACAAGGAATATTTTGCTACATGCTGCGTAAACACAGAATAAGCGCAACACTGAACACCAGCCGTTGTTGTTCCGATCCCTGACAATGCACCCGTTTTGCCATTTCATTGCAATGAACTCCGAAGTAAGGTCGAGGTCACACTTCGGTGAGATGCAATAGATTTCGGGAGTGGGTGGATCTCAGGGGTTGTTCTGGACTCGTCCATGCGTGGGATTGCGACAGGGAATATTTTGCTGCATGTTGCGTAAACACAGAATACGCACAGCACAATGACAATGCACCCTTTTTGCCATCTCAGGTCGAGGAAATAGTGGATTTCATGAGTTGGAAGAATATCAAGGTCGCTGCGGTGCAGGAAACAAAGCTCAACAACAACTGCAGCTTACAGCATTGTGATGGTTACAGCGTACTGAAGAAGGATCGCAACAGACATGGAGGTGAAGGATTAGCTTTCCTATTGCACCAGTCTGTTCAGTACATACCTTCCTCGTTTTAGCCTAGCTCTAATCACCCGTACGTGGGGGTAGCAGTCAGGTACGAAAATGCCGAGGTAGGATTGCTGAACGTTTAGTTCCCGCCGATAAATAGCTGTACTCCAGGTTTTAGGCCCAACATTAGCCCACTTTGGGAAGGTCATAACCGTCTGGTCTGGGGAGACTTTTATGCTCATCATGAGTTGTGGCATTCGGTGCATTCGGAAACAACCAGATGTTTTAAGTGCTAGCTGAGCAGGTTGATAGCTCTACGTTTTGCACGGCGAATGAGGACGACCCTCCCAGAATTAACAAAGGGGAGTCACAGTTTGCCAGACATAACCATCGTACCACCTGGCCTGACAAAGTGCCTACATCAGCAGACCGCCCGATTACATCACCTCTGAACGCCAAACTTTCATTAATCAAGGCAAAGCTAATTATTTCAGAGAGTTCACTAATGTAATTCTGATGTTCGGGTAGCAGAAAAGACGTTCCGAGACACAATCACTGCTGCAGCCGCTCGTCATGTACCTTCTCGTCGAATACCCGAAGTGATACCAAACTTCCCAGCAGGATTACCAAATAAGGTGATGAGCTTCGTCATTCCAATCCCAGTGCCCTCAGACTCAGAGAGCTGACACTCGAAGTTAATAGGTTGGTCGGTGAGGATAAGCGGAACATGTGCTTAAATCATCTGAAGAGTTGGAACAGTGGATCCGAAATAAGTGAATTGTGGGCAACGGCTAAGTCACTCTCTAATCATGGAAAAAGAAAAAATCCGAAGAGGCGCACAAATTAAAAGTAAATTGTGGGCAACGGTTAAGTCACTCTCTAACCCTGGAAAGGTAGGGCCTCCGTTGCGTTTGGCGACGTTACGCTGAGTGATCCGAAGAGGCGCACAAGTTAATTCAATCGACAGTTTGTCCAAAACCCCGGGAGTGAAAGGGCGAAAAGAAGAGTACTACGCCGCATTAGATCTCTTCCTGCCGTCCCTTACAATGAGTGATGTTACGAATATCAGCAGGAACGCTAAATCGTCCAATGCATTGGGCCCTGATGGAAACTCAGTGGTAATGCTGAAACAGCTGGATGAGCCGGGAGTAGAGTATCTCACTAAAGTTCTCAACCTGTCTCTAGTCACCCACAGCTACTGAAGCCAGGCAACAATTCCAGCAAAGGTGAATCGTACATGCCAATTTCGCTTTTGTCGCCTGTAGCAAAGACGCTTAAGGCTTTAGTCCTCCCCAGCGTCAGAAATAACTATCCAGTTGCCGATCATCAGCATCGGGTCCGTAAGCAGCATAGCCTTCTCCACACATATTAGTCGAGGAATCAACAGGAGCAAGTCGTGTGATAGAACACTGACAGTGGCGTTTGACTTATCAAAAGCCTTTGAAACTCTCAAGCACTTCACCCTGCCTTTGAAACTCTCAACCACTCCGCCCTGTTTGAGGACATCGAACAGGCGGCCCCCAAGCCTAAGGCTATGTTTGAAGCATTGGATAATTAATTATATGCGCACACGTCAGCCGCGCGTGGGATTCGGGAACAAGAAGTTCATGACCCGTAGATTGAAACAGGGCGTTCCCCAAGGTGGGTTGTAATCTCCGTAACTGTTTAACCTCCACCTCTACGACATTTCGCCCCCTCCAGACATTATTGAGATCGTAACGTATGCTGAGAATTGGCGACAGGTAGCTTCCCTGATGTCATTTGTGATTGGCTGAACTCCTATTTGACCGAGAAATGTGCAAATATCTTCCAGTAAATATACGGCCACTCAGTTCTCTACATAGACGGCGCAGGTGGGAAGAGAGATAAATGTCATGGTCAATGGAAGCAGAATTCCGATCACAAACTACGCCAAAATTCTAGGCATCACATTCGACATCATGTTGACGTCTGTCCACGCATGCCGCAGCTATCTGCGACAAGCTTAAATGAAGTAACAAGATCCTCAGGTCCCTGACCGACAGCACTTGGGTTGCGGATAAAGAAACCTTGTTGACCACATTTAACGTCATAGTTCGGTCTGTGGTAAGCTATGCGGCTGCAGTTTTCTCCGCGAATCTAAGTGGCACGTGATGGAAAAAATATTCAATTTGACAGAATGCCGCCCTGAGAATAGCAAAAGACTGCCTCTACATGACTTCAGTGGAACATCTACATGAGAAGACAAAGATTCTTCCAGTACAGCAACACAAGCACATCCTTTCGTTGCAGTACCTACTGAGGTGTTACCATGAGAACCATCCAAATCGGATAGGTTCCACCGATTCAGGCAGGCCAAGGAGAATCTTCATGATCTAGAAGAAGAGGTCCAGCGTTACAAGAGAAAATCCCTAGATCAACAAGCATACCAAGCAGGTTTGAATAACATTCATACGGATGCAGTTGCAGATGCCATAAGCAACTATCATTTGAATGGGGTCCTTGGAGTACATCCCCCATATATTGCAGCGGAGGAGAGTCAGCTGCCAGGACAAACCAGAATAGTTTTGGCTCAACTACGCTCAGGATGGGACTCTGTGCAAAACATCTCCCAGGCATGTAGCACAGGCCCGCACAATGGACGGCACCTTTTCAACTACCCCCGCCAAACCTACTTAACTTACTCTAGAGGATCTGTGGTTATATCCCAGCCAGAAACAGCCACATTCCTGAAACTGAAGATTGTTCCAGAGTCAGATTAAGAAGAAGAACGAATAAGAAGATGACCCATTCTATCCCATAAAAAAGATCTTCTATAAGAACATATAGAAGAAGATCTACCGGTCTCCTGTAAGAAGACCTAATAGTCTTCTATAAGAAGAAGGCCCACAAGTCTTCAATAAGAAGACCCACAAGTCTTCTATAAGGAGACTTACAGGTGTTCTACCAAAAGATCCACAGGTCTTCTGTAAGATAACCTAAAGGTCATCTACAGGAAGAACCACCGGTCTTCTTTGAACAGATTCACAGATCCTCTATAAGAACACCCACAGGCCTTCTAAAAAACGATGAACAGGACTTCTATAAGAAGACCTACAGACCCTCTAAACGAAGATCCACATGTCTTTTCTGCCAAAAGGAGACATTTTATGGAAGAAGATCCACCGGTCTTCTATAAGAAGACCCATAAGTCTTTTAAAAGACCCACAATTCTTCTATAAGGACACCTACAGGTCTTCTAGAATAAGACCCACAGTTCATCTGTAAGACAACCCAAAGATCTCTATAAGAAGAACCACCGTCCACAGATTTTTTTGAAAGAGTCAAAGGTCCTCTATAAGAAGACCCAAAGGTATTTTATAAGAGTACCCTAAGGTTTTCAATAAGAAGAGCCACGGTTTCCTACAAGAAGACCCACGTGACCCACAGGCCTTCTTCTGTAAAAAGCAGACATTTTATAGAAGAACACAGTTTTTCTATAAGCAAACCCACCGGTTTTCCATAAGGAGGCCCCAGGTCTACTATAAGAAGGCTCTATGCGAATAAGACATGTTATAGAAGAAGACCAACTGGTCTTCTATAAAAATATATCTTCTGTGAAAAGGAACTCCATGAGAAGACCCACAGGTCTCCTATGAGAATATGCACTGGTCCTCTTTGAGAAGGCCCCCAGATCTTCCACGATAAAGCCCACAGGTCTTCTTTGAGAAGACCTTTCTATAAGAAGATCTACCGGTCTTCCATCAGGAGTAGACCCATTCTGTAAGACGAAGACTTAGAGATCTTATATAAAAAGAAACCCTAGAGATTTTCTAATATAATACAGGTCTTCTACAAGAAGAGAGCCATATGTCTTCGTTAAGAAAAATACCTGGTCATCCATAAGAATAATACCTGGTCTTCTATAGGAAATGCCATAAGAAAATCTACGGGTATGTGCTTAATGCCATCCATACGAAGATGGCCCTACAAGAAGACCCATTTGTCTTCTTTTATAGACAGGTCTTCTCCAAAAAATGGCCTTAATATCTTCTAAGAAAAAGGTCTCCTAAAAAAAGACGCGTAGATATTCCATAAGAAGACCTACCGATCCATGGACAAATTCTAAGCTATGTTATGTTCTGGCTTCAATCCCATATAAAAATCACTGGAAGATTATTTGGCAAACTAATCTTCCATATCAAAACATATCAAACTACGAACCAACCCAATATTTCCGTTGGTATACCTTGGAAAATGCCGGTAATCAAAATAAATCTGCAAATGAAATTTCACTACCCCCTACCCAGTTTGCATGGAACCAAACAGCTGCGAAAAAAGAGTTCGAAATTTCTCTTTCCACTTGCAGCTCACTTCGAATTCATTCCATAAAGAACTAGGCCTACCGCAAGATGAAATGAGCTGAGAATGAATTAAAAACAGTTTTTTTTATATAACGGAATGTTTGTTTCATTCTGAAAGATACAGTAACCAAAACAAATAACAACAAATAGATATACAAAGCAGCATGGGGATTACGCAAACTCACAGAGTGCCACTGTGCAGCAAACACACATATACGAACATGAACTCTGCTATCCACCATAAAGTCCATTAAGAGCTGAGGGAATTTCTCTTCTTTCGCTGTGGCTCGTCCATAGAAATTTCGGTGTTACCCTGGTCAGTGGGTGCGCCACAAGTATGACGCCTACGCAAATTTGTGACGTAAGCATTTGACAAAAACAAGAAGATGCCGAGCTATGTGTGGCAAGAGTATGCGTGCGTATGTGTGGTGGAGCTGGGTTGTGAGTGCGTGTATGTGTACGCGGTTCAAGCCCATTGCTGGATGTTTGCTTTGCTAGATGGCAGGCAGGCAAGCAGACACTATGCTTGTCGCAGTACTTTTGTTTTAGAGTCAAATTCGTGCATCAACGACGAAGACACCAGCAGCATTCGGGTTTCTGGCATTTTTTTTTTTCGAAACGTATTAACGACTAGAGTTAAGCTTTGTTAGATTTACCAGCTGAACGGACACACTTGCTCAGGCTGAAGCAAACAGCAACAGACAATGAAGACCTCACACACACACTCATACACGATGTATATATGCTTCTCTCTTAGCTCTGTTGTTACAGTTATGACGGGTTTTTGTTACAATTGCTGTTGTAGATATTTGTTGCGATTACACTGCGGTCACTGTGGCAGCTGGTTAGCGGACACTCAGCCCGTTAGGGTGTGTGTGTGGCTTTCGCGCGAAATTCCACCACAGAGACTTTCGGTCAGATTATAGTTTGTGAACATGGTGTTATTTATAATTTATTCATAATTAACACAAACACCATGAAGAGCCACATGAATTCATTTTGGTCGAACATTCACAGAACATTTGTGTTTACATGGACATTGTGAACACTAAGGTGGGTCGAAGCAAATATGGGAGACGTCACAAATTAATTTAGAGGTTAAAAAACTTAGATCACAAAAGGAGTGAATTTTTTAAGAATATCAGATCACAAAGCTTAGATTTTTTTAAATATTTCTTTTAATTGACCTTCAAACAAAAAATCGTGAATTTTTTAAATAAATTTTTTAATCGACCATTAGACCAAAAAGAGTAAATTTTTTTAATACATTTTTTAATTGACCCTCAGACCAAAAAGCGTGCACATATTTAATAAACAGCAAACAAAAAAGGGTGGATTTTTTGAATAATTTTTTAATCTACCCTCAAACCAAATAAATAAATTTATAATCGACCCTCAGACAAATTTCGGGGATTTTTTAAATAAAGTTTTTAATCTACCCTCAGACGAAAAAGCGTGGATTTTTTAAATAATTTTTTTTAACGACCCTCAGACCAAAAAGCGTGGATTTTTTTAAATAATTTTTTTAATCAACCCCCAGACCAAAAAGCATGTTTTAAATAATTTTTTACTCGTCCTTCAGACAAAAATCGGGGATTTTTTAAATAAATTTTTTTATTGACCCTCAACCAAAAAGCGTGGATTTTTAAATAATTTTTTTTATTGACCCTCAACCAAAAAGCGTGGATTTTTTAAATATTTTTTTATTGACCCTCAACCAAAAAGCGTGGATTTTTTAAATACATTTTTTAATCGACCCTCAGACCAAAAAGCGTGGATTTTTAAAATAAATTTTTTATCGACCCTCAGACCAAAAAGCGTGGATTTTTAAAATAAATTTTTTATCGACCCTCAGACCAAAAAGCATGGATTTTTTAAATAAATTTTTTTATCGACCCTCAGACCAAAACGCGTGGATTTTTTAAATAAATTTTTTTATCGACCCTCAGACCAAAAAGCGTGGATTTTTTAAATGAATATTTTAATCGACCTTCAGACCAAAACGCGTGGATTTTTTAAATAAATTTTTTAATCGACCTTCAGACCAAAACGCGTGGATTTTTTAAATAAATTTTTTAATCGACCTTCAGACCAAAACGCGTGGATTTTTAAATAAATTTTTTAATTGAACCTCAGACCAAAAAGGCTGGATTTTTTTTAAATAAATTTTTTTATCGACCCTCAGACCAAAAACCATGGATTTTTTAAATAAATTTTTTTATCGACCCTCAGACCAAAAACCATGGATTTTTTAAATAAATTTTTTAATCGAACCTCAGACCAAAAAGCCTGGATTTTTTTAAATACATTTTTTTATCGACCCTTAGACCAAAAAGCGTGGATTTTTTAAATAAATTTTTTTATCGACCCTCAGACTAAAAAGCGTGGATTTTTTAAATAAATTTTTTTATCGACCCTCAGACCAAAAAGCGTGGATTTTTTAAATAAATTTTTTTATCGACCCTCAGACCAAAAAGCGTGGATTTTTTAAATAAATTTTTTTATCGACCCTCAGACCAAAAAGCGTGGATTTTTTAAATAAATTTTTTTATCGACCCTCAGACCAAAAAGCGTGGATTTTTTAAATAAATTTTTTTATCTACCCTCAGACCAAAAAGCGTGGATTTTTTAAACAAAATTTTTTATCGACCCTCAGACCAAAGAGCGTGGATTTTTTAAATAAATTTTGTTATCGACCCTCAGACCAAAAAGCGTGGATTTTTTAAACAAAATTTTTTATCGACCCTCAGACCAAAAAGCGTGGATTTTTTAAATAAATTTTTTAATCTACCCTCAGACCAAAAAGCGTGGATTTTTTTAAATAAATTTTTTAATCTACCCTCAGACCAAAAAGCGTGGATTTTTTTAAATAAATTTTTTAATCTACCCTCAGACCAAAAAGCGTGGATTTTTTTAAATAAATTTTTTTAATCAGAACAGACCAAAAAGCGTGGATTTTTAAAATAAATTTTTTATCGACCCTCAGACCAAAAAGCATGGATTTTTTAAATAAATTTTTTTATCGACCCTCAGACCAAAACGCGTGGATTTTTTAAATAAATTTTTTTATCGACCCTCAGACCAAAAAGCGTGGATTTTTTAAATGAATATTTTAATCGACCTTCAGACCAAAACGCGTGGATTTTTTAAATAAATTTTTTAATCGACCTTCAGACCAAAACGCGTGGATTTTTTAAATAAATTTTTTAATCGACCTTCAGACCAAAACGCGTGGATTTTTAAATAAATTTTTTAATTGAACCTCAGACCAAAAAGGCTGGATTTTTTTTAAATAAATTTTTTTATCGACCCTCAGACCAAAAACCATGGATTTTTTAAATAAATTTTTTTATCGACCCTCAGACCAAAAACCATGGATTTTTTAAATAAATTTTTTAATCGAACCTCAGACCAAAAAGCCTGGATTTTTTTAAATACATTTTTTTATCGACCCTTAGACCAAAAAGCGTGGATTTTTTAAATAAATTTTTTTATCGACCCTCAGACTAAAAAGCGTGGATTTTTTAAATAAATAAATTTAATAAATTTTTTTATCGACCCTCAGACCAAAAAGCGTGGATTTTTTAAATAAATTTTTTTATCGACCCTCAGACCAAAAAGCGTGGATTTTTTAAATAAATTTTTTTATCTACCCTCAGACCAAAAAGCGTGGATTTTTTAAACAAAATTTTTTATCGACCCTCAGACCAAAGAGCGTGGATTTTTTAAATAAATTTTGTTATCGACCCTCAGACCAAAAAGCGTGGATTTTTTAAACAAAATTTTTTATCGACCCTCAGACCAAAAAGCGTGGATTTTTTAAATAAATTTTTTAATCTACCCTCAGACCAAAAAGCGTGGATTTTTTTAAATAAATTTTTTAATCTACCCTCAGACTAAAAAGCGTGGATTTTTTTAAATAAATTTTTTAATCTACCCTCAGACCAAAAAGCGTGGATTTTTTTAAATAAATTTTTTTAATCAGAACAGACAGCGTGGATTTTTTAAATAAATTTTTTTTATCGACCCTCAGACCAAAAAGCGTGGATTTTTTAAATAAATTTTTTTATCGAACAGACAGCGTGGATTTTTTAAATAATTTTTTTTTATCGACCCTCAGACCAAAAAGCGTGGATTTTTTAAATACATTTTTTTATCGACCCTCAGACCAAAAAGCGTGGATTTTTTAAATAAATTTTTTAATCTACCCTCAGACAAAAAAGCGTGGATTTTTTAATTAAATTTTTTTTGTCTACCCTCAGACAAAAAAGCGTGGATTTTTTAAATAAATTTTTTAATCTACCCTCAGACTAAAAAGCGTGGATTTTTAATTAAATTTTTTAATCTACCCTCAGACAAAAAAGCGTGGATTTTTTAATTAAATTTTTTTAGTCTACCCTCAGACAAAAAAGCGTGGATTTTTTAAATAAATTTTTTAATCTACCCTCAGACCAAAAAGCGTGGATTTTTTAAATAAATTTTTTAATCTACCCTCAGACCAAAAAGCGTGGATTTTTTAAATAAATTTTTTAATCTACCCTCAGACCAAAAAGCGTGGATTTTTTAAATAAATTTTTTAATCTACCCTCAGACCAAAAAGCGTGGATTTTTTAAATAAATTTTTTAATCTACCCTCAGACCAAAAAGCGTGGATTTTTTAAATAAATTTTTTAATCTACCCTCAGACCAAAAAGCGTGGATTTTTTAAATAAATTTTTTAATCTACCCTCAGACAAAAAAGCGTGGATTTTTTAAATAAATTTTTTAATCTACCCTCAGACAAAAAAGCTTGGATTTTTTAAATAAATTTTTTAATCTACCCTCAGACCAAAAAGCGTGGATTTTAAATTTTTTAATCTACCCTCAGACCAAAAAGCGTGGATTTTAAATTTTTTAATCTACCCTCAGACCAAAAAGCGTGGATTTTAAATTTTTTAATCTACCCTCAGACCAAAAAGCGTGGATTTTAAATTTTTTAATCTACCCTCAGACCAAAAAGCGTGGATTTTAAATTTTTTAATCTACCCTCAGACCAAAAAGCGTGGATTTTAAATTTTTTAATCTACCCTCAGACCAAAAAGCGTGGATTTTAAATTTTTTAATCTACCCTCAGACCAAAAAGCGTGGATTTTAAATTTTTTAATCTACCCTCAGACCAAAAAGCGTGGATTTTAAATTTTTTAATCTACCCTCAGACCAAAAAGCGTGGATTTTAAATTTTTTAATCTACCCTCAGACCAAAAAGCGTGTATTTTTTAAATAAATTTTTTTATCGACCCTCAGACAAAAAAGCGTGGATTTTTTAAATAAATTTTTTAATGGACCTTCAGACCAAAACGCGTGGATTTTTTAAATAAATTTTTTAATCGACCTTCAGACCAAAACGCGTGGATTTTTTAAATAAATTTTTTAATCGACCTTCAGACCAAAACGCGTGGATTTTTTAAATAAATTTTTTAATCGACCTTTAGACCAAAACGCGTGGATTTTTTAAATAAATTTTTTAATCGACCTTCAGACCAAAACGCGTGGATTTTTTAAATAAATTTTTTAATTGAACCTCAAATCAAAAACCGTGGATTTTTTAAATAAATTTTTTAATCTACCCTCAAACAAAAAAGCGTGGATTTTTTAAATAAATTTTTAATTGACCCTCAGACCAAAAAGCATGGATTTTTTAAATAAATTTTTTTATCGACCCTCAGACCAAAAAGCGTGGATTTTTTAAATAAATTTTTTTATCGACCCTCAGACCAAAAAGCTTGGATTTTTTAAATACATTTTTTAATCGACCCTCAAACCAAACTTCGTGGATTTTTAAATAAATTTTTTAATCGACCCTCAGACAAAATTCGGGGATTTTTTAAAATAAAGTTTTTAATCGACCCTCAGAACAAAAAGCGTGGATTTTTTAAATAAATTTTTTATTCGATCTTCAGACCATAAAACATGGATTTTTAAGAATATTTTTTCACGACCCTCACTGAGTGTACATTGTGCCTCTGTGTGAGTGTGATACAAAAAAATGAATACGACCCCTGTGTTTAGAAGTAAAATGTTGGGTTAAGAACAAAAGTTATTACAATTAATATTCATTATATTAAAGAATAACAATAACAACAACATCACAACGAACGGATAAAAATAAAAAAAGGAAAATGAAAATAGCTTTCATTTGTTGATATTTTGGGAAAATTGTATCCCAAGGTTCGCCTTTTTTGTTTTATAAGAATTTATGTAGAGTTTTTGTTCAGCTATGTTGTAGGTTGTTTCTTTCTTGCAACGTTTTGTTCTCATTTGTGTTGGTTTTTTAGCTTTTTTCTTCTTTGTCCAAACTGGGCAAATATTTGTTTAATCTATAATTAACTTGTTATTTTGTTGTTGAGCACTTTTGTTTTGTTTTTCTTATTAAGGGTTATTTGTTGTTTTTCGTAGGTTGAAATTATGAACGTTCCTACTGACCCTGTGAAAGGAAAACTTTGAAAGGTGTTACAAAAGGTCGTGACTCCTGATTACTTATTCTAGAAACTCCAAAAATATGATTTTTTTCAATTACTTTAGGGGTGGGGAAACATGAAACAAAATTTTACCTTGACCAGCTTTGTTGTTGTAATGCAATTATACGCCGCCACACTTAACTGCCTTCCCATTGCCTGGTTGGTGACTACCACCAAGACTATCAATTTCAAATAGACATCTTCTCCTCTTGCTCCTCTTCTCCCGTATTGTAGTAGGTCACTGTCGCACAATCATTGCTATCGGCATCAATCACCAAACACTCATGCCCCGGGGAAGCTAACAACGCCTTTTAAATATCATACCAGGCAATATGGTGATAATGATGATGTCCTCATTTCATATGAAGGTCATTGGGAACAGGGAAAGAAAAAAAAACAAGTGTCAGACATCATTGGGGCCGGAATGGGTTGTTCTGTGAAGTGGAAACCAAGGAAAAATAATTTCGAAAAATTAAGTAATTGTTTTATAGTTTCTTCGTTAAGGACACAAAGTTCTTAATTGACTCATTACTTTGGAAACGATGGAATATCTTTCACTGATTTAATATCAGAAATTTATAATCAAATAGTATTGTGTCTATAAGAAAACGTCCTAATCTTACTTATGAAGATCATCGGATCTTCCGCAGGAAGACCTCATGTTTTCTATGCGAAATCCTCCTGGAATTCTGTAAGAAGACCTCCTGGTCTTCTATAAGAAAACATTCTGGTCTTCCGTGAGAAAACCTTCTGGTCTTCTATTAGAAGACATATTGGTATTCTATAAGTAGACGACATAGTCTTCTATGAGAAGCCCTCCTAGTCTCTTATAGAAATACCTCTTGGTCTCCTGTGAAAATACTTCCTGATCCTCCATAAGAAAAACTCCTGGGGTCCATACGAAGATCTCCTGGTCTTCTATAAGATGACCTCCTAATCCTTTATGAGGAGACCTTCTAGTCCCGTATACGAAGACCTTTTTGTCCTCTATAGGCAGACCTCCCCCTCCTCTATAAGAAGATTCCTGGTCTTCTATAAGAAGACTTCCTGGTATTATACGAGAAGACTCCCTGGTATTCCATCAGAAGACTCCTGGTCTTCTGTGGGAGACTTCCTGGTCTTCTGTGGGAAGACCTCCTGGTCTTCTATAAGAAGGCCGCTTTTAAAAGACCTCCAGGTATTCTACGAGAAGAATTCCTGGTCTTCTATCAGAAGACTCCTGGTCTTCTGGGGGAAGACCTCCTGATTCTATAAGAAGACCTCCTGGTCTTCTATAAGATGGCCTCCTGGTTTTGTATAAGAACACCTCCTTTTCTTCTATAAAATGACCTCCTGGTTTCCTATATGAAGACATCCTCCTCCCATATAAGAAGACTTCCTGGTCTTCTATAAAAAATCATCCTAGTCTTATCTAGGAAGTCTCATGGTCTCCTATAAGAAAACCTCCTGGTATTCTGTAAGAAGCCTCCTGGTCTTCTTTATGAAGACCTCCTTGTCTTCTATAAGAAGACCTCCAGGCCTTGTATAAGAATACCTCCTGGTCTTCTATAAGAATACCTCCTGGTCTTCTATAAGAATACCTCCTGGTCTTCTATAAGAATACCTCCTGGTCTTCTATAAGAAAACCTCCTGGTCTTCTATAAGATGGCCTCCTGGTTTTGTATAAGAACACCTCCTTTTCTTCTATAAAATGAACTCCTGGTTTCCTATATGAAGACATCCTCCTCCCATATAAGAAGACTTCCTGGTCTTCTATAAAAAGTCCTCCTAGTCTTATCTAGGAGGTGTCATGGTCTTCTATAAGAAGACCTCCTGGGCTTCTACGAGAAGACTTTCTGGTCTTCTGTAAAAAGCCTCCTGGTCTTCTTTATGAAGACCTCCTTGTCTTCTATAAGAAGACCTCCTGGTCTTCTATAAGAATACCTCCTGGCATTCTTTATGACGACCTCCTGGTCTTCTATAAGAAGACCTCTTTGTCTTCTATAAGAAGACTTCCTGGTCTTCTACGGGAAGACTTCCTGGTCTTCTACGAGAAGATTTCCTGGTCTTCTTTATGAAGACCTCCTTGCCTTCTATAAGAAGACCTCCTAGCCTTCTATAAGAATACCTCCTGGTCTTTTATAAGAATACCTCCTGGTCTTCTTTATGAAGACCTACTGGTCTTCTTTATGAAGACCTACTGGTCTTCTTTATGAAGACCTCCTTGTCTTCTATAAGAAGATCTCCTGGTCTTCTATAAGGATACCTCCTGGTCTTCTTTATGACGACCTCCTTGTCTTCTTTTAGAAGACCTCCTGGTCTTCTATAAGAATACCTCCTGGTCTTCTATAAGAATACCTCCTGGTCTTCTTAATGACGACCTCCTGGTCTTCTTTATGAAGACCTACTGGTATTCTTTATGAAGACCTCCTTGTCTTCTATTGGAAGACCTCCTGGTCTTCTATAAGAAGATCTCCTAGTCTTCTATAAGAATATCTCCTGGTCTTCTTTATGACGACCTCCTTGTCTTCTATTAGAAGACCTCCTGGTCTTCTATAAGAATACCTCCTGGTCTTCTATAAGAATACATCCTGGTCTTCTATAAGAAGATCTCCTGGTCTTCTTTATGAAGACCTACTGGTCTTCTTTCTGAAGACCTCCTTGTCTTTTATTAGAAGACCTCCTGGTCTTCTATAAGAAGATCTCCTGGTCTTCTTTATGACGACCTCCTTGTCTTCTATTAGAAGAATACCTCCTGGCCTTCTTTATGACGACCTCCTGGTCTTCTTTATGAAGACCTACTGGTCTTCTTTATGAAGACCTCCTTGTCTTCTATTAGAAGACCTCCTGGTCTTCTGTAAGAAGATCTCCTGGTCTTCTATAAGAAGATCTCCTGGTCTTCTATAAGAATACCTCCTGGTCTTCTTTATGAAGACCTCCTTGTCTTCTATTAGAAGACCTCCTTGTCTTCTATTAGAAGACCTCCTTGTCTTCTCTTAGAAGACCTCCTTGTCTTCTATTAGAAGAATACCTCCTGGTCTTCTTTATGACGACCTCCTGGTCTTCTTTATGAAGACCTACTGGTCTTCTTTATGAAGACATCCTTGTCTTCTATTAGAAGACCTCCTGGTCTTCTATAAGAAGATCTCCTGGTCTTCTATAAGAATACCTCCTGGTCTTCTTTATGACGACCTCCTGGTCTTCTTTATGAAGACCTACTGGTCTTCTTTATGAAGACCTCCTTGTCTTCTATAAGAATACCTCCTGGTCTTCTTTATGACGACCTCCTTGTCTTCTATTAGAAGACTTCCTTGTCTTCTATTAGGAGACCTCCTTGTCTTCTTTTAGAAGACCTCCTGGTCTTCTATAAGAATACCTCCTGGTCTTCTTTATGACGAACTCCTGGTCTTCTATAAGAATACCTCCTAGTCTTCTTTATGACGACCTGCTGGTCTGCTTTATGACGACCTCCTTGTCTTCTATTAGAAGACCTCCTGGTCTTCTATAAGAATACCTCCTAGTCTTCTATAAGAATACTTCCTGGTCTTCTTTATGACGACCTCCTGGTCTTCTTTATGAAGACCTCCTTGTCTTCTATAGGAATACCTCCTGGTTATCTATAAGAATACCTCCTGGTCTTCTTTATGACGACCTCCTGGTCTACTTTATGAAGACCTACTGGTCTTCTTTATGAAGACCTCCTTGTCTTCTATTAGAAGACCTCATGGTCTTCTATAAGAATACCTCATGGTCTTCTATAAGAATACTTCCTGGTCTTCTTTATGACGACCTCCTGGTCTTCTTTATGAAGACCTCCTTGTCTTCTATTAGAAGACCTCCTGGTCTTCTATAAGAATACCTCCTGGTCTTCTATGAGAATACCTCCTGGTCTTCTTTATGACGACCTCCTGGTCTTCTTTATGAAGACCTACTGGTCTTCTTTATGAAGACCTCCTTGTCTTCTATTAGAAGACCTCCTGGTCTTCTATAAGAATACCTCCTGGTCTTCTATAAGAATACCTCCTGGTCTTCTTTATGACGACCTCCTGGTCTTCTTTATGAAGACCTACTGGTCTTCTTTATGAAGACCTCCTTGTCTTCTATTAGAAGACCTCCTGGTCTTCTTTAAGAATACCTCCTGTTCTTCTTTATGACGACCTCCTTGTCTTCTATTAGAAGACCTCCTGGTCTTCTATAAGAATACCTCCTGGTCTTCTATAAGAATACCTCCTGGTCTTCTTTATGCCGAACTCCTGGTCTTCTTTATGAAGACCTCCTTGTCTTCTATTATAAGAATACCTCCTGGTCTTCTATAAGAATACCTCCAGGTCTTCTTTATGACGACCTCCTTGTCTTCTATTAGAAGACCTCCTTGTCTTCTTTTAGAAGACCTCCTGGTCTTCTTTTAGAAGACCTCCTGGTCTTCTATAAGAATACCTCCTGGTCTTCTATAAGAACACCTCCTGGTCTTCTTTATGACGAACTCCTGGTCTTCTATAAGAATACCTCCTGGTCTTCTTTATGACGACCTCCTGGTCTTCTTTATGAAGACCTCCTTGTCTTCTATTAGAAGACCACCTGGTCTTCTATAACAATACCTCCTGGTCTTCTATAAGAATAGCTCCTGGTCTTCTTTATGACGACCTCCTGGTCTTCTTTATGAAGACCTACTGGTCTTCTTTATGAAGACCTCCTTGTCTTCTATTAGAAGACCTCCTGGTCTCCTATAAGAATACCTCCTGGTCTTCTATTAGAAGACCTCCTTGTCTTCTATTAGAAGACCTCCTTGTCTTCTTTTAGAAGACCTCCTGGTCTTCTATAAGAATACCTCCTGGTCTTCTATAAGAATACCTCCTGGTCTTCTTTATGACGAACTCCTGGTCTTCTATAAGAATACCTCCTAGTCTTCTTTATGACGACCTCCTAGTCTTCTTTATGACGACCTCCTGGTCTTCTTTATGACGACCTCCTTGTCTTCTATTAGAAGACCTCCTGGTCTTTTATAAGAATACCTCCCGGTCTTCTATAAGAATACCTCCTGGTCTTCTTTATGACGACCTCCTGGTCTTCTATATGAAGACATACTGGTCTTCTTTATGAAGACCTCCTTGTCTTCTATTAGAAGACCTCCTGGTCTTCATTAAGAATACCTCCTGGTCTTCTTTATGACGACCTCCTTGTCTTCTATTAGAAGACCTTCTTGTCTTCTATTAGAAGACCTCCTCGTCTTCTTTTAGAAGACCTCCTGGTCTTCTATAAGAATACCTCCTGGTCTTCTTTATGACGAACTCCTGTTCTTCTATAAGAATACCTCCTGGTCTTCTTTATGACGATCTCCTGGTCTTCTTTATGAAGACCTCCTTGTCTTCTATTATAAGAATACCTCCTGGTCTTCTATAAGAATACCTCCTGGTCTTCTTTATGACGACCTCCTGGTCTTCTTTATGAAGACCTCCTTGTCTTCTATTAGAAGACCTCCTGGTCTTCTATAAGAATACCTCCTGGTCTTCTTTATGACGACCTCCTGGTCTTCTTTATGAAGACCTACTGGTCTTCTATAAGAATACCTCCTGGTCTTCTTTATGACGAACTCCTGGTCTTCTATAAGAATACCTCCTGGTCTTCTTTATGACGACCTCCTGGTCTTCTTTATGAAGACCTCCTTGTCTTCTTTAGAAGACCTCCTGGTCTTCTATAAGAATACCTCCTGGTCTTCTATAAGAATACCTCCTGGTCTTCTTTATGACGACCTCCTGGTCTTCTTTATGAAGACCTACTGGTCTTCTTTATGAAGACCTCCTTGTCTTCTATTAGAAGACCTCCTGGTCTTCTTTATGACGACCTCCTTGTCTTCTATTAGAAGACCTCCTTGTCTTCTATTAGAAGACCTCCTTGTCTTCTTTTAGAAGACCTCCCGGTCTTCTATAAGAATACATCCTGGTCCTCTATAAGAATACCTCCTGGTCTTCTTTATGACGAATTCCTGGTCTTCTATAAGAATACCTCCTGGTCTTCTTTATGACGACCTACTGGTCTTCTTTATGAAGACCTCCTTGAATTCTATTAGAAGACCTCCTGGTCTTCTATAAGAATACCTCCTGGTCTTCTATTAGAAGACCTCCTGGTCTTCTATAAGAATACCCCCTGGTCTTCTATAAGAATACCTCCTGGTCTTCTTTATGACGATCTCCTGGTCTTCTTTATGAAGACCTCCTTGTCTTCTATTAGAAGACCTCCTGGTCTTCTTTATGACGACCTCCTGGTCTTCTTTATGAATACCTACTGGTCTTCTTTATGAAGACCTACCGGCCTCCTTATGACGACCTCCTGGTCTTCTATAAGAATACCTCCTGGTGTTCTTTGTAAAGACCTCCTGGTCTTCTATAAGAATACCTCCTTGTCTTCTATAAGAATACCTCCTTGTCTTCTATAAGAAGACTTCCTGGTCTTTTATAAGAAGACCTCCTGGTCTTCTATAAGAAGACCTCCTGGTCTTCTATAAGAAGACCTCCTGGTCTTCTATAAGAAGACCTCCTGGTCTTCTATAAGAAGACCTCCTTGTCTTCTATAAGAAGACCTCCTGGTCTTTTATAAGAAGACCTCCTGGTCTTCTATAAGAGTACCTCCTGGTCTTCTTTATGACGACTTCCTGGTCTTCATTATGAAGACCTCCTTGTCTTCTATAAGAAGACCTCCTGGTCTTCTATAAGAATACCTCCTGGTCTTCTTTATGAAGACCTCCTGGTCTTCTATAAGAAGACCTCCTGGTCTTCTACAGGATAAACTCCTGGTCTTCTACAAGATGAATTCCTGGTCTTCTACGAGAAGACTTCCTGGTCTTTTACGAGAAGACTTCCTGGGCTTCTACGAGAATACTTCCTGGTCTTCTACGAGAAGACATCCTGGTCTTCTGTAAGAAGCCTCTTGGTCTTCTTTATGTAGACCTCCTTGTCCTCTATAACAAGCCCTCCTGGTCTTCTATAAGAATACCTCCTTGTCTTCTATAAGGATACCTCCTGGTCTTCTTTATGAAGACCTCCTGGTCTTCTATAAGAAGACCTCCTGGTCTTCTATAAGAAGACCTCCTGGTCTTCTATAAGAAGACCTCCTTGTCTTCTATAAGAAGACCTCCTGGTCTTCTATAAGAAGACCTCCTGGTCTTCTATAAGAGCACCTCCAGACTTCTTTATGACGACCTCCTGGTCTTCTTTATGAAGACCTCCTTGTATTCTATAAGAAGACCTCCTGGTCTTCTTTATGAAGACCTTCTGGTCTTCTATAAGAAGACCTCCTTGTCTTCTATAAGAAGACCTCCTGGTCTTTTATAAGAAGACCTCCTGGTCTTCTATAAGAAGACCTCCTGGTATTCTATAAGAATACCTCCTGGTCTTCTTTGTGACGACCTCCTGGTCTCCATTATGAAGACCTCCCTGTCTTCTATAAGAAGACCTCCTGGTCTTCTACAGGATGAACTCCTGGTCTTCTACAATATGAATTCCTTGTCTTCTACGAGAAGACTTTCTGGTCTTTTACGAGAAGACATCCTGGTCTTCTGTAAGGTCTTCTTTATGAAGACCTCCTTGTCTTCTATAACAAGCCTTCCTGGTCTTCTATAAGAATACCTCCTTGTCTTCTATAACAAGCCCTCCTGGTCTTCTATAAGAATACCTCCTGGTCTGCTTTATGAAGACCTCCTGGTCTTCTTTATGAAGACCTCCTAGTCTTCATTAGCTTTGTTCCTTTACTTTTTTAATGGTAAGAGTGGTAAAAGAGAAAAGTGTCAAAATTGTTCAAAATTGCTCTCTCATGAACATTTTTACCAGAAAAGTAAAGGAACGGAAAAATGGTAGATCCGGCAGCAATGTCAGAAAAAAACATAAAAAATCAATTTTCGTCTTTTATTTTCGTCTTTTTAATTTGGTGTTGTCAGTGTTTGACTTTTTCTTCGGTTTTTCGTCCATTTTGTGAAATAATCGTCAAACAAAAGTCGAAAAATCAGTTCTGCCATTTTCTACCTGCAGAAATTTTGCTGGTAGCCTGTGGTAGAAGAGAAAGCCATTTTCGCTCTCTCTCCCCTCTCACTCTCTTAAAAATGGCTTCCAGTTTTGCCACTTTTCGGGGTTAAGGAACGCTTTGCAGGTTAAAAATGGTAACAAATGGTTAAAATGGTAACCTCAGGTAAGTAAAGGAACACAGCTATTATGAAGATCTCCTTGTCTTCTATAAGAAGACCTCTTGTCTTCTATAAGAAGACCTCCTGGTCTTCTTTATGATGACCTCCTGGTCTTTTTTATGAAGACCTCCTTGTCTTCTATAAGAATACCTCCTGGTCTTCTATAAGAATTCCTCCTGGTCTTCTTTATGACGACCTCCTCTTCTTCTTTATGAAGACCTCCTTGTCTTCTATAAGAAGACCTCCTGGTCTTCTATAAGAATACCTCCTGGTCTTCCTTATGACGACCTCCTGGTCTTCTTTATGAAGACTTCCTGGTCTTCTATAAGAAGACCTCTTGGTCTTCTACGAGAAGACTTCCTGGTCTTTTACGAGAAGACTTCCTGGGCTTCTACGAGAAGACTTCCTGGTCTTGAACGAGAAGACTTCCTGGCCTTCTGTAGGAAGCCTCTTTATGACGACCACCTGGTCTTCTACGTTAAGACTTCCTGGTCTTCTGTAAGAAGCCTCCTGGTCTTCTATAACAAGCCTTCCTGGTCTTCTATAAGAGGACCTCCTGGTCTTCTACGAGAAGACTTTCTGGTCTTCTATAAAAATACCTCCTGGTCTTTTTTAAGAAGACCTCCTGGTCTTTTTTAAGAAGACCTCCTGGTCTTCTATAAGAAGACATCCTGGTCTTCTACAAAAAGTACCCCTGGTCTTCTAAGAGAATCCCTCCAAGTGTTACATGAGAAGACCTCGTGGTCTTTTGTAATAAGACCTCCTGATCTTGTACAAAAATACCTCCTTGACTTCTATGAGAACAACTCCAGGTCTTCTATGGGAAGACATCCTCTCTTCTGTGAAAATATTTCCCGGTCTACTATAAAATTACCTCTTGGTCTTCTATAGGAAGACTTCCTGGTCATTTGTTTCTTTCAAAAGGAGACATTCTTCGACATCCTGGACTTCTATGAGAATACCACCAGGTCTCCTATGAAGACACCTCCTGGTCTTCTATAGCAGAAAGTCCTGGTCTTTTAAAAAATATCCTTTTGGTATTCTATAAAAATGCAGTTCTGGCTTCTACAAAAAGCTTTTGTTTCTCCTCCTCCCCCTGGTCTTCTGTAAGAGAACATCTTGGTCTTTCATAGCAAAAAACGCCTGCAAAAGTCATTCTTCTATGCCAAGACACCCGGTTTTTTATAAAAAGTCCTCCTAGTCTCCTACAAGAAAACCTGCTGGTCTTCTTTTTTGGCACCCCAGAGTGAAGTTCAGGCTGTTCTCATGCGTATGTTAATTAGAGCTTTTACACTTATTTTTCAGTTATGTCCTTGTTGGTCCTTCAAAACCATTTTATAAAAATCTATGATTGCGGGATTTAAAATATATTTGCTTTTAAATATACACACCCCCGCTATTGCTCAATAGTGTAACATCGTTGAGTAATTTTGCCTTCCCTTTCCATCCTTAAATAAATAACAAAGCGGTCTTAATCCACAGTTGTTAACTATTTTTATTTACACATAACCGAATAAGATTGCATAAATTTTGCAAAACAAATGCTAAAAATATTTCTGACAACAGCAGAAAGAGCCAAAAGCAGCGTAACATCGCCAGTAAAACCTAGACAAACAAGAATCTACACAGAATTACAGAGTCCGACCAACACTGAAACCAAAACAAAAAGGATTTCGAATGCAAAAATCCTGAAGCGAATAAATAAATGAATGGGTGTTGAATATATAATTTGTTTGTTTATAAAATTGGATTTTGAAAAAAAAAACGAAACACAGAAACGGAATTACAGGGTGCAAAGAAAAACAAATCTGCACTACTGAACTACATTTCATTTGTGTGGTTAAAAATAGCAACACCAGTTGATGGTGTCGTTGGAGAGGTGAGGAAAAGGAAGGATATTGGGTGGTGATACTTGAAATTATAGTAGAAATTGAGTTGCAACCACTGCTGTCACCAAAAACACTGGGTAACAATTTCATTTAATAAATTGTTGGTGATACAAACAGGACACCAACAAAGGACACAAAAGGATAAAAACAGAAGCTACACTATAATCTGTTCAATTTTGTTGTGGTGGTGGTGTCGATGGTTATGGCCTTGAATGCTTTGCTTTGCTTGTATTTTATGTAAAGTTATGGGGGATGGAGGTTTTTTTTTGTTTCGTTTTGAGTGGTGGGGGAAAATGTCCTCTAGTTAAGGACAATCCATAAAAACAACTTCTACATAGATGATTAGAAATACATAACTAAGAGTCAACTTGGAACCAATCTATACATTTTCCTTTTAAAGAATATATTATACTTCTCTAAAAAATCCTGATGGTATTATATTCAATAAGTTTTAGGTGACTCTCTACATAGAGAACTTATGGTCTGCCTTATGAGACCACCATAGTGTCTTCCAATTTGTTAATTCTTCTCTATAGATGTGAATGAATTATACTCGTAGTGAACATATCTTCCACGTGCTTATCAGTCCGTATGCAACGAAGTTCAAAGTTCTCATAAATTCAACCATAATCACAACGAAGTTCAAATCTCTCCAAATGTTAAATTGTCTAGCTAAGGTTTACAGTTCATTTCAAACTTAAAGCGATAACAAAACACACACATGCATAGGAAGGTGGCATAATATAAATACTTCTTGATGCGACATCCAATAAAATGTAACGAGGCAACTTCAGTAAACACCTGGGAAAGATTTAAGCGAAATAAACTTAACAAGCAACATCAATTGCCGTGGTAAACTTTAAGGAGAAATTTTAAAATTCTCTAACAAAGAATAACCAATACAATCAGGACATTATGGTGCTATGATAAAGCTTACAAAATCTACAACCATTGATCATAGTAGACGGTCGACATGTAAGGACTACAGAAGGGGTTTAATGCCTATCCTAGATAATCAATACGATTATGTAACAGGTTAACCTGTATCAAGCAGATAACATTTTCGCCCTTTCGTGACCTTTAAATGTCATTGCAATAGAATGCATAGCGGTTAATGGCTATTTATGTTTCACTGGAAGTTTCCAATGAAAATTGTCCGATATTTTGAAACACGCTTATCGGCTTCATTTCATGCTTCACAACAAAGCTGACATATCTGGCAATTGATCATAGTAGACGGTCGACATGTAGGGACTACAAAAGGGGTGTAATCCCTATTTACACCTCCATCATTTTCACCTAACTTATAACCAAGATAATGAATACGTTTACGTAACAGGTTAACCTGTATCAAGCAGATAACATTTTCTCCCTTTCGTAACCTTTAAATGTCATTGCAATAGAATGCATAGCGGTTAATGGCTATTTATGCTTCACTTGAAGTTTCCAATGAAAATTGTCCGATATTTCGAAAAACGGTTATCGGCTTCATTTCATGCTTCACACCAAAGCTGACATAGTATCTGACCAAAGTGAAAATAAAGGAATAGAAATGACGTATGTACATGAACGTAGGAATGGTTTTCTGTGAATGTATAAGACAAAAGTAGTTACGGATATGCTCTTCCCAGTATTGTAGAAAAGTATCATAGCAACACCAAATATGACTTTTTTGCAGCAACATGTATGAAAATTGTTCATAGAGAAGGCCTTTGGTCTTCATAAAGAAGACCTATAGTCTTCATAGAGAAGGCCTTTGGTCTTCATAGGGAAGACCTTTGGTCTTCATAGAGTAGACCTTTGGTGTTCATAGAGAGGACCTTTGGTGTTCATAGAGAAGACCTTTGGTCTTCACAGAGTAGACCTTTGGTCTTCATAGACAAAACCTTTAGTCATCATAGATAAGACATTTGGTCTCCATAGAGAAGACCTTTGGTCACCATAGAGAAGACCTTTGGTCTTCACGGAGAAGACCTTTGATCTTCATAGAAAAGACCTTTGGTCTTCATAGAGAAAACCTTTCATAGGGAAGACCTTTGGTGTTCGTAGAGAAGATATTTGGTCTTCACAGAGAAGACCTTTGGACTTTATACACAAAACCTTTAGTCATCATAGATAAGACATTTGGTCTCCATAGAGAAGACCTTTGGTCTTCACGGAGAAGACCTTTGATCTTCATAGAAAAGACCTTTGCTCTTCATAGAGAAAAACTTAGGTCTTCACAAAAAAGTCTTCATGGAGAAGACCTTTGGACATCATAGAGAAGACTTTTAGTCTTAATAGAAAAGACCTTTGGTCTTCATAAAGAAAACCGTTGGTCTTTACACAGAAGAACTTTGGTGTTCATAGAGAAGACATTTGGTCTTCACAGAGAAGACCTTTGGTCTTCACAGAGAAGACCTTTGGTCTTCACAGACAAGACCTTTGGTCCTTATAGGGAAGAAATTTGGTTTCACAGAGAAGCCCTTTAGTCTTCACAGAAAAGTCCTTTGATCTTCATGGAGAAGAAAAGTCCTTTGGTCTAAATGGAGAAGACCTTTGGTCTTCATAAGAAAGACTTTTGGTCTTCACAGAAAAGTCCTTTGATCATCATGGACAAGACCTTTGGTCTTCATAAGAAAGTCGTTTGGTCTTCATAGAAAAGATTTTTGGTCTTTATAGAGAAAAGCTTTGGTCTTTATAGAAAATAAGATTGGTCTTCATAGAGAAGATCATTCTTCTTCATGGAAAATACCTTTGGTCTTCATAGAGAAAACCTTCATGGAGAAGACCTTTGGTCTTCACAGGGAAGACATTTGGTCTTCACAGAAAATACCTTTGGTCTTCATGGAGAAGACCTTTGGACTTCGCACAGAAAACCTTTGGACTTCACAGAGAAGACCTTTGGTCTTCATAGAAAAGACCACTGGCACAAAAAGTAATATTGCCTAAACATGACCACAAAGAGTAGCATCGATATAATTTTTCAAAGGATCTTCGAACAGATCCTTAACCGCACTTAAACAAAAATTTTGAACTTTGGTGTGGGAGGTACCCTAAGGAGAAAACCGATATAGACCATTTTATGAAGTAAAACTACATTTGGACAAAATATTAGGAGATTCGAAGTTTTGATTTGTTGCTCCATTCCACAGATATTGCGCGTACTATTTTAATGATACATCTTTAACTTTTGGAAAGGGGGGAAAGTGCGTACAGATAGTGTCCATCTTCGAACATAAACTAAGTTTGGACAAAATAAAACGAAGGCCAAATTTTGGACAGCCAATACAATACACATGGTGCCATAGAGGTTTTTACAGCTTTCGGGCTATTTTCTAAGGAAGTATGGAATTGCCTCTGAAAATTGTACCGTCTAATGTGAGCAGCAAATACAAGTTGTTACAACAAAGATCAAAACTATTCGAGAGCAGGTCTTAAACTGCATTTTTCCGAAATTTTGTGTGGGAGGCATCCGAAGTAGTGGACTGATATAATCCATATTTGAACCCGATCTATGCCTCGCAGAAATATTGCGATGTGCAAAGTTATGAAAAATTCGGTTACTCCCTTCACGAGTTATCATGCACATAATTTTGTGGTGGAGGTACCGGAAGGAGTGGACCGATATGGCTCATCTTCGAACATAAACTATGTTTGGACAAAATATTACGAATGCCAAATTTTGGACCCATGGCTAAATCGACCCCAAATTGTCTGTCTGTCTTCAAGGGTCTTTGCTACAGGCGACAAAGGGGAAATAGGCATGTACGGTTCACCTTTGCTGGCATCCTTGCCTGGCTTCAGTAGCGGGACCACCCTACCATATTCCAGACTTCGGGAACGACGTGGGTGGCTAGCGACTGGTTGATAACTTTAGTGAATAACTTCACTCCCGGCAAATACAGTTGTTTCAGCATTACCATGGAGATTCCGGCAGGGCCCAACGCTTTGAATGATTCGGCGTTTCTGATGACATTCACAATATCATCCATTGTAAATTATGGTAGTTCATCCTCGGGAGGAAGAGATCTAATGCGACGTAGTACCCTTCTCTTCGCCTTGTCATTCCATGGGTGTTCGACAAACTGTCGATTAAAAAACCTGCGAACCTCATCAGATCACTCAGATGATCCGATCCGATCCAAACGTAACTGAGGACCTATCTTCTTTTTTTCAGCACTAGAAAGTGACTTAACCGTTGCCCATAATTCACTTATTCAGGCTCCAATGTTGGAACTCTCCAAATGATCTAGCCACTTGTTCCGCGTACGCTCACCGCCCAACCGGTTAACTTCCAGTGTCAGCTCCCTTACTCTGCGGTCACTCATCATCATCATTTGCTAATACCGTAGACTCCAGTGGGAAGTTTGGTATCACTTCGGGTATTTGACCAGCAGTTATGGTGGGCTGCTGCAGCTGTAATGATGTCTCGGAAATCTTTTTCTTCTACACGAACCTTCTGAAGAGTTGAGTAGATCTCTGAAGTGGTGATTAGCGAACTCTCTAAAACAACGCCAATTATCCATGAGCGATGAAAGTGCGGCGTTCCGAGGTGATGAAATCGGGCGATCTGCCGATGGAGGCAATTGTGGGGAAAAGGTCTGATCCAAGAGAAACGACGGATTGCCAGCTCATTGTTTAACGTCATTTGTTAAACCAGGTGACACGATGGTTATGTCTGGCGGACTGCGACACTCTACGCTAAATGCGGTAGGATTTGACAGTGCAAAACATAGAACTATCAATCTGCTCATACAGCACTATACTTCTTTGGTCGTTTCCGAGGACCGAATGCCATAACTCATAACGAACATTAAAGAATCGTATGCCGTGGGATTGTGTTGCTGCAGTTGTTCCGTTGAGCTTGGTTTCTTCTCCCGCCGCGATCATGATATTCTACCATGAAATCCACTATTTCCTCTATCTTGCCTCGGAGTCCATTGCAATTAAAGGACGCATGTTCAGGGATTGGAAAAACAACGGCTGGTGTTAAGTGCTGCATGAGCAACCGCACATTGGGAACTGCGGGAGACTCGCTATCTGATTACGACTTTTTGGGTTCTGTGTTCACGTATCATGCAGCCGAACGTAGCATGCAGCCGAACGTATCATGCAGCAATCTAGCATTGATCCTGACACTAATGGCCCGTACGTGGAATGTATGGGGGTAGCAGTCAGGTGCTGGACTGCCGAGGTAGAGTTGCTGAATATATACATCCCGCCGATAAATAGCTGTATTTTAGGCTACAAGCCTAACATTAGGACGCTTCTGGTAGGTCTTGGGGGACTTTAATGCGAATCTTGAGTTGTGGCATTCGGTCCTCGGAAACGACCAGAGGGGTACAGCGCTGGCTGAGCAGATTGATAGCTCTACGTATTGCACAATCAATGAGGACGCCCCTACCACAATTAGAGGAGAGTGCCACAGTTCGCCAGACATGACAAATGACGTCACCTGGCAACACGTTTTTTTCTCTTGGACCAGACCATCTCCCCATAATTGTCTCCATTAGCAGACCGCCCGTCAACCGTTCGTCAACCAAGGGAAAGCTGATTGGCCGACTTTCAGAGAGTTTACTAAACACAGCTTCAGAGATCTACCCATCCTTATGATGTTCGGGTAGCGGAAAGAACTTTCTGAGACATTATCACTGCTGCAGCCGGTCGCCATATACCTGACCCCAGAGTCACGGAGCTGACACTGGAAGTTAAGAGGTTGATGGGCGAGCATAAGCGAAACAAGTGGTTAAATCATCTGAAGATTTGCAACATTGGAGCCGGTATAAGTGAATTGTGGACAATGGTTAAGTCACTCTCCAACCCTGGAAAAAAGGAACATAGAAATTAAGTCACGTTTGGCGACGTTACGTTGACTGACCCGAAGAGGTGCGCGAATTATTTAAATCGACAGTTCTTTGAGCACCCCGAGAGTGACAGGGCGAAGAGAAGACTATTACGTCGCATCAGATTTCTTCCTGCTTAGGATGAACCACCACAGTTTACAATGGATGGTGTTGAGAATGTCATCAGGAACGCTAAATCATCCAAAGCATTGGACCTTGACGAAATGTCCATGGTAATGCTGAAACAGCTGGATGAACCGGGAGTGGAGTATCTCATTAAAGTTCTCAACCTGTTGCTACCCACGCTCATTATTACCGAAGTCTGCAAAATGGGCAGGGTGGTCCCGCTACTGAAACCAGGCAAGGATGCCAGCAAAAGTGAATTGTAGAGGCCGATTTCGCTTCTTTCTCCTGTAGCAAAGGCCCTTGAGGCCTTAGTCCTCCCCAGCGTCCGAAATACCTATCCAATTGCCGATCATAAGCATGAATTCCGTAAGCAGCACAGTATGACAACAGTGCTGCACGCAATCTCCACACATATTAGTCGAGGACTCAACAAGGACTCGATTCTTTATAATTTTTTTCATTTGACAGTTTTTTCCTTTACAAAAGTTTTCATTTCACATTTTCATAGAAACAGAATTGAGCCGCAGGAAAAGCCGTATGACAGAACAGTGATGGTGGCGCTTGACTTATCAAAAGCCTTTAATACTGTCAGGTTCTCCACACTGTTTGTGGACATTGAGCAGACAGTCCTCCGGCCGTTGGGTAATCAATAATATGTATGGACCCCAGTCGCACGTGGAATTCAGGAACAAGAAGTCCAAAACCCGTAGAGTGAAACAGGAAGTTCCCCAAGGTGCGGTGATATATCCGAAACTGTTTAACCTCTACCGCCCCATCCAGACGTTAATGAGATCTTAACGTATGCGGATGATTTTACTATCCTGGCATCAGGTACTTTCCCTGATGACATTTGTGAAAGACTGAACTTCTATTTGATCGATTTACCACCTTTTTCCACGCGAGGAATATGCAGATATCCGCCACTGTGTAACCTCTACCGCCCCATCCAGACGTTAATGAGATCGTAACGTATGCGGATGATTTTACTATCCTGGCATCAGGTACTTTCCCTGATGACATTTGTGAAAGACTGAACTTCTATTTGATCGATTGCAGATATCCGCCACACTGTTCAACACTTGGAGAGTTGAATGTCGTGGTGATGGCAGCAGAATTCCGACCACAAACTACACCAAAATTCTAGGGGTCACATTCGACAACATGTTCACGTCGTCCACGCATGTCACAGCTATTTGCGATAAGTTCAAAAGTAGGAACAAGATCCCCAAGTCGTGTTGACCACCTACAAAGCAATAGGCCGGTCTGCGGTTAATTATGCGGCGCCAGCGTGGTATGCAAATGTTAACGCTACGCAGTGGAAGAATATTCAGACCTGCCAGATTGCCGCCTTGAGGACTGCAACAAGGTGCCTCCACACGACACCAGTGGACCATCTTTATGAGGAGGCGAAGGTTTTACCGGTGCATCACAACAACGGGTGTTATCAGTGGGCATCCCTGTAACGATTTAATGGACAGGCTTCCCCACACCCAGGGGAAGATCTTCATGATCTAGAGCAGCATCAGGCAAAGGGTGCACGCACGCTCTTTGAGAGCGTACATTTATTCACGTATACAACATGTGGAGAGAACAAAACAATTTAGTCTCAGCTGAGCAGGCAATGAAGAAGGTTGTGTGTCGCTTCTTTTGTTTTTTGTGTATGCGTCCCCTTAGCGAAATGACTATTAAGCATGTTTGTCTCCAATACTAATGAAAACAACGCAATGTGCGTTGGTATGGGTTGCCTGATGCTGATCTAGAGGGAGTAGTCCAAAGATATAAACGAGAACCTCTGGACCAATGAGCCTATCAGGCAGTCTTGGATAGCATTCACACTGATGCAATCGCACAGGCAGAGACACATCGCAGTAGAAGAACTCCAGCTGTCAAGACAAACACGAGTGGTTTTAGCCCAGTTAAGAATCGGGACGATGCAGCCGCCTCAATTCGTATTGGGCACATGTTTAGCTGCCCAGCTAACCCCACTCACCTGTCTCCTGATTCTCTATGGACGCAAGAAGTGCTGGTTACAGTATTTTTGAGTTTAGATACAGAGGTACTAGAACCTGATAACTGAAATAATACACAAACGAACATATTTGCGTTGCTACAACAAAAACAACAGTTGTGAAATAGGGCTTCGATGGAGTAAGCAAGTGGAAGACGAGATTGAAAAACGCGGTATTCCAAATTGGAGAAATAAAGCAACAAATAGAGAGGAATTGACATCTTTTCTTAGTTCGTCTTATAGAACAATTGTTCTGTAGAGGGCCAACTACGTAAGTAAGTAAACAAACCTCCTATTGATCCGCTATATTAGTATAGGGTCACATTCATTCTTATAGCAAAGTGGGAGCGACACTTTCCAATGATTTTCTTTAATGATATAAGACCACCTACTGGTCATTTTATTATCTGCAATAGTTTCAAAATACCCCAACATAAAATCCTGCCATTATTTCCCATTCCTTAAATTTGCACTTCTTATAACAAATCCTCTGCCTTGAAAAATTCCCCTGTCCTTCGCTGATAATCCTCACATCCCCGCAGATGCTAGATGATGGCGGTTTAATATAAATGTTTGCATATATCATCTGAGCTCTCTAATAAATCCTCTGTTAACTGTTGCATTTGAATCCGAGCTAGTGTGAAAATGCTATGCTCCACTTGTGTTTTAAATCATTGGCTGGTTGTATGGCTTTAAATGTGTGGGTGAGTGTGTGTGCGTGGGAGGGAATGAGGAGGGAAAGGAGTTTGAAGCATTCAATCGCTTCCACTTTGCTGTAATGTGAGTGGGTATACGGCTTAAAAGGCTTTTCATAGAAATTCGCTATTAAAATTGTTCACTGTGTCACTTCCGTCTCTTGTTACAGCTGTGCCAAACCATCTATACAGCCAGACCAACAAGCCAACCACTCGTGGTGGTGTGCTGAACACCATTTCATCTTCAGGATCCACTGGTGGTGGTGCTGCTGCTGCTTCTTTACATTTACAGCACTGGTAAAAACGTTGTAAGAAATCTGGCATTTTAATATTTGATATCCTCGTGTAATCTGTTTTGCACTCCTTAAAGTGAGAGCGGCTGGCCCACTTCCACCATCCGGGTAATGGATGGTTGGTTGTGTGCACGCACCGTATGACAGGCAACGTTTCATTTCGTTCCGTAGTTTAGAGTTATGTGAATGGATTTTCAGTGTTTCTTAAGTTCCTCGTCGCTTGCTTGTTGGCCAGCAGGATGGAGTTGTAAAGTGTTGCTGTTGCATGGGAAATGCAATATCTGTTCGCATAAAAAGAAAGGTAGTCCTTGAATCTTACTGTTACTTACTGTGATGCATAAAATAAGAGATAGGAAGCAGCTTTGATTATCTGTTACATTTGTTCAGCATGGCCTAAAATATAATAACCCATTGGGGACCTTGAAGGAATTTTCAACATTCAAAATCAAAATTCGAAGGAATTTTTTTATATATAAATTTAAATAATACTATTGTAATGGAAAAAATTTGTTAGGAATTTTTCGAAATATGCCCCTAAAGGGTTAATTTGTTAAAACCACCTGCAATCACTACTCCACCACCACCACATTCTAATAACTATGACAGCAGTTAACTCTAAGTTTTATGGCAATAATGTCGAGTTTTGCCACTGGCTGTGAATTGAATGGCTGTGACTACTTAAATCTGCTATTGAAATCAACATCACGTAGCCGGGTAAGAGGTTTCAATGGATTTCGAGAAAGAGGATTTCTTCCTCTTCCTGCTTCAATGCAAAGAAGCAGAAGAAGCTGATGGCAAAATGTAGATCAGAGGAGATGCATAAAATCAATTGAAATAAGTGATGTTTCTATTAAATATTTAGATATCCTTATTAAGAGGATTTAAGGATGAGTGATTTAGATTGGAAGGAGGACAATAATAAGACATACGATATGGATAATAATATGATAATTAGAATTGAAGTAATCTATGATATATTCATATTATGGTGTTTTGTGCTGCTGTAAAAACACATCAGACTAACTTATTATTATTATTTATTGCTTTTACGCCAAGTCGTGGGCGCATAGTGCCAATACAAAATTATTCCAATCATTTCTATTTGAACTTAAAGTTTTAACATTATTCCAAGATAGATTTCCTGGATGTAAGGTTATTTCTTCTTCAATGCTTCTTCTCCAGCTACCCCTTGGTCTTCCTCTTCTTCGCATTCCTTGTGAATTCCAATCAAAGGCTTCTCGACATATATCATCCGCTGGTTTACGAAGAACGTGGCCTATCCACCTCCATTTCCTTTCACGAATTACTGTGGCAATCGGCTTAATATCACTTCTCTGATAAAGATCCAAGTTTGTATCCAGTTATTTGGCCACCATATGCGGAGAATAAATCGCAGGGATCTATTAACGAAAGATTGCAGCTTATTCGTGAGCTCGTTGGACACAAGCCAGGTTTCGCATCCATAAAGCAGAACTGACAGAACATTACTTTTAAATATGCGTATCTTTGTTTTGGTGCTTAGTTGATTGGACCTCCATATTTTATACAAACCCGCAAAAGCGACCTTAGCCTTTTGGATGCGGGTTAATATATCATCTCGTGTACCTCCATCTTTCGTAATTTGACTGCCTAGGTACGTAAAGTACGCCACCTTTTCGATGTCTTGTCCATACAGAGAGAGCGGTTGTCTTTGAGAGGAGTTTAAGTGAAGTGATTTGGTCTTGTCCACGTTAATCTTTAAGCCATATGCACTTGAAGTTGATGCTATGTCGGTTATTTTGCTTTGTAGATCTGATATCCGCTTAGATATTAAAACAATGTCATCAGCATATACAAGGTCGTTGAGGTGTTCCATCTTTAATTGGTGCCACATTATTCCTCGGCGCGGATTGTTGTCGATTGTCCTGACAAGTATTTCATCAATAACAATAAGAAATAGCAGCGGTGACAGCACACATCCTTGTCTCACCCCGGATTTTACGGATATAGGGGGGAGAGTTTATCGCCATGTCTTACTCTGCATTCAAAACGGTGGTATTGTGCTTTGATTAGGTTACAAATCTTGTCGGGGACACCTTTTCTGCTCATAGCTTCCCAAATACTCTGGTGCTTAATTAAGTCGAACGCTGTTTTGAAGTCAATGAAGACAAGGTGGAGCGAGTCTTGCATTTCGTTTATTTGTTCCATTATTATGCGTATAGTGGCAATATGGTCGACACAAGATTTGCGACTGCGGAATCCGGCTTGTTGGCGCCTAAGCGTATCGTCAATTTTCTTCTCAATGCGGTTTAGAATGATTTTGCAGAATATTTTTAGACAGCTGCACAGGATCATGATTCCTCTCCAATTGTTGCAGTCGCTTAGTGCCCCTTTTTTCGGTATTTTTACCACTATGCCTTGTAGCCAATCGTTTGGAAACGTTTCTGACGTCCAGATATCCTGAAATAATTCATGCAAAGCCAGAGCAGATAGTTCATTATCCGCTTTAAAGAGTTCTACATGGACATGTCTACATGTCGATACCGGCCGCCTTCCCACTTTTCATACTCCTAATTACCGACTCAATTTCTGTGATGCTGGGGCATCGGGATTGCGTAATGAGGTACGAATTCCGACAGGTTGTCATTATTCTCAGATAGAACCTGAAAGAGCTCGGTGAAATGCTCATACCATCGTGAGAGCTGTTCTACTTCTGAGGTAAGAATTGTGCCATCTTTAGCTTTTATTGGGACATTTCCATTTATTGGTCTACCTGACAATCGTTTTGTGCATTCATAAAGCATTTTAGTGTTCCCACTTGCAGCTGCAGTTTCTGCTTGTGTCGCAATCGAGCTGATCCACATCCGCTTATCGTGTCTACACATTTGCTTTACAGATTTGTTTAAAGTCTCGTATTGACGGTTTGCAGCTTCCTTGGAAGCACGAGTTCTTGCTGAATTGACAGCCGCATTTTTTCTGCGGCGTTCATCGATAACCTCCCAGGTAGTTGTACATATCCAGTCTTTTTTGGTTTTGCGTTGGTGACCGAGTACTTTTGATCCTGCATCGACAAAAGCATCTTTTATAGCATTCCACTTCGAATCAACGTTACCATGCGGTGCTATGTTTGTGTTGTTTAATTGTAGCTGTTGACGATATTGCTGTCGGATGCTTGGATTTTTGACTTATACTCCTCAAAAAAAAAAAAAAAAAATCATAAACAGATCTTCCAAAGCAATACAAGGCCAGTACTTCTACATAAACAGTTAGTTATACCCTCAGCCTTTATGCTAGAGAGGATATATACACTTTGATACAACCAAAAATGTGCCTCATCGAAATAACGCTTTTAGACCCCAAGTATGTTTGGACGAAATTCGTTTCAGACCATTTGGAGTCGATTTAGCCATGTCCGTCCGTCTGTCTGTCCGTCTGGCTGGCTGGTGCTCACGAGAACCCTCGAACGGATCAATTGATTCGAACCAAATGTTGGGTATCGTAATATTTTTTCAAAACTTAGTTTAAGTTCGAAGATGAGCCATATCGGTCCACTCCTTCGGGTACTTCCCCCACAGAAGTTCAAATTTTGTCTGTAAAATGGTGTGAACGATAACTCTCGAAGGGAGAAATCGATGTGGTCCAAACTTTCCTCATCGTATTATTCCTTCTAGATATCTAGGGTTCGAATATGGTCCACTCTTTCGGTACCTCCCACACAAAATTCGGATAAAGTGAAGTTTAAGAGCTCCTCTCGGATCGTTTTGATTTTTTTTTCAGTAAGTTGTTCTTGTCGCTCCCTTTACAAGTACGATTTTTTTTGCGCAAGTCCATACTTCCTGAGATATTGACCTAAAAGCTCCAAGAAACCCTTAGGGCACTAACTAAAATGGCAAATCCGCAAGATAATTCACTCAGATTGATGCCGACTTTGCACATCGTATTATTTCATCCAGGGTGACGTAGGGGATGAGAGATAGATGAGTACAAGGCCGACATTACTGCCATACAGGAAATACGATGGAACGGGAAAGGCGTCACAACAACACCTAAAGGTGACGCACTGTATTATAGCTGCCATGACATAAAGCATGAGTTTGGTTGTGGATTTGTAATTGGTCGGAGGTTAAAACACCTTGTTTCCAGCTTCACACTCGTGAAATAAAGACTTGCTACAATTCTAATAAAAGCAAAATTCTGCAACATCAGCTTTATTTGCGCTCATGCTCCCACTGAAGACAAGGACGAACGGACCAAAGATATATTTTACGAGCGCTTAGAAGAAACATATGACCGTTGCCCTGCCCATGACATTAAAATCATTCTAGGCGATTTTAATGCCAAAATTGGCCCAACAGTCGGAAATTTCAGTCTCCACAATGAAACATCAGACAATGGCATGAGGCTGATAGACTTCGTAGCGGCAAAAACCATGGTAGTTAGCACCACCAGATTTAAACATCTCGACATCCATAAGGGCACCTGGCTGTCTCCAGATCAGGAAACAAGAAATCAAATTGATCACTTCGTGATGGATGGAAGGGATTCATCGGGCGTGTTGGATGTGCACTCGTTCCGAGGAGCAAACATAGACTCGGACCACTACCTAGTTGCAGCAAAGGTACGCACCCGGTTAAACGTAGCAAACAAAGTACGAACAGACACAACATGAAAGTTAGACATCGGTAAGCTGCAACCACAACAGATAGCCACAGCATATTCCACTCAACTAGCCCAATTGCTTAATCAAAGCATTCCTCATCCCGATAATATATCAGCGCAATGGCAAAGTATTGCCCACTCCATGCAAACAGCCGCAAAATGCATACTTGGATACCAGAGACCTCCACCAAGGAATCCGTAGCAACGCGTAGCGCACGAGAGATATCGGGAGAAAAGGAGAGAGGAGAAACGTCTTTTCCGCAGGAAAAAGAGAGAGATGGAAAAGCGGGAGTGTGAAAAAATCGAGATGTACAGGAGCCAGAATGAAGTCCGAAAATTCTACCAAAGAGTGAAACATCAAACAGATGGCTTTGGTACAGGCACATCCTCCTGTAGAGACCAGCAAGGTAATTTGGTAACTGATACAGATAGTGTGCTCAGGATATGGAAAGAGCATTTCTCAAACCTGTTGGTATCCAGCGAAGACGACGAAGATACCACAGATCCAATCCCAGAAGATGATATTGAATATATACCGCCCAGCCAAGATGAGGTAAAGACAGCAATAAACCGGCTGAAGAATAATATCGCAGCCGAAGCCGATGGCTTACCAGCCGAGCTGTTCAAAACAGGAGCGACACGCTGATAAGGCGTATTCATCAGCTAGTTAGAACCATCTGGCAGGAAGAACGAGTACCCGACGATTGGAACCTGAGTATCCTGTGCCCCGTCCACAAGAAGTGAGATAAGACTGTATGCTCTAACTATAGGGGCATAAGTCTACTCCCTATTGCCTACAAGATCGTGTCAGGGATATTGTGCGAACGACTAAAGCCTATGGTCAACGAGATAATTGGATCATACCAACGCGGCTTTAGACCTGGCAAGTCCACCATTGACCAGATATTTACCCGGCGGCAAATCCTGGAGAAGACCCAAGAGATGCAGATCGACACCTACCACCTTTTTGTCGATTACAAAGCAGCTTTCGACAGTCCCCTCCGATCAAAGGTATTCCATGCAATGTCTGAATTTGATATCCCCGCAAAGCTCATCCGGCTTTGTAAGATGACTTCAACTGATACTAGGTCCTCAGTTAAAATTGGAAAGAACCTCTCCGAAGAATTTTGTATCAAAAGAGGTTTCAGACAAGGAGACAGCCTTTCGTGTGACCTATTCAACATTTTGCTGGAAAAGGTAATACGAGATGCAAACGTCAAAAGAAATTACACAATTTACACCAATAGCCACATGTTACTTGCTTATGCTGATGACATAGACATCATGGGACGATTAGTAAAGGAAGTAACTGATACCCTTAGGAAGGTCGAAGCAGAATCTGCGAAAGTGGGTCTGGCGGTAAACAGCGAAAAGACCAAATTGATGGTGTCGACGCGCAAAGCTTCCATAGAGCTCGGGCCAACTGTGGAAGTTGGTACCTAAAATTTTGAGGTAGTTAAAGACTTCGTCTACCTCGGCACTGCCATAAACACAACAAACAACATCAGTTGTGAAATAAGAAGAAGAATTGTATTGGCCAACAGATGCTACTATGGTTTAAGTAAGCAATTTAAAAACAAAGCCGCATCTCGTCAAACAAAAATAACACTATACAAAACGCTCATACTACCCGTGCTAATGTATGGCTCCGAAGCATGGGTACTTGCGCAAGCAGATAAGGCAGTGCTTGGTGTGTTTGAGAGGAAAATTCTTCGAAAGATCTACGGGCCGATTTGCGTTGACGGTGAGTATCGACGTCGTATGAACCACGAGCTATATCAGCTATACAAAGACATGAATATAGTTAAACGTATCGAGATGCAACGATTGCGTTGGCTAGGCCATATCATGAGAATGAGCGATGATGAACCCGCTAAAAAGGCGTATGAATACATGCCACATGGCGGTGCACGCAGAATCGGCAGGCCTAAGCATCGATGGAGCATAAAAGTGGATGAAGAAATGAAAAGGCGCGGTATTCCAAAAAGTCAAGCGAAAAACAGAGAGGAACGGAGATCTTTTCTTAGTTCGTCTATGGAACAAATGTTCTGTAATGGGCCAACTAAGTAAGTAAGTATATGTCAATGATTTGGTATAGCCTCACATTACGGTACATACCGTTATTTTAAAGCAAACTCGTGATAGAAAATCGATATATTTAATATACGGCATAATTATTGTGTTTAAATTGGCTTTGTTTTTTTTTTTTTTTTTTTTTTTTTTTTTTGAGGGTATTTCTCCGTCAGTACAGCTGACTGATACTTTCTTACTTGTTTTTAAGACAAATGAACGAATCTTAAACTGTAACAGAATAACATCTGTTGGTCTTATACTTTGAAGAAGTTCTTATATTTATGCCGAAAAACACTAGCCGGTCCTACAGCACAATGTTTTTCTCCAGGATAACAGTAACACATCTTCTACTGATACAAATGACTATCATCACATACATATATCCTCCCAATACAAACACAATGACTTCCAAGATTTCAACCATGCGTTACAAATCATCACCTTGTCGAAACCCCTTACAGCCCTCTTAACCATTAACCCCTCAACTCTTATACATTTCAATAATTTTAATTAATAATCTTAATTTGATGCTACCACAGACACACCAACACTCTGGAGCGCTGAAAATTTCCCACAGCCGTATTAATTTTACATTAGCCTCAAATACTTTCAAATGATGAAGGGGAAAAGGGTGCCAGTCATCCCGGCGGTGTTGAGCCCCAAACACCCACAATACAAAAAAACACGTGCCGCCTAAATAGTTTCCTTTATCAATGAAACTTTGATGGCCAAACGCTGACATCAAAAGTTGGCGGAAGTAAAAGATTTCTCTTAATTTGTTTTATAACAAAATTTTCTCGTTGTTTGACAGTTAATCAATTGTTATCATAACACTGTGAAGATGATGATGGTTATCAGAGAAGGTTTTTGTTGACTGATTTTTAGAATGACATCTAACATAGGCTAAGGTTAGATAAACAATTCATTGTTAGTAAAATTCAATTCAAATTACTTTGACCGAGTTTTAAACGAGTTCTTTGGGAGTTAGGTTATACATTTATTTTCTTTGTAAGCACCATGTTAATACTAGACAATGCTCGTCAACAAGCAAATTATTTTTATGAAACAGGAAGCAAAGAGAATGTTTTCTTTGTTTAAACAAGTAAAAAGGCGTTAAGTAAGGCCGGGCCGAACCTTTTATACCCTCCACCATAAAATAATCTGAACTATATGGAATAACTAGATTTCTTTGTTAACAGAAGTACGAATGCCCCCATGAAATCGGGAGATGCCGTTATTTGTTATATGCCACAACGTGGGCTTATGTCCAAAACATTCGGCGGATAAGTCTGTTGACCATTCGGAAAAGTAAATGCCAAATTACATTCAATTATGTCGCAAATGTAGATAATAATTTCCAAATACCTGAAATCAGGCGGTACCTTTATATGGGGGCAATACCATGGGGGCTATGGTAGGTTAGGTTTTTACAATAAAGAACCCTATATGCCAAATTAGGCTAATTCAGTCTGCACATGTGGCTAATTCGGTCTGAAAAAAAACACACGAAAATACCCCAACTACACCAAATCATGGAAATATTTATGACCACCATTTTTGGAAGGTAAGCTTCTTGGCCTCTAAGAACGCTAAATGCCAATTATACCTAATTCGCAATCAAAATTTAGCTAAAAACGTGAAATATCCTAAAATCGAGCGGTACCATTATATGGCGGCTATATCACAATTTTTTTCCAAAATTTTTGTACGTAAGGACACTAAATGCCAAATCGGTCAGAAAATGTGGTTAAAAACGCCCGAATACCTAAAATCGGGTAGTTCCGTTATATGGCGGCTATACCAAAACATGGACATATGCAGGGACGTACGCAGGATTTCATTTCGGGGGGGGCCCAACTTGACCAAAAATCATGAAAATTAAAAATGTTGTGTATTGTTACGTAAAGCTATTTTAAAGGGGTTTTAATTAATTTTATGTATATTCAATATTGCCACAAAGTATATACAGTAATTTCTGGTTACCTGCATTATTCATAGCTGCATTTTGGCGTTACCTGACCAAAAATCTGTTTATAGGCAACTATTCTCTAGATTCCGTTCAAGATATTATGTTTTAGTGCACATTCAATAGCTGCATTTTCGGCATAGCTGCATCAAAATTTTGGTGATTTTACTTCAATTTGGTTGTCAAATTTACATATATCTGCACAAGAAAAAATTATAAATTTTTTTTGCGAACTCAAAACAAGGATAAAATTTAACCACTCTGATTTTGTACTAATAAGAAGTGTGCAAAACAAATACAACAGAAAAAAAGATAATGAATTGTAAAAAACTGTAGCGTTTTCTCTCCCGAACTTGAAATGTCTCCCACTTTATTATTTCAACATTGCTTATAGCTGCACATCATATGCACGTAAGTAATATTGAAGATATCGGCCTTGTTGGGTTGGTAAGCGAATTTAAGCTTCCTGCATTTTGGAGATTGCTGCACAAGAAGTCGTGCAACTTTTGATTGTGCAGGTAAGCAAAAAATACTGTACATTCAAAAGAGAGAGATCGCAATATTTTAGATACAAGATTGAAATTTGGAACTGATTATAATATATCAGTCCTTGGATGAACCATATCAGACCACGTTCGGCATAGTCTCCTTACAAAAGTTTTTAACCAAATTCTCCAACAGAACTGAAGCAATAACTAAAAAATCTTTCAAATTAATATTACCCATATAGATGTACGTTTTGGTGTATCCCAGAATTTTCAACCACATTACGTCTTATTTGGCATTTTGGGTTCTAAATTCCGCAGCGAATAGCTTTCGAAACATTTTCTATATTCGAGGCTATTAGCATAGTTTTAAAAAATATCGTCAGTAATATGGATTTTGGAAATCATTTTGTTGGGAGAACTTCCATGCAAAAAGTGGTGAAAATAAATCCACGTTCGAACGCAGGGATTGCATTCGCAAATATGTCGAATAGATATATACATTGTTTGGAGGATATAAATAGTTCGATCCGAACATAACGCCGTTTCTTCTTATCACACACTAACTTCAGTGCCATTAAAAAAGTTTTGTATTATTGTAAGAAAAAAATATTCTTTAAGTGCATATAAACACCAAAACTTTACTATTTTACAAGAAGTGATAGAGTCCGTGAAAGCCAACTAATAATTCAGAAAATTACATTAAAAAAAGAAAAAAAAATATCAGGATCCGGGCGATGCAATCTATGACTCATAGACTCCGAATCCAACTAGCAGTACTGTTTGAGACTGCGCTAACACATGGTCGAAAAATATCTCTAAAAAAAGAGATATATCCTCAGCCTGTATGAGTTGAGACTTTTATATATAGACAGATCGAATACGGGCTACATAGCCAATTTTTTTCTATAAATTGTATAGCCAAGAAGTTTCAGAATTTGATATGTACGTAATTTTAGGATGTTTCGGTCAAATCGGATAATTGAAATTTTGTGTTGAAGGTATCTGAAGGAGTGAATCGATGTAATCCATATTCGAACCTACTCTAGGTCTCGAAAAAATCGGACTGGAGTTTGCTCAAGATTTTAGGGAAACATTTTGAAGTCTGGTGTCCAAAGGAAGTTTGGACAAAATATTGCGAGATTCAAAATTTGGACCAAATCTGTTGATCTATCCGAGAGTTATAATGGGCACGAGCCAGGCAGACGAACGAACTGGGATAACTCGACTCCAAATTGTTTGACGCGTGTTTCGTCAAAACATATGATTAGTCTAAGAACATTATTTCGATAAGGTACATTTTTATCGTTAGTCTAATGACTGAGGGTTCAATATCACGGTGCTCTTGAACCTACGTTAAATGAATGGAGCTTACAACTGGGAAGTTTTTGTGGATTCTGAAACAGCAATGTTCATAGATTAGAAAAATCCAAAAACAAGAAAAAATCGCTGGAGGGAATTTTAAATAAGTTCACATTTTTAGGTTTATTTTAGGTTTTCGCGATTTTGCTTAGAAACCACAAGTCCTATCAAAATGAGGCTAAAGAAAATGTTGTAACTTTGAAAATTTGTTTCATTTGTTCCTAGGTTTTACCATTTTTGAGATATAGAAGTTCAGGTCACATTTTTAGTTTTTTTTTGTTAAGTTTTCACGATTTGCTTCAAAACAGTAAATCTTGTCGAAATGGGACTTCAGAAAATCGTATAGCGGTGAAAATTCTTTACAAGATTGGGATTCGTAATTTTTTTACTCGGTTGTACCATTTTTGAGATATATAAGTAAAGTTAGGAAATTGTAGTCCTGACATTGTTTTATAAGGAGACGATACAGTCAGTGAATTGTCCAAATTTGAACTTCTATATCTCAGAATTGGTAAAAACTACAAAAATATCATTTATAAACAATATTGTAGAGAATTTTCACTGCTACAAAATTTTCTATGATTCCATTTTGATAGGGCTTGTGGTTTCCCAGCAAAACCTAAAAACCCTAAAAATTATTTTTTTTTATTTTCTCATCTAAGCTTCTTTCATTTAAAGTTGGTTCAAGAGCACTGTAATATACAATACAAATAATAACAGATTTTAATACAATACCATATAACGAAAGTTTGAGCATTAATTTCGTTTACGGTTGTTTTCAGCTACAAATTTGTTACTGATAGGAAAAAATTCAGATGGGCACGCTATTTGTAGCAGATATTATCACTTTATAATGCACAACAATACATTTTTCTCCATTATTTTATCCCACTGTTTAGCAACAAGTTTTATATTCATTACAGAATTCCAAAACACTGGCATGGCATAAAGAAGGAATTCAGTTTTACTGGAAGTTTCTCTAAAAAGAACCTTCAGAACAATATCAGTTTTCATTTGAAATTTTAAAAACAAAAATTATTTTAGAGAAAAAATCGTAATAATTTTTTAAAGTAGCTCAAAAAATTGTAGTCGACCAAACCATTTCGGGGGGGGCCCGGGCCCCCAGTGCCCCCCCCTGCGTACGTCCCTGGACATATGCCCATGATTTTTAGTAGATACGTTTTTTTCCCTCTAAGAACCCTAAATGCCATGTTATAGCTAATTTGGTTTCAAAATGTGGCTAAAAACGTAAAAATACCGAAAATCGGAAGGTACCATTCTTTGAGGGCTATAACAAAAGGTGGACTTACACTGACAAATTTCTAGGGACAAATTTTTAGCCCCAAAGAAGACCAAATACCCAAAATAAGAAAGAAAACAGAGGTATACCCTCAGCCAATGTGAATTGAATCTTTCATCTACGGACAGATAGAATGTATTTAGCGTCTCTTCAAAATGTTGTGGCCTTTTTTCAACATTTAAACTTGCCGACAAAAATGTGGATTAGGAATTAACACAAATGTTGAACTTTTGTGGGAAGGTACCATTAGGGAGGACCGATATGGCCATTTTAGAAGTTAAACTAAATTTTGACAAAATATTAGGAGATCCAAAGTTTGGACCAAATTGGTTGCACCATTCAAGTGATATCGTCCTAACTTTTTAGTGACATTTTTTAAACATTGGGGAGAAGTACCGGAAGTTGGGGACCCATGAAACTAAGTTTGGAAAAATATGACGAAGACCAAATGTTGCACCAAATCGGTAGAACAGTTCGAGAGCCACATATGGCGAATGCAAATCCCTTCAACAAAAATCAAAGTGATTCGAGAGCAGGTCTAAAGGAACCTGATCTATATCTGGTAGATATATTAGGATGTGCAGAGTATGGATTACATCAGTCACTCCCTTCAAGAGTTATCGTGCGCATATTTCATCCGAAGATTTTTGAATTTTTATGAGGGAGGTACCTGAAGGTGTGGACCGACATGGATTATCTTCGAACTCAAACTATGTTTGGACAAACTATTACGAAGGTCAAATTTTGGACCGAATTGGCAAATCCGTTCGAGATTTATCTTGCGCTCCAACCACTACACACGGTGTCATAGAGGTTTTTTTGCACCTTTCAGTCTTTTTTCAGGAAGTATGGACTTGCCCCTTATGAAACTTGTACCGTCGTATGGGGGAATATAAGTTGCTAAAACAAAAATCAAAGCGATTCGAGAGCAGGTCCTAAACTGAACTTTTCCAAAATTTTGTGTGGGAGGTACCCGAAGGAGTGGACCGATTGAGTCCATATTTATACTTCATCTAAGTCTGGTAGAACTTTCACGATGTACAAAGTGTGGGCCAAATCGGTTACTCCCTTCAAGAGTTATCGCGCACACAAATTGTCCGAACATTTTCGAACTTTTGTGGGGGAGGTACCGGAAGGAGTGGACCGATATAACTCATCTTCGAACTTAAACTAAGTTTGGGCAAAATATTACAAAAGCCAAATTTGGAACCGAATCGGTTGCTCCGTTCGAGAGTTATCGTGCGCACCAGCCAGCCAGACAGACGGACAAACAGACTGACGGACGGACATGGCTAAATCAACTCCAAATTGTCTGAAACACATTTCGTCCAAACATACTAGGGGTTTAAAACCATTATTTCGATGATGCACATTTTGCCCGTATGAAAGTGTATATACCCTCGTTAGCATAAATGCTGAAAAATGGTTCATACCACCAATGAAGACTACTTACTTAATTTTAGCCATTTCGGTTAGATAATGTGGCTAAAACCTTGTAACCTAGGAACAGAAAATACAAAATTACAACCAACTAGGTGGTCAAATGGGACTAATACCTTAAACATACCTTAAAAACGTTGACGCATTACGCGTCAGTTTGTATGGGGGCTGAACTAAGACGTGGGCCTATATATCCCATTTTCAATACCAAAAGTTATACATACCTACAATAGATTTTACCAAAATTGTATCCACCTACTTCCATCCGTTCGTATGCTAGAGTGATTTCCACAGACGGGCGGACAAGGCTAAATCGATTTAGAATTGCATGCCGATCCAAAAGATATATACAGTCAAAATCGCTTATAACGTCGTCGTTTATAACGTCATATCGCTTATAACGACGAAATCCAACAGTCCAGAATTTCCACACAAATAAATATGGCTTATAACGTCATCGCTTATAGCGTCATATTGGTTGTAACATCGGATTTTTGTGAAATATTTGAATTTTGCTATCGGTTATAACGTCGAACCATACGAGGAAGAAAAATTTTTCTCAATATTTTGTTTTATGAATTTTTTTAAATCAAACAACATCAAGCCACCAAACATATGCACAACATGTTCGAAGATGGTGTTAGACAATTGAATTACGACTGCCATGTATGTAGCAAGGTTTCGGAGTCGAGTTATTTTTGGCTCGACTCCGACTCCGGGTCGACACCGAGAGTGAATTCCTATACCACTAAAAATGAATAAAAGGTGCACAAAATTTCAATTGTTTCCTATATTTTGGCCTATATAGGCTAATGTGTTAGTTTTCCCTTACGTATTCATTAGAAAGGGCATTCGTTCGAATACATTCGAACATATCAGTATTGTTTCTGCCGAATCTTACATTGACAACTAGCAAAGTTAGAAAGTTTTTGTCGGTTTTCCTTTTTTTGCACGAGTATATCCTGGACTGAATTCTTCCGCGTGAGAAAGTCTTTAAGCCATCAAAATATGTGAAAATGATGTGGCAATACAATTCGTAAGGACTACATGCAATAAAAACTATAAGCAATTCACGACCAAGTTTCAAACTGGATGTAAGCCAACATTTTAGTGTTAAAAAGCTCAATTAAAGCCATTTTTCATGATTTTTTTTTCGAGAAAACCACGTAACTTTCTGGAAGATTTTTTTCTTCATCTGAAAGAGAAAAATATTACCAAGTTTTGAGGACATATACGAGACCTTGTTTTTATTAAAGCATTTTGCGGTGCCAACTCTATCTCGAAAACTAATAAAACAATTGTCATATATTTTTGTGGCCGATTTCGAGAAAAACTCAGTTTATATGCTGCATACAAAATAAAATAAATTGTTCCCATCCAACGCTCATACTGAGACAATATTGTTCCGATCGACTTAAAAATTTGACCACATATTCTATGCCACTTATGCCCGTAATTTCTAGCCCATTTACCGAGGCGTGTAAATTTTGAAACCATGTGGTAACATTGGTGGTTTTCATTAATGATTTCGTAAAAACATTGCCACATATAAGTGTTTTACAATTTTTAACAAATTGGCAACGATCAACCAGGCAAAATCCTTGGTGTTAGTAACACGACCGTTTTCGACTCGGTAACGTTACCTATGGATTGCATTTATGAAATTTTGCTTACACGGGGGATATCTATGAACTCATAGATAACTACGCGTAGAAACTACGGCCGTTATACTTTATACTTTTTTTCTGAAATTTATAAGTAGGGATCGCCCTTTAACTAAAATTCAGCGCTCACATTTTGAACTTTGGTGAAATATTTGAAATATAGTGTGTACCCCACTCAGCACGTAGGCAGATGGATGTTTTCGTGCATGAAAATATTCTGCAAAAATTGTATGTAGGGTCGGTCCACTAGGACAAGAAATCGATATTGTCATGTTTTCATTGTCCTTTATCATTTTTGCCCGAACCTTTCTCATGAAAAATCTATGATAATGTTTTTCATTGAATTTCGTATATGCAGTTGATTGTGTAGACAACTCGGGTACACATGAACTATATCTGTTCCTGGCGAATAGATCCGGTCCTGACCGGTTTTAACATGGCAAAGCCCAGGATTTATCTTGGTCCCTCTTTCATCTCAAGTGGACACTGACCTCCCCGTGGTGTCACCTGGGGAACTGCCTTTAACACCCGTTAAAGGTAATGAGCTAACATGTGCCGCGCGTTCAAAAACGTTTTAAGGACCATGATCTGCGAATCTGCACCTGGAATGTTCGCACTCTTTATAGAGAAGGTGCAGTCTTCGCATTGGCAGACGTACTTGGAAAGTACAAAGCCGATATTACTGCCATACAGGAAATACGATGGACTGGGAAAGATGTCACAACAACACCTAAAGGTGACGCACTGTATTATAGCTGCCATGACACAAAGCATGAGTTTGGTTGCGGTTTTGTAGTTGGTCGGAGGTTAAAACATCTGGTCTCCAGCTTCACCCCAGTAAATGAAAGACTTGCTACAATTCGATTTAAAGCAAAATTCTTCAACATCAGCTTTATCTGCGCTCATGCCCCAACCGAAGACAAGGACGAACAGACCAAAGATATATTCTACGAGAGCTTAGAAGAAACATATGACCGTTGTCCTGCCCATGACATTAAAATTGTTCTAGGCGATTTTAATGCCAAAATTGGAAAGGAGAATATCTTTGGACAAACAGTTGGGAAATTCAGTCTACATAGTGAAACATCAGACAATGGAATGAGGCTGATAGACTTCGCAGCGGCAAAAAACATGGTAGTTAGCAGTACCAGATTTAAGCATCTCGATATTCATAAGGGCACTTGGCTGTCTCCAGACCAAAGAACAATAAATCAAATTGATCATGTTGTGATAGATGGAAGACATTCATCGAGCGTGTTGGATGTACGATCGTTCCGAGGAGCAAACATAGATTCGGACCATTACCTCGTTGCAGCAAAGGTACGTACCCGTCTAAACGTTGCAAATAAAGCACGGACAGACACAACACGAAAGTTGGACATCGCCAAGCTGCAAACACAACAGATAGCCACAGCATATTCCACTCAACTGACCCAATTGCTTAATGATAGCGCTTCTCGTCCCGATAACATATCAGCACAATGGCAAAATATTGCCCACTCCATGCAAACAGCCGCAAAATCAGTACTTGGATACCAGAGACCTCCACCAAAGAATCCGTGGTATGACCAGGAGTGCCGTGCTGCTACCGAAGAAAAAAATGCGGCATATAGGGCTACTTTACAATCAGTAGCAACGCGTAGCGCACGAGAGAGGTATCGGGAGAAAAGGAGAGAGGAGAAACGTCTTTTCCGCAGGAAAAAGAGAGAAATGGAAAAGAGGGAGTGTGAACAAATGGAGATGTACAGGAGACAGAACGAAGTCCGAAAATTCTACCAAAGAGTGAAGCATCAAACTGATGGCTTTGGTACAGGAATATCCTCCTGTAGAGATCAACAAGGTAATTTGGTAACTGATACAGATAGTGTGCTCAGGATATGGAAAGAACATTTTTCCAAACTGTTGGTATCCGATAGCAGTGAAGACGGCGAAGATACCACAGATCCAATCCCAGATGATGGTATTGAATGTATACCGCCCAGCCAAGATGAGGTAAGGACAGCAATAAACCGGCTCAAGAATAAAAAGGCGGCAGGAGCAGATGGCCTACCAGCCGAGCTGTTCAAAACCGGAGGCGACACGCTGATAAGGTGTATGCATCAGCTAGTTAGCACCATCTGGCAGGAAGAACGCGTACCCGACGATTGGAACGTGAGCATCCTATGTCCAGTCCACAAGAAGGGTGATAAGACTGTGTGCTCCAATTATAGGGGCATAAGTCTGCTCCCTATTGCATATAAGATAGTATCTGGCATATTGTGTGAGAGACTAAAGCCTATGGTCAATGAAATTATTGGACCCTATCAGTGCGGCTTTAGACCTGGCAAATCCACCATTGACCAGATATTTACCTTGAGACAAATCCTGGAAAAGACCCAAGAAATGCAGATCGACACCTTCCATCTTTTCGTCGATTATAAAGCAGCATTCGACAGCCCTATACGTTCAAAGGTGTTCCAAGCCATGTCTGATTTTGGTATTCCTGCAAAGCTCATTCGACTTTGTAGAATGACATTAACTGAGACGAGATCCTCAGTTAAAATTGGAAAGAACCTCTCCGAAGAGTTTACTACCAAAAGAGGTTTCAGACAAGGAGACGGCCTGTCGTGTGATCTATTCAACATCCTGCTGGAAAAGGTCATACGAGACGCGAAGGTCAAAAGAAATGGAACGATATACACGAACAGCCACATGTTACTGGCTTATGCCGACGACATTGACATCATGGGTCGATTGGTAAAGGAAGTAACTGACACCTTTGGAAAAGTCGAAAGAGAATCTGCTAAAGTTGGTCTGGCAGTAAACGGCGTAAAAACCAAGTTGATGGTATCGACGCGTAATATGTCCATAAACACCGCACCATCTGTGAATGTTGGTACCTATAATTTTGAGGTAGTAAAGGACTTCGTCTACCTCGGCACCGCCATAAACACAACAAATAACATCAGTTGTGAAATACGAAGAAGAATAGTGTTGGCTAACAGATGCTACTTTGGGCTGAGTAAGCAGTTTAGAAATAAAGCCACCTCTCGTCAAACAAAAATAACACTGTACAAAACACTGATACTACCCGTGCTAATGTATGGTTCCGAAGCATGGGTACTTGCTCAAGCAGATAAGGCAGTGCTTTGTGTGTTTGAGAGAAAAATTCTTCGAAAGATCTACGGGCCAATCTGTGTTGACGGCGAATATCGGCGTCGTATGAACATCGAGCTGTATCAACTATACAATGACATCAATATAGTTGAACGAATCGAGATACAACGATTGCGATGGCTAGGCCATGTTATAAGAATGAGTGATGATGAACCCGCTAAAAAGGCGTATAAATACGGGCCGCATGGAGGTTCTCGCAGATCTGGAAGGCCAAAGCTTCGTTGGAGCGAACAAGTGAAACGAGATATCACAAAGCTACATATCCCAGATTGGGAAAATACAGCAGCAAACAGAGAGGATTGGAGATTTTTTCTTAGTTCGGCTTATGGAACAAATGTTCTGTAAAAGGCCAGCTAAGTAGTAAGTAAGTACATCTAGGATTCATTATATAATCAATGAGGGCTGAGTATATAATGAATCCTAGTAGAAAGATTCGCTGTTTGTCAGACTTCTGAGTTATAGCTGGATGAATCTGTCGTTAACCAACAACGAATTTATGATGCCTAATTCAGAAGCGTAACCATCCGAATTTTATATGTATATAGTTAATAGGTTATGCGAAATTTACCGAAATACATAAACATACGGTTTTTTTGAGAAAGTAACGAATAAAACTGAAAAAGGACAATGAAAAAGTGACAATGTCGTTTTCTTGGATATGGGAAACCTACATATAATTTTCGGTGGAACATTTTCCTCCTCCAGATCTTAACTTCCATTTTGTGTCACAGGGTATTCAGTAAGATTTCCCATAGAGTTCACAATGTTTTTAATAGACAAGACAAGGATGACTTCTCATAAAAAACAAGATGAGAATACCAATAGATCTTTCTGAGAAGACCAGTAAGACTTCTGACGAAAGAGGTTAAAGGTCCAATCTTAATTCGATTGTCATAGATCTTTACTTTTGTTTGCAAAAATGTAACGAATCAATTGGATCAACAAAATAGGGATAGTAAATATCCTGTGAATTGTCCTTTAACTTAGTATAATATATAATTTGCATATATATTTTCTTATACCTTCCTTTTAAAAAAATAATGATTTTTTAAAAAAAGTTCTTGTTCCAAATTTAATGTTATATTTCTATAAAGTGGAACAAATTTTGCCCGGAGTCGGAGTCGAGTTATTTTTTTCGCCTCAGACTCCGACTCCAGCAAAATTGCTCGACTCCGACTCGTAGACTCCGACACTGACTCCGAAACGCTGGTATGTAGGCGTTCTCAAGTCACTTTGACTTTTTGCCACCCAATGCCACATCTGTTTTACAACCCATAGACCAAGGAGTAATAAAATCATTAAAATCGCATTATTGGGATCGACAAATATCCACTATCCTGGCAAGAATAAAAAACGATGAAAGTACGAAATTAAATGCGTTGGATGCAGTGTTATTGTTGGATGATGAAACCTTGGAAAATTTAGCGTCTTCTGTCATCGCTAACTGTTTTCATTATGCGGGATTAATGGTCCTTTGAACGATTCTGAAGACATTTGTCTTTATTCCCATTTCTCCCAACATGTAGTAGATATTGATGAATTAGTTGCCATCGATGCCATGTATAATGACGACGACATAATATTGGAAGTTTTAGATGAAAGCAATTCTAACTAAGAAATTGAGAATACTACAGAACCAGAATTTCAATTACCGTCAGTGTCAGAAGCATGCCTAAAAGTAGAAACTCGTTAAAAATCTCTTTACTCAGAAGATATTACAACAAAGAATGTGTTTTTGAAACCCTTTCAAAACTCAGATCTGAGTTAAATTTAAACTTATGAATATGAAAGCCAAAACTAAAATAACAGAATAAATAAAACCATATTCTACGAATATATTGACGAAGAATGAATTGAATGTACTTATATTTTATTATTTTGTTTTTAAGTTTTGTATACGTATATAGAATGAAAATGTACAAAAATTTAATTGAATTTATTGATTTACTTAATAAAACAACGTATTTGTACCCAAAAGACACTATACATAATATAATTTGACCTCGTTTATTAATATCGTTTATAACGACTTTCGCTTATAGCGTCCGAATTTGTTCGGTCCCTTGACCGACGTTATAAGCGATTTCGACTGTACGTTGTGGGTTTTAAAATGATTATTTTGAGCAGTTACAAACGGAATGACAAACTTAATGTACCCCCCATCATAAGGTGGAGGGTATAAACAATCTCTATTCTGGCATGAAGTTTTTTGTTGTGAACTGTAAACGAGAGAGTTTTGAATATAAGACCATCAAGTGGTGTTCTATGGCAATATTAGTCCAGTTACTTGTCTTCTTAAGAAGTATAAGACCTCTCATGTCTTATATAATAGTCTTACTGGTCTTATATAATAGTATAAGACCAGTTACTGGTATTCTATAGCAGTATAAGACCTCTCACTAGTTTTATATAGCAGTATAAGTCATCTTACTGGTTTTTTATAATAGTATAAGATCAGTAACTGGTTTTCTATAGCAGTATTATATCAGTTATTGGTGATCTATAGCAGTATAAGACCAGTCACTGGTCTTCCATAAGAATATAAAGCCATCTACTGGCCTTCTATAAGAGTACAAGACCAGTTACTGGTCTTCTAAAGAAGTATAAAACCAGTAACTGGTCTTCTATAGCAGTATAAGACTAGTTACTTGTCTTTGTTAGCAGTATAAGACCAGGCACTGGTCTTCTTTAGGAATATAAAGCCACCTACCGGCCTTCTATAAAATGACAAGACCAGTTTCTGGTCTTCTATAGCACTACAAGACCTCTCACCAGTTTGTTATGTACGAAAACCTCTTGCTGGTCTCTTATAACAGTATAAGATCAGTTACTGGCCTTCTAAAGCAGTATATGACATCTCTAATCTTATATAACAGTATAAGACATCTAACTGGTCTTCTATAATAGTACAAGACTAGTTACTGGTCTTCTATAGCACTAGTCTTATATAACAGTATAAAACCTCTTACTGGTAACAGTATAAGAGTAATTACTAGTCTTCCATAGTAATATAAAACCTGTTACTTCTCTTTCATAGCAGTATAAGACCAATTGCTAGCCTTCTATACCAATATAAGACCAGCTACTGGTCTTCTGTAGCAGTATAACCAATCCACTGGGTTTCTTTAGAAGAATAAGACCATATACTGGTTTCTACCAAAGTATAAGACCACTTACTGGTCTTCGAACACCGAATAAAACCAGTAACTGGTCTTCTATAGCAATATTAGATCTCTCACTAGTCTTCTATAACAGTATAAGAGGTTTTACTGGTCTATAGCAGTATAAGACCTGTTACTGATAGCAGTATAAAACCTCTTATTAGTCTTGTGTAACAGGATAAGACCTTTTACTTTTCAATCCCACGCCAGGGGGTTCTCTCGTACCGAATTGACCCAGGAACCACACAACATCCGTGTTCCGGTTAGCGGCTGCCACCTCAGTGTACACATGTTTGTATTTGTATTGTTTTTCTGTGTTGGGAGCAGCATATCCCGGGACGGAGGATAACCCAGGACCAAAATATTTGTGCTCGGTTTGTCACATCCGCATTATCACGAAAACCCCATCTTCGGTGAGATGCAATAGATGTCGGGAGTGGGTGCAACTCAGGGGTTGTTCTGCATGCTGCGTGAACACAACCCCCAGTGAGTCATCGTCAGAATAACCGACTCCCCCGCAGTCGCCCCAAGAACAGTCGCACACACCGCACTTAACACCAACCGTTGTTGCTCCGAGGTAAGATCGTGGAAATAGTGGATTTCATGAACGGTAAGAATATCATGGTCGCAGGAAACCAAGCTCAATAACTGCAGCTTACAGCGATGTGCAAGTTACATCATAATGACGAAGGATCGCACCAGAAGTGGAAGTTCGGCTTTTCTATTGCACCAGTCTGTTCAATACAGACCTATCTCACTTGGGTCTGGCTCTAATGACCCGCGCATGGAATGTATGAGGATAACAGGCAGGTGTGGAACTGCCGAGATAGAGTTGATGAACGTATACATCCCGCCGGTAAATAGGTGTTCTCCAGGTTATAAGCCTAACATTAGCCCGCTTTTGGAAGGTCATAACCGTCTGGTCTTGGGGGACTTTAACACATTCGGTCCTCGGAAACGACCAGAGGTGTACCGGGCTGGATGGACAGATTGATAGCTCTACGTTTTGTACGTTCAATGAGGATGTCCCTAGCAGAATTAGCGGAGAGTGTCACAGTTCGCCAGACATAACCATCGTATCACCCGGTCTGACAAATGACATCATCTGACAACCCGTCGTTTCTCTTGGATCAGACCATCTCACCATAGTTGTCTCCATCAGTGGACTGGCCGATTTCATCACTTCTAAACCCAGTGCTTTAGTCAATCATGGGAAATCTAATTGGCTCAGTTTCAGAGAGTTCAGTAATCACGGGGTAGCGGGAAGGACGTTCCGAGACATCATCATTGAGACCAAACTTCCCAGCAGAGGCGGCAGGACTAGCAAATGAGGGTGATGAGCTTTGTCGTGCAAATCCCAGCAAACCCCAGAGTTAATGATCTGCCACTGGAAGTTAACAGGTTGGTCGGTGAGCACGAACGGAACAAGTGGTCAAATCATTTGAAGAGTTGCAACATTGGAGCCGGTATAAATGAATTGTGTGTAACGGTGTGTTGGCGCCAGTCGTAGGTGAAATTCCCCCCAAGATGGGGGGATATTTCCGGAAGTTTTTAACCTCTACCTCTATTATATTCCACCTATTATATTCTACCTCTATTATAAAGCAACCGAGAGAGTCATCCCAATCACCACATGGTGGATAGGCCCCGACCACTCAGGCAGGCCAAGAGGGATCTTGATGATCTAGATGGAGAGGTCCAGCGTTACAAGAGAGAACCCCTAGATCATCAAACATATAGCATCGGTTTGAATAACATTCATACGGACTCAATAGCAAATGCCATAAGGAACGATCGGCGGAGGAGCGTTAGCTGCCACGACCAACCAGATTAGTTTTGGGTCAACTACGCTCGGAATGGTGCAGCCGCCTGAATTCCTATAGGACAAGGATCGAAGACACCGTGCAAAACGTCTACCTAGCATGCGGCACAGACAGCTTTTCACTTCCTGCTTCACTAATTCCATTGGATCTGTGGTCACATGCCATCGAAGCAGCCACATTCCTGGAAATGGAGATTTATCCAGGGCCAGATAAAGCAGAAGAACGAACATATAACAATAAACACTTTTACAACAACAACAACCTTTTACTGGTCTTCTATAACAGTATAAGACCAGTTACTGGTCCTCCTTAGCAGTATAAGATCAATTGCTGGTGGGTGTGGTAAATATCAAATGGAGGTGATGGTATTAGGCCAGAATAGCAAACCCTCAAATGTATTTTAAATTCTCAGGCCAAGTTTTCATTTTATAGTAAAGTCCCCATATAAAGGTACCTCCCCATATGAAGGTAAGTCCCCATGGGAGGTACCATTGTATGAGGACTTTATCATAACATGAAATTTTGAACTGAGAATTCAAAATTCGTTAGAGCGCTTGCTCTCCTGGTCTAATACTATTACCACCATGTGAAATTTACCACACTCCATACCAAATCGGTTGGGAACCTGGACTTGGGAGGTACCTTTATGTGGGGTCTTTTCCATAAAACCGAAATATGGCCTGAGAATTCAAAATACTTTTGTGGTTTTGCTCTCCTGGTCAATATCATCACCTCTATTTGAAATTTACCACACCCCATACCAAATCGGTTCGGAACCTGGACTTTGGAGGTACCTTTAAACGGGCACTTTATCATAAAATAAAAATTTGGCCTGAGAATTCAAAATACTATTTAGATTTTGCTCTCCTGGTCTAATGCCATCAGCTCCATTTCGAACTTACCACGCCTCATAACAAATCGGTTCAGAACCTGGACTTGGAAAGTACCTTTATATGGGAGAGTTTATCATAAAATGAACAATTGGCCTGAGAATTCAAAATACATTTGAAATTTAGCTCTTCTGACCTAATACCATCACCTCCATTTGATATTTACCACACCCCTACTGAATCGGTTCGGAACCTGGACTTCGGAGGTACAGTTATATGGGGTCAATACCAAACTATATATACCTACATTGAAAATCTTCTGCCGAGACATTGTCTACCCCAAAAGAAACCGAAATACAAAATGTCAGCCAAATCGTTTGGGAAATATGGACAAGACCATCGAAATAGTTAAAATCAGGAGCTACTTTTATATGGGCGCTACTCCGCAACATGGACCAATATAGAAAATTTTCTACGAAAAGGTGTGGTACCCTTTGATAAACGAAGATGCCAAATTAGAGCCCAATCAATTGAAAAATATGGCCAAGTCCCTCGAAATAGCAAAAATCAGGGGGTATCTATATGTGAGGGCTACACCAAAAGGTGGACCTTTATTAATGATTTTTTCATAGATAAGAACTAAAAGTACCCATATTTGGCGAAATTAGTTGGAAATAATGGGTAATACGTAAAAAATGCTGGAAATCGGGATATACCCTTATAAGGAGGCTATACCAAAAAGTGGACCGACATGACTAATTTTTTGTACCAATGACTCTATATGTAATCCAAAAGTCTTTATTAATTTTCAAAGCATTCTCTTTAATCTTGCGAAGGTTATGTTTTTATATAGGGGACTCTAAAAAAGTTTGGCCTGAGAACCCTTTTGGGGTTTTTATTGCACAGTGTTACTAGTCGTCTGTTCGATTCCCCGGCCAAGCAACATCAAACATTTTTCAACGGTGGCAAAATACCCCTCAGTAATGTTGGCGACATTTCCTGAGTATTTCAGCCTTGAAAAACTTCTCCATAAGTGGTGTCTTAAGACACGCCGTTCGGACTCGGCGATAAACAGTAGATCCCATATTATTGAGCTAAATATGAATCGGGGTGCACTCATTGATATGAGATGTTGTGGATGTATGGGATGTTGTGGAACAATGTTTTTTTTTTTTTGTTTTTGTTTTACTAGTCGTCTATAGCAATATAAGACCAGTTACTGGTATTTTGCTGCAGTATGACGTCAGCTATTGGTCTTCTATACCAATATAAAACCAACTTCTTGTTTTCTATAGCAGCATAAGACCAGTTGCTGGTCATCTAGAGCAATATAATGTCCAACCAATAAGTATGATAACGCATTGTGGAGTAGTAGCCACTAACCTCTGGTATAATTACAAAATTACACTGTACAACAAAATCGAACTTTTTTAAAAATTACAAGAAACCCCGCACATGTTATGAAAGAGGACCGAAAAAAAGAAGACACGTATATCGGCGTTTTGAAAATTTACGTCGGGAAGTAACCTAAATAGGCGTGGCAAGTTCCGCCCATTTCTACAGGTTTTGAAATATTCGACATAAGATTCCTTGGAATCCTTGCATTTTAGGTATAAAGTGTCTTTGGCAATATTACTGACAACAATACGGGGTATCTTTTTATGAAAAAAATTAACCCTCATGCGGGTCACCAAAGAGGTCTTTTTGGTCTCTTTTTTCAGAAACGTTTAAAAACTCCTTTAAAATGTGTTCGTATCAAATCAAACTATTCTACAAAATTATTTGTCATAAAATTTTACTATAGGTCCCCGAATACACCAAAACTCTAAATCGTACCTAAACGCCAGGAATCTGCCAAAAGTAAAATCACGATTTAGGGTAAATGTTGTAATTTAGCTGAGTTTATTAAGTTTTGTCCCACAAAACTTCATTCTAGATAAAAGACGTTAAAGACAAAAATGTTCTCCATCCAATTTCAATGTAAGTCGCCAAATAAATGAAATATGTATTTGCAATATATATCAAGAAAATATATACATCAAGTTTGCCAACAAAACACCCAAATATTTTTTTTTTAATAAATTTGTTTTGTTCTTTTTTCGAGTTGATGCATGAAAGTAACATGAAATTTAGTTCTAGACGAAAGGTGTTAAAAGAAGAAATATTCTACACAAAATTTCATTGTAAGTCCCAGAACAAACTAGATATCGAAGTAAAACACTTCGTTAAGAAAATGACGTTACAACAGTAGATATTATAGGTAGAAATTATTTGTTAAATTTTTTTTTTTTTGGGGATTGTGTCAAAAGCAGAAATGTTCCAAATCAAATTTCATTATGAGTCTCTTACCAAAAGAAATTTGTAACTATAATGTTTAACATCTCCAGAAGCTGTCTCTTTTTATATATGATTTAGGACCATATTCTACCGTTTTTATTCACAGTTTGGTTATCTGCGGTCACAAAATATATTTTATTGAAGTTTTTTCATAATAAATTCTTTCAGAAGATTACATGTGCTCGATCCAAACTGTTTTTGGAATATCTATGGTGAATGTATATAGGGAAAATATTGACAACCCAGATCGCACTTTGTCTAAAAGTTTAACAAATAATTTCTACCTATAATATCTAATGTTGTAACGTCATTTTCTTAACGAAGTGTTTAACTTCGATATCTAGTTTGTTCTGGGACTTACAATGAAATTTTGTGTAGAATATTTCTTCTTTTAACACCTTTCGTCTAGAACTAAATTGCATGTTACTTTCATGCATCAACTCGAAAAAAGAACAAAACAAATTTATTAAAAAAAAATATTTGGGTGTTTTGTTGGCAAACTTGATGTATATATTTTCTTGATATATATTGCAAATACATATTTTATTTATTTGGCGACTTACATTGAAATTGGATGGAGAACATTTTTGTCTTTGACGTCTTTTATCTAGAATGAAGTTTTGTGGGACAAAACTTAATAAACTCAGCTAAATTACAACATTTACCCTAAATCGTGATTTTACTTTTGGCAGATTCCTGGCGTTTAGGTACGATTTAGAGTTTTGGTGTATTCGGGGACCTATAGTAAAATTTTATGACAAACAATTTTGTAGAATAGTTTGATTTGATACGAACACATTTTAAAGGAGTTTTTAAACGTTTCTGAAAAAAGGGACCAAAAAGACCTCTTTGGTGACTCGCATGAGGGTTAATTTTTTTCATAAAAAGATACCCCGTATTGTTGTCAGTAATATTGCCAAAGACACTTTATACCTAAAATGCAAGGATTCCAAGGAATCTTATGTCGAATATTTCAAAACCTGTAGAAATGGGCGGAACTTGCCACGCATATTTAGGTTACTTCCCGACGTACATTTTCAAAACGCCGATACACGTGTCTTCTTTTTTTCGGTCCTCTTTCATAATCTTGTCGATTTATCTTGTAATTTTTTTGTGTTGTACAGTGTTATCTACTGTTCTTTTAACCAGCAACAAGTTATTCATCGACAAACTGTCAACCAAAACAGTGATTATTGATACTCCATCATTAGGGCAATCAAATCCATACAGTGAAACAGAGAACAACGAACAAAAAGAAAAAAATAATGAAAAAGGAAAGGAATTAGGGAACGGTGAATATTTTTTATGGGAAATCAAATACTGGCATAGATCCACACGCATCAATGTAAATAGCATACAGATCAATGCGAAGCTTACACACAAAGGATTGTGTGTGTGTACTGACACACACACATACATTCGTGTACCATTAATATTTACAAATGTCAACAGACACGCTCTTAGCTATGTAAGTAGGCAAGTATGTATGTGTGTATCTCAGACACTTAAGCTCGCTTAACGACGAAGAAGAGGCATATTTTTAGTCTAACACAGCAACTCAATTAAACGTAGGCTTCCACATAAGGCTTGGTGGGTATGTGTGAATGTGTATGTGTGTGTGTGTGCGTGCGTCAATGATATGAGTTAATCACTATTTAATCCAATGTTGAAATGTTAATTGGATTAGGTGTTTTTAATTTATGTACCTACACCAATGCTCATTTACAATTTACCCATGGCAAACTCTGGCAAGTACGTATGGATGTATGGAGGAGCAGGTTAGGTGCAAGGGACAAAGAGAGGGTCGCTTGCAATGGGAATAGAGACACAAACCTATATTGTCGTCGCAGAAGATAAGAAAATGCGACTTGGGTTGTGGCAATTGCGTTGCTGTGATTACATTTTGATTTGGTCTACAACTTAAAACATGACTACGCTTGTCGTTTAGATAGCAGCTAGCTAAGTTCGGTCGGTTGTGTGACAGGCAATCCAGCAACCCTAATGAACTACTTGTTGTTGTCGTTGACATGGAAATGCAAAATTAGATTATATTCTATTTGTTATGGTGAACTTTGACCTTTGGGTGTATGTGTGAACACAAGTGTGCGTGTGTTTTGTCAACACAATATATTTTCATCAAGGATTAAATCTCTAGCAGGATGTTGGAAGTTATAAATTAAGATATACAATTATTTGACAGGAGAACCAGAAGCACTTATTCGGCCAGGCTGGATTACAGGAAATACCACGATCTTCTATAGAAAAATTTGTTTTTCCAAAAGAAAACGTTAATTCCTATTGAAAACGTTCTTCTGCCAAGCGAATAGTATGTTTCTCAAAATAAAATAATAGGTTTCCTGTAACAAATCCCATTCAACATCCTAATTTTTTGTAACTACTGTTTGAATCTATGTAGAACAAATATTTTCCTCTACAATATTTATTTGAAAGTTGATTGCAAACACCAATGTTTACAAACATCATCTCGACCATATTGCCAAAACAAAATCAACTTCAACCCTGAAAAGGGACGGAAATCGAATATTGCTTCTATTTTTATGACACTTTGTAAATCGGAAATAAACGAAACTCAAATCAATGACCACAGAGAAGCTATGCAAGAATTAACAATTCCAGAAAAAAATTTCCTTTTCATTGTTAAAAGAAAATTGAATGACAAACTCATGCGGCAAAGAATACCTTCCAAGGAAAAGGAAAATTGAATAGCATTAAAGCTCACCTTGGAATTAATTTTTTGGAAACAAATCGCAAAAAACTATAGGCAAAAATCTCGTCAATCTTTCAATTTTATAAATCTCAAAACTTGACAAATTTATGTATAAGTTACCACACCTACACTTTAAGGCAATAGGGAAATACATTCAAAGTTCCTTTTTTAACTCCTTGCCTGAAATTTGCTTGCTTGAAATTTGAAAACAAACACTTTCGAAAAATCCCATTTTGTTTCAAGTGGTAACCTCAATGTGTCACATATAAATCTTAGGTTACACACATACATATATGTGTTACAATGTAAGCCACAAACACACATATGTATGTACTCCATAAGTATTTACAATCATACTCCCTCTATGTGGCTTTGAAGATTCTCCTGGCTTTCAGTAGCTTCAACTGCCATCAGTGATAAATGTTATGCCAATATAAGAAATACGTTTTCCTTATATGATTAGAATGGTAAGCAGGAAAAAATGCAGAAAGTGTTGTTGTTGGCCTTTGCGGTTCAAACCTATATTCAGAAAACACGTAAATCATGTAACAGCAGAATGCACAAAAGCACACTTTTTTAGGAAGAAAAAGAAATCGATAGAAAAACCAGTAAAGAAAGGATCATAGTCGGGCGGGGCCGACTATATGATACCCTACACCACTGTGAATATGTAAAATATTCAAATTTTATCAAAATCGGACGTATATAGCGTGTTTGGTGCAGCAAATACGTGAAATCGGTCGAAAATATATATGGGAGCTATATCCAAATCTGAACCGATTTTCACCAAAAGCAATAGCGTTATTCCTATGGCTAAAAAAATTGTAGTCCCCAATTTTCAGCTGAATCGGACAAAAAATGCGACAGACGGTCGGACAAGCAAAAATCGACTCTTTACCACTGTGTGGTGTAGGGTATAACAAGTAATCAGCGAAACGGAAAACACTATTCGCCCAGGCTGAATAGTATATTTCCTAAACCGTTCCTATGGAAAAGAGACCAACGTCTGGTTTATATTGCTTTAGAAGACCAGTAACTGGTTTTATATTGCTATGGCAGACCAGTAACTGGTCTTATACTACAACAGAATACCAGCAACTAGTCTTATATTGGTATAGAAGACCGGCAGTTGATCTTATACTGCTAAAGAAGACTAGTAACTGCTCTTATACTGCAGTCGTTGATTATATAGAAGACTAGGAATTGGTCTTACACAGATACCGAAGACCCGCAGTTGGTCTTATACTGCAACAAATTACCAGTAACTGGTCTTATATTGGTATAGAAGACTAGCAATCGGTCTTATACTGCTGCACAAGGCCAGCGGCTGGTCTTATACTGCTAAAGAAGACCAGTAACTGGTCTTATACTGCTAACGAAGACCAGCAACTGGTCTTATACTGCAACACAATACAAGTAACTGTTATTATATTGGTAAAGAAGACTAGCAGTCGGTCTTCTACTGCTAAGGAAGACCAGTACCTGGTCTTATACTTCAAAAGAATACCAGTAACTGGTCTTATACTGCTAAAGAAGACTAGTAACTGGTCTTATACTGCTAAAGAAGACCAGTAACTGGTCTTATACTGCTAAAGAAGACCAGTAACTGGTCTTATACTGCACAAGAAGACCAGTACCAGGTCTTATACTGCAGAAGAAGATCAGTAACTGGTCTTATACTGCTAAAGAAGACTAGAAACTGGTCTTATACAGCTGAAGAAGACCAATAACTGGTCTTATACTGCAAACGAAGATCAGTATCTGGTCTTATACTGCAACATAATACAAGTAACTGGTCTTATATTGGTAAAAAGACTAGCAATCGGATTTATACTGCTGCAGAAGGACAATGGCTGGTCTTATACTGCTAAAGAAGACCAGTAACTGGTTTTCTACTGCTAACGAAGACCAGCAACTGGTCTTATACTGCAACATAATACAAGTAACTGGTCTTATATTGGTAAAGAAGACTACCAATCGGTCTTATACGTCTACAGAATGCCAGTAACTGGTCTTATACTGCTAAGGAAGACCAGTACCTGGTCTTGTACTTCAAAAGAAGACCAGTAACTGGTCTTATACTGCTAAAGAAGACCAGTACCTGGTCTTATACTGCAAAAGAAGACCAGTACCTGGTCTTATACTTCAAAAGAAGACCAGTAATTGGTCTTATACAGCTGAAGAAGACCAATAACTGGTCTTATACTGCAAAAGAAGACCAGTATCCGGTCTTATACTGCTAAAGACGACCAGTATCTGGTCTTATACTGCTAACGAAGACCAGCAACTGGTCTTATACTGCAACACAATACAAGTAACTGGTCTTATATTGGTAAAGAAGACTAGCAATCGGTCTTATACTTCTACAAAATGCCAGTAACTCGTCTTACACTGCTAAGGAAGACCAGTACCTGGTCTTATACTTCAAAAGACGACCAGTAACTGGTCTTATACTACTAAAGAAGACCAGTACCTGGTTTTATACTGCAAAAGAAGACCATTACCTGGTCTTATACTTCGAAAGAAGACCAGTAATTGGTATTATACTGCTTAAGAAGACTAGAAACTGGTCTTATACAGCTGAAGAAGACCAATAACTGGTCTTATACTGCAAAAGAATACAAGTAAGTGATGTTATATTGGAATAAAATACCAACACTCGGTCTTATACTGCTGAACAAGACCAGTAACTGGTATTATACTGGTGTAGAAAAGCAGTGGACAGCCTCATATTTCTAAGGAAAAGCAATAATTAGTCTAATACTGCTATATAAGACCAGTATCTGGTCCGGTTTTGGCTGGTTTTATGCGGCTAAAGAAACTGGTTTTATACTGCTATAGAAGACCAGTATATGGTCTTATACTGCTATAGAAGACCAGTATATGGTCTTATACTGCTAAAGAAGACGAATACCTGGTCTTATACTGTTAAAGAAGACCATTAACTGGTCTTATACTGCTAAAGAAGATCGGTACCTGGTCCTATACTGCTAAGAAGACCTTATACTGTTAAAAAAGACCAGTAACTGGTTTTATACCAAAAACAGAAGATCAGTTTTTTGTCTTATACTGTTAATAAAGACCAGTATCTGGTCTTATACTGCTAACGAAGATCAGTACCTTGTCCTATACTGCAAAAGAAGATCAGTAACTGGTCTTATACTGCTAAGGAAAATTGGTACCTGCTCTTGTACTGCTAAAGAAGACCAGTACCTGGTCTTATACTTTTAAAGAAGACCAATAACTGGTCTTATACTACTAAAGAAGATCAGTACCTGGTCTTATACTACTAAAGAAGACCACTAACTGGCCGTATACTGCTAAAGAAGACCAGTAACTGGTCTTATACTGTTAAGAAAGGTCAATACCTGGTCTTATAATGCTAAAGAATGCCTGTAACTGGTCTTATACAGCTAAAGAAGACCAATATCTGTTTTTATACTGCATAAGAAGGTCAGTAGCTGGTCTTATACTTCTAAAGAAGACCAGTAAATTTTCTTATACTCATGTAGAAAAGCAGTAGATAGCCTTATATTCCAAAGGAAGACCAGTAATTAGTCTAATACTGCTATAGGTCTTATACTGCAACGCAATACCATCAACTGGACTTATAAGTTACTGGTCTGGTAGGTTATATAAAAAGACCAGTGGCTTGTCTTGCACAGCTAGAGAAGACTAGTAGCTGGTCTCATTCAGCAACTGAATACCAGTAACTGGTTTTATATTGGTATAGAAGACTAATTGGTCGTATACTGCTAAAGAAGGCAAGTAGCTGGTTTTCTACCGTTAACGAAGACCAGTAACTGATGTTATACTACGACAGAATACCAGTAATTGGTTTTATACTACGATAGATTACCAGTAACTGGTCTTATAATACAACAGAATGCCAGCAATTGGTCTTATATTGGCATAGAAGACTAGCAATTGGTCTTATACTGGTAAAGAAGGCCAGCAGCTGGTCTTATACTGCTAACGAAGTCCAGTATCTGGTCTTATACTACAACAGAATGCCAGTAAATTGTTTGATATTGGTATAGAAGACAAACAATTGGTCTTTTCTGCTAAAAAATGATCAGTCGTTAGTCTTATACACTGCTAAAGAAGACCAACAACTGGTCTTATATTGGTATAGAAGACTAGCTATTGGTCTTATACTGCAAAAGAAGGCCAGTAGCTGGTCTTATACTTCAGATGTACTTAAATTTCTAAAGAAGACCAATTATCGGTCTTGCACTGAAGAAGGAAGATCAGTAACTAGGGTTTTCTATGTGAAAACAACTATTCAGCCTGGTTGAATAGTGTTTCCCATAGGAAACCTAGTATTTAGCCTGGCTGAATAGTGGTTTAGCCATTGAAAACTCTATCTGTCAAGCTAAATAGTGGTTAACCTATCGACAACCATATTCAGCTTCGCTGAATTGTGGTTTTCCTAGTGAAACCCCTTTTCAGCCAAAATAAATAGTGCTTTTTTCTACTGAAAATCGTATTCAGCTAAGCTAAATTGCTATTTTCAGCTTAGCTGAATATCTAAATATAGTCAATTCTAAATCATTTACTCTATATCTTTAAAATTTCCTTACGAAATTTATCACCTCACCTATTTGTCACTTTTCAACTGCCTAACAATTAAGCTTTGCTGCGGCATCGAGATAAGGCAACGAAAGAAAAACATAAAATTGAATTTCAAGATGTGTAAACGATAAGGTTCCGAATACAAATACCATAAACGAATCGTTTAGGATAAATTATGGTTACGAATGGTGCATTCTACACAACCGTAACCTTAACTAAAAAAATACAGCCAAAATATCAAAGTTTACAGCCACACAAGGTGAGGAAGAGCCTGGGAATCCTTCGAAGAAGAGAAAAAAAACGAAACTGTAAAAAAACTCATTTGCGTGCCATACATAAATAACAGTTTATTACCATTCCTCTTTGGTGGTCAAGTGACTTTAAAGCTAAGAATTTATTACGAGTTTTTCTCTGCCTAGACATCCCAACCTCCCTCAATCAACTCTCTCAGGCTATTGACTATCTAAAGTTATTTGAAAATTCAGGGTCAGCTTTCTAAAAAGTTAAGTAGGCAACTAAAAGGTTTGAAGTATTTTAACTTAATTTATAACAAAAACGTGATGAAAACTTCATCACATCAAAAGTTTGCGAAGTGCCAGCACACACAGACACACACCTAAGATCATAGGTAGATACAGCACCAGAACATACATAACTTGTGGGGAGAAAATTAAACATGGAAAAGTCAAGGAGTCAAATAATTTGTAAACGAAAACTATAGCCCAAAGTGGATTAGAATAACAATAACAAAAACACAAAAGAAAAAGATGCAAAGAAATGGAAACTGAACATCTTGTTTTCATGTCAAATTAACATAAAGCTGCCGAGGTCATGGTGAATAGCAGCACATCGAATTGATGATAGAGATAACGAAGACAGCCTGGTTGAGTATTGTTTTCAATGGGAAAGGAACTATTCGTCATGGTTAAATAGCGATTTCTATAGGAAAACAAATATTCAGCCTGGCTGAATAGGCTTTTCTATAGGAAAACAACTATCCAGCCTGGCTGAATAGGCTTTTCTATAGGAAAACAACTATCCAGCCTGGCTGAATAGGCTTTTCTATAGGAAAACAACTATCCAGCCTGGCTGAATAGGCTTTTCTATAGGAAAACAACTATCCAGCCTGGCTGAATAGGGTTTTCTATAGGAAAACAACTATCCAGCCTGGCTGAATAGGGTTTTCTATAGGAAAACAACTATTCAGCCTGGCTGAATAGGGTTTTCTATAGGAAAACAACTATTCAGCCTGGCTGAATAGGGTTTTCTATAGGAAAACAACTATTCAGCCTGGCTGAATAGGGTTTTCTATAGGAAAACAACTATTCAGCCTGGCTGAATAGGGTTTTCTATAGGAAAACAACTATTCGGCCTGGCTGAATAGGGTTTTCTATAGGAAAACAACTATTCAGCCTGGCTGAATAGGGTTTTCTATAGGAAAACAACTATTCAGCCTGGCTGAATAGGGTTTTCTATAGGAAAACAACTATTCAGCCTGGCTGAATAGGGTTTTCTATAGGAAAACAACTATTCAGCCTGGCTGAATAGGGTTTTCTATAGGAAAACAACTATTCAGCCTGGCTGAATAGGGTTTTCTATAGGAAAACAACTATTCAGCCTGGCTGAATAGGGTTTTCTATAGGAAAACAACTATTCAGCCTGGCTGAATAGGGTTTTCTATAGGAAAACAACTATTCAGCCTGGCTGAATAGGGTTTTCTATAGGAAAACAACTATTCAGCCTGGCTGAATAGGGTTTTCTATAGGAAAACAACTATTCAGCCTGGCTGAATAGGGTTTTCTATAGGAAAACAACTATTCAGCCTGGCTGAATAGGGTTTTCTATAGGAAAACAACTATTCAGCCTGGCTGAATAGGGTTTTCTACAGGAAAACAACTATTCAGCCTGGCTGAATAGGGTTTTCTATAGGAAAACAACTATTCAGCCTGGCTGAATAGGGTTTTCTATAGGAAAACAACTATTCAGCCTGGCTGAATAGGGTTTTCTATAGGAAAACAACTATTCAGCCTGGCTGAATAGGGTTTTCTATAGGAAAACAACTATTCAGCCTGGCTGAATAGGGTTTTCTATAGGAAAACAACTATTCAGCCTGGCTGAATAGGGTTTTCTATAGGAAAACAACTATTCAGCCTGGCTGAATAGGGTTTTCTATAGGAAAACAACTATTCAGCCTGGCTGAATAGGGTTTTCTATAGGAAAACAACTATTCAGCCTGGCTGAATAGGGTTTTCTATAGGAAAACAACTATTCAGCCTGGCTGAATAGGGTTTTCTATAGGAAAACAACTATTCAGCCTGGCTGAATAGGGTTTTCTATAGGAAAACAACTATTCAGCCTGGCTGAATAGGGTTTTCTATAGGAAAACAACTATTCAGCCTGGCTGAATAGGGTTTTCTATAGGAAAACAACTATTCAGCCTGGCTGAATAGGGTTTTCTATAGGAAAACAACTATTCAGCCTGGCTGAATAGGGTTTTCTATAGGAAAACAACTATTCAGCCTGGCTGAATAGGGTTTTCTATAGGAAAACAACTATTCAGCCTGGCTGAATAGGGTTTTCTATAGGAAAACAACTATTCAGCCTGGCTGAATAGGGTTTTCTATAGGAAAACAACTATTCAGCCTGGCTGAATAGGGTTTTCTATAGGAAAACAACTATTCAGCCTGGCTGAATAGGGTTTTCTATAGGAAAACAACTATTCAGCCTGGCTGAATAGGGTTTTCTATAGGAAAACAACTATTCAGCCTGGCTGAATAGGGTTTTCTATAGGAAAACAACTATTCAGCCTGGCTGAATAGGGTTTTCTATAGGAAAACAACTATTCAGCCTGGCTGAATAGGGTTTTCTATAGGAAAACAACTATTCAGCCTGGCTGAATAGGGTTTTCTATAGGAAAACAACTATTCAGTCTGGCTGAATAGGGTTTTCTATAGGAAAACAACTATTCAGCCTGGCTGAATAGGGTTTTCTATAGGAAAACAACTATTTAGCCTGGCTGAATAGGGTTTTCTATAGGAAAACAACTATTCAGCCTGGCTGAATAGGGTTTTCTATAGGAAAACAACTATTCAGCCTGGCTGAATAGGGTTTTCTATAGGAAAACAACTATTCAGCCTGGCTGAATAGGGTTTTCTATAGGAAAACAACTATTCAGCCTGGCTGAATAGGGTTTTCTATAGGAAAACAACTATTCAGCCTGGCTGAATAGGGTTTTCTATAGGAAAACAACTATTCAGCCTGGCTGAATAGGGTTTTCTATAGGAAAACAACTATTCAGCCTGGCTGAATAGGGTTTTCTATAGGAAAACAACTATTCAGCCTGGCTGAATAGGGTTTTCTATAGGAAAACAACTATTCAGCCTGGCTGAATAGGGTTTTCTATAGGAAAACAACTATTCAGCCTGGCTGAATAGGGTTTTCTATAGGAAAACAACTATTCAGCCTGGCTGAATAGGGTTTTCTATAGGAAAACAACTATTCAGCCTGGCTGAATAGGGTTTTCTATAGGAAAACAACTATTCAGCCTGGCTGAATAGGGTTTTCTATAGGAAAACAACTATTCAGCCTGGCTGAATAGGGTTTTCTATAGGAAAACAACTATTCAGCCTGGCTGAATAGGGTTTTCTATAGGAAAACAACTATTCAGCCTGGCTGAATAGGGTTTTCTATAGGAAAACAACTATTCAGCCTGGCTGAATAGGGTTTTCTATAGGAAAACAACTATTCAGCCTGGCTGAATAGGGTTTTCTATAGGAAAACAACTATTCAGCCTGGCTGAATAGGGTTTTCTATAGGAAAACAACTATTCAGCCTGGCTGAATAGGGTTTTCTATAGGAAAACAACTATTTAGCCTGGCTGAATAGGGTTTTCTATAGGAAAACAACTATTCAGCCTGGCTGAATAGGGTTTTCTATAGGAAAACAACTATTCAGCCTGGCTGAATAGGGTTTTCTATAGGAAAACAACTATTCAGCCTGGCTGAATAGGGTTTTCTATAGGAAAACAACTATTCAGCCTGGCTGAATAGGGTTTTCTATAGGAAAACAACTATTCAGCCTGGCTGAATAGGGTTTTCTATAGGAAAACAACTATTCAGCCTGGCTGAATAGGGTTTTCTATAGGAAAACAACTATTCAGCCTGGCTGAATAGGGTTTTCTATAGGAAAACAACTATTCAGCCTGGCTGAATAGGGTTTTCTATAGGAAAACAACTATTCAGCCTGGCTGAATAGGGTTTTCTATAGGAAAACAACTATTCAGCCTGGCTGAATAGGGTTTTCTATAGGAAAACAACTATTCAGCCTGGCTGAATAGGGTTTTCTATAGGAAAACAACTATTCAGCCTGGCTGAATAGGGTTTTCTGTTGGAAAACAACTATTCAGCCTGGCTGAATAGGGTTTTCTATAGGAAAACAACTATTCAGCCTGGCTGAATAGGGTTTTCTATAGGAAAACAACTATTCAGCCTGGCTGAATAGGGTTTTCTATAGGAAAACAACTATTCAGCCTGGCTGAATAGGGTTTTCTATAGGAAAACAACTATTCAGCCTGGCTGAATAGGGTTTTCTATAGGAAAACAACTATTCAGCCTGGCTGAATAGGGTTTTCTATAGGAAAACAACTATTCAGCCTGGCTGAATAGGGTTTTCTATAGGAAAACAACTATTCAGCCTGGCTGAATAGGGTTTTCTATAGGAAAACAACTATTCAGCCTGGCTGAATAGGGTTTTCTATAGGAAAACAACTATTCAGCCTGGCTGAATAGGGTTTTCTATAGGAAAACAACTATTCAGCCTGGCTGAATAGGGTTTTCTATAGGAAAACAACTATTCAGCCTGGCTGAATAGGGTTTTCTATAGGAAAACAACTATTCAGCCTGGCTGAATAGGGTTTTCTATTGGAAAACAACTATTCAGCCTGGCTGAATAGGGTTTTCTATAGGAAAACAACTATTCAGCCTGGCTGAATAGGGTTTTCTATTGGAAAACAACTATTCAGCCTGGCTGAATAGGGTTTTCTATTGGAAAACAACTATTCAGCCTGGCTGAATAGGGTTTTCTATTGGAAAACAACTATTCAGCCTGGCTGAATAGGGTTTTCTATTGGAAAACAACTATTCAGCCTGGCTGAATAGGGTTTTCTATTGGAAAACAACTATTCAGCCTGGCTGAATAGGGTTTTCTATTGGAAAACAACTATTCAGCCTGGCTGAATAGGGTTTTCTATTGGAAAACAACTATTCAGCCTGGCTGAATAGGGTTTTCTATATGAAAACAACTATTCAGCCTGGCTGAATAGGGTTTTTATTGGAAAACAACTATTCAGCCTGGCTGAATAGGGTTTTCTATTGGAAAACAACTATTCAGCCTGGCTGAATAGGGTTTTCTGTTGGAAAACAACTATTCAGCCTGGCTGAATAGGGTTTTCTGTTGGAAAACAACTATTCAGCCTGGCTGAATAGGGTTTTCTGTTGGAAAACAACTATTCAGCCTGGCTGAATAGGGTTTTCTGTTGGAAAACAACTATTCAGCCTGGCTGAATAGGGTTTTCTGTTGGAAAACAACTATTCAGCCTGGCTGAATAGGGTTTTCTATTGGAAAACAACTATTCAGCCTGGCTGAATAGGGTTTTCTATTGGAAAACAACTATTCAGCCTGGCTGAATAGGGTTTTCTATTGGAAAACAACTATTCAGCCTGGCTGAATAGGGTTTTCTATTGGAAAACAACTATTCAGCCTGACTGAATAGGGTTTTCTATTGGAAAACAACTATTCAGCCTGGCTGAATAGGGTTTTCTATTGTAAAACAACTATTCAGCCTGGCTGAATAGGGTTTTCTATTGGAAAACAACTATTTAGCATAGCTGAATTTCCCATATTCTTCAATTTTATTGTTAAACCCTGAATTTGAATTCAAATATTAATTGAAAAATTCTTATAACATTGAAATACGACCTTCCCTCTAACCACAAGTTGTGTTGAATTTAGTTGCGGAACAATGAAGAAGGGTCAAAATGTCTTAGACAAAAAGATAACAGCCATAACGTGTCATGGTGTCAAATGGAAAGTGTGGGATCTGGGTCTTGTGTTGAATTAACTTTAAGCGTTAAAGCTTAACGCGCATAAAAACACACCTACTTCGTTCGCTTGTTTCTTTCGAGAAACGTAAACACAATGGTCTTTGTGTTTAGGCACGTAAGTTATTGCTGGGCAGACGCCTAAAAGTGTGCTTCTCTTTTGTTTATTATTAATAATACCTTTCACTGGCTGTGTCACTGTGTGTGTGAGTGGTGAAACAACGAAAAACTGAAGTTGTTTATTATTGTTTGTCTGTTAGGTTATTTATAATTTTAAACTAGTTTACACTCTGCGCGCTACTACAACTCCTTCTCCTCCTCGTCTTATCACCAAAACTTGTGGTCGTTGTCCTGTCTGCTTGTACCTCCTTACTTGTCCTCCCTCCCCGGCTGTTGAGTAAATAAAAAATATATTTCATAAAGCTGCCATTACAGTTCTAACCAAAAATAGACATGAACTAAAAATGTGTGGTGTTTGAAGATTTTTTTGTTCGAGAAAGTTATGACCACCATAGCGAACGTGAGAAAATTTATGAAGCTATTTACCGCCACCATTCACAGGCTAAAAGTTAAAATTAATTTATGATTGTTGGTTGGCCTTTTTGGGCTAATTCGTTGACGTTTTTTAACACAAAACCAAACAATCCAACCAATATGTTACGTATGCAGACCAAAAAATAAACAGACATGTCCTAACAATTTCCGCCACGTTTTAAAGAAGAAGCACCACACGCACTTTGCTTTTCCAAGAAAAGAAAAAAAACCAGGCAGTCGCAAAATGATTTATTTGCTTACGGAAGTTAATAGTTGTTTGCGCGTCGTATGGTTATTTTTCTCGTAGTTATTGTTGTTGTTGTTGCTGTTTGATTGCCTACTTGTGGGCCTGTTCAGTTGCTGCTGGGTGGTGGTATCCTTGCGTTTTAAATAATAATGACATCAATATTAATTCCCATTAAAATGGTGTTTATGAGCATTTAATAAAACAAAGAGTGAAAAGAACAAAAGAAAAGAACAGAACAGATACGCAGGTCTTCAGTTGACATCAGCAATTACAAGCTACTTTTACGCTCATAGAAAAATAAACACGCCGACACACACGCTTATACACTCCCCCTTTGGCAATGTCATAAATGACTAAACATGCCTTTACATACCTCCTTGAAACGGAGGGGTCAATGAGTTTCTGTTGCCGGGTGTAATGCTGTGTCTGTTTGTCTCCTCCTCCTCCCTATTAAAATAGGTGTGTTGTAGTTTATATTTGTGTAAATGTGACGGCGTGTGTGTGTTTTTTTTTTTTTTGTTGGTCAGTCATTAAATTATATTAATAAAAACTATTGTTATTTTACGTACGTCACAATATTTGACAGTTTCCCACTGATGTTTCGAGAAATTTAATATGCCATTTCTACCTTGCAAGAGTTAATTACACTCGAAATTTGTACGGGAATTTTTGTAAGGAGAACGTCCATCTCACATATCCCAATAATACCTTAAAAAAAACCATCCTTCATTCGAAGCTGATAAAGATGGGGCAATGTGAAGGCGTAAACCTATACCTACAAATTTCAGGTGGAAAGTTCTGCAACCCCAACGATAGATTATTGTGTCCATAACCTTGAAAATACCGAAAATCGGGAGGTACCGTTCTATGGGGGCTATATGAAGGCGTGGACCTATACCGGCATATGGAAAGTTTTATACCCCAAATGAAGACTAAATACCAAATTTCAGCCATTTCGGTGGAATATTAAGGCCACAACGTTCAAAATACCGGAAATCTGGAGGTACCTTTCTATGGGGGCTATATGAAGGCGTGGGCCTATACCTTCAAAATTCTGGGGAAAAGTGTTATACCACCAACGGAGACTAAGTACCAAATTTCAGCCGTTTTGGTGTGATAATGAAGCTATAACCTTCAAAATATCGTAAATCGGGTGGTAACGTTCTATGGGGGCTATATCAAAACATGGACCGTACATAGCCCATCTTCAATACCAAACATCCTTGGAGTAAAAGAAACTTCCATACCAAATTACAAAGCGCTATCTTAAAAAATGTGAGCTGTATCTTGATTTCAACAGACGGACATGGTTATATCGATATAGAATTTTACCCTGATCAAGAATATATATACTTTATAGGGTCTCCGATGAATATTTCGATGTGTTAAAAACGGAATGACAAATTTAAACCGAGAATATGCTAATTATCTACTTTTAAAGCATCCTCTCTGAGAGAAGGTGCTTTTTGAAAATAGATGAATGCTCTCACCGTGCATTTGTATGCAGAATCGTAATTTAAATTAAAGATGTGTGCTCTTTTTGGTCATCACTGTTTTAGAGTTTCATCTCAAAGACTACCTTCCTGTTCCCTCAAAAAGAATTTTCATTTTGGTGCATTTTCTCAGTGAGAAGGTGGTCTTAGTGTGAGAAGTTACTTTATGCACCTTCCCTCTGAGATATGGCGGTCTATAAAGCATTTTCTCAGAGTGAAAGTGCCTTTAATATTTTTATCCAAGAGAGGAGGCATTTTTAGAGACTACTCTCAGGGAAAAATTGTTTTTGAAAGCCATCTCTCGATAAGAGGTGTTGGCGTTAGAGGTAAGAAGTTATTAATTGTACTAATCCTCTCAGCGAGAAGGTGCCATCTCTCCGAGAGAAAGTGCTTTCAGAGCTTCATCTCAAGATAATTTTCCAACCATCACACTCTAAAGCAGGGGTGCTCAGAAAAGTTGGTGTATTAGTAGTGGTAAGGCACTCTCCCCATTGCTAAGCAATGACAAATCAGAAATAAAGAGAGAATACGTGTGGTTTGTTTTTACGCTACCGTAAGGAAGCGAGCACCAATGCTCTAAAGACACACGTTGAAACTTTCATATTAAACTTTCACAGGTGAAGGAGCTCCTTCATCTCCGCTCACTCCCAAAAGCTGTTAAAGTTTCAACGTGTGGCTTTAGAGTAAGATAATGTTCTTCTTGTTGCACATTCTCAGTGAGAGCATGCTTTTTAGAGTCTTCTCTTAGTGAGAAAGAGCGTAATAAGCAATGATGAACACGAAGAGCGAATTTGAATGGTGTTCATCTATGGTTATGAGCCCCTCTTTCTCCTAGAGATTGCCCATTTCAGTGAATTATCTCAGTATAAAGGTGCTTTGAAAAGCCTTCTCTCAGTGAGATTGCGTGTTTAAGGCTTTTCTAAAAGAAACGTTACTTTTGAGAGCCTCCTCTCCTATAGGAGGTTCATTTTATAATCTTCTATCAGAGATACGACACATTTGAGTACACTCTCTCTCAGAGAAAAAGTGCTTTTTAGAGATTTCTCTCAAAGACTTTCCTTGTCGTTTGCAGGTCAGGAAGTGCTTCTTACAGACATCTCTAAAAGAGAAGGTTCTTCAATGTCTTCTATAACATTAAAGGTGTTTTAGTATCTTCTCTGCAATAGAATGTGCTTGTTGAACCTTTCCCTAGGAAAAACTGCCGTTTAAATCCTTTTCTCAAAGAGAAATGGTTTCAATAATTCAAAAAGAATAATAATAAACTTATCGATAGAGAATAGTAGAGCTTCTCTGAAAGAAAATGAATATGTTATTACACCACAACTATCACTAAGGATGAAGTTTTCTTAAGGTCATTATCTAAGGGAGGAGTCCTCTTGGAGCTTTCTCTAAGAGAAAAATGATTTTTACAGCGTGTTTTTGTAAAAAGTTTTTGCCCTTTCGTTCGTCGATTTCATGAAAGAAGACACAATTTGGTTTTCATAGCGGTTGACGTTTGTATTCGTGTGACAAACAAATGAAAGCTTTTTATTTTCGTAATTTTTTGGTTTTCGTAACAAAATCAGACGAACGTATACATCAAAAATAAACGAATGGAAAAGACCCATCGTTTTGAATGAAAATTAAATAATTTGAGTAATAAATGGCACAAAACACACGAAAACTGGAAGGGAATGCAATTTTATTTATTTCCATAGAAGCACACGCGTATATGTACATCCGTTTCTTCATATTATCAAAATTATTTTTGGACAAATTTGATTACATTTTTTCTTATTTCTTGTTTTTCATCTGTTTATCGGGGTTGCCATCAAGTAACTCATTTTACGTGCAGATGCCTATGCAAAATTCACAAAATAAGTATCATGGAAACCCTGAAATATAAAAGCTTTTATGAAATAGACGAAAGCTTTCAGATAAAAATGAATGGTTCGTAAAATTTTACAAGAACCAAAATTTGAACGTATACGTTTTAGTACGAACGGTTCGTGTGACAGGCAAGCATTTTTACAAAAACACCCTGTTAGTACTCTTTTGGTCTCTCTCAAACAGAAGTTGCTGTTTAGAGATTGCTCAACTCCAAGTGAGAAGAGCTTCACACAGCCATTTCTAAGAGAGAATATTCCTTAGCATCCTCTCTCCCAAAAGAAGAAGTGATTTTAGAACCCCCTTTCAGATTAAAACTATTTTTGGAGATTTCACTCACAGAGAGAAAAAGTGTTTGAGAAATGTCACCATAGACAAAAGATGCGGTTTTTGGCCTCTCTAAAAGAAATAATATTTTTTTATTGCCTTCTCCTCGAGAAAGTTTGATCTTGTAAGCACTCTCTAAGGGAGGAGATGCTCTTAGTACTTTCTGTACTCCTTCGATATTTCGCTAATAGAAAATTGTGTTTTTGTGAGAAGTTTACCTTTTTTAGAAATTTATTTCTTCATATGAAAGGTCACACCTTGAGCAACATCCGATTTTTTACTAAAGCAGTTGGTGGTGCCCACTGTAGCTCAAAATTTCGATGTTAACGAAAAAAGTTTACAGTTTCTTCGCTATAAATCCGTAAAAAAAATTTCAAAGTCTCTCCCATAACGACAATCTTTTTGTGTGTGTGTGTGTAATAATCCCACAAAAACATATGAAGATCGGATAACGAATTTTCCCTTTCTAACGCTCATATCTCAGCCCTTTTTTGTCCGATCGATTCGAGCCTCCTCTATCCGTACCTTAAAATGAGCCAATAAAACAATCCGATTTTTCTTTTTAATTTGTAGATGGCCGTAACCCCTTCTAAGAGAACAGGTGTTATTAGAGCACTATGAGAGTTCTAAAGGGCTCTCTTCAAGAAAAATTGTGCTTTTACATATTTCTTCGGAAGAAAAGGTACTCCTTAAGACTTTCTCAAAGAGAAGGTACCTTTTCATGACTTTCCTCAGAAAAATGTGATTATTAGAGCAATCTACCAGGGAAAGGATACCTTTGGAATCTCCCTTAGGAGAGAATGTACAGTTTAGTGAATTCTTTTTAAAAGAAGATAAAAATGCCCTTGGAGATAATATGCCTTTCAGAGCCTTCTCTCAGAGATGTTTTTTTAGCTGTCGTACTAAAACAGAGTTCTATAAAGACCCAAAATTCTTCTGCATAGAACAGAGGACTTAACTGATCTTCTTTTTGATGTCTTTTGCAACACAAAGGACCGCATAAGACCTGTAATGTGTTTTTCGAAGCCCCTAAGAGAATTCGAAGGTCTCATAAAAGGTCCACGAACACTTTTTATAACTCCGGAAGGTTCTTTGTAAATCACAAAAGCCTTATGAGGCCACATAAGTCCTCTGGTTTACACTGTGCAACATTTTTAAGATAATCTTGTGCAAACAATTTGAACTGAGGATTTTTGGAAAGTACAAACCCAAACGACAAAAACCCAAGTTGGGTTTTGTTGTGTCAGATCCAGCTTGGATTTTATGGCCCCATCTAAACATGGTTAAATATTGACTTTTTAAAGCTTTACGGGGCTATATCTCTGAAACTAATGCGAATCTTCTTCTGACCTCTGAAGCAAATTTTTAGATAAGGGCAAGAATAAAATATTTGGAGTAATAATGAACTCGAAAAACTACATTTATTGCCTCAAATTTTATAAAATATCTAAAATGCCGATAATTTGTATACATTTCGCAACATATCTCCAAAACCGTTAATTTTTTTCTTAATGGTTTCTTTTGGGAAAATATTCGCTGGAATGTGATACACAACTCCTCGGAACATACAATTGTTGTAAATTGTTTCTAGTATATTTGTCAACGACCATTTATCAATTATGTGGTGAAATCCGAAATGCGAGAATAAACTGTTGGTGTGAACTGTATTTGAAATACGTGTTGTTGCAAACTACCGCTGAAACAACATGAAGTAAGCAGTTTAGAGTTTCAGAATTTTCTGAAAAATTTTAAGATCTTTATTTGGAATAGGTTACTTGGTTCAACTCCCAGTAGTTAAGCTGATACTGACCAGAATTTCAGCAATTATATAAAATTTTCTATATTTTATCGATTTTGATGCCCTAGATGGAGTTTTTCTTATATGTTCAAAATATAGGTTTTACTAGTTTAGGGCTACAATATTGCCAAAGATAGCAAGGCCAAATCCCTAATCGTTTCTGAGATACAGGCCCGATAAATGCAAAACACTTTAGCTTTAGCCCGGTTTAGATGAGGCCATAAAATCCGAACTGGATCTGACCCTACTTGCGTTTTTGTAGTATCAATATGTACTTTCAAAAAATGCATACTAGAAGTTGTTTGCATTTATTCTTTATATCCACATACATATCTTTAGTCTTTTGTATTGTTGTAGAAGGTTGCCGGAGACCACCGAAACCTCTGGGACATTCTATATGTTTCCAATTGATTTTACAAATTTGTATACACCCAGAAGGTCTCTAAAGATCATTCAATAGCCCCAGAAGACTTTTGACACCTTGTGCGGCCTAATGTATTCTACCAATCTTCTCCGCGAACTTCAGAAGACCCCCTAAAGAGTTCTTTATAGCCCCAGAAGCTTCCTATGAACGCTATCTGCGGAATTCGAAATAGCTTACAGATAAATCGTTTTTTAGTTGTCGTACTAAAATTACGTTTTCTCAACGTTGAGTAGATGGTGATTTTAAGTAGATTCTACCATGATGCTTGGTGGTACCACCGCTCAAAGAAAGTACTTTAAGGGACTTTTTTTATAAAGGGAAACTTAGTTGCTAAATAAATTAAAATTAGCATTTTGGAATCTTCTCCCAAAAAAGTGTGTGATTGAATATTTGTGCTATTTTAATAACACAGTAATATCAAGATCTGAAATGACCTGGAATACCATTGCTCGTACTGGGATTTCGAAGGCAATTTTTAGTTAATGAGAGAATTAAATTTTTTTCATGGATTTATTGTCGGATTCAAGCCTAAATCAATATTGTTGTTGTTGTAGCAGCACAGAAACCTACGTAGATGCATAGGTTTAATGCTTCATGATTGATATTGTTCGGTTGTCGCGCTGGCCCTATAATACCTTCCCAAATTATTGATTCTTCCTTATTTTTATGTCACCACACATTTAAGCAGGTTCGTCGTTTTTACTCTATGTTTAAAGGATAACATTATAACACTGAAGTTTCTTGGAACGATTTCAATTGTGACAGTTGTGCATTTTTCCCTGAGTGTAGTTTCCTCATCACTACTTCAAAAGAATGCAATAAATGGATGAATTTTATGACATTTTATTAGCCTTCGCATATGACTTGTAATTTGTTCTCCGCAATATCAACATCAGCGTTAATAACAACAACGTCAGGCGTAGTAATCAATTATAACGAGCAAATATTTGTTTGACATTGGTTGGCATCATTCATGTTCCCAATTCGCAAGAACTGGAGGACAGAAGAAGTTCTTGTTAACAACACAAAATAATATGTGATAGGACATTTGCCCACAAGACAGCTAAGCTATTTTCCAATATTGTGAAATTATTAGTATTTAAGCCTCATATAGACAAAAATTTCCTCCATTTTTTAGACGTAACATGGAGAACAAACAAGGAACTAATTATGATCATATCCTCCACATATGTATGTATGTACCTAGTTCTTGAGTTCACAATATTGCTATTAATAGCATACATCTTTAATTAACTTTAGCCAAGGCAACCTAAGTCAACATATTTGGTAATTCCTTTAGCCAGCATCACTTTTTAGCCTGAACATTGTTGGCATTGCACCACAGAATCGTTTGTAACCTAATACAAATTACTTTTTCCCATATTCAAATACTAAGATGACTCTTTTAATATTGAAAAGTGCACAGCCTAGTTTGATTTGCTTTCATTTTACGGCGCCTCCATCCCCGTCTCCCTCTCTCCCCCCTTGATATGTCATTGGATTTATGCCAGTTATGGTTTGTTTACTTACTTACACCATGACACTGTTACCAACTGTAGAGCAAAAAAACGACTAATTCCACTCCGTTAAGAAACTAGAATACCGCTTTGTACCACACATTTGCAGACAAAAAGACCGCCGATGCCACCAAACTGTGAATGCAGGATGCTTCTACAAGGACTCACAGCACTTCATGCTAAATTACATTTACCCGCTGCACTAAAACTAAGAACTGCACTTAGATGTTAAGAAGTGAACTGTTGGCTTGTGGTTTCCAGTTTGATGCACAAACTTAGAAGATGTTTGAGGTTTCGACAAAAACAAAATGAACACAAAACTGCATTAACATTCTAGCAAAAATTTGTGTGACACAAAATATGAGTGTAAGTTAATGTGTGTGTGAAGGATAAAATGGGTTATTAGATAAGTAGCAGGACATAGATGAAAAATTTGACGAATGATATTCTAAAATTAAAAGGAAGACGATGTCTCGATAAATATTTAATATTTCCTGTCCTCCTTTGGTAGTATGAAATATTCGCCTAAAATTATGCACAAAAATTTAAAATAATTTGTCTATGCGGTATATTTTGAAATATAGATGGCGCCATCGTATACAGATATTACAGTTAAAATATTCGTCTTGCAGTTTTCGTTACTTTTTAGGACAAAAAAAAATCTTTTAAAACTAAAATTCTCTCAGAAAGACTGAACTTTGAACTTAGAACTTTTACTTAAAGATAAAATGCTTTTCACGACATTCTCTCAGGGATGCTTTTACCTATCGTACTAAAACAAACCTCTATAATGGCCAGAAATTATTCTGTATAGCACAGAGTTCTTAGCTTATCTTCTTTTGATGCCCTTTGGTCCACAAAGGACTACACAAGACCTCTTATGAGTTCTTCGAAGCCCCTAAGAGACTCCTAAGGTCTCATGAAAGATCCACGAAAAGGTGTTTATAACTTTAGAAGGTTTTTGGGGTTTCTGTATAGTTACATATAATCTCCGAAGTCGCGTATAAGCCTTGTCAGGCCACAAAAGTTCTCTGAACTATTTTTTATATTTCCGAGAAAGTTTCTGAAATTTTCGCATAAAACAATTTGTCCATGTCGTATATTTTGAAGTATAGATGCGCCATCGTATATATATATATTACAATTCAAATATTCCTCTCGCAGTTTTCGTTACTTTTTAGGAAGCATATTTCAAAAATACCACGTGATCATCTAACTTATAATAAGCAGTTGCAGACTGTAGCAAAAGTTCAAGGCCCTAGATTAAGCCGTTTGCCTAGGGAGTTCATAATCAAGCAGTAAGTGAATTTCCATTAAATGTTGATAACCCATAAGTAGCTGAACAAAGAAAAAAATCCGACGAAAAATATTGAAGAACAGAAGCTAGAAAATCGAAGACGATGTCTCAATATAACATATTCCGCCAGGTAGTATGTTCGTAAAACTTGTCTAAATATGATGCTGCTTCTGAAATATAGAAGGCACCGTGGCATATATACAGCTCTACAAGAATCTTTTCAGGGTAAATACAACGCAAACGTTTTAAGGACCATGATCTGCGAATCTGCATCTTGTATGTTCGGAATGTTTATAGAGAAGGTGCAGTCTTCGCATTGGCAGATGTACTTGAAAAATACAAGGCCGATATTACAGCCATACAGGAAATACGATGCATTGGGAAAGGCGTCACAACAACACCTAAAGGTGACGCACTGTATTATAGCTGCCATGACGTAAAGCATGAGTTTGGTTGCGGATTCGTAGTTAGTCGGAGACTAAAACATCTGGTATCCAGCTTCACCCCAGTGAATGAAAGACTTGCTGCAATTCGAATAAAAGCTAAATTCTTCAACATCAGCTTTATTTGCGCTCATGCTTCCACTGAAGAAAAGGACGAACAGACCAAAGATATATTTTACGAGCGCTTAGAAGAAACATATGACCGTTGCCCTGCCCATGACATTAAAATCATTCTAGGCGATTTTAATGCCAAAATTGGAAAGGAGAATATCTTTGGCCCAACAGACTCCACAGTGAAACATCTGACAATGGTATGTGGCTGATAGACTTTGCAGCTGCAAAAACATGGTAGTTAACAGTACCAGATTTAATCATCTCGATATTCATAAGAGCACCTGGCTATCTCCAGATGAAAGAACAAGTAATCAAATTGATCACGTTGTGATAGATGGAAGACATTCATCGAGCGTGTTGGATGTACGATCGTTCCGAGGCGCAAACATTGATTCGGACCACTACCTTGTTGCAGCAAAGGTACGCATCCGCTTAAACGTAATAAACAAAGTACGAACAGACACAACACGAAAGTTAGACATCGGTAAACTGCAATCACAACAGATAGCCACAGCATATTCCACTCAACTAGCCCAATTGCTTAATCAAAGCACTCCTCATCCCGATAACATATCAGCGCAATGGCAAAGTATTGCCCACTCCATGCAAACAGCCGCAAAATCCATACTTGGATACCAGAGACCTCCACCAAGGAATCCATGGTATGATCAGGAGTGTCGTGCTGCCACCGAAGATAAAAATGCGGCATATAGGGCTACTTTACAATCCGTAGCAACGCGTAGCGCACGAGAGAGATACAAGGAGCAACGTCTTTTCCGCAGGAAAATATCAGCGAAACCGACGAAGATACCACTGTCCAATCCCCGAAGATGGTATTGAATGTATACCGCCTAGCCAAGATGAGGTAAAGACAGCAATAAATCGGCTGAAGAATAATAAGGCAGCAGGAGCCGATGGCTTACCAGGCGAGCTGTTCAAAACCGGAGGCGACACGCTGATAAGGTGTATGCATCAGCTAGTTAGCACCATCTGGCAGGAAGAACGTGTACCCGACGATTGAAACCTGAGTATCCTGTGCCCCGTCCACAAGAAAGGAGATAAGAATTTATGCTCCAACTATAGGGGCATAAGTTTTCTCCCTATCGCCTACAATATAGTGTCAGGGATATTGTGCGAACGACTAAAGCCCATTGTCAACGAAATAATTGGACCATACCAATGCGGCTTTAGACCTGGCAAGTCCACCATTGACCAGATATTAACCCTGCGGCAAATCCTGGAGAAGACCCAAGAGATGCAGATCGACACCTACCACCTATTTTTCGATTATAAAGCAGCCTTCGACAGCCCGCTACGTTCAAAGGTATTTCAAGCAATGTCTGAATTTGGTATCCCCGCAAAGCTCATTCGGCTTTGTAAAATGACTCTAACTGACACAAGATCTTCAGTTAAAATAGGAAAGAACCTCTCCGAAGAGTTTGGTACCAAAAGAGGTTTCAGGCAAGGAGCCAGCCTTTCGTGTGATCTTTTCAACATCCTGCTAGAAAAAGTTATACGAGAGGCAAACGTCAAAGTAAGTGGCACAATCTACACAATAGTCACATGTTATTTGCTTATGCTTATGATATAAACATCGTGTGACAATCAGTAAAAGAATTAACCGATACCTTTATGAAGGTCGAAGGAGAATCTGCTAAAGTGGGTCTGGCGGTAAACGGCGAAAAGACCACGCTGATGGTATCGACGCGCAATGCGTCCATTGATATCGGACCAACTGTTGAAGTTGGTTCCTATAATTTTGAGGTAGTAAAAGACTTCGTATACCTCGGTACCGCCGTAAACACAACAAACGGCATGAGTTGTGTAATAAAAAAAGAATTGTATTGGCCAACATATGCTACTTTGGCTTAAGTAAGCACTTTCAAACAAAGCCACAACTCGTCAAACAAAAATAACGCTTTACAAAACACTGATACTACCCGTGCTGATATATAGTTCCGAAGCCTGGGTACTTGCGCAAGCACACAAGGCAGTGCTTGGCGTATTTGAGAGAAAATTTCTTCGAAAGATCTACGGACCGATCTGTGTTGACGGTGAATATCGACGACTTATGAACCACGAGCTGTATCTGCTATACAACGACATCAATATAGTTAAACGTATCGAGATGCAGCGATTGAGTTGGCTAGGCCATATAATAAGAATGAGTGATGATGAACCCGCTAAAAAGGCGTATAAATTCGAGCCACATGGCGGTGCACACAGAATTGGCAGGCCAAAGAATAGATGACGCAAACAAGTAGATGAAGAGATGACAAGACGCGGTATTCCAAAAAGCGAAGCACGAAACAGAGAGAATTGGAGATCTTAGTTCGGTCTATGGAACAAATGTTCTGTAATGGGCCAGCTAAGTAAGTAAGTATATTTTGAAGTATAGATGGCGCCATCGTATACATATATTACAACTCAAATATTTGTCTAGCAGTTTTGTTTACTTTTTAGGACAAACAATCTTTTAAAATTAAGATTCTCTTAGAAAGACTGTGCTTAGAATTTTTATTTTTCAGGACCTTCTCTCAGAGATACTTCTACCTATCGTACTAAAACAAAACTCTGTAATGGCCCAAAATTATTCTGTATAGCACAGAGGACTAAGCTTACCTTCTTTTGATGCCCTTTGGACCACAAAGGACCATATAAGACCTCTTATGAGTTCTTGGAAGCCCCCCGAGACTTCTAAGGTCTCATAAAAGGTCCACGAAAATTTGTTTATAACTTTAGAAGGTTTTTTGGGGTTTCTGTAAAGGTACATATAATCTCCGAAGTCCTATGTAAGTCTTGTCAGGCCACATGAGTCCTCTGAAACTATCCGAACAATAATTTAAAACAATTTGTCTATGTCGTATATTTTGAAGTATAGATGGCGCCATCGTATGCATATATTACAATTCAAATATTCCTCTGGTAGTTTTCGTTACTTTTTAGGACAAATATTTCTAAAATACCGCGGAATCATTTAACTTATAAGCTGTTGCGTCCTCTAGCAAAAGTTCAAGGCCCTAGATTAAGCCGTTTGGCTAGGGAGCTCATAATCAATCAGTAAGTGAATTTCCATTAAATGGAGTATCAAATAAGTAGCTGGACAAAGAAGAAAAATCTGACGAAAAATATTCAAGAACAGAATCTGGAAAATCGAAGACGATGCCTCGATTTAACTTATTCCGCCTGGTAGTATGTTCATAAAACTTGTCTAAATATGATGTTGCTTGTGAAATACAGATGTCACCGTGGCATATATACAACTCTACAAACCCTCTCGCAGATTTTAGAATCTTTAAATACAGCGAAAAATACTGCCGCTTCATCCAACTTTGAAGTAGTTTCGCTCTCCTGCAAAATATCACGGCCCTAGATTAAGCCATTTGGTTCGAGCGTTCGTGATCAATCAGCAAGTGATTTTTTATTAAATAAGTTATCAGATAAGAAACTGCACAATGTTGAAGGGTATTCAAGGACAGAAATCAGAAAATCAATGGCAATGCTTCGAATTAATACTTATGGCCTGCTTCTCTAAGGAATTCGAATCTAGGGATTCGAATTAAAATTCTTTCGAATTAGTACCTACCAAACTCCTGCTGCTGTAGAACAATTTTGTTTCTATGACAACAAAAACCAATCATAATGTTGTTTACTTGGAAGTATAGATGACAACGTTGCACATTTTAAAATAAAGATGGCGCCATGGCTTACATTACAACTGAAGGTTCATTAGGGGTTTCTGTAAAGTTACAAATTATATCCGAAGTCTTATGTAAGCCACAAAAGCCTTGTGAGGCCACATAAGTCCTCTGCACTATTTTTATATCCACAGAAAGTTTCTGAAATATTCGCATAAAAGAATGCACAATAATTTAAAACAATTTGTCTAATGCTGTATATTTTAAAATATAGATGGTGCCAGCATATACATATATTACAATTCAAATATTCCTCTAGTAGTTTTCGTTACTTTTTAGGACGCATATTTGAAAAATACCACGTGATCATCTAACTTATAAGCAGTTGCGTTCTGTAGCAAAAGTCCTAGATTAAGCCGTTTGCCTAGGGAGTTCATAATCAATCAGTAAGTGAATTTCCATTAAATAGGTTATCAAATAAGTAGCTGGACGAAGTTGAAACATCTGACCGAAGGCGATGCCTCAATATAAACTTATTATTTATCCTCCTCCCTAAGTTTTATTACAAATCAATATCAACATTATCAACAAATACCAGCGCATTATCCAACTTTAAGACCAAAAATAAAGCCGATTGTCTTGGGCGTTGATCATCAAGCAGAAAGTGACTTTTTCAGTGCGCTGTGAACTCTTTTGTGTTACCGTAACAGATCAATTTAGCCTCCAAAAAGCCTATGAGGACTTCTAAATAGCTATAAAAGTTTTCTGTGGCCACATGTACCTTAATGGTAGACGTACTTTAGGTTATAGCGGGCCACCAGAAATAGTATAAGGAATCTCAAAGGCGTTTGACATACCATAAATATCCTACAGATTTATATTAGTATCCAGAAGTTTAATTTTGGTCTTCTGGGTTCTTTTGGGTCTTTTAGGTACCAATATTAGACTTGATATTGGAGTTCATTAAAAACGTAAAAGTCTCTTTGGGATTTCTATAGAGCTAAAATGGTCTCTGAGACCGTTTCTTTATGCCACGCGTACCACGTGCGACCTACTTCATATTATTACGAAAGTAACTGGTGTATTTTAGTTAATTTGGACAAATTTCTGCTAATTTGGGAAATTTGAATTGTAACGTAAATTTTCATTAAGCATTTAGTTTATTTAAATCAAATTTACAACAACAATTACAGTATAGAATTCCAGTCACTACTTTTATTTTAATCAAATTTACAACAACAATTACAGTATAGAATTCCAATCACTACTTTTCTATGTTTGTTTTGTTATAGTTCTTATCATACGCTTTTAGTTCTCTATTTCTCTCTTTTGCAACAACAACTGTATGGAGTTTCCAACAATTATGAATTTATCGCTTAGTCTTAATTTGCACTGTTTACCTAGCTATTGTTGTTGTTCTATTTCTTTTTATTTATTTTGACTATTCGATTATGCTTCTGCATTGAACCCCTTCTTCTCTCCCTTATTTACTACCACAGCCCCGTCCTTAACACTCACCGGTCTGTTTGTATGTGCGTACATGTGTGTATTTGCCAATCGGTTACCAGTTCGCCTGAACATTGTAGAACATCCCAGATCAATGGCACTAGAACAGTCTATGTAGCAGCGGGCACATATAAATACGGGAAAGGAGCGGCTGGAAGTTTAGTTGTGATTTATAACGCGATCTGAAACCGTAAGTGTAAGTAAAGAAGTAAAGTGAAAACTAACTGAACTGAAGTCTTGTGTGAATAACTGAAGTAAAGTCAATAAAGCATTGTATAATCGTAATCTAAAACGAACCCTCGTTTTATTTGGTACAAATCGTACCGGGGAATAAAACAACGTCTACACGGGATTAAGTTAAACCCTAATTCCGTTACAATATCACACATGACATTCTCCATTGCATATAAGTACTTTGCGGTTGTCCTTATAGCCAAAGAAAGTTTTGGAAGTCTCTTCGAGATTTCTATGCCGACAAAAAAGGACTTTGAGGTGTTCCACATCTCACAAAAGCACTTCTTCAAATGTCGTATTAACAGTATAAAGGCTTTAAAATGTTATTCTTAGCTATAGAAGTCTTTGGCGTAACCAAATCAAGCTTGTGAGAATTTTTTTAAGGCCGTATTAGTCTTTCCGGGATTTCTATGGACCTAAAAATATCTCAGAGAGTTTCTGTGTGATACCAAAGACATGTGCGATCATTACATGCTCGTCTTTATAGCCGAATAAGGTTTTTTCAAGTATCTTCGAGATTTTTATGCCGCTGAAAAAGGTATCTGCGGCATTCAATATGCCACAGAAGTCGTGTGGGGCCCTCTACATGTCGCCCAACAACTTCTACATGTGTTCTTAGGACTTAAATGGCATTTTAACAGCCCCAAAAGGTTGGTGAAGTCGTCTTCATGCCACCGAAGAAGGCTTTTGAAGCCCTGAAAAACATCCCTGAAGTATTCTGTATACCATAGAAGGATTTCTATGGAGCTGAAAGAGGTCTCAGATGGCATTGACAGGCCACACAAGTCATCAACTACCATTACAACACCTTCTGCATGTCCTATAACTACTTTGAGCTCGTCTTTATGCCAATATAAGGTTTTTGAAGGGTCCTCTAGACTTGTGTGCCGCTTAAAAATATCTCTGATGTATTACGTATGCCACAAAACACGTGTGAAACCCTCTAAATTTCACATCAGAACTTCTACATGTACTATGAGAACATCAGTGCCGTTTCTTCATGCCACAGGTAACAGCAGGTTTTTAAAAGCCTGGAAAACGTCTCTGAGGTATTCTGTATATCATAGAAGGATTTCTACGGAGCTGAAAAAGGTTTAAGATGGCATTGGTAGGCCACACAAGTTTCGAAGCGTTCTCGAGTCCTGTATGCCGCTGAAAAAGGTATGAGGTTTTCTGTATGCCACAGAAGTCATGTAAAGCCCTCTACATGTCACAAAAGAACTTCTTCATGTACTATGAGAAACTGAGTAACATTTTAAAACCCCAACAGATTGGTTAATTCTTCCTCATGTCGCAGATAGCCACGGATGGTTTTTGAAGCCCCCCCCCCCCCCTGAAATTTATGTGTCGCTGAAATAGGTCTTTGAGATAATCTGTATGAAACAGATGTTGTGAGAGACCATCTACATGTCAGATAAAAACAACTAAAAATTCGGAGTTTGTCTTAAAAGCCTCGAAATTTTGTTTGAATGACTTCTGCTTAACGAGACAAGGTTACTGAGGTCTTATATATGGCACAGAGGCCCTTGATGTAAACTTAAGACCCCAAAAGATTTTTTCTATAGACTTCTACTGATCTATAGAATGTCCAGTCTGTCCTTCTTTAAAGCTGTATAACACAGATAAATCAGTCAGTCTTCATTTGATAGCTTTGGGGCAACAGAGAACCACTTAAGGCATCTTACAGGGTCTTCGGAGCCCCCGACAGTATTTTAAGGCCTTTTGAACAGCCCATAGGTTTTCTGCAGACTTCTACACAGCCAGAGGTGAATTACTGGGACTGATTTATTACTATAAGAGGTCCACGGGAAGTTTTTTATTTCCAGAAGACTCTAAGGGACTTCTCTACAGTCACAAATGTTCCCCTGACGTCCTATATATATGTTACAGAAGTCTTTTGGGCCAACATATGTCCTCTGAGTTAATCAATATATCCAATGAAGGTTTCCTTAGTCTTCTGTATAGCTGTAGAAGGGATTCGAGAGACCAACTAGTCTTCTGAAGTCTTCCGTATATTATCAGCTAATTTTGAGGATTTTAAACATCCGCAAAAGGAATTGTTTATGCCGCAAAAGTCGTTAAAGACATCGCTATGTTAGCAGAAGGCTCCTTAAGTTTTTTGTGTAGTCGCAGAAGATTTTTGTCACCACAGACAGCTTGTGCGGTCTAACGTATTCCACAAAAGGACTCTGAGAACCACATAAACACTCTAAGCAGTTTTTTGTAGCTCCAAGAACTTTTAAATAGCCACAGAAGACCTTCAAGAAAATCCCAAGAATTATGAGAAGAAGTCATCCAGAACCACAGAAGACCTCAGAGGAGTTCTTTAAAACTCCAAAAGCCTTGAATGAAGTTTTAAATAGTCACAGAAGGCCTTTGTTGTGAGGAGTCTTTTATAGCTCCAAAAAGGTTAGGCAAACTATCATCCAGTCTGTGGGGACTGCCGTATACCACAGAGAGCACCTGGACAACGCAAATTTCGGAGGTTTTATATAGCCACAGAAGACTCTAGAAGACTAGATCCAGTTTCGAAAACCTTAGAAGACTTCCATGGAGTTATTTACAGTCCCAACAGGCACAGAAGGCCTCTGAGAAAATTTGGAGAGTTGTGAGGCGTCTTTCATAGCTTCAGAAAGCTTCTGCAAAATATTATCTATTGAGGTCTTCTGTGTGGCATATGAGAATGCATAGGAATACCTAGATCCTTAAAATGTCCGAGGGATGTTCTTATAGCAACAGAAAACTTCTAAATATATTGAGAACTTAAAAAGGTATGAAAAGCCCAAATATTGTTTTCGAGAACACAGAATACCTTTGTGGGACTCTTTATAGCCTCAGAAGTCTTTTGTTGGGGTCTATCCTTCCACAAATGGTCTCTGAGGACTTCAGCATGCCCACAGAAAACATCTGATGAGTTATTTATAGACACAGAAGGTTTCTAAGGGCATAAGGCGTTCTTATAGCTCAATGAGGCTTCTGTGAGGTATCCTTTGCATTACAAAAGGCTTCTACGATCGTAAGAGACACACGAAAAACTATTTGCAGCCTCATAATGTCACAAAATATTCCTAAGGTACTTTTTGGACTCTAAGGCCACAAATGATCCTTGAAAAGTTCTTCGTTTACCTCAAAAGACTTCTGCGTATCTCTATAATCCCACCGAAGATTTTTAAATTTTTTTCATGAGACCTCAGAGGACCCTAAAACACATCAGAGGAGTTTTTTCGTAGCCACAGAGGGCCGAATAGTTAAAAGGGGTCTTCCATAGCTCCAGAATGGTTATACAGACTTTTATCAGGACAGCTACTGAAGGCTTCTTCACTGCATATAATTTATCTTCAAAATTTTTAAAAACACTGGAAAATTCCTAAGATTTTTTGCTTAGACACAGAAGACTCCTGAGACCCCATAGGACTAGTATACCACCACGGTGCTCTTGAAACAATTTTAAATGGAAGGTGCTTACACCTCGGAAGTTTTTGCGGATTCTGAAACTACAATGTTCACAGATGAGAACAATCAAAAAACAAAAAAAATCGCCGGAGCGCTTTTTAAATAAATCGCGATTTAAGTTGACATTTTTAGGGGTTGTTTAGGTTTTCGCGATTTTGCTTAGAAACCGCATTTCCTATCAAAATGGGACTAAAGCAAATATTGTAGCTATGAAAATTCTCTACAAGATCGACCTTTATGGTATTTTCGTAATTTTTACCATTTTTGAGATATAGAAGTTCAACTTGGGATAATGCACTGACTGTATCGCCCCCTTATAAAACAATGTCATGTAGGGTGCGCCTTAACTAACTTTTGATGATAACCGCTTACACAGGGATAGTTTTTGTGAATTCTGAATCAGCAGTGTTCATAGATGAGAAAAATCCAAAAACAAGAAAAAATCGCTGTAGGGATTTTTAAATAAATCGCGGTCAAAATTCACATTTTTACGTGTTTTTTAGGATTTTACGATTTTGGTTGCAAACCGCAAGTCCAATCGAAATGGAGCTAAAGAAAATGTTGTAGCTGTCAAAATTCTCTAGAGGATTGACTTTATCATTTGTTCCCAGCTTGTACCATTTTTGAGATAGGGAAGCTTAGTTTACATTTTTAGTTTTTTTTGTTAGGGTTTCGCGAATTTGCTTGAATACGGTAAGTCGTATCGACATGTGACCTGAGAAAATCTTAAAGCTGTGAAAATTCTCTACAAGACTGGCTTAAGTAACTTATCCTTAGTTGTAACATTTTTATACCCTATACCACAATGTGGAAAAGGGTATAATAAGTTTGTTTTCCCAAAAATTCATGTAACGCCGCGAAATATTCGTCGTAGACCCCTCATGTGGTATACCAAACTTCATATCTCGACGAGATAAAGCGATTTAGCGATGTGTGTCCGTCCGTCCGTCCGTCCGTCTGTCCGTCCATTAAAAATTGTAATCAAGCTAGAGGCCGCAATTATGGACCGATTGTCACGAAATTTAGTATGGAGGTCGGGTTTGGACCAGAATAGAACTGATTAGTTTTTGGCGATGATCGTGAAATGTTAAAGGGATGAAATGGACCAAAAACAAAATTTTTGCTCGATTTTGTAGCCGCTCTGTAGGTCGCAATAATAGTCCGATCGGCGCGAAATTTTAAACGTAGTTTTGGTTTGAGATGAAGAAGTAGCGTGCAAGTCAACGGTATGATCGGATAATATTTAGCGGGTTAAATTGATCAAAACTTTTGTGTGAAAATTGGTAAAATTTCTAATGCACATCTTATAACAGCTAGCCCGGAAAGCTAGTGCACAGGGATAGTGGTATAGGGTATCACATGGTCGGCCCCGTCCGACTATAGTCTGTTCTTACTTGTTTTAGATATATAAGTTTAAGTTGGGAATTTGCAGTCATGACATTGTTTTATAAGGGGGCGATACAGAATTGAATTGAATTTGAATTGTCCCAATTTGAACTTCTATATCTCAAAAACGGTAGACCCACGAGAATATCAGAAAGCGCAATCTTTTAGAGAATTTTCATATCTACATCATTTGTTTTAGTCGCATTTTGATAGGAAATGTGGTTTCTAAGCAAAATCGCGAAAACCTAAACAACCCCTAAAAATGTCAACTTAAATCGCGATTTATTTAAAAAGCGCTCCAGCGATTTTTTTTGTTTTTTGATTGTTCTCATCTATAAACATTGTAGTTTCAGAATCCGCAAAAATTTCCGAGGTGTAAGCACCTTCCATTTAAAATTGTTTCAAGAGCACCGTGCCACACAAGTTCTCTGAGGGCTACAAAAGACCTATGTGAAGTTCCAAAACCCTCAGAAAACCTCTCAGAAAATTATTTGTAACCCAATAATGCCACCAAATGTCCATTAGGTACTTTTTCGCATCTAAGGCCGCAGATGACTCTTGAAATGTTATTTATTTACCTTATGAGACTTCTGCTTACCCGTATATTTCCACAAATTAATTCTTAGGTGTTCCTTATGCGAACTCAGAGGACCACAAAACATATCAGAGGAGTTTTTTGTAGACACAGAAGGCCGCAAAATATTTAGGAGTCCTTCATAGCTCCACAATAGTTATTCACACATTCTCCATAGCTCCAAAATAGTTCTTCAGGCGTTTATCTAGAGAACTAGCGAAGCCTACTACATGACCATATAAGGAATTCATAATCACACCGGAAAATTCCCAAGTTTTTGTATATAGACACAAAAGATACCTGCGACTCCTGAGACCTCAAGAAGGACTAATGAGGACTTAAGTATACCATAGAAGTTCTCTAAAGGCAGCGAAAGACCAATGCAAAGTTCCGAAACCCTCAAAAGACCTCTGAAAAGTTCTTTGTAGCCTCCGATGAACTTCAAATTCGCCCTCGAGAAATTCAGAAGTATTTTTAGGAGTCCGTTATAACTACAGAATGGCTTTGCTGGCTTTTATCTTGTGTTTGGGCACTTCTGTATACCACAGAGGTCTTCTGTGTGAAATAAATAGCAGCTGAAAATTTCCAATTTTTTAATATAACCCCAGAATCCACGAGGGGATTAACATTGTGTAAAGTTTAGAAGGTTTCTGAGACATTTCTCAGTGGCCTCAGAAATGGTAAAAACATGGCCCACTAAATAAATTTTAAAATTTGTCTTAATTTTTGAACCTATAACCTCCACACAAGGCCACACAAACACCTATGTAGTGCATACATGTCATACAAGTTAATGTACTACAACATAAAAAACGCAACAACAAAGCTAAGTATGTGTTGACAGTAAAATTCGATGCCAAACATAACCCTTTACACAACCACATAACATGTCCTTTTCGTTATACGACATGATGCGTTGGTAAGATGTAGTGCACTCCTTCGGTTTCATCAGGGGAAAAAACCAGGGACAGAAGGAAGTAACAAACGAACGAACGTAAAAAAAACAGAAAGTGTGATGGCTTTGTTGGGTTTTAAATTCAAAATGTTTAGCTGAACTATTGCCAAAAGTTCAGTAAAAGACCAACTCTCTACCCCTGGGGTGTTTGAGTAGGGGACAGAGAGGAGAGAGCAGACGTGTGGTTATGTGCGTAAGCAGCACAGGAATCAGCTCCTTTATTGTAGCCACAGCAAATTGTGTTGCAGCTGCTGGTGCTGCATTCGTTGTGGTTTTTTTGTTAAATAGAATTTGTTAAATATGCTAAGTGGAAAAAAGAGAAGGAAAGTCATGTAAAGACTCCGTTTTTTTTTTTGCTTATACATTTTTGTTGCTTTCTGTGTATGTAGTTGTGTGTCAGCTCTTTCGGTTTTGTCGAGTAGCATCTTGCGTTTCCGTTGCAAATAATTTTACAACAATTTGTGTGACTTTGTTTAGCGGTCACTGCGTAAAGTCGCCTGTTTCCTTCCGTTTTGCTATTTTTGGTTTTGTTTGGTCTGTTGGCCTGCCTTTTTGTTGTTGGCGTTCGGTGGTTTCCTTTTAATGTGGTTACAACAGCAGCAATCAGCGCCAGCGTTACGTTCCACTTCCTTTTTTGGCATAGAAAATATTTTTTTACAACATCATCTCCGTCTTAAAGTAGGAAATAATGTTGTTACGTAAGCAATGAACTTTGCTTTATGAGTTCGACTTATGTTGTGGGCTAAGGTAGGTATTGGAAGGAGTTTGGGGGACATACTCATTTTTACCTTTGTTCAGTGGGTGTTGCTCATTTATGGGTGTTTATTATAGGAAGCGTGTTATAGTTTCTGTTTTTTTTTTTTTTTTTTTTTTTTTTTTTTTTTTTTGATTATTCATTCGTCATTATGATGATGAAGGAAAGTCCGCTGATGGTTTGTTGGGAAGAATTGAAAGAAGAAGGAAGGAAGATGTTAATAATCCATCAGAGTCTGCAATGTAGGGCTCCTTCTTTCCACAGAAGACCCCTGACCCCACTTCCACTAAAAGCATGCAATGTCTTCTGAAAAGCTCTGATAAGGTCTTTATAAACTCAGAAAGCTTCTGAATACCACTGTAGGGGGATCCGACCTTCATAAACTTCTTACGGCTACTTAATCCCACTGAAGGGGTCCCACGTCTTCTGAAGACCTCTAAGGAAGGCTTCTAGATCCCACTGAAGCCTTTTCAGATCCTCTTCTTTCCACAGAAGATCTCTAAAGACCCCGAATGATCAACGATATCTTCCTTGCAGCCCCAGAAGGCTTCCGCGGACTTATTGGCATAAGCAAATGCTCTTTGCGAACATTTGTTATGGCACAAAAGCTCTCCGCAACCACTGAAAATCTCTAAGATGGTTATAGCCAGAGAATGCCACAATGCAAGAATGTTGCAAGTCCCAAAGTAACTCTTGATAGCCCCAAAACACATCTTCGGATTAGTATTGTCCTCTGAAATTATTTTGTGCCACTGAAGACCTACGATTTTTCTGAAGACTCCTGAGGAGTTTCTTATAAACCCAGAAGCTTCCAAATGTCGTTGAAGGTTTCTTAGATGTGCTTCTTATTTCCACAAACAACCTCTGAGGACCACAAAAGAGCCCTGAGGAGATCTTTAAAGTCCCAGAAGGCCTCCATGTATTCATTAGCATCCGCGAATGCTTTCTGAAATGTTCTGTATGTTTCCTCTGAAGTCTCTTGACACAAAAGCTCTGTGCACTCACATAAAATCTCTAGAAAGTGCTACAGCCGCGGAAGGCTGTAAACACGCGACCACAGAAGACTGTTGAGAGATTCTTCATAACAATAGATGTCTTTTGTAGGTTTCTATTCACGCACAAATGGTCTGTAAGACTCTCTGAGACTCCCAATGTCTTCTTAAGTTCTCTGAGAAAGTCTTTATATACCCAGAAGGCGTCGGAATGCCTCCGAAAACTTCGTATATCCTCACCTTTCCACATGAGATCTCTGAAGACCTCAAAAAACATACAATGACTTCTTTGTAGTCCCAGAGAGCTTCAGTGGACTCATAGACATATACAAATAAATTTTGAGATGTTCTGTATGTCTCCCCTGAGGACACTTGTATGACTGAAACCACCTCAAAAAAGGAGTTATAGCCCCAGAAGGCCTCTATATACGAATATAAGGCCCACAGAAAACTTGTGTGGAGTTATTTATAGACTTAGAAGGTTGCAAAGGTACTTCTTCATGCCGCACAATAATCCTAAGTAGTTCTTAATAGCCCCAAAAGACATTTTCGAAGGTATATTGTCCTTTGAAACTTTTTTATGCTCCTGAAGATTTTCGATGTCTTCCGAAGGCTTCTGGGAAGGTCTTTATATATGCATAAGGCTTCGGAATGACACTGAAGGCTTCTTGAACCTGTGAAGACCACAGATGACCAGTGATGCTTTCAGAAGACTTCTGAGGACGTCTTTAAAGCCTCAGAAGTCCGTATGCTAAAAAATTTTCTGAGGAGCGATTTATAGACGCAGAAGGTTGCTAAGGGAATCTACACGCCAGAGAATCCTTCTTCTTGTCATTGAAGACCTCCGAGGATTAACGGATTTCGCTGAGGCGCTTTTTATGCCGAACAAGACGTCTAACTTTCTAGAGACCGCTGAGGAAGTTATGTACCCTGATGGCTTTTGAATGCCTCCGAAAGCTTCGTAGATCTTAAACTTTCCACAGAATATCTGTAAGGACCTCGGCTCCGGTGGACTTATAGGTACCTGCAGATCTTCTGTAAGTCTTTCTGTGGTCATTTGTACGACTCTATAGACCTTTGTAACCACAGAAAACCTATAATTAAGATTATAGCCTCAGAAAGACTCTATACAGGTACGAAAGGCCCACAATTTGCTTCCGGGAACAAATAAGAACTTTGGGGATTCTTCATTCTTTTGTAGGCTTCTATTGACCCACAAATACTTTCAAACACACCCTTTCTGAACAGTTATTTATGGAAAATTGCTGAGGCACTTTTTATGCCACTGAAGCCTTCGAAGTCTTCTGAAGACCTCTGAGGAGGTCTTTATATTCCTAAAATCGTCTGAATGCCTCTGAACATTTTACAGGTCTCCAACTTTCCACAGAAGCTCTCTGAAAACCTTAAAAAACCCAACAATGACTTCCTTTAGGCTCCAGAAGGCTTATTTTTGCATGTCTCCTTTTAGACCTCTTGTATGACACAGAAGCTCTCTGCAACCAAAAAAAAAAATCCAAAAAGGGTTATATCCCCCAGAAAGGCTCTATATAGATATGGAAGGGCCCCAAATTACCGCGAATACAGCATATATATTTTGTCCCTGAAGACTTAAGTCTACCCACAGAAAATTTCCGAAAAGTTATTTATAGACTCAAAATTTTGGAGAGCGCTTCTACATACCAGTGAAACCATATTTTTCTTGTCAATGAAGACCTCTGAGGATTAATGAAAATCGCTGGGGCGCTTTTTATGCCACTGAAGCCGCCAATCCTCTGCTGGAAACCTCTGTGGAGGTTTTTAATTTCCTAGAAGGCTTATAAAGGCAACTGAAGGCTTTATAGTTTTTTTTTTCCACAGAAGAGGTCTGAAGACCACAGAAGAAGGCCAACAATTACTTCTTTATAGCCCCCAAGTCTTCCGTGGACTTATAGGCACTGAAATCTTTTATGAGGTCTACTACATGTCTCCTTCGAGGACTCTTCTATTACCCAAAAGCTCTCTGCAAACACAAAAATCCTCAGAAAACTTTGAGAGATTCTTTATAGCCGCTTAAGTCTTTTATTGGTTTATGTTCAGTCTCTAAAGACTTCAGTCTATCCGCAGAAAATTTCCGAAAAAGTTTGGTAAGAACTTATACGTGCAGAGAATCCCACTTCTTCTTCTTCTTGCCATTGTAGGGGTCTTCAATTACAGGATTACTGAAAGACAATTAGGCGCATTTTATACCACCATAACCTCCTATGACTTCTGAAGGCCTCTGAAGAAGTCCTATATAGGTATAGAAGAGCCACAATTTGATTCCGAGAACACAGAAGGCCTATGAAATATTCTTTATAGCCACAAATGTCTTATGTGGGCTTCTATCCAATGTTCTCCGAGGGTTGCTTTATGCTTTTGTATCCTCAAAAGGTCGCTAAGGGCTATAACATGTCATATAATGATCTGAAGAATTCATTGTCAAATGGCAAAATTCTGGTGAATTGGCGAACTATTCACTTTGTGAACTTTTGAACTTTAAGTGAACCAGTGAGCTGATGAACTCATAGTGAACTGGCGAACTTCTAGTGAGTTGATGAAATCTTTGTGAAAATATCTGTTGGGATTGTTTATTCATTGCGAAATGCGAATTATATTGAGCTGGTAGACTTGCAAAGAACTCATGGGAAGTTTTGAACCCTTAGTGAACGAACCAGTGAGCGGATGAACTCATAGTGAACTGTCGAACTTCTGGTGAGCTGTTGAACACAATGAAAACTGTAGATCTTGTTGTGAGCTGGAGAACTCATGGTAAGTGGCGAACTAGTGGGCTGGTGTGAAGTTTTGAATTCTTATGTGCATTTTTGAACTCTTAGTGGACCAGTGAGCTAATGAACATATAGTGAAGTGTCGAACTAGCGAAGTATTCTGATCTGAAACTCAATATGCACTGACGAACTTCTCGCAAGACGACGAATTTAATGAAAACTGATGAACTAATAGTAAAGTGGTAAACACAGTATGAAATGACGAACTCTTAGTGAGCTGCTGAACTCATTGTAAATTGGCGAACTTCTAAGAAGTTTGTTTATTTATTTAATGCGGATTTTTATGAGAGAGAATGCATCTTCTTGTCATTGAAGACCTCTGAGGATTAAAAAAAGACAATAAGGCGTTATTTATAGCCATAAAGGGCTACGTGAATTATAGTACATCCAAAAATGGCCTTTGAGGTATCCTGTATATCACAAAGAGCATCTACGACTATGAAAACTATGTTCATCATTCACAAAAAAATGCCTAAAGTACTCGTATACTTTTGGCTTCGAAGACCTCAAGGACTTGTGCGTACCTATATATATAGCCACAGGAGGTTTCCCAGGTTTTCCTCATGTGTCAAAAGCCCCCAAACGGACCAAAAAATATTTCTAAAAAGGTTTTTGTAGCCGCAACAGACGTCTGGGGACTTTTGCATACCCGCAAAAGGCCTCTTTGAAGTTACTTTGCTATGGCTTTACTATACAATATAAATACGAAAAACTCATAGGACTTCTATATATAAGTTTCGGTGTTTGTGGGCAAGGTATATAATTAGAATTTAAAAAAGTGATGCGCAGCCACAACGAAATACAAGTCACTGTGTGTGTGTGCGCGAAATGTAAGTCACTCTGTGTGGCCCAAAACACGTGTTTTCTGTTTTTTTTCTGTTTTTTTTTTTTCATGGCCCAAAACAGTTAGCGGAAGTCCTCCGGTGTTATATTAAATTAAATTTCCAACCACGTATTAACGTAGATATGAAATTCACACATACTTACATGAAGGCTTTAATTTGCATCCAAGTGGGACGGGGGGAAATGCTTAAAAAAGAAGCCTTTACCTCAAGCATTGTACATTACAGGTCGCTGAATTTCCAATTGGATTGAATGGGTTGTGAATTGATGATGACATGTATATATGTATGTATGTATGCTGAGGTTATTTATTTTTCCAAAGGAATTAAGCAGTGCTTCCATAAAAAACGAAAGCCAACAAGTCACCCACATTTCCCAAAGCTTGATGACGGTTATCAGGTTAAAGTGTTGAAGTTAAATTGGGGGGGTTATTTTTCTGATTTAATTTCTTCGCAGTTAATTAGTTAGTTAAATTTTGTTCGTGAATTGTGGGTTATGAATGCTGTTATTACAAAAATAGTGGAAAACCCATCCAAAGGATATTCTTGGGGTTGTATGTTCCAGAAATATTGATAGCTATTAATGTAATAATATGCCGTCCTGCAATGGATACAAATATGGAGTTTATTTACAAATAATCTCCAAGCTATTGAATTCAATAAAAATGCTAATAGGAAAGAACTTTATGTCATGTTCACACGAGCGTTTCAATTACGTTGTTCGCCTGTCGAACTACGTACACGAATTAACCCGTTTCCGCGACACCATTCGTAATTAACAGAAACACAAACAAAATTTCCTTCATTTCACGAAAATTTGAACCGAAAACACATAAAATATACAATAAATGAATAGGAAAAGCAATAGACTTTCCTTCAAATGTATCTTTTATATTTAACTACACACATTTCATTCATTTTTTCTATAAATTCTGAATAATTTTGTATTTTCAATATATTTTTATACGTTTCTATTTTCAAAATCATGGTGTAATCATGGCTCGCCTGGGGGGTTCAGGCATGTCCACCAGATGGTGATTTGGGTTATCTTGCCTATAGCATCCAACCAAGAACTGCATCGTCAACATCCTGTTGTGTCGACGCACAGGAAGGATCTTGGTCTCCTCATGTAAATGGTCCACTGCAAATATTCTGGCAGATTTGTAAGTTATCCCATTGCGTATCACTTACATCAGCAAACCACGCTGGCGACGCATAGCTTACCACAGACCGACCTATCGCGTTGTACTTGGTTAACAAGGTTTCTTTATCCGCACCCCAAGTGCTGCCGGCTAGAGACTTGAGGACCTTGTTCTTGTTTCTCAGCTTATTGCAGATAACTGTGGCATGCTCGGACGACTTATGCATGCTATCGATTGTGACCCCTAGGACTTTGGGGTAGTTTATGGTCAGAATAATTGCACCGTCGACCTGTACATTCAGTGGGAGCTTCATTTGCGCCGTCCTGAGGTGAACAGTGTGGCTGTTGACTTAGTGGTGGATATTTTCATATTCCTCGCGTGGAAAAACAATAAATAAGATAGGCGTTTAGCCTGTCACAAACGTTACCGATGTTGGAACCTGACGGGTACGTAATTAACTCAATGCCGTAGGGAGGGCGTGGAATTGCAGAAAGGTGGAGGTTAAACAGTTCCGGAGATATCACCCCTCCTTGCGGAACTCCCTGCTTCACTCTACGGGGTTTGGACTTCCTGTCTCTGAATTCAATTTATGACTGGCGACCACACAGATAGTTGATGACCCAGCGTTTCATGAGTCCTCGTCCAATATATCAGGAAATGGCGTGCAGCGCTGTTGTGGTACTATGCTGCTTCCGGAACCCGTGTTGATGATTCGCAACTGGATAACACGTTCTTTATGCTGGGGAGGAGTAACGCCTCGAGTATCTTTGCTACTGGCGATAGAAGTGAAATCGGCATGTATGACTCACCTTTGCTGGCATCTTTATCAGGTTTCAGCAGCGGGACCACCCTGCCCATCTTCCAGGCATAGGGAACTATTAGGGTGGCTAGCAATAAGTTGAGGACCTTACATAAATACTCGACTCCCGGGTCATCCAGCTGTTTTAGCATCACCATTGAAATTCCGTCACGTCCAAACGCTTTGGATGACTTTGCGCCTCGGATAACATCTGCAACATCATCCATCGCAAATTGTGGTGGTTCTTCCTCGGCTGGAAGAGATAGCAAACGACGTAAAACACTTCTCTTCGCCCGGTCGCTATCGGGGTGCTCGATAAATTGTCGGCAGAAATAGCCTGCGCACCTCTTCGGATCTATCACAGCCACGCCGTTCAACATGACAGATGTCCGATCGTCTCCCGTACCAGGATTCGATAGCGCCTTAACCGTTGTCCACAATTTATTACAACCGGCTCCAATGTTGCAGCACTTCAGATGTTCTAGCCACTTTTTCCCGGCTAATCTATTAACTTCCATTGTCAGTTCTCTGACTCTGGGGTCATTAGGGTTCGTGCGGCAAAGCTCATCACGCTCATTAGGTAATCCCGTCGCCTTTGCTGGGAAATTAGATCTTATTTCAGGTATTCGACATATTTCAGAGTTAAACCACTATAACTTAGAAATTTTTTAACCGATTTAAAAAAATAATAACTTGTTCGAAAGATATTATTCGCCCCTTTAAAACGAATAAGGATCAATAGAAATCCGTTCTGAAAGAAAGAAAATATGTCCGTTTAAATTTGAAAATGTAAGAAACCCTGATTTTCACTACTTTTACCGTTATAAAAAATAAAACGAAGTGACCCAAACGAACTAAGGGCATTGTCGTTGTCCATGGATTCCAACAGGATATAATTTTGCATCAGAACGCTTGAATATTTTTCTGGCCAACTTTTGTAGCACAGTGCCATTTATTGACATTTTTCTAAAAAGTTTGCACCTTCTCAAGGCCAAAACTGCCAGAAGTAGCGTTCCAATGCTTTTGCAATGTATTAGAGAATTCTTAATTACTGCCTTGGCTACAATTTTTGTCCTTGTGTTGGATCGAAAATCTCAATGGTTTGGCTGTTATATGCCAAAATATCTAAAAACGTGGATAAAAAACTTAAAGTCAAAATCGGGAGGCTCGATTTTCACCGACGACCTATGGTCGGTGGACTTTTTTGCTTAGTTCAATCCCAGGAATAAGAAACGCGAAGGGCCCATTAAGGTTTTCAAATCGCCCCGGCCTAGTGATGATGTCTCGGAATTTCCTCTCTGCTACCCGAACATCAGAGGGATTGGGCAGTTCTCTGAAGGGTTGATTAGGTGCCTTGTTTTAGCTGTTCTACATTTTTTCTCACACTGTATAGAAATCTCTCCTATGTATCCTTTTTGTTCCAACAAAGGTCACAAAAATTCTATCAAAATAAAATATTGTAGATTGAAAAGATATTCTTGTTCGGATTTATGGTGCAAGCAAGCCCAAACCACGAACCACCTACACCAAAACTACAATTATTTATTCATTCAAAGCTTATTGGAATGTGAATGTTTTGTATCACTATTTTGTATCTATCGCCATTCAGGCCATCAGCAGCAGCATAGCAGTTAGTGTGTAGTAGCATACAACAACTACAACCCATAATTTACGATCACCATTGGATGGTTTTATGTGAGATTCCGATTCGTGATTACAATTCATTGTTAACATGGTTATTACATTAGATGTTTTAGTATGCGGAGGGAGAGATGGACAGCTATGTGGGCGAGGGGGGGCGATGAAGGACAAATTGTAACAAGCAACTGACGTGCTGATAATAACATACCCGGTCACACGCACACACATATACACACTTCAATCAATTATATTAACTGCCAAAGTATATATTTCAACTAAAATCTAACCTCGTTGTTAGTTGAATAGAGACAGGATTATGGCAACTGAGTTGTATATTTAAGCTATGAATTTCACATCTTCATATGTGATATAAACATGTTTTCATTTCAATAATCCCTCAACAATACCCCTATTTCCGCCATGGTCCATTTAACTAACCCTTCTGCCATAGATACCATCCCAATTACCGCTATCATTCTATCACTTGATAACATTGCAAATTGCTATCCATGCCATTCCGATGTGCAATGCATTGCAATTTTGGTACTAAACAAATTGTTATCATTTTTATTGTTGTTGGCCTTTATCCTTATCCCATATTATTCTCTATCTCTCTCTCTTTCTCTGTGTTGAAATTGGAATTCTAACGACTTTCAAATGCACAACAAATGCATTATTGATTTATGATGCCATCCATGGGTGGTGTGTGTTTATGTATGTGTGACTCTGTGCGTGGTCAGTCATTGGCATTTTATGCCAGGCATATAATTGATGGAATCCAATTGATAATTTCGATATGGATGAAGGAAGATATTTATATAGAATTTGGAATTACTATAAATTGCATGTAAAATATAAACGATATGTGGTATTATTTTTATTTCGGGATAAAAATCATATTCGACAAAATTAATGTTTGCCAAAGGATGGCAAGCACAACTGAGGTAGGTGGGAGTAATCACTCGGTCATTGGCCAGCAGAGAGTTCAATTGATTTCAAAATATTAACGAATAAGTATTTTATATAAAGAGTGGCAAAAGTTACTGAAAACTAAAATGTCCTAGTTAGATGGGCTACTTCTATTGAGCTGATGAACTTCCACAGACTACAGAGTTCTTTATAAATGATTCTCTGGGTATCTACAGGTAGTGAGAGCAGGTTTCAGATGTGCTATGATGGTTTCTTCGTGTCAGAGAAGACAGCTAAGTAGCAAACACTTTTGCGAACTTCTTTAGTCCTCAAAAGAAATTTGAAGAGTTCGTCATAGCCACAAGAGCCTTCTGAGGGCTTATACAAGCTACAAAATTATCTACAGATGTTATCTACTACAGACATTTTATGGGGTCAGAACACATATACATACATATACAGCAGTCATACGAAGTCTTTCGGCTGCGACTTGGAATAGTTCCTGGATTCCTTATGAAGCCTTCAGAAATCTGCTGAGAATATGTAAAAGACGAACATATCTCTGGGGACCATAGAAAACTCATCAGAGGTCTTTTATGACATTGAAATTTACTCAGAGGTTATCTGGGGCCTCGATTACCCTTTATGGAGCTATACATATCTTTTCAGAGAACTTCAAAACTCATTCGTGTCATACAGAAATAAGTTCACTGACATACCATGGAGCCCATACAAATTCTTAGAACGAGAGAATTTCTGTAGCTAATGTTGTGGCTGTTATAAGTCCTCAGAAGGTTCTATAACAAAAGAAATTATCTCCGAAATATATGAGACTTCAGAAGATTTCTGTAGAAATATGAAGGATTCAGAAAATTTTATGGTTAAAGGTATGTCTATAACAAGTAAAAAAGTATCAATCGGCTTTGCCGACAGAGATATACCCTCAGCCTGTGTATATTGACACAATTTTTTCCCATGTTGGTTTTAAAAATTTTGGGCGTTTTAACCGACAAAAATTTTGATTAGGATTAAAGATCAAAAGTTTTGCGGAGGAGATACTAAAAGGAATGGATCGACATTGACCTTTATGGAAGTGGATCTCCAGCCACTACACTAGGGGGTTTTTACAACCTTCGGGCTGTTTGCTCAAGAAGTATGGACTTGCCCCTGAAAAAACTTTTACCATCGTAATTGAGGCAGCGAATGCAAGTTGTTTCGACAAAAATCAAAGTGATTCGATAACTTATCCGAAATTTTGTGTGGGAGGTACCGGATGGAGTGGACAATATAGTCCATATTTGAACCTGATCTATATCTGATAGATATATTAGGATGTGTAAAGTATGGACCAAATCAGCCACTCCCTTCAAGAGTTACCGTACGAACAATTTTTCCGAAAATTGTTGAACTTTTGTGGGGGAGGTTCCTGAAGGAGTGGACCGATATGGCTTATCTTCGAACTTAAGCTATGTTTTGACAAAACATAACTAAGGCCAAATTTTAGACCGAATCGGCAGATCCGTTCTAGAGTTATCTTGCGCTCCAACCCCCTCACACGGTGTCATAGTGGTTTTTTGCAACTTTCATGCTATTTTCTCAGGAAGTATGGACTTGCCGCTAATGAAACTAGTACCGTCGTATGGGGGAAGTGAATATAAGTTGCTAAAAAAAAAATCAAAGCGATTCGATAGATGGCCCTAAACTGAACTTATCCGAAATTTTGTGTGAGAGGTACCCGAAGCAGTGGACCGATTGAGTCCATATTGAAACCTTATCTAAGTTTGGTACAAATTTTACGATGTGCAAAGTATGGACCAAATCGGTTACTCCTTTTAAGAGTAATCGTGCGCAAAAATTGTCCGAACATTTTCGAACTTTTGTGTGGGAGGTACCGGAAGGAGTGGACCGGTATAGCCCATCTTAAAACTTAAACTAAGTTTGGGCAAAATATAACGAAAGCCAAAATTTGAACCGAATCGGTTCATCCCTTCGAGAGTTATAGTGCGCTCCAGCAAGACAGACAGACGGACGGACATTGCTCAATCGACTCCAAATTGTCTGAAACACAATTCGTCCAAACATACTTGGGGTCTAAAACCATTATTTCGGTGAGGCACATTTTGCCCGTATGAAAGTGTACGTTAGCATAAATGCTGAGGCTCGTTAGCATAAATGCTGAGGGTATAAAAACTTGTCCCTGGCCTTGACCTAAGGTTTTATATATGAATCCGAAGAAGCCCTCTGGATCCAGGGAAGTCCTCCGAAGGTTTCTTTGGCTGCAATAAGTCTGTAGAAGTCGTCTGGGTCTATAAATAATTTTCTGAAATTTTGAGAGTATACAGAAGACGGTAGAAGTCTTTCCGCTGTGACGTAAAAAGTCCCTGGAGGATATGTAAAAGACAAAAAATCTCCGGGGGACCACCAGCGTTTGTCTATAACATATAGATCTACACAGAGGTTATGCGAGACCTCGGTGGCCCTTTGTTGCAATACAAATTTTTAGGAAGACTTTGCCTGCCATAGGAATGGCTTTCGAGCTATACTTGTACATATATTTTCAGATGGCTTCTGTGGGTGCAAAACCCTTCTATGTGATACAGAAAAACGTTTTCTGACATGCCATGCACCCCATAAAACTTCTGTAGAACGAGATAACTTCTGTAGTAGAGAACTTCTGTAGATAATTTTGTGGCTGGTATAAGTCCGCAGAAGGCTATTGTAGCTATAACTAAGGAAGTTGTCTCCGAAATATAGGAGACTTCAAAAGACTTCTGTAGAATTATGAAGAGCTCGGATAATTCTATGGTTTGAATAATTCCATAAAAATTTGTCACTGGACTTCTAAGGTTATATAGGGAACTCTTCATTATTCAACAGTATTCTTCTGAGGTCACCTATTTGTCGGAGACAATTCCTTTTTCCAAGCATTCTGTATGACACAAAGGACCTCTGAAAAGATAGTTATATGTAGCTCAAAAGTCATCTATATGACAATTAATGGCTTCCTAGATGTTTTTAATAGCCACAAGTGGTCGCCAGGACCACGTCATGTAATATGAGAACATCAATCAAGGGACGTTTATGTAACCACCGAAGAAGTATTTTTTCTGTGACATGAAGAATACATAAGTAACCTTCTGTGAATATATACAAGTCGAAGAAGTCTTCTGTGTCTACAGATAACCCCTCACAAGACTTCTAAAGACCACTAATGACCTCTGGGAAGCTCTTTACTGCCGCCGAATACATTACTGTGGTTTTTTAGGCACACACAAACATATCGAAGGAATTTTTTATATACCCAAAACACACTTACGTACTCTTATAGCAACAAATGGCTCGTGAAGCTTTAATACAGCCACTGAATGCGTTAAAGAGGTGCTATGAGAACCGCAGAAGCTAGTTGAGGAATTTTTATAGTCTAGTCTATATAGTTCTGTTGTCCTCCATATGCGAAGGAAGGCTTTTGAGTTTTTCTGGATATCCACAGTATCCTTTTGAGGTCAACCGAATAACAACATGTGGAAAGAGAGGCATTATCAGATCTTCGGCACTGCAACAGTTGGTCTAATGGGGATTTATATAGATACAGATGGCTTTTAATGCTTCAATAGAATCGCTGAAAACTTGAGAAATGATCTGTAATAGCCTCTGAGGACTAACCTTGAGAAATGTCTAAGGACCTCCACAGATTTTAAAAACTCCTCTGAAGCCTCATGTATGCCTGGCATGTATGGAGTGATAGGAATTTTCTATGCCTCATAGGGTATTCAGTATTGTTACCGAAGGCTTCAAAAAGGTCCTTCGAGGGCCACAGAAGACCTCTGTGACTTCTCAAAGCATAAAAAAGTTATGCGGACTTCTTTATGCCTCAAAAAGTGACTCTGAAGTTTTCTAGTCTTCCTTAAAGCCTTAGACGTTATATTACGTCTTCAGTATTGCTGCAGAAGGTTCCTGTAGCTATAATAAAGCCAATGAAGCTTTAGAAAGGACCAATGGGGACCACAGAAATACTGGTAAGACCTCTCTATGGCCTCAAAAAAGTATGGCGGAACCCTATAACCTTAAAAATTACCTCTAAAATCTTCCGTATGCCATATGAAGCCATTTATGGTCACCATAATGCTCTATAAAGCCACTTAGGGAGAGTAAGGTCTTCTCTTAAGCCATAGAGGGCTTGTCTGGTCGTCAGTATTGTCACAGTAGGCCTTCGGTTGATTTATATATTCACCGAAGGTTCTTGTGGCACCACTAGAGTCATTGAATGATTTTGAAAAGACCTTTAGGGACTTGTCAATAATTCATTTTTGATTAGGACTTAGTGACCATGTATCGAGTTCATCTGATATTATTGATTTTATCCTCTGCTGATTTTAAATTCTATTACATTTTTAGGCATAAAGCTTCCATCTTAATGCAACTCTCTTTACATTGCATACTTGTGTATGTGTGTAATTAATTTGCAGTATCAAAACGAAAGGGCAACTGAAATATTCAAAGGAAAATTGTAATTGCAATCAAACTGCAAAAAAGTTATTGTCCTTTTTCTGCAAAAAGGGCACAACAACTTCAATGTTTTGGACAGCTACACGTGTGCATTACATACATGCACAAACTGAGTGCAGCTAGGACTTTAAAACATTTGAGGTTATTTCACAATGCAAATATTTGGGTGAAAGCTACCTACAAGGCTACCTAAGAAAGATATTAAACCCCTTTAAATGCAGGTTAAGTTTCATTGAACTTTGTTATTGGAGTTCAAAAACGAATTTCATTTGTCTTCATGGAATTTCCCTTATTTTTGGTATTGTAATACACACAAATATTTTTGTGTTCTGTAACTTCAGGTTACAGCAAAATTCAAAGACATTGTTAAGCTTGTTATGAAGCTGGAATATGTCATTCTTAGAATATGCTTTAATTACAATTGTTTATCCAAATCCATGTTCTTGGGTATACCATAGTGTTGCTGTTGTTTTGTGTGGCTACGGTCACAAGCAGAATATCTCACTTTGCAATTGTGACAGTGACATTGTTTGGTCTAACCTAACAACAGGTTACAAAACTTGTGTGCATGTAGGTGTACGTAGGTATGTGTATACACGTGTCCAAATGACCATGGAATATGTTTATGTGATTGCATGTGGTCTACATATTTGATGGAGCACAATAAATGGAAAGAATGAAAGAATTTGTTATTCGGAGCTTATTTGTTTAATCAGTAATTGGTACTGGGTAATGCATTAGTAATATTCCTCTAATATCGTTCATACGTTCCCATGTTACCTATTAATATTAGTTATACGCTCCCTGGGAAATGTACTTGATTTAGAGTTCAATATAGACTTTAGGCAAGAAATAACTGAGCGGACACCTCAGTTGTTAGAAACAAATATTATGAAATATACAAAAATAAAAAATTAAAGAAAATTCGTCTTGTTATGTGCTTATTTCTGCTAAACTCCATATTTTGTTGTTCACAGAAGACATCTGATGACTTCTTTGTAGCTTAAAAAGACTTCTACGGACCTCTATATTCTTTCAAAAGGCCTTGGAACTTCTCTGTATTGCACAGAAGAAGGCTTCCGAAATTTTCGGAATATCCACAGTAGGCCTCTGATGTCATCAGAATGTTCCATGGAAGATCATAGAAGACCTCTGAGGACTTCCTTGGAGTCTCAAAAGACCGCTTACTTACTTACTTAGCTGGTCCATTACAGAACATTTGTTCCATAGGCCGAACTAAGAAAAGATATCCATTTCTCTCTATTTGTTGCTTCGCACCCTGGAATACCGCTACTTTTCATCTCATCCTCCACTTGTTTGCGCCATCTAATCCTTGGCCTGCCAAGCGGCCCGTATTTATACGCCTTTTTAGCGGGTTCATCATTGCTCATTCTTATGGTATGGCCTAGCCAACGCAATCGCTGCATTTCGATACGTTTAACTATATAATTCCTTGGCCTGCAAATTCTGCGTGCACCGCCAAGCGGCCCGTATTTATACGCCTTTTTAGCGGGTTCATCATCGCCCATTCTTATGATATGGCCTAGCTAACGCAATCGCTGCATCTCGACACGTTTAACAATATTTATGTCGTTGTATAGCAGATACAGCTCGTGGTTCATGCGACGTCGATTGGTCCGTAGATCTTTCGAAGAATTTTTCTCTCAAACACACCAAGCATTGCCATGTCTACTTGCGCAAGTACACAGGCTTCGGAGCCATACATCAGCACGTATAGTATCAGTGTTTTGTAGAGCGTTATTTTTGTTTGAGGAGACGTGGCTTTGTTTTTAAACTGCTTACTTAAACCAAAGTAGCATCTGTTGGCCAATACAATTCTTCTTTTTATTTCACAACTGATGTCGTTTAATGTGTTTACGGAGGTGCCGAGGTAGACGAAGTCTTTTACTACCTCAATATTATAGGAACCAACTTCCACAGTCGGTCCGGGCTCAATAGACGCATTGCTCGTCGACACCATCAACTCACCGTTTACCGCCAGACCCACATTAGCAGATTCTCCTTCGACCTTCATAAAGGTATCAGTTACTTCTTTTACTGATCGTCCCATGATGTCTATATCATCAGCATAAGCAAGTAACATGTGACTATTGGTGTAGATTGTGCCACTTCTTTTGACGTTTGCCTCTCGTATAACCTTTTCCAGCAGGATGTTGAAGAGATCACACGAAAGGCTGTCTCCTTGTCTGAAACCTCTTTTGGTACCAAACTCTTCGGAGAGGTTCTTTCCTATTTTAACTGAAGACCTCGTGTCAGTTGAAGTCATTTTACAAAGCCGGATGAGCTTTGAGGGGATACCAAATTCAGACATGGCTTGGAATACCTTTGAACGCCGCGGGCTGTCGAAGGCTGCTTTATAATCGACAAAAATGTGGTAGGTGTCGATCTGCATCTCTTGGGTCATCTCCAGGATTTACCGCAGGGTAAATATCTGGTCAATGGTGGACTTGTCAGGTCTAAAGCCGCATTGGTATGATCCAATTATCTTGTTGACCATAGGCTTTAGTCGTTCGCACAATATCCCTGACACGATCTTGTAGGAAATAGGGAGTAGACTTATGCCCCTATAGTTAGAGCATACAGTATTATCTCCCTTCTTGTGGACGGGGCACAGGATACTCAGGTTCCAATCGTCGGGTACTCGTTCTTCCTGCCAGATGGTGCTAACTAGCTGATGAATATACCTTATCAGCGTGTCGCCTCCGGTTTTGAACAGCTCGGCTGGCAAGCCATCGGCTCCTGCTGCTTTATTATTCTTCAGGCGGTTGATTGCTGTTTTTACCTCATCATGGCCGGGTGGTATACATTCTATACCATCTTCTGGGATTGGATCTGTGGTATCATCGTCTTCGCTACTATTGGATACCAGCAGATTGAAAAAATGTTCCTTCCATATCCTGAGCACGCTGCCTGTATCTGTTACCAGATTACCTTGCTGGTCTCTACAGGAGGATGTACCTGTACCAAAGCCATCAGTTTGATGCTTGACTCCTTGGTAGAATTTTCGGACTTCATTCTGGCTCCTGTACATCTCGATTTTTTCACACTCCCGCTTTTCCATCTCTCTTTTTTCTGCGGAAAAGACGTTTGTCCCTGTATCTCTCTCGTGCGCTACGCGTTGCTATGGATTGTAAAGTAGACTTATATGCCGCATTTTTCTCTTCGGTGGCAGCACGACACTCCTGATCATACCATGGATTCCTTGGTGGAGGTCTCTGGTATCCAAGTATGGATTTTGCGACTGTTTGCATGGAGTGGGCAATGCTTTGCCATTGCGCTGATATGTTATCGGGATGAGGAGTGCTTTGATTAAGCAATTGGGCTAGTTGAGTGGAATATGCTGTGGCTATCTGTTGTGATTGCAGCTTACCGATGTCTAACTTTTGTGTTGTGTCTGTTCGTACTTTGTTTGCTACGTTTAAGCGGGTGCGTACCTTTGCTGCAACAAGGTAGTGGTCCGAATCAATGTTTGCGCCTCATACATCCAACACGCTCGATGAATGTCTTCCATCTATCACAACATGATCAATTTGATTTCTTGTTTTCTGATCTGGAGACAGCGAGGTGCCCTTATGAATATCGAGATGATTAAATCTGGTACTGCTAACTACCATGTTTTTTGCAGCTGCAAAGTCTATCAGCTTCATACCATTGTCCGATGTTTCACTGTGGAGACTGAATTTCCCGACTGTTGGGCCAAAGATATTCTTCTTTCCAATTTTGGCATTAAAATCGCCTACAATGATTTTAATGTCATGGGCAGGGCAACGGTCATATGTTTCTTCTAAGCGCTCGTAAAATATATCTTTGGTCTGTTCGTCCTTTTCTTCAGTGGGAGCATGAGCGCAAATAAAGCTGATGTTGAAGAATTTAGCTTTTATTTGAATTGCAGCAAGTCTTTCATTCACTGGGGTGAAGCTTGATACCAGATGGTTTAGCCTCCGACTAACTACGAATCCGCAAGCAAACTCATGCTTTACGTCATGGCAGCTATAATACAGTGCGTCTCCTTTAGGTGTTGTTGTGACGCCTTTCCCAATCCATCGTATTTCCTGTATGGCAGTAATATCGGCCTTGTACTTTTCAAGTACGTCTGCCAATGCGAAGACTGCACCTTCTCTATAAAGAGTGCGAACATTCCAGGTGCAGATTCGCAGATCATGGTCCTTAAAACGTTTGCGGGGTTCGTCAACTTTAGAGGGGTTTGTTTTTCTTTTCTTTCGTTTTTTCATAGTAGGCTGTTTTTCTAAGGGAGGGTTACTAACCCGACGCCCAAACCTACGTTTTTAACGTTATTATGGGTGAACGCGCGGCACTTGTTAGCTCACTATCCTTAACGGGTGTTAAAGGCAGTTCCCCAGGTGACACCACGGGGAGGTCAGTGTCCACTTGGGATGAAAGAGGGACCAAGATAAATCCTGGGCTTTGCCATGTTAAAACCGGTCAGGACCGTTGCTTGGTATCTTCCATCCCCTACGTCACCCAAAAGTATTAGTAACACTCACTTTATATCATTAATACGCTCCGATGCTCCATATTAATATTACCCAGCAAAATAAATTGGAAGTAGTGCAATGTGGACTAGTTCTGTCACGGCATGTTTTGATGCAGTTCAAACGGAGTCGTGAAAAAGGCACTCCAGTCCTCACATTTTAACTGCATTTGGATGCAATCCAAAGAATCACATCCACTTGTCACATTTTAACAACATCCGGATGCAGTTCAGCGGAGTCTTGAAAAAGGCACTCCAATTCCTCACAATTTAACAGCATCCGGATGCAGTCCAAACGGAGTCATGAAAAAGGCACTCCGTTCGCTACATATTATTAGCAGTTGTTAGAGATCCCTACATGTACATAAATCAGTTTGTACATCTCTACAGGCAGCGACATAAATTTTCCAATAAGAGATAAGCGTGTTAATATTTTCGAACATTTGTTAATACAAACTGAATAATATTTCATTTGTGAACATTTTTCCGGTAACTCAAGAGAAGAAAATTTCGGAATGGAGTGCTGTTGGAGTACATGTCGAAATCTTAACTGGTGATGGGAAGACAACCCATTTAGCAAATGAAACAAAAACTGTTCAGCTTGGAACAAATGGAGAGCGGAGGAAACACGCATGTTTGCGATTGAATTCAATGGAGAATTTTCATAATTTGTGTTAATGTAATAAAGTTCTTAATATTTTTGTCTTACACAAATAATGCATTTTATTTGTTCTGACATATTTTGTAATGGCTTGCGCAATTTCCGCAGAATGCCTGTATCAAAACACGTGCTTTGGACTGCCTCCTATTCTACCCCAAAGGGTTAGTTAAAATGCAATGCCAAAGGGTCAGTTAAAATGCAGTGCCAGAGGGTCAGTTAAAATGCAGTGCCAAAGGGTCAGTTAAAATGCAGTGCAATGGAGTGCCTCTTTCCGTAGTCACGCTCTTGTAAAAATCATGAGTGAAAATGCATAATTTGATGCACTTCCAGATCACTTGTACATATCATTTAACTGCCTCTTTGGAGGCAAATTTTTTGCTGGGTAGTTATACGCTCTGAAGTACATGCTATTTTATTTAGAGCGCACTAATAACTTTAGGCAAAGAAAATTAAGGCAAGATGCCCAGAGGCTGGATTATTGTTCTAGGAAAATTTGAAATGAAAAATATTTCCTTCATAATTTTTTTCATTTTACATTTATTTCCTTTATAAGGCCAAACCCTAAAACCATGCGTGCAGCGTGTGCCTTCAAAAAAAAAAAAAAAAAAAATACATGTATTTCAATGTCAAATATATGTATTTTGTTTTTGTCTTTTTTTTGACGCACACGCAAAGATGTAGGTTTTGGCCTAAAGCTTTTCATTTCACATTTTCATAGTAACAGAATTGATACCCTGGTATGAGAAAAAATTATAAATTATGAAATATATAACAATATTTAAATATACAACAACTACTCCATCCCAGCCTACATGGTCTTCTGTTCATAAATTATGTTAGAACCCAATAAGACACAATGAACTGTCCCAACTTGTGGACATCTCCTTATCTCTTTACCTATACTGACCAGAGAACAATTTCCATTTAATATTTTTTTTAATAATTTAAACTTTACTTTTACCTTTTGGCCTTCATCTTCGTGACATATAGAATTCTTTTGATTTCAATTCATTGCATTTTATGCTAAACATTCCAGATATACGTAGATGTTATCAAAATGACATTTCAGCATTGAAAAGTTCAAATAACTATGCATTTGTTTTGTGAAAATGGAAAGTAGATGATTTCCTTTTCAATTTCATTTCTTTCTTTGTAGATTTCCTTATTGCGTTACACGTTTTTTTGTTAGAGGTCATGTTGTTGATTTTTATCAAATTGTATGAAATATAAGACAGGAATAAACAAGATGAGAGAATAAGTAAATACACACTTATTCTCTGAGAAACACTCACACGCTTTTCTGCATGCCAATACATTTGGGAGGTGATGCAGAAATAACATATTTTGGCCCAAGGCTTTCAATTGCCTTGAATAAGTTTTTTTTTTAGAATAAGCTGTCCCCAGTTTCTTTTCGCCAGAAGTGCTATAAGAAAACAATTAGCATATTCCCATTTTGATGGCATAAAAATATCATTTTTTTCAGGAAAGTTACACAAACAATAATCATCATAATGATGTGTTGCTACTTAAATATACATAGGCATAAATTGTTTCCACGAAGTATATAAATATATTTTTTTGACAGGGAACAAAGAAGAAAAGCATATACATACATATGTAGCGGCAGATTTTGAAACGTTTGAGTTGAAATGCTATTATCACCATCTCAACGTATAACACTCAGATTTGGCCAAGGTCATCAGAATGCCCCACATCGCAACATCTGGACTGTTCGGTCATTTCTAAAGCCATTGAAGCTTATTGTGTCTTAAGTATTGTTAAAGTAGACTTAAGGAACCTCTTAAGGCTATACAAATCCTTAGAATGTTCTTGAAATTTCCAAATAGCTACTAAAGTCTTCAGAAAGAACCTCTGTGGACCATAGCAGCCACAGATATACATAAACCATCTGAAGACTTCTTATCATACGTGGAACTCTAGAGACTTTAAAGGCAACTTTAAAGTATGCCTCAAAGCTCCTGAAACTTCACTATAACCGCTACAGGTATCAGAAAAAATACCTTGAGACTATAGAAGCCAGTGAAAGGAGTTATAAGAACTACAGAAAGCCAAATAAGCTGTTTTTATATCCTCAGCATTTATGCTAACGAGGTAAAATGTGCCTCATATAAATAATGGTTTTAGACCCCAAGTATATTTGGACGAAATCCCCAACAATTTCGAGTCGATTTAGCCATGTCCGTCCGTCTGACGGACAAAAGTCCAAAAGTTGGCTTTCGAAATATTTTCTTCAAACTTAGTTTAAGTTCGAAGATGGGTTATATCGGTCTACTCCTTCAGGTACCTCCCCCACAAAACTTCGAAAATGTTCGGAAAATGTGTGCACATGATAACTCTTGAAGGGAGTAACCAATTTGATCCATGCTTTGCACATCGCAAACTTTCTACCAGACTTAGATGAGGTTCTAATATGGACGCAATCGGTCCACTCCTTCGGGTACCTCCCACACAAAATTTCGGAAAAGTTCGGTTTAGGATCAGCTCTCGAATCGCTTTGATTTTTATTGCAGCAACTTCCATTCACTGCCGCCATCCATCAGATTCGAAAACACAAAAATTCGGATAAGTTCATTTTAAGGTCTGCTCACGAATCACATTGATTAGTGTTGAAGCAATTTGCGTTAGCTGCCTCAATTACGACGGTAAAATTTTTTCAGGGGCAAGTCCATACTTCTTGAGAAAACAGTCCGAAAGGTGTAAAAAACCCCTATGACACCATATGTAGTGGATGCAGATAACGATAACTCTCGAACTGATCAACTGATTTGGTCCAAAATTTGTCATGTTTTGTCCAAACTTAGCTTCATTTCGAAGATGGGCAATACAGGTCTACAACTTCCGGTACTTCCCCCTAATATTTAAAAAATGTCACTAAAATGGTATGCACTATATCTCTTGAAGGGGGCAACCAATTTGGTCACGGCATGACTTCCAAAATAAGACCCACATCCGCAACACTTTTGACCTTAAATCTCAATCCACATTTTTGTTTGCAAGTTCAACTGTCCAAAACAGGCCACAAAATTCTGAAAAGACCCTAAACACATTCGCTCCGTCCATAGATGAAACCTTCAATTCACACAAGCTGTGGGTATATCTCTGTCGGCAAAGCCGACTGATACTTTGTTACTTGTTAGTATGTCACTAAATTCTTCTAAGGTCATAGAAATCCTCCATATGGTCATTTCTGGACATTTGATTGAAGTCTCCTCTATAGACTAAAACAGACTACAGAAAACCCTGAATATTTCTTATAGCCTGAAAAATGTTGTGAACTGTTAAAAAATGACCCCTAAGACTTCCGTGTGCTACTGAAGGCTTCTAGAAGCTTTTGAGGTCACCAGAGTACTCCATACAGACAGTGTTCGTATGGACAGTTATATAGTCATTTATGGACAGTTAAAGCCATAGTATGCTTGTCTGGCCTTCGGTACTGCATAATAGGCATTCTAGAGGTTTATATAAACACTGGAGTTTCTTGAAGCTCTACTAGAGTCATTGAAAGTTTCAGAAAGAACTTTTAGGGACCACAGAAGACCTCTGAAAATTTTTTGACAGACTACAGAAAACCCTGAGCATTTCCTATAGCCTATAAAATATTGTGAACTGTAGAGGATTTTCTGCATCCTCAAAAGACATCTGTGAATATTTGTATGTTTAAAAAAGCCCCCTAAGTCTTCCATGTTCTACTGAAGGCTTCTAAAAGCTTCTGAGGTCACCAGAGTAGTCCATATAGACAGTGTTTGTATACACAGTTAGGTCTTCTCTAAAGCCATTGAAGGGTTATGTCCTCAGTATTATTACAGTAGGCCTTCTGGTGATTTATTCAGGCACAGGAAGTTCCTGCAATTTCAATAGAGTCAATGACGGTTTCAAAAGCCACTAAGGGCATCAAAAAGAAGCTCTTGCGACCATAAAAGCCACAGGAGAAATCTATAAGGACTACATAAACCCACTGACTACTTCTTATAACCTGAAAAAATTACGTAGGACTATTGAAGCTTTTAAATTAAAGTTGATGTTTTCAGAAGGTCTCTAAATGGTTCGTAGGTCATCGGAATGAGCGACATAGTCACTTATGGACAGTTAAAGCCATAGAATGCTTGTCCGGCTTGTTCGGTACTTCATACTAGGCATTCTAGAGGTTTATATAAACACTTGAGTTTCTTAAAGCTCTACTAGAGTCATTGAAAGTTTCAGAAATAACCTTTAGGGACCACAGAGGACCTCTGAAAACTTTTTGTAGCCTCATAATGCTTCTAGGCGCCTATCTAGATCTCTTAACTCTTCCGTGTGCCATATGGCAGATAGATCCTGCAGTTTGAACTTTGAAGATGCTCTGAATGCCTCTAAGAGCTCCTCTATAGAATAAAATAATTTTGCTGACTTCTTTTTGTCTTAAAGTATCCTGTAAAGTCTTTGTGATGATGATTTCTGCATAACCAAAGGAGACCTTTGAGGTCATCAGAATGCCTCACATAGCCTTACATTGACTGTTGGGTCTTCTCTAAAGCCAATGAAGGATTTTCATATCTTAAGTATTGGTATAGTAAGCATAAGGGCCTTATGTGGATATATAAATCTTAAGAAGGCTCCTGCAGCTTCATTAGAGCTACTAAAAGCTTCAAAATGGGTCTATGGGACGACAGAAATCCTATGAACCGATCACAGTTTGATAACACGAAATATAATTTATTTTGTGAATAAGTCCATACTTCTTGAAATAATAACTAGAAAGCTCTATAATATTGCTGCCGTGAACGTTTAAAATGGCTGCCGAGTGTAACCACCTTGCAAATCGCAATATTTTCCCCAACCATAAATAAATTTCAATGATGGACTACTTCGAGTATCTCCTCCACAAAATATCAAGTTTTCTTGTTGAAGTGCTGATTAAGGGTTGTTCGCGGATCTTTTGTGATTTTTACTGAAGGTAGTCTTCGTGGTCCTTATTAGAATGATATGTTTTTTTTTTAGGAAAGTTCATGCTTTATAAGATAATGACCCGATATCCAAAAAACGTCCTACTGATATCAACTAAAATGGTTGCGAAAAGTGCCTCCGCACCACTACTGGGATCCCTTTGAAAATTTTAATAGAGGATAATCCTTGTGATAATAACTACATCCGTGTCTTTTCTTCATAGGCAGTACGAAGATGGGCTATACCGTTCCACGTTTTGGTATAGCCCCCATATAACGGTACCTCCCGATTTTCGGTATTTTGTGGATTTTAGCTACATTTTTACCGAAATATTAATAATTTGAAATTTAAGTATCCCAGTGATCGTAGGGGATGAAAGATATCAAGGAACAGTCCTGAGCGGCTTTAGCATGGCAAAATCCAGGATTAGTCTTGATCCCTCTTTCATCTCAAGTGAACACTGACCTCCCCGTGGTGTCACCTGGGGTAGCTGCTTCTAACACACGTTAAAGGTAGTGAGCTAAAATGTGCCGCGCGTTCACCCATAAGAACGTTAAAAACTTGGGTTTGGGTGCAGGGTTAGTCACCCTCCCCTAGAAAAAGCAGTCTACTATGAAAAAACAAAAGAAAAGAAAAACAAATCCCTCTAAATTTGACGACCCCCGCAAACGTTTTAAGAACCATGATCTGCAAATCTGCACCTGGAATGTTCGCACTCTTTATAGAGAAGGTGCAGTTTACGTACGCATTGGCAGATGCACTTGAAAAGCACAAGGCCGACATTACTGCCATACAGGAAATACGATGGATTGGGAAAGGCGTCACAACAACACCTAAAGTTGTCCCATGCTCCCACTGAAGACAAGGACGAACAGACCAACGATATATTTTATGAGCGCTTAGAAGAAACTTATGGCCGTTACCCTGCCCATGACATTAAAATTATTCTAAGCGATTTTAATGCCAAAATTGGAAAGGAGAATATCTTTGGCCCAACAGTCGGGAAATTCAGTCTCCCCAGTGAAACATCTGACAATGATATGAGGCTGATAGACTTTGCAGCTGCAAGAAACATGGTAGTTAGCAGCACCAGATTTAAGCATCTCGATATTCATAAAGGCACCTGGCTATCGCCAAATCAAAGAACAAGAAATCAAATTGATCACGTTGTGATAGATGGAAGACATGCATCAAGCGTGTTGGATGTACGATCGTACCGAGGTGCAAACATAGACTCGGACCACTTGTTGCAGCAAAGGTACGTACCAGATTAAACGTAGCAAACAAAGTGCGAACAGACACAACACGGAATTTGGACATCGGTAAGCTGCAATCACAACAGATAGCCACAGCATATTCCACTCAACTGGCCCAACTGCTTAATCAAAGCACTCCTCGTCCCGATAACATATCAGGACAATGGCAAAACATTGCCCACTCCATGCAAACAGAAATCCATGGTATGACCAGAAGTGTCGTGCTGCTACCGAAGAGAAAAATGTGGCATATAGGGCTACTTTACAATCAGTAGCAACGCGTAGCGCACGAGGTATCGGGAGAAAAGGAGAGAGGAGAAAAAACGGGAGTGTGAACAAATCAGATGTACAGGAGACAGAATGAAGTTCGAAAATTCTACCAAAGAGTGAAACATCAAATTGATGGCTTTGGAACTGGCACATCCTCCTGTAAAGACCAGCAAGGTAATCTGGTAACTGATACAGATAGTTTGCTAAGGATATGGAAAGAGCATTTTTCAAATCTGTTGGTATCCAATAATAGCGAAGTCGACGAAGATACCACAGATCCAATCCCAGAAGATGGTATTGAATGTATACTACCCAGCCAAGATGAGGTAAATACAGCAATAAACCGGCTGAAGAATAATAAGGCAGCATGAGCTGATGGTCCACCAGCCGAGCTGTTTTAAACCCGAGGCGACACGCTGATAAGGTGTATGCATCAGCTAGTTAGCTCCATCTGGCAGGAAGAACGCGTACCCGACGATTGGAACCTGAGCATCCTGTGTCCCGTCCATAAGAAAGAGATAAGACTTTATGCTGTAACTGTAGGGGCATAAGTCTACTCCATATTGCCTACAAGATCGTGTCAGGGATATTGTGCGAACGACTAAAGCCTATGGTCAACGAGATAATTGGACCATACCAATGCGGCTTTAGACCTGGCAAGTCCACCATTGACCAGATATTTACCCTGCGGCAAATCCTGGAGAAGACCCAAGATATGCAGATCGACACCTACCACCTTTTTGTCGACTATAAAGCAGCCTTCGACAGCCCGCTACGTTCAAAGATATTTCCAGCAATGTCTGAGTTTGGTATCCCCGCAAAGCTCATTAGGCTTAGTAAAATGACTCTAACTGATACAAGCTCTTCAGTTAAAATAGGAAAGAACCTCTCCGAAGAGTTTTGTACCAAAAGAGGTTTCAGACAAAGAGACAGCATTTCGTGTGATCAAGGCGGGTGAGCATACCATTAAACCACGGTGGCACCCATCCATGTTTTGGTATAGCACCCCACACCCCACCCCTCTAGGGTGTAGGCAATTGCATACAGAGAGGACCAAAAGCTATGGGTTACAAACCTAATGGCCTGTTTCACTAAGACAATTCCAATACAAATTCGCTCGAACTGCTATAATTGATTAATTCTTATTTTCAATCGACCAAACAGTTCCTACAACAACAGGATTTGTTTGGTAGTAATTCGAACGAATTTAAATTCGAATCATCATATAGAAACATAAATTTTTAAATTCAAAAACAAATTTAAATTTTAGATATTATATTATTAGTTTTTTTATTAAATTTATAAACAATACAAAAGTCTGCATTTGTCACATGTTATTCGATATTTCAACCTTCAAAATATTCGTAGACATTCATATATAATGCAGTCGAAAGAATATGTCTCCTGCTGTTACATGCTACGGGTTATTTACATGGAGACAACCAATTTTTTATAAATAAATTCAAAGCAGTGGTGGTTATTTAGAATATTATAAATCCTATTCTAAGACTTTCTCAATCTATTCCCCTGGAAGTTAAGGGAGCTCAGAAGGATAGTCAAGTCATTGGATTAGGTCCGTCCCAAAAAAATGTTCTAGAATCTTTATTTCAATGAGGAATATTTCAGATCCTGACAAAGGGTATACACCTGCAGTCATACGACTGAGTGTGCTACCTCCTATAACAGCCCTTTAAGACCCCCTTTTTTTGAAATACAACAAATTTCCTTTAAATCTATGCCTTTCATATCAACTTCTTACATATCTTTGTGTAATAGGCAATGTTTTTATCTATATCACATCTTCTCTCTAAACGAAAAACAACAACAAAAACTATTTCATAATAAAAAGTTAAATTTCAAGTGAAAACAGATATCGTTTTGACATTTATTATATAAATTACATAATAATAGAGATGTCTACAAGGGCCATGTCATGCAAACATGTCTCTTTAAAAAGTTCAAAGTTGTTCTTTTTTATTTTATTCTTATTGTTGTTCTTGTTCGGTTTTTTTACATGGCTTGTATTGTCTTGTACAGGTAGTTGGTTGTTAGGTAGGCACAGCTACACAGTCAGTCAGTTAGACATGTTTAGGAAAATTTTGTTGACATTCAGCAGAAACTTGAAGTGAATGACTTCCTTTCGCATTACTGCATCTGAAACGGCAGCACCAACAGCTACAAACAGTTATAGTAACTGTTACTTATATGATGACATTTATGTCATTTTAACTGTGAGACTTTGTTAGTGTTGTTTGGACTATGTTGCCTTCGTATTGTTCTTCTTCTTTTTTTATGACATTTTATGTGAAAAGTTTGTTATGCCGCCGCATCCAGATGATACAGGAAGGATGTAAGATGTTACCTTTGACAAAAGTTATTTGCATTTTGTGCATAACATTTGTTGTTTTTATTTTTGTGTTTTTTTGTATATTTATGTCAGATGTTTGTTTTATAAATAAGAATATGATGACACTCAGATAGAACACAAAAATACAATAGGAATGAAATCACATAAGCAAAAATGTTCAATAAGTTGAGAGGAACAAGTTAAAATCTTTTCCTGTGGGGCATTGTGTCAAATCTGTAATATTACGCATACACATGTAACTTAGAAGTTACATGTCTTCAAATTATTATAAGTTATATACATACATATATACATAAGTATAGCTTTTTGTATTTCATTGATTGATAATGTTTTAGATTAAGCAGTAAAAGCAAATATAAATGATATTTTTCTCTAAAATAACTCGAATCAAAATTTGATCCATTCAATACCAAACTCATGCAGGAAGCTAATTACCAATGGCATATTAGGCGTATAAGTGGTGTCAACACGTATACGTCTCAGATGTTTTAAAGAAAAAATTTAATAACTACATAATCTTTTTAAAGTTGGCAGTTTCTCTATAGGAAAACTTAGTATTTGGTTATAGAAAGAAATTTAAGAAGAAAGAAATTGATATTTATGTTTGCACGCACACGTTACCCTTTCAACAGCACCATGAAAACTATCAAAACTATCAACTCTAATATAAAGTTTCTTCAACTCCAATATACATTTCCATTTGTTTAGAACTTTCGATAAAATTTACACAATGGCATGGTATGTACATACGAGTACATACATACATAAACATATATACATACAAGAGCTTGGCGTAACATAAATATTAAAGTGATCAAATAAGAATGTCAATATAGCAAATGTAAGAAAATCTCCAACAGAAGGGAAAAAGATACATGGTGAATCCTTGACTAACAGTGGAACACCATTGAATTATAAGGGTGTTATATTCATCGGAAACACTATAAAGTATGTATGTATATTCTTGATCAGGGTAAAATTCTAAAGGTAAGGTCACATTAGGCAAATATTTGCTTCAGCGACCGGCAGTGTGCGCTTACTGAGAGCAAGTGAGCGTAAATAATGCATTAAAATGTATGCTCACTTGCTCTCAGTAAGCGCACACTGCCGGTCATTGGAGCAAATATTTGCCTAATGTGACCTTAACTTAAGTCGATATAACCATGTACGCCTGTCCGTCCGTCTGTTCAAATCAATATACAACTCGCAATTTTAAAGATAGCGCTTTGTAATAGAAGTTTCTAATACTACTGGGATGTTTGTTATTGGAAATGGGCTATATCGGTCCAGGTTTTGATATAGCCCACATAGAACAGTACCACCCGATTTTCGGAATTTTGAAGGTTTTAGCTTCATTAACGCTCCGAAATGACTGATATTTGGTATTTAGTCTTCTGCCCAGTTTCTCTAAGACGATTCGAACTCAAATTCGTTCGAATTACGACCACACTCCTGTTATTGTAATAAATATTGATTGAAAACAAAAATGAATGAAATATTTTTCATAAAACAGAAGTTTGGTAGTCTTTCGAACGAATTTGAATTCGAATCGTCTTAGTGAAACAGGCCATTCATTTGGGGTATACAACTTTCCATATCGATTTTGTCGGTATAGGTCCACGCCTTAATTTATCCCCCATTAAACGGTACCTCCGGATTTCCGTTGTTTTGAATTTTGTTGTCTCAATAGGTGTAGGTCCACGCCTTCATATAGCCCCCATAGAACGGTTCCTCCCGGATTTCCGTTGTTTTGAATTTTGTTGTCTCAATAGGTGTAGGTCCACGCCTTCATATAGCCCCCATAGAACGGTTCCTCCCGATTTTCGGTATTTGTTAGTATAAAACTTTGGGTATAATGTTGGTTGGGTATAAAACTTTCCCCCAGAAATTTTTTCGACACCGGATCACGTCTTAATATAGCCCTCATAGAACGGTAACTTCCGATTTTCGGTATTTTGTATTTGTCGATATAGGTCCACGCCTTCATATAGCCCCATAGAACGGTACATCCCAATTTTCGATATTTTGAAGGTTGTGGCGCGAATATTCCACCGAAATGGCTGAAATTTGAAATGTGGTCTTCGTTGGGGGTGCAAAATTTTCCACCTTAAATTTTTAGGTATACGTCCACGCCTCCATATTGCCATCATGGAATGGTACCTCCCGATTTTCGGTATTTTTGTATTGTGGCTTCAATTTCCACCGAAATGGCTGAAATTTGTCCGTACAGGTCCACCCCTTCATATAGCCCTCATAGAACGGTACTTTCCGATTTTCGGTATTTTGAAGGTTTGTGGTCACAACCTTTAAAATACCAAAATTCAGCCACCGAAATGGCTGAAATTTAGTCTACTTTGGAGGTAAAACTCTCTCCTACCGAAATTCGTCGGTATAGGTCCACGTTTCAATATAGCCCCCATAGAACGGCAACTTTCGATTTTCATAATTCTGCAGGTTGTGATGTCTATATCCCACCGAAATGACTGAAATTGGGTAATAAAATATTCCAGAAGAGAATTATGACTGAAATTGGGTAATAAAATATTCCAGAAGAGAATTATCGTCGCCTTCCTATATCCTATTGTTTCTCTTCTGTTACTTTTTGATCTCAGCCTTTGATTGGTAAGCCTTTCAAAAAAGTGACTAAGTGCACCCTCATAGATAGAGAATGTAATAACATTATGTACAATTGAACATCCCTTCGTTCAATTTTTAAAGTCCCACATTGGAACCTTAAGTTGTCCATCTGGATGAATTCAAGTCTCTTTTGGGGGCCCTCAAATCCTTTGAGCGAGAACTTAAAGCCCTCTATTGAGGATCACAAGTTCTCTATTGAGGAACTCAACCTTTCTAGTGAGAACCTTATTCCTCTACGAACGTCTCAAGTCCTCTATGGAGGACTTCAAGTCCTTAAATACTCAATTGAGGGCATCAAGTCTCATACTGAGACCCCATGACCTCAGTTGAGGAGATTAAGTCTTCTTTTGAGTAGCTCAAGTCTTCTACTGACTTCAAGTCCTCTATTGAGGCTTGCATGTCATGTATTGAGACCCAAAGTCGTCTTATGGCGGATTTCAAATCCTCTATTTAGATCTTAACTTCTCTGACCGAGGATTTAAAGTTCTTCAAATACTCATGTGGAGGACTTCAAGTCCTCACGTAAAGGGCTTCAAGTCCTCATGTGGAAGACTTCATATCCTCTGACTGAGGACCTTAAGTCCTTAGCCCTCTGTTGCTGACCTCAAGTCCCTCTTATGGAGGACTTCAAGTCCTCTATTGAAGACCTCAAGTTCTCTATTGAGGACCTCAATTCCTCTATTGAGGACCTCAAGTCCTCTATTGACGATCTCAAGTCCTCTATTGAGGATCTCAAGTCCTCTACTGAGGACCTCAAGTCCTCAATTGAGGACCTCAAGTCCTCTATTGAGGACCTCAAGGACCACGAGTTCTCTATTGAGGACCTCAAGTTCTCTATTGAGGACATCAAGTCCTCTATTGAGGACCTCAATTCTCCATTGAGGACTTCAAGTCCTCAAGGCCCTTAAGTTCTCTATTGAGGACATCAAGTACTCTATTGAGGACTTCAAGTTCTCTATTGAGGACCTCAAGTCTTCTATTGAGGACCTCAATTCCTCTATTGAGGACCTCAAGTCCTCTATTGAGGACCTCAAGTCCTCTATTGAGGACCACGAGTCTTCTATTGACGACCTCAAGTCCTCTATTGAGGACCACGAGTCCTCTATTGAGACTTTAAGTTCTCTATTGAGGACCTCAAATTCTCTATTGAGGACATCAAGTCCTCTATTGAGGACCTCAATTCCTCTATTGAGAAAATCAAGTCCTCTATTGAGACCTTAAGGCTTGCATTGAGGACCTCAAGTCCTCTATTGAGGACATCAAGTCTTTTATTGAGTACATCAAGTCCTCAATTGAGTACATCAAGTCCTCTATTGAGGACCTCAAGTCCTCTATTGAGGACCTCAAGTCCTCTATTGAGACCTTAAGTCTTGCATTGAGGACCTCAAGTCCTCTATTGAGACCTTAAGTCTTGCATTGAGGACCTCAAGTTCTCTATTGAGGACCAGAAGTCCTCTTTTGAGGACCACGAGTCCCTTATTGAGGCTTTAAGTTCTCTATTGATGACCCCAAGTCCCCTATTGAGGACCTCAAGTCCTATATTGAGGATATCGAGTCTTTTATTGAGGACCTCAAGTCCTCTATTGAGAACCTCAAGTCCTCTATTGAGACCTTAAGTCTTGCATTGAGGACCACAAGTCCTCTATTGAGGACCACAAGTCCTCTATTGAGGACCACTAGTCCTCTATTGAGGACCACTAGTCCTCTATTGAGGACCTCAAGTTGTCTATTGAGGACCTCAAGCCCTCTATTGAGGACCTAAAGTCCTCTATTGAGGACCTCAAGTCCCCTATTGAGGACCTCAAGTCCTATATTGAGGACATCGAGTCTTTTATTGAGGACCTCAAGTCCTCTATTGAGGGCCTCAAGTCCTCTATTGAGGGCCTCAAGTCCTCTATTGAGGACCTCAAGTCCTCTATTGAGGACTTAAAGTCCTCTATTGAGAAAATCAAGTCCTCTATTGAGGACCTCAAGTCCTCTATTGAGGACCTCAAGTTCTCTATTGAGGACATCAAGTCCTCTATTGAGGACATCAAGTCCTCTATTCAGGACCTCAAGTTCTCTACTGAGGACCTCAAGTTCTCTATTGAGGACATCAAGTCCACTATTGAGGACCTCAATTCCTCTATTGAGAAAATCAACTCCTCTATTGAGAAAATCAAGTCCTCTATTAAAACCTTAAGTCTTGCATTGAGGACCTCAAGTCCTCTATTGAGGACATCAAGTCCTTTATTGAGGACATCAAGTCCTATATTGAGGACCTCAAGTCCTCGATTGAGGACCTCAAGTCCGCTATTGAGGACCTCAAGTCCTCTCTTGAGGACCTCTAGTCATCTATTGAGGACCTCAAATCCTCTATTGAGGACCTCAAGTCCTCTATTGAGGTCATCAAGTCCTCTATTGAGGACCACTAGTCTTCTATTGAGGACCTCAAGTCCTCTATTGAGGACTTCAAGTCCTCTATTGAGGACCTCAAGTCCTCTATTGAGGACCTCAAGTCCTCTATTGAGGACATCAAGTCCTCTATTGAGGACCACGAGTCCTCTATTGAGGACCTCAAGTCCTTTATTGAGGACATCAAGTCCTCTATTGAGGACCTCAAGTCCTCTATTAAGGACCTCAAGTCCTCTATTGAGAACCTCAAGTCCTCTATTGAGAACCTCAAGCCCTTTTTTTGAGGACCTCAAGTCCTCTATTAAGGACCTCAACTCCTCAATTGAGGACCTCAAGTCCTCTATTAAGGACCTCAACTCCTCTATTGAGGACCTCAAGTCCTCTATTGAGGACATCAAGTCCTCTATTGAGGACATCAAGTCCTCTATAGAGGACCTCAAGTTCTCTATTGAGTACATCAAGTCCTCTATTGAGGACCTCAAGTCCTCTATTCAGGACCTCAAGTTCTCTATTGAGGAAATCAAGTCCTCTATTGAGGGCCTCAATTCCTCTATTGAGAAAATCAAGTCCTCTATTGAGAAAATCAAGTCCTCTATTGAGAAAATCAAGTCCTCTATTAAGACCTTAAGTCTTGCATTGAGGACCTCAAGTCCTCTATTGAGGACCTCAAGTCCTCTATTGAGGACATCAAGTCCTCTATTGAGTACCTCAAGTCCTCTATTGAGGACCTCAAGTCCTCGATTGAGGACCTCAAGTCCGCTATTGAGGACCTCAAGTCCTCTCTTGAGGACCTCAAGTCATCTATTGAGGACCTCAAGTCATCTATTGAGGACCTCAAATCCTCTATTGAGGACCTCAAGTCCTCTATTGAGGTCATCAAGTCCTCTATTGAGGACCACGAGTCCTCTATTGAGGATCACGAGTCCTCTATTGAGGACCACGAGTCTTCTATTGAGGACCTCAAGCTCTCTATTAAGGACCTCAAGTCCTCTATTCAGGACATCAAGTTATCTATTGAGGACCTCAAGTCCTCTAATGGGGACCACAAATACTCTATTCACGACTCAAGTCCTCTATTGAGAACATCAAGTCCTCTATTGAGGACATCAAGTCCTCTATTGAGGACATCAAGTCCTCTATTGAGGACATCAAGTCCTCTATTGAGGACATCAAGTCCTATATTGAGAAAATCAGGTCCTCTATTGAGACCTTAAGTCTTGCATTGAGGACCTCAAGTCCTCTATTGAGGACCTCAAGTCCTCTATTGGGGACATCAAGTCCTCTATTGAGGACATCAAGTCCTCTATTGAGGACCTCAAGTCCTCTATTGAGGACCTAAAGTCCTCTATTGAGGACCTCAAGTCCTCTATTGAGGACATCAAGTCCTCTATTGAGGACCACGAGTCCTCTATTGAGGACCTCAAGTTCTCTATTGAGGACATCAAATCCTCTATTGAGGACCTCAAGTCCTCTATTGAGGACCTAAAGTCCTCTATTGAGGACCTCAAGTCCTCTATTGAGGACATCAAGTCCTCTATTGAGGACCACGAGTCCTCTATTGAGGACCTCAAGTTCTCTATTGAGGACATCAAATCCTCTATTGTGGACCTCAAGGCCTCTCTATTAAGGACCTCAAGCCCTCTATTGAGGACCTCAAGGACCACGAGTCCTCTGTTGAGGACCTCAAGTTCTCTATTGAGGACATCAAGTCCTCTATTGAGGACATCAAGTCCTCTATTGAGGACATCAAGTCCTCTGTTGAGGACCTCAAGTCCTCTATTGAGGACCTCAAGTCCTATATTGAGAAAATCAGGTCCTCTATTGAGACCTTAAGTCTTGCATTGAGGACATCAAGTCCTCTAGTGAGGACCTCAAGTCCTCTATTGGGGACTTCAAGTCCTCTATTGAGACCTCAAGTCTTGCATTGAGGTCCTCAAGTCCTCTATTGAGGACATCAAGTCCTCTATTGAGGACCTCAAGTTCTCTATTGAGCATCTCAAGTTCTCTATTGAAACTTTGAATCTATTGAGGACATCACGTCGTCTTATAAATGACCTCTTGTAAATGATATCAGACCCTTTTTGAGAGGATCTTAAAGCCTCATAGTTATATTTTAGGGAACCAAAAGTCCACTTATAGAGGACCCAAAACCCTCTTATAGAGGATCTCACGTCCTCTTATAAAGGACCTCAATTACTTTTATAGACGATGTCTTATAGAGATCTTCATGTTATTATAGAGGACCTACAGTCCTCTTATAGAGGACCTCAAGTCCTCCTATAGAGGACTTCAACCCCTCTTATAAAGGACAATCATGTCTTCTTACAGAGGACCTCATGTCATCTGATAGAGGGCCTCAAGTCTTCCTGTAGAATACTTTAAGTCTTCTTCTAGAGAATTCATTTCCTCTTACAAAGCTCCTTAAGTCCTCTTAAGAGAACCTCAAGTTTTCTCTTAGAGGACCTCAAGCCCTTTTTAACATATATTGAAACCCATGCTATGTAGAGGTTTTTTCGAGTCCTTTTATCAATATTGTCAGTTATAATTGTTTCACGAACATCCCAGAAGGGACAAGGGAGTTCCTTTATTTATTTTCCGTTAATACATTTCTATTCCATTTTCTGACCCCTCTCATGTTTACGAACCCATCGTGTAATGTCATCTCCAACTTCTGTGCAGGCATTCCATGCAATTTGCAACTGCGTTTTAAATGTTCTGTTATCCATAATCAGAGAGGAAAATAAGACCGCGATAAACACCCGTTGGAGCAATACAAGCGATACAATTGAAAGGTTTATTGTTATTACAGCTGTCGTCTGCCGATGCTGATGCTACAATTACGGCCGTTAATGGACGGTCTTGAAATGATTTCACTTGTATGTGTGTGTGTAGTTACCCAAGATACTCTATATTGCTTCGGTTTCACATACACACGCAAATGTTAATGAATCAATAGAGTTCATGGAGGGTGTGTGTGTGGGTGTGTGCTTGCTGTACGCATTTTGGAAGTTCGAGATGTGAGTGAACCAGTGGGTGAAAGAATGAATGAGAAATTTGTTTTGATACCAAAGAAAATAATCAGCAGCATCATCCTCACCATGGTAACGTCAGAGATTTTTTAGCTCGCTTTTTTATTGACGTTGAAACACAAACGCTGCTGCCGTTGTTGTTGGTGTTTAAGACAGCTTTTGTTTGTTAATAATTTATTTTGATAATAAAAGCTACAATTGAAAAGTTTAAAGTGGGATGTTCTGCTAGCGTAAGAAGAAGAATAGGGAGGAACAGTTTCGTACTATGAAAGCAAATCTATTCGATTTAATATAGGTACCTTCCTTTCTATACGTATGATGAAGTCATACATGGTGCGTAGGCCCTGGTAATGGTTGGTATGGGAAAAAGATAATAGCAATAATGTGGAACTATGTTCCTTAATGGGGAATAATGGATGAATGATTTTGTTCTGATTTTTAGGATAGTCATATTATTGTGAGTAAGTTTGCATTGTTGTTTTCCTCTTTATCTGTTTCCCGCCGCCTTATAACAAGGATATTTTATGGAAAGTCGTCCTCTTAATAACAGCACCTTATATTTGTATATATAAAAAACCTTTTTTTGCTAACCTCTTCAGAGCTTAAGACTCAAAAACTTTGAGAATGTCCATGGTTTGCCCATACAACTGTTTTATGGTTTGGTTTTTTTTTTCAATTAGTCAGCAACTGCTTAGCCCCCATTTCGTGTGGCATTGCTCTGCAACTTCCCATTGCAATTGAAATTTATTAGGTAGTTGAATTCCAAAGGCGACCTTCAACATTTCATTTTATAACCTTGAACGAAGTTCAAAAGACAATACTCGGCAAAGATGCTGCTGTTGCTGTATTTATTGTTGTTGGTAAAACTATGTCTTTGAGGCAAATGGTCCCCCCTCCAAACTACTTTGGCAATTAGTAGTGGTCGTTTGCTTCATTGAAAACTTAATGCCCACATGTAGTTCCTTCTTCAACTTCTTCTTCTTCTTCTGCCCCTATGCAATTGATTCTCAAGACATTATTTTTTTCTTGTTCTACAGCTTTTGGAATGTCCTTCAAACTAACAGCAGTTGCTATATATTTGTTTGTGTGTGTTTGAAAACCGGATGCAGCTATACTCAATGGAAAACATGCGGAAAAAATGAAACAAACTTTCTCAACCACACCATGACTAACACGAGCCACAAAAGTCACAATACAGCGAACATTCTAAGGATTCCGTCATTTCCCATTGAGCAAATATTGCTTAACGCTGTTGTTGCTATCGTTGGCAGTACCTATCATTATTGGAACCTACGCACTATTGATGACATCATATCTGTACCTCCACCAACAAAAAAAAAGAAGTTATTTCACATCTATTCATAGAAAGTTCACAGATTTGTTTTTTTAAGGCATACCTCCGCTTCTCCACCTACTTCTTCTCGACTTTATTTTTCTTACTCTAATGGAAGAAGATCCCACTTTAAAACTGTCATTTGTCGTTTCTATTATCGAAATAAATTATGAAATAACAAAAGCTGGCTCTGGAGCTGTAGCAGAGAGTTGTGGACGTCAAAGAGAAAACAAAAAACTAACCATAAAATTCTATGACGTTACCATGCTGATGATGATGATGCTGCTGGTGATTTTTTACTCCACATTCCCTTAACACCATTTTATATTTCATTCATAGTTTCATTGAAGAACTACCAATACACACACATTGAGAAAAGACTCCATTGCCTCCACACATGTATATCATATGGGTATCTGTATTGGAAATCAAAGAAACGTATCGTATCACACACAGCCATAACAACTCGCTTAATATTACACCATGAACATCATCAATGGACAGCTGTAATAACAATAAACCTATCAATTGGATAGCTGATATTGGCCCAACGGGTCTTTATCTCGATTTTTTTCCTTCAATGACATGGGTAATGATAGCTGAATATTTAAAATGCAGTTTAAAATTGCAACGAATGCATGCACTGAAGTTCGAAGATGATGCTGTGTGCTGGCTGGAATGGTGTTTTTAGGGTGGATTGAAAAGTAGAAGTCCAAGGGGATTTGGCATTTCAAAGAGCACCTCTTCAAGTGGTCTTGAGGTTCTCTACATGAGGCTTTGAGGTCCCCAATAGAGGTCTTAGGGTCTTAATAAGAGGACTTAAGTGTCTATAGAATACTTTCCATAGTCCGTAAGACGACTTAGGCTATCAGTAGAGAACTTGATGTCTTCTATAAGAGGACTTTTAGTCCTTAGTGAGAGGACTTGTAGTCCTCTATGAGAAGACTGGTAGTCCTCTATGAGAGAACTTGTAGTCCTATATAAGAGGACCTGTAGTCCCTATGAGAGGACTTGTAGTCCTTTAAGAGAAGGCTGGTAGTCCTCCATGAGAGGACTTGTAGTCCTCCATGAGGGGACATGTAGTCCTCCATGAGAGGACTTGTACTCCTCTATGAGAGGACTTGTAGTCCTCCATGAGAGGACTTGTACTCCTCTATGAGAGGACTTGTAGTCCTCTATGAGAAGACTGGTAGCCGTCTATGAGAGGACTTGTAGTCCTCTATGAGAGGACTTGTAGTCCTCCATGAGAGGACTTGTAGTCCTCAATTAGAGGACTTGTAGTCCTCTATAAGAGAACTTGTAGTCCTCCATGAGAGGACTTGTAGTCCTCTATGAAAGGACTTGTAGTCCTCCATGGGAGGACTTGTAGTCCTCAATGGGTGGACTTGTAGTCCTCTATGAGAGGACATGTAGTCCGCTATGAGAGGACTTGTAGTCCGCTATGAGAGGGCCGTGCAGTCATGTAGACCTTTTTATGGGGCTTGTAGCCCTCTATATGAGGACTTGTAGTTCTCTATGTGAGGACATGTAGTTCTCTATGAGAGAACTTGTAGTATTCTATAAGAGGACCACTAGTCCTCTATATTAGGTTTTGTAGTCCTCTATTGAAGACTTGTAGTCCTCTATAAGAGTATATGTAGCCCTTTATGTGATATTTGTAGTTCCTTATAAGAGGACTTGTAGTCCTCTACTTGAAGCTTTCTGTAAAAGCACTAGAGGTCGTCTAAATGTGTAGATTATGTCCTGTATAAAAAGATTTGAGCCTTGAAGACCTCAAGTCCTCTTTTAAAGGACGTTAGGTCCTCTATAAGAGGGCTTGAGTTCCTCCTTAAGAGGACTTGAAATTTTCTATAACAAGACTAGAGGTCCTCTAAAAGTGTATTTAAGGTCTTATATAAAACGACTTGAGGTTATCCAGGAAAGGCCTTGAAGTCCTCTATAAGAGGACTTTAGGGCCTATGAGAAGACTTGTGGTCCTGTATGAGAGGAATTGAGGTCTTCTATGAGAGGACTTGAGGTCCTCTTCAAGAGGACTTGAATTCCTCTATAAAAGGGCTTGAGTTCCTCTATAAGAGGTCCTGAGGTCCTCTATAGAGGACCTCTATACGAGACTTTATGTCCTATTACAGAGGACTTGAGGTAGTCCATAAGACGACCTGATGTCTCCTATATGAAAGGACATGACGTCTTCTATAAGAGGACTTGAGGTCCACTAGAAGAGGACTTAAGGTCCACTAACAGAGGACTTGTGGTCCATAATAAGAGGGCTTGAGGTCCACTTAAAAGAACTTGAGGTCCTCCATAATAGAAACTAAGGTCCTCTGTGAGAATACTTGAGGTACTCAATAAGAGGACTTATGGTCCATAATAAGAGGATTTGAGGTCCTCTATAAGACGGCATGATGTCCCCTATACGAAAGGATATGTAGTCCTTTATATGAGGACATGCGTTCCTCCATAATAGGAACTAAAGTCCTCTATGAGAGGACTTGAGGTACTCTATAAGAGAACGTGAGTTTCTTTATAAGAGGTCCTCCATAAGCAGACTTGAGGTCCTCTATAAGCAGGACTTCTTAAGGAGGACTTGGGGTCTTCCATAATAGGAACTAAGGTCCTCTATGAGAATACTTGAAGTCCTTTATAAGATAACTTGGGGTCTTCTTAAAGAGGACTTGAGGTTCTCTTAAAGAGGACTGTAGGTCCTCTATATGAGGACTTGTAGTCTCTATAAGAGGACTTGTACTCCTCTATAAGAGGACCCTTAGCCCTTTAAAAGATGACTTGAGATCCTTTGTAAGAGATATGAGATCTTCTTGCAGAGGATTTTAGATTCTCTATAAAGCAACTTGTGGTCCTCTATAAGAGGACCTGATTTTCTCTATAAGATGAATTGAGGTCCTCTATAAGCGGATTTGAATCCCTCTACAAGAGGAATCGAGGTCCATTATAAAAGAACTTGAGCTCCTCTAAAAGAGGATTTGAGGTCCTCTATAATACACTTCTGGTCCTCTATAATACATTTCTGGTGCTCTATAATACATTTGAGGTCTTGAGGAATTAGGGTCCTCCATAAGAGGTCCTCTAAAAAAGTGACTTCAGTTCATCTACACGATAAATGTAGGTTCTCGACAAAAGAGTTTGAGATCCTCTATTGAAGGACATGGCCCCTCTATAAAAGAAGCGGGCCCCTTATATGATAACCTGAGATTTTGTATTAGAGGACTCTATACTAAATCCTCGTCCTGTATAAAAGTTCTTGAAGTCCTTTGAGAACTTAAAGTGCCTAAAGCTGACTTACCCCCAGTTTTTGTAACTTATTTTTGTTCGTTCGTCTATATTCGCAATAATTTAGGCATCTATAGCTCAGCCCCCTGAAGAATTCCTCGTTTAAAAATCAGCGCTCTCTATTTGCGCTAAAGCGAGTTCATCGATCTACAAAATTTGACAATTTGTGTGAGAAGAATAAAATTTTTTACAAAAAGAGGGGGTTTACGTCCTCTAAAATGGTCCTTTAAAGCAGGCATGACCAAAAAGAGAACGGAGAAAATATGAATGTATTCAAAATATTGGCAACTTATAACAGTGTGTTAGTAAGTTTGTATTCGCGCAAGCTATAAAACAATAACAAATCAAAACATTTGTTTTCTTTTGTACGCTCTTTCTGTGCATTCGGGTCGTGTGCGTGTAAATTGCCGAAAATCATCGGCATCGCCGTGCCAAATGTGGCCATGCTTGCTTTAAAGCGGACTTGAAATTCTCTAAAGGTTGTGTTTTTAGACTTCCGACCAAAATTTTTGTATTATATATTTTAAAAGAAAATTGTACAAGCCCTGATTTTTAGACTGTTTTTAATTCACAAATCCCTCATAGTACCTGCTACTTGTACTATTATTTCCCATTGATGCAATCATCTTCAAAATCCTACAAATCTGCTTATGAGCACAAAGAGCACAAGAAGAACAAGAACAGAAACGAATACCTACTTGATGCAGTGATGACCCACAGAGGTTCAAGGGTTCGCCTTACATTAATTTTTCCATCCATTGTTGCTGTTTGCATTCAAACCTCACTTCGTTGCCATTTACAGCCTCATTTGCTCACCTTGTTATTTACACGTTACGTTACGCTGCACACATACATATGCATGATGCCATGCCGTTGTGTAAATTGTAGCCAAAGGTCTTGGCAGAATATTGGAGTTGCACAACGAAAAACCAACGTGGGATGAATGAAATCATGGCGTTTGTGAGGTTTCTGATATTGGAGTTGATAGTTTTCATGATGGCAGTATTGGTAGTTGTACACAGATGCTGCAGTGTGTGCCTGTGTGTGTGTGCATTGTGTATTGATTCATTTCGTTACATGTGCACTTTTAGATCCAATTCAATAATGCAAAAGGGCAAATTCATCGATTGTGTGGGCGCTAAATGATGTATCAAAGTTATTCCATAATTAAAATGGAAAATGTAAAGTTTCGATATAATGAGGGAAGAAGTTAGACTGCAAAATTTCAATAAACATAACTTTTATTTAAAATTTTATGTTCATCGAGTATTCTGAGACTTATACCTATTGTTAGCACGTATAAGAGGACCTGATTCGATTTTTTGCAGAAGGGAAAAGATAAAATGAAAGGTTTCTTATAAGGAGAGATGGATGGCTGTATCAAAGGGATTTGTACCAGTATTTAGAGGCACTGAGGCGCACACGATTTGATGCCCTGTGGACGCTTAATTCAAAATGTAAAATGTCACGTTACCTTATAAAGAGATAGATACTGAACAGTTCAGGTTCTACGACAGTTTTATTGAACATGTTATCTTAACCGAGGGTTCTGACAGAAGATCTTTAAAAAATCTTTAACGTGCCCAAGACCTTTTATAAGACTTATATGGACAAAAGACAGTCTAAGGTTTTTTTCAGCACCAGAACAGCTTATAATTGCTTTCGAGGAACAGAAGACGCTCTAAGGTCCTATAAAGACAAAGACCTACAAAATGTCTTCTAAGGACGGAAGGCTTTCCGAACGCAGTCTAACGACAGAAGACCTTCCTATGGTCCTTTGGGACAGAATACCTTAAAAAAGTCTTCTAGGAGAGTGGACTTTTTAAGGTTTTCCAGGAAGATGGGACCTTCACAAGATCTTGATGGGACACCATACCTTTTAAAGGTCTCCTATGGATAGAGTACCTTCTAAACGTCATCGAGGGATTGACGACTTTCTAAAGGTCATCTATAGACAGACGAGGTTTTAAAGATCTTCTAGGTCTTCTAAAAGTCTTCTGAGGACAGAAATCCTTCTAAAGAAACAAAAGAAAGGTATTCTATGAGCAGACGATCTTCTGAAGTTCCTCTACGGAGAGAGGACCTTGTAAAAGTCTTCTGTGGCCAGAGGACCTTCTAATGCTCCTCTACGAAAAGAAGACTTTCTGAAAATCCTCAGTGGGCTGAGGACCTTCTAAAGTTCCCCTATGAAACTTCCAATGGACCGCAATGGATAGACCTTCTAAAGGCCTCAATGGACAGATGACCTTCTTTAGGTCCTCTACGGACGGAAAGAACTTTCTGAAAGTCCGCTGTGGACAGATGAGCTTCTAAAAGTTCCCAAGCGACAAGATCCCCATAAACTTCAAACCTTCAAAGGGTCAATGTACGGAGGACCTTCCGAAATTACACTACGAATAGGAGACTTTCTAAACGTCCTCAATGGACATAGGATCTTAACATCCTCTGTGAGCAGGGGATCTTTTAAAAATCCTCTCTGAAGAATGACCTCTCGAAGGTTTCCTATGGCCAGAAGACCTTCTAAAGGTCATCAATTGGCAGAAGTTTTTTTGGAAGTCCTCTATGGGCAGAGCACCCTCTCTATGGGCAGAGAACCTTCTAAAGGGCAGAAGTTCTTCTAAAGGTCCTCAAGAGACAGAGGACCTTCCGAAGGTACTCTATAAATAAAAGATTGTTTAACGGTCCTCAATAGACATAGGATCTTCTAAACATTCTCTGTAAACAGAGGATATTCTACAAATCCTCTCTGAAAAAAGACGTTCTAAAGGTTCCCTATGGCCATAGTACCTTCCAAAGATCCTAAATGGACCGACGTTCTTCTAAAGGTCGTTAAGGACGGAGGACCTTCGAAGGTACTCTATGTATGGAGGATTTTCGAAAGGTCCTGAATGTACATAGGATCTTCTAAACATCCCCCGTAAACAGAGGATCTTATAAACATCCTCTATAAACAGAGGACCTTCTAAAAATCCTCTCTGAAAAAATGGCCTTTCAAAGGTTTCCTATGGCCAGAGGACCTTATAAAGGCCATCAATTAACAGAAATTCTTTTGAAGGTCCTCTATGGGCAGAGGACCTTCTAAAGGTGATATACAGACAGACGACCTTCTTAAGTCCTCAATGCACAGAAGAACTTCCAAAGGTCATCTATGGACAGAGGGCCTTCCAAAAGTCTTCTATGGACAGAGGACCATCGAAATGTTTTCCTCAATAGACAGAGGACCTTCAAATAGTGCTATATGTGCAAGTTCCTCCGTGTACAGATGATCTTCTGAACGTCCTCTATGGACAGAGAACCTTCTATGGACATAATATCTTCTAAAGCCCTCTATGAACAAGAGACCTTCTAAAGGTCCCCTACCGACAAAATACTTTTTAAGGGTCCTTAATAATGTCTTGTGACCCTACAATACCCTTAGAAAATCATCTGACTTTCAGAGGGTCTTCTCACCCTAGAAAACTTTTAGCACGCCTTCCGAACCTAGAAGATCTTTAAAAGTTCGTCTGTCCATAGATAACCTTCCGTCCCTTGAAGACCTTTAGAAGCTCTTTTGTCCCTCGAAGACCTTAAGAAGATCTTCTGTTTCTAGAATACCTTATGGCGTCCGTAGAAAACCTTCTCTTTAGAAGACCTTTAGAAGGTCACCTTTCCCTACAAGGGTCTTTTATCCCTAGAATACCTTTAGAAGGTCTTTTGTGTCTAGAATAATTTTAGAATGTTTTCCGACCCAAGAACACTTTTACAAGGCCTTCCAACATCTGGAACCTTTAACAGGCCTCTATGGACAGAGGATCTTCCAAAGACTCTCTATGAACAAGGGACCTTCTAAAGGTCCCCGATGAACAAAAGACTTTCTAAGCGTCATCTATGGCCCCAGGGTCATCTAAAGATCCTCTAAGAATAGAGGACCTTCTAAAGGTCCTCTATGGACAGAGGACCCTTTTAACGTCCCCTATGGAGAGAGGACCTTCTAAAACCCACTATAAACAAGGTGCCTTCTAAAGGTCACTGCGAAAAAAACATCCCTCTATGAAGAAAGGGCGTTCTAAAAGTCCACTACGGACAAACGACTTTCTAAGGGTCCTATATGGACAGTTCCCTACGAATAGAGGACTTATTAAAATCGTGGACAGGATATCATTCTTGGACAGAGGACCTTTTAAACGCCGTCTATGGACCGAGGACCGTTTTAAGGTCCCCTAGGGGTAAAGGAACCTCTTAAGGTTCACTAAAGGCAGGGCCCTTTTAAAAGTCCTTAACAGATAAAGGACCTTTTCAAGTCTATACAGGACCTTTAGAAAGGACAGAGAAACTTCTAAAGATAATCAATGCACAGGGAAGGACCTTCTCCAAACAGGACCTATAGAATGGACAGAGGACCTTCCAAAGATAATCAATTCACAGGGAAGGTTCTCTATGGATAGAGGACCTTAAGGCCTGGGTACATAAGCTGCCTCGCCTGGTTGCCTTGCTTTCCTGCTTCATGTCTGACATAATAAAAATAAAAAAATAAAGAAGGCCGAGCAAATTTCGAACTGGGTTGCCCTTTTCTTTTTTATTCTTTTGTCAGAAGCAAGCAAGGTAAGCAGGCGAGGCAGCTTATGTACCCAGGCCTTTAATATGGTCTTCTATGGACATACGACTTTCTAACCGCCCTCAATTTTCAGAAGAATTTCTAATGATCCTTTAGTAATAGAGAACCTCCTAAAGGCCCTCAATTTACAGATAAACTTCTAAATTACTTTGTTCCTAAACGTCTTCTATGGACATAGGACTTTCTAAAGATTTTCCTTGGATAGAGGCATTGCTAAAGGTCTTTTATGGAAAGAAAACCTTCTAAAGGTCTTCCTGCGATAAAAATTCGTATCAAGGTCTCCTAGAGAGAAAGCCGCCTAAAGGACTTCTAGGGACAAAAGAACTTCAAAAGGTCTTCCACAAACAGAGGGTCCCCTACACTCCTTTTTTGGCATAAGATCTTTTAAAGACATTCCACGGACAGAACACTTCCCTAAACATATCCGGTGCGAACATTCTGTGAGTGTAAGTTTCATAGGTTTACCTCTTGGGACCCTATGGTGCATTTTCTTTAGGATTTTAATTAATTTCTTCAACAAAACCCAGACCAGGTTAGTTAACACTCTTTCCAATACTACCCGACACACATTAACATCATATTTCGCTTTCTTATGTGCTGCTTATAAAAATAAATGCTGTGGTCTTGCTGAGAATTCATCTCCATTACGGCAGGGTGACTCTGGTTACTCTGACACATCATTAGGTAGTATTGTTACCTTCTTGCTTACCTTCTTCTTGTTAAATGACACAATTCCAATGATAACCTACCTACCACCAACCATACTCTCACGAAAATTTCCACACACATTTTTACACTCACACACACGTAGAGTGTGTAAAACAAGTCGAGATTTGGTTGGAGACAGTGGTAATCTAAAAATCCAAGATGCGACATGCGTAAGGCTTGTTCCATTCAAATGAAATACTACGTTCCATAGACCCCAGGAATGGGTCACATGGTGGTAGCGTGGCGGCGGCGGCAATGTGGTCCACACAAAACTCATTCATTGAAAACGATTCAGAACTATTGCCGCCAATACCGCCTCCACACGAGGGCATGCTGTTGTAGTGTATCATCCACTACCTCCGATGTTGGACTGGTGGTGGGTAACTCCTTCGCCATTCAAAAGACACTGCTGCAAGTTTAAGAAAAATTATGACGTATGCGTGGGTTAAATCTTATAAAGTTGGCCGCACACACACACTCAGTCACTCACACTAGCAGCAGTAGTACAAACGGCGTCTTATGGCTTTGCTTTATGGCACCAAACCCGCACCAAAATGAAAATATCCACAACCTTTAAGATGTTGTCGACAATGACTTTTGGCCACAACAATGGCAACGTTATGTCTCCTTTTCAGAGGCATTGCGAGGGAACTCTTACAGCTCCAACAGAAACTACCATATGAGGTAAGGTAAACGGCAACAACAACCACAACAAAACCAACAGCATTTTATAGATGACTCAAGTTTTCCTTAGATGATTTTCTTGCATTCTCCTATCCTTACATTTTGCACCGAAGCAATGAATAATAGTGACTGGAAGCTGTGACTGTGCCTTATAGGCTAAAGTCATTTTATTGTTGCCTGTTGTGGAGGATTGCTGTTGTGTTAGTATCTATGTGTGTGTGTGTGTGAAACATTTCGCCTATAAAATAAAATGCTCGTTTGGTTCGTTGTTGTTGCTTTGCATGTTCCGAATGCTGTGACTGTTATTTTGAACAAAAACAAAGATGTTTTATAGCATCGCGTGGTAGAAATAATAGTTGGCCCTAAACCAGTTGAACACAAACACAGACATCCAAACCCAGAGAACGTAATAATGAAATTTGTTTTAATAGCACATGTTATGTCTTTGGGGGAAAGCTAAGGACTGTTGTGGTTCCCTCAAGGCATCGAAAAAATAAGACAAAAGACCGCCTAAAGTTATTCTTGGGACAGGCAAGAACCGAGGGTCAAAAGGTATTTTAGAACCTTCCAAAAGGTTCTATAGTCACCTTAGAGGACTCATAGGGAAAGAAAACCTTTTAAAGGACAAACACATTATATGGGTCTTCTAGGAACAGAACAGCTTTTAAAGGTCTTCTACGGACAGCACATATTCTAAAGGACTTCTCAGGACAGAAGAACTTCTGATAATATTATAGGCACAGAAGACATTCTAAAGGTTTTTTAGATACAGAAGACCTTCTAAAAGTCTTCTAGAGGCAGAAGACCTCCTAAATGTCTGTAGGGACAAACGATCTTTTACAGGTACAAAAGACCTTGTACAGCTCTTCTAGGGACGGAACACCCACTGCAATTCTTCTAGGGTCAGAAGACTTTCGAGAGGGCTTTTGAAAACAGAAGACATTATAAATTTCTTCTAGGGACAGAAGATCATCTAAGGGACAGAAGATCATCTAAGGTCTTCTATGGACGGAAGACCTTCTAAAGGTCTAAAGCTTTTCTAGAGACAGCAGACCTTCTGAAGGACTTCTATGGACCTTCCAAGGTCTTCTACGGACGTCTGAAGGTTTTCTAGCGCAAGAAGACCTTCTAAAGGTCGTCTAGGGACAGGATATCTCCTAAAGATATTCTAGGGACAGAAGACCTTCTAAAGTTCTTCTAGGGAGAAGAAACCTTTTAAGGACAGAAGGCCTTATAAAGGTATTCTAGAGACGAAAGACCTTAAAAAGGTCTTCTAGGGACAGAAGTCCTTCTGAAGGTCTTCTATGGACAGCATACCTTCTAAAGGTTAGAAGGACAGAAGATCTTCTAAAGGTCTAAAGCTTTTCTTAAGACTGTAGACCTCTTAAAGGTCTTCCAGGAACAAAACACCTTCTAAGGTCTTTTAAAGACAGAAGATCTTCTAAAGGTCCTCTACAAACGGAAGACCTTCTAAAGGTCTTCTAAGGACAGAAGACCTTCTTAATGTCTTCCAAGGAAAGAAGACATTTTAAAAGTTCTAAGGACAGCAGGCCTTCAGAAGGCCTTCTATGGACAGAAGGCCTTCTAAGGGCCCGCTATGGAAAGAAGACCTTCTAAAGGTCTTCTAAAGACAGGAGACCACTTGTAGGTCTTGTAAGGGCAGAAGGCATTCTAAAGGGACAGAAGACCTTCCAAAGGTCTTCTAGGGAAAGAAGACCTTCTGAAGATATTCTATGGACAGCAGGCCTTCTAAAGGTCAGAAGATCTTCTAAAGGCCTAAAGGTTTTCTTGAGACAGTAGACCTTTGAAAGGTCTTCTAGGGACAGAAGACCTTCTAAGGGACTTCTAGAGACAGAAGACCTTCTAAGGTATTTTAAAGACAGAAGATCTTCTAACGATCCTCTACAAACAGAAGAAGAAGATCCTCTACAAATGGTCTTCTAAGGACAGAAGACCCTTTAAAGGTTTTCCAAGGAAATAAGACCTTTTAGCAGTTCTAAGGACAGCAGGCCTTCTGAAGGCCTTCTTTGGACAGATGGCCTTCTAAGGGTCTTCTATGGACAGAAGACCTTCTAAGAATCTTCTTTGGACAGAAGACCTTCTAAAGGTCTTCTAAAGACAGGAGACCATCTACAGGGCAGAAACCCTTCTAAAAACCGAGTACATTCTAAAGATCTTGAGTCCATTCTCAGTGGTTGCATTAGTCATGGGTACTTCCCGCTCCTTAAGTCGTCTGGAGATTATTATGGTGGCAAGGCTTGGGGAGTGCCGCGGCGTGGCTCCTTCACCGCATCAGTTCGGCTTTGTCGAAGGTAGAGCAACAGTGGACGCGTGGATGCATGTACAGAACAGTCTGAGCGGGTCAAATATGTCTTAAGCATATTTGAGGACTTTAAGGGCGCATTTGATTTCCTTTCGTGCGATAGCGTGCTTGCTAAGCTTTCTGAGATTAGGTGTCGGGAGTTTGTTATTTGAGTGCTAGAAGTGCTTGTGTCGTGAAAGCCAATGAGACGGTCTGGACAGATATTGAGCGAGGCTGCCCTGAGGGGTCTATCTGCGGTCCATTTATTTGGATTGATGGATTCTGTGCTGCGGGAATTAGCGACCACTTTCAAGATCTGTGCGTATGCTGATGACCTCTTTACCATGATCGAAGGAACGACGGGCTGAGGAGGCCATGGGCATGGTGTTGGTCTGGAGTGACCGAGTGGGTGCTGCTGAAAGGCAGATTAGCGCACAGTCGACCTCCCCACGTTCGATTTGGTGACTATGACATGCGGTACGTCAAGCAAGTCATGTAGCTGGGAATAACTATGGCCTAGAGGATGAACTTCCTGCCGCACTTTGATCGATTGAAGGACAAGTTAACTGCCGTTGCTGGTATGGTCAGAAGGGTCTTGCGGGCCGACCGGGATTTGAACAGGCGTTCCGTGCTCACCATATATGGTGGACTTTTTGTTGCCTGTGCAACATATAGTGCAGCTGTATGGTGTGCCGCAGCGGAATCTGTTATCGTGTCAACGTGTGGTCATGTTAGCATGTCTTCCAGGGTGTCGCACTGTGTCCACGGACGCAATGCAGGTGTTACTTGGCGCAGGGCGCCTTTGTCCTGGAAGCTGAAGTGTGGCTCGCAACTGTCTGAGGATGATTGGCTAGGGCCATCCGATTTGGTGAATGGATCGGGTGCGTGTTGCTGATAGGTGGCGGACTAGGTGGACGGACAGCTACAAAGGGAGGGTGACGCACGAATATATTCCTGACTCTACGTTCGTACTGGACCGCCAAGACTTCGGCTTTAGCATGATTCTTGGATTCTTACTGACGGGGTATGGCTCTCTTAATGCATTTTCGCATGCAAGAGGCCTGTCCGGGACAGATTTGTGTGGGTGTGGTATGACTGAAAACTGGCGGCATATACTGACGGAATACCGGTACTATGATGACATTAGAGATTTATTCAAGTAGGACACTTGAAGACAGTCGGACCTTTAGTTGTTTAAGTAGTTTGGCACGTCTAGTGTTTGTTAGGAAAAGGACCAGACATAGTGGAGGTAATTTCTACACATAGTCATCTGTACAATTAGGCGTATGGGTGTTGAAAGAGGAGAGTTGGTGGAGTTGGAGTGGTGCGGCGTCGGGTCCTGGTGTGGATGTCGTGCCAGTCATCTGTGAGGGTGGCTACGTTTATTGTTTGTGTTGCGTTGTCCGTTGCCGCGGTCCCTTTGTGCAGGCCGTGAAGACAGCATGTTAATTGTTTGTGGTCCTGTGTTGTTTGTTTTCCAGCTGACTGAATTGGTGGAAGTCACCAGTCCAGGGCCTGACCGGAGGCTATATTCTGGTACCGCGGGTGCCAGGTGCCCCCAGATTCTTGGATCTGGCCTGGCTGTTGGTGTTGGGTGCCTTGTGGGAGGATCGCGGCGCCTGTGGTTAAGAACCAAATCGCGGGGAGAGCTTCGGCTCGAGTGTGGAGTTGCTATAGGCTCCGCTCCTAACCAAGGAATTGGTACTCTTTTCTTTTGTGCGGGGGCGTTGGTAGACACATCGTATTCACCCGGTGTTAAGAGCACTGTGTGATAGGCCGCATGGCAGGTACCCATATAAAACACCACGACGTATCTTCTATGGACAGCGGAATTTCTAAAGGTTTTCTAGGAACAGACGACCTACAAAGATCTCTTAGGGAAAGAAGGTATTTTAATACTTTTACTCCACTGCGTATAAGTACTGCCAAAACGTATACGTCTACATTTGCAAACCCAGAACATTCCTTATCTGCCAGCTCATCTTCAAAATTTAACAACTACAAAACAATGATTCCCTACCACCACAACAATTACACTACTCAGCTGCTGCTGCTAACGTTAAAATATTATTGTGGCCAATACTTTTAGTATGGCAATTTTCAGAGAAACAGATAGAGAGAAAATCGTGTGTGGGTGCTTGCTTTTGTATTCCGTTCCATTCATTGCAACAATAAAAAACAACAACAAAATGAAACAATAACAAAATTTTAACTAGAATTTACGAGTGTGGATGAATTCCGTTGCTGCTTTTTTGTTACTCCGCTTGGTTTTTTTCATTCATTGCTTTGGTGTTGTTGGCCAAAAATTGCTACAGTTTAGGCGAAGAAGATGTGTTTTTGTTTCGTTGTTTTGTCATGAGATGACTCAAAAAATAGAAAGAAGAAACAGAACAAGAAAAACTATTTGAATGATTCTAGGAAAAAGTAGGAAGGAGGTGGGTGGATGTACAATGACTACTGCACTACAACTCACACACATGTATGTATGTAAATGATTTTTTTTGTTTGTCTTTTTTCTCTATGACAGAATGTTTTCTTGTTTCGACTATTTATTTGAATGGCCAAGAAATTTATGAATTGAAATGAGAAGATGAATGGACAAAACGTAACTATTTATTGTGATGGTATGGGCGAAGTATTGTAAATGTCGTGTGATGTAGTATGTGTGCGTGTGTGCGAGTGTTCTTGTGCTTGCTTTTTCGCTGCTTGTTTCTTGTCAATTTGGCAATTATGAATATAATATAACGAAATAATAAAATCCTAAATGGAAGACTTAAGTCATTTTTAAAATCGTGACCCTGATCTAAGTGTATTTATTTTTGGGGTATGTGTGTTTGTTTGTGTAATGGTTATGACTTCATTTTTTTTTTTTTTTTTTTTTTGTTTTGCGGTTGTTGGTTTTCTGTTTAATTTATTTGCATAAATTATAAATTGGCAAAAATATCCAAATTTTATTTCATATACTCCGCATAAATTCCATCAGAGTAAAATTAAATGGAACACTGCTGCGAAGAAAATTAGAAAAAAATCATAAATAAATAGAAGATAATGTTTTGTTACTGTACAAGAAAGAAATTGATTCCCCTCCCCCTTGAAAACATTAAGAGTGAGCTAAAGAAAAAATCTTTTCAATTAAAATATTCATTATTTCCACAGATTCAAATATATTCTTATCAGTACATAAAAATTCTTAGAGTTGCGGCGAAAGGGGGGTTTATTGCGGACAAGAAGAGAAACCCTTACTACGATTCCAGAGAAGCGTATACGTGTTGACATGTGTATACGATAATATATGTTACCAACATCCAGGCCCGCATAACTACATTTTAACACAATCCCACTACGGCCGGTTCTATGTACTGGATTGACCCTAGGAACCATCTTCTCGGCCAGGGGCCGTCACCTCAGCAACTACTTGTTCGTGTTCGTCTTTATTTTTATCTTGGGAGCGGCATGTCCCGGAATGCCAGCTCCGGATTCTTTTGGTCCGTGCCGGGATTGAAAGTAACCCCGGGCCATGGTTCTGCACCGTTTGTCAACGTCTCATCCACCATAGGTCGGTGTCAATGAGATGCAACGGGTGCAAGGATGGGTGCATTTTAGGAACTATTCAGGCCTGACCTACCTGAGGGAGTATAACTACAGGGTTGCCTCGTGCTGCGCCAATATGAACCCCAATGAGTCTTCATCATCAACATCATCGGATTATGAAACTCCCAGACAGCAGTATCAGCAGCAGCCATTAACACCGCGTATTGCTGTCCCAGTTCCGGCGATAAGCTGAGAAACAGGAACAAACTCCTCAAGTCCCTAGCCGGCAGCACTTGGGGTGCAGATAAAGAAACCTTGTTAACCACATACAACGCGATAGGTCGGTCTGTGGTAAGCATTGCGGCGCCAGCGTGGTTTGCTAACGTAAGTGATACGCAATGGGATAAACTACAAATCTGTCAGAATGCTGCCCAGAGAACAGCTACAGGGTGTCACCTCATGTCTGCAGTGGACCATTTACATGAGGAGACAAAGATCCTTCCTGTGCGCCGTCACAACAGGATGTTGAAGATGCAGTACTTGCTTGGATGCTGTAGGCAAGGCCACCCAAATCACCATCTGGTGGATATGCCTGAACCCCCCAGGCGAGTTAGGGAGGATCATAGAGATCTAGAGAGAGAGGTCCAAAGATATAAAAGAGAACCTCTAGATCAACGTGCATACCAGGCAGGTTTAAGAGACATTCATACTGATGCGGTTGCAGAGGCTCTGGAAGCATACAGTGTGAATATCGTCCTCGAAGACCGTCCACCACCCGTGGCAGCGGAAGAACAACAGCTGCCACGACAAACGAGAGTCGTGTTGGCACAACTAAGATCTGGTTCGTGCAGCCGCCTCAATTCTTACTGGGCCAGGATTGATGGCACGCGGAATATCTGCCCAGCATGTGACACCGGTCCGCATACTACGCAGCACCTGTTTAACTGCCCAGCCAACCCGACTGACTTAACTCCTCTCTCTCTTTGGACTAATCCTAGACAGGTGGCGTCCTTTCTGAACTTGGAGCTGGAGGCAGAGCCGAATCAATAAAATAAAGATGTACATGTACTTGTGGAAGCTGCTACAACAACAACATTTTAACAAAAACCCGTTTGGACCTGTGAAATAAGACCTTTTACTGTCCCCTAGGAACAGACGAACATTTAAAATACTTCTTAGAACGGAATATCTTCTATAGGAGAAAATAACTTCTAAGAAACAGAATACCTTCTATGGGTCTCCTAGGGAGAGAAGAAATTCTAAAGGTCTTCTATGGACAGAAGACCTACTAAACGCCTTCGAAGAACAGAAGACCTTCTGACAGTCTTCTAATGACAGAAGAACTTCTAAGGATCTACTATGAACAGAAGACCCTCTAAAGGTCTTCTAGGGACACAAAACTTCTAATTGTCTTCTAAGGACAGAAGTCTTCTAAGGATCTACTAGGGACAGAAGACTTCCTAAAGGTCTTCTAGTAACAGAAGACCTTCTAAACTTCTTCTGGGAACAAAAGACCTTCTTAAGGCCTTCTAGTAACAAAAGACCTTCCAAATGTCTTCTAGAAACAGGACACCTATCAATTGTCTTCTATAGACATACGACCTTCTAAAGGTCTACTATGCACAGAAGACGTTCTGAAAGCCTTCGAAGGACAGAAGACCTACTAACAGATTTCTAAGGACAGACGACCTCCTAAAGGTCTTCTAGAAACAGAAAGCCTGCTAAGGGTCTTTTAGGGATAGAAGATCTACTAATTGTTTCTATGGACAGAAAATCTTATAAAGGTCTTCTAGAGACATAAGACCATCAAAAGGTCTTCTACGGACATAAGACCTCCTAAAGGTCTTATAGGGACAGAACATCTTCTAGAAAATCTTCTAAAGGTTTTCTGGGGACATAAGACCTTCTAAGGCTGTTCTGTGGATGGAAGACCTTGTACAGGCCTTCTAGGACAGAAGACCTTCTGAAAGTACAAAAGACCTTCTTAAGATTTTTATCTATGAAATATTTGTATTCTTGAGCGTAGGTTGGGAGAGCATCGTTCATTGCAGCAAGTCTTTCATTCACTGGGGTGAAGCTGGATACCAGATGTTTTAGTCTCCGACTAACTACAATCCATTGTATTTCCTGTATGGCAGTAACATCGGCCTTGTACTATTCAAGTAAGTCTGCCAATGCGAAGACTGCACCTTCTCTATAAAGAGTGCGAACATTCCAGGTGCAGATTCGCAGATCATGGTCCTTAAAACGTTTGCGTTGTTCGTCAACTTTCTTTTCTTTCGTTTTTTTCATAGTAGGCTTTTTTTTCTAGGGGAGGGTTAATAATCCGACGCACAGAGGGGAAACATAGGCCTAAAGTTGCTCAAAACTCAAAATATGAAAAACGTTTTTTTTATGAAAAAATGTTTATAAACGGCAACCAGACTCTTTTCTACATTTGCTATAACCATCCTTGACTTTGTAAGATTAACCAATCAAATGCAGCAGTCGATTGAACTCAGCCATACTGAAAACAAAAAGTAAATTTTCGAAAACTAAGAAATTAGGTGAACATTAAAATGACATTATTTTCGCGAAATTTTATATTTTTCAAGATTTATTGTTTTTGTACAGTCTCCGAACAAGATTAGCATTTAACATTTTCAGATTGATTTTACATATTTGCTCTTTAATAATGATGATACATATCCTCTTTATGAAATTTTTTTATGATAATTTTTAAGATTACTACAATTTCAATAGTGAAAAAGTCTATTTCCCCGTCGTTTCCCGACCATAGTTTCTTCTAATGTTTTATGCGCTTGAGTCTCAAATATCAGATTCAATCATAAAAAATTGCGCATATTTGCGCCATTCCGAAAAAATCTATTTTTTCTCAATTAAAATATGAAATATTTTTATATGGAATTGCAAGGTTTACTCACACTAAATTTTGCTCCGCTTTATAACCGGGACTCTTATTTATCAGACTAAACCAACACCTATCAAATATGTTTGCATTATTCAGAAACATTCACGGTTTTCTCATGTGAATTGAGAAAAAATTAATTTAAGTAAGTTTCAAAAAAATAAAATTTGGAATGAAATATATGTATATGGGACTATATATGGCGAATAACAAAATTCCTTTACAATTCCATTTGAAAAAAATTAAAATTTTTTTTTACAAGCACATCTACGATTTTTGGTACAGAGGTAAAGGAAAAAAATCCGGTTTCAAATCTGCTCGCGTTCACGAAATTGGCCAATGCGCGCAAAAGTTATAGCGGTTTTTATTCTCATATAAAGAAAAAATATTTAAAAATATCTTTTTTGTTGTTATGAGAAAATGTATGCATAAATCGTTAACAGCAGTCCATATCTATTCGTAGATGTTTAAATAGTTATTAAATGTATTATTATTTTCGCGGAAAGTCAACAAATAATAAAAAAATATTGAAGTAAATCCAAATTATCCTGTCCCAGAATCCGTACAAACCCTCAAAAAATAAATTAAAGAATATATGCGGAATCTAGACAATGCGTAGAAAAATATGAGACCAAATTTATAGAGATTGGGTACATAAATTGCATATTATAGCAACAACAAAAGAGAAAAACTTATTGTTGGAAAATATTGTTGCAAATATTTTTTTGGTTTGATTCTAAAAATTAGAAAAAAATATTTGGGAGTTCTCCAACTATTTTGCTAAAATCCCATAGAATAATGAATGATACTGTTAAAACTTCATCAAAAAATATGGTTTACCATCGCGAGAGTTTAACTGATTTCTGTGATAACTTATAAGGGTAGGAAATTAAGAGTAATATTGAAATTACAATCATTCAATTAATATTATAATTAAAAAGCCTGTTATTCGCGAATTAGATAAAGTCGGTTGATGCGCATCCGATTTTGGATACAGCGAATCAATCTCTGTCAAAATTTATGCATATTTCGATGTTTCACTCAGGGGCCATTGTGTGCCACCAGTTGCATCATACACTGCAAAAAACCTTAAAGTTGGTAAAAGTCGCGCAATGTGCATACGATATTGATGCGCATCCGGTTTCGTCAGCGCCTATCAAAAATACGTCCAAATATACCAATTTTAATTAGATTCTTCAAGAACCGCGGATGTGCCTCCACATTCTATTTTTGGTGAAAAACCCATATTACACGCGAATCTCTGTAATTTATGACACGCGTTTTCGCAAATATTATAATCGCGTATAAAGGATTCCATTTACGTAAAAAAATTTCAAGAAAATCGCGGTTTAGTACGCGGATTTGTCGAAATAATTTTCTGCTGCTTTTCCTATTTTCAGGGTATCTATATCCGCGGTTTTAGTGGATGGATTCGATCGCGGAAGGTCTCATTAGATCCGTCGCGTAAAAAAACTAAATTCACACGGGGTACAAAGGAAATTGAATGGCACTTGTAAATTTTAAACGCAAAAAATAGGTTTTTTAAAAAAAATCACGCATCAAATATTGGCCTTTAGACTCCAATTACTAGGATGCTGTAAGGAGCACACTCATGAGATATGCATTAAACGACGTAGAATCACGAGTTTTATAATCCTAATGTGAGTTTTGAATATTATCTTGTTGCGCGTCCGAATTATTAAAACAATTCAAAAAACCCCGAAATTCCGGCTTCAAAATGTCAGCATCAATTTTAGGTGGATGCAGTGGATATATCGAAAAATGATACACTAGTATCATATTGCCCATGAAGTATTCTTTGAGTCTTTCTTTGGGCATATGTCTATAAAATGTAAGGTTAAGCCTAAAATCGGAAGGGAGCATAAAAAAACTTGTTGGCTTCAACCCATTTTTACCTATTTTTCTACATTGATGCCAACACAGCTTCCACGTAAATTAATTTTAACGGTCGACCTTATGGGATTCCTCCTAAAACACTTCAGTTTAAAGAATGTATATCATACTATATAGAATATGTTAACAGTTCGCGAATTCTGAAAAGGTGAAACTCGGATTCATCGATTGTAAAAAATTTTTGTTTTTCGCCATATACATCTGTACCGATTTGTTTGAAAATTGGCTCAATGTTTTTTTAGGCTAGTTCAGGTTGCATGTGTCAAATTTCAGTGATTTTCGTGCATTTTTATCTCATATCAGCTGCGAATATACATGGAAGCTGCATCCAAATCTGGACCGATTTTCATTATTTTCTATAGGATTAATCCTTGTACAGAAGATATACTTTGAGCAAAATTTTATATCAATCGGACTATAAATGAGCTTTCTAGGGCTTTTGATCAACTTTTAACACACATTTCCCCTCTGTGCGACGCCCAAACCCAAGTTTTTAACGTTCTTATGGGTGAACGCGCGGCACATGTTAGCTCACTACCTTTAACGGGTGTTAAAGGCAGTTCCCCAGGTGACACCACGGGGAGGTCTGTGTCCACTTGAGATGAAAGAGGGACCAAGATAAATCCTGGGCTTTGCCATGTTAAAACCGGTCAGGACCGTTTCTTGGTATCTTCCATCCCCCTACGTCACCCAATGTTCATAGGTGAGAAAAATCAAAATACAAAAAAAAATTGCCGCAGCGCTTTTTAAATAAATCGCGATTCAAGTTGACATTTTTAGGGTTTTTTTTTAGGTTTTCACGATTTTGCTTGGAAACTGCAAATCCTATCGAGATGGAACTAAGAACATGTTGTAGCTATGAAAATTCTCTAAGGCCTTTATAACAATTTCGTAGGTTTTACCGTTATTGAGATACAGAAGTTCAAATCGGGACAGTGTATTGACTGTATCGCTACCTTATAAAACAATGTCATACATGGTGCGCCTTAACTAACTTTAAGTGAAACAGCAATGTTCATAGGTGAGAAAAAATCCAAAAACAAGAAAAATCGCTGCAGGGATTTTTAAATAAATTGCGGTCAAAGTTCATATTTGTAGTTTTTTTAGGTTTTCACGATTTTGTTTGGAAACCGCAAGTCCTATCGAAATGGGACTAAAAAATTTTGTAGCAGTGAAAATTCTGTACAAGATTGACCTGCATAATATTTTCGTAGGTTTTACCGTTTTTGAGATATAGAAGTTCAGATCAACCATTCAGATTTTTTTCTCAGGTCTTCAAGATTTTGCTTGAAAACCACAAGTCCTATCGGAATGGTACTAATGAAAATGTTGTAGCTGTGAAAAATCTCTACGAGATTGACTTTCGTAACTTTTTAATAGGTTGTACCATTTTTGAGATATATAAGTTCAAGTTGGTAAATCGTAGTCATGACTCTATTTTATAAGGAGACGATACAGTCAGTGCATTGTCCCAATTTGAACTTCTACATCTCAAAAACGGTAAAACCTACAAAATTACCATAAGGATCAATCTTGTAGAGAATTTTCAAAGCAACAACATTTTCTTTAGTCCTATTCCAATAGAACTTGCGGCTTTCAAGCAAAATGGTGAAAACCAAAAAACCCCTAAAAATGTCAACTTTAATCGCGATTTATTTAAAAAAGCGCTCCGACGATTTTTTTTTTTTTTTTTTTTTTTTTGTTTTTTGATTTTTCTCATCTATGAACATTGTAGTTTCAGAATCCGAAAAAAAACTTCCCATGTGTAAGCACCTTCCATTTAAAGTTGCTTCGAGCGCACCATGAATTGTCTAATAATATGCGGTTTTTTATTTTTACTTTTCTAATGAATCTTCCTGAGGCTTTCCTCCACTCAACTCAGTTTCACATTAAAATATCGAAACTAGTCTTACCTGCCTTACCCCTTGGCGAACAATGCCAAAATTTTTCACTAATAAATTAGTTGTTTTAAAATAATAAAGCAAGAACAATGGGATTTTGAAAAAAAAAACAAGTAAGAACGGCGTTAAGTTCGGCCGAGCCAAACTTGTTGTACCCTCAACCACGATTTGTAGTGAAGTATAATGGAACAATTTCTGTTCGTGTATGAAGAAGACAAAATTCCAAATTTCAGCAATTTCGGTAAAAAATGTGGCTAATTTTCACAATAACCACATTCGGGAGGTAACGCTCTATGGAGGCTATATTAAGATATGGATCTGTACCGACAAATTTCTGGGGGAAAGTTTTATATCCCCTACGAAGACTAAGTACCAAATTTCAGACATTTCGGTGGAGTATTGTGGCCACAACCTTTAAAATACCGAAAATCGGGAGATGCCGTTCTATGGAGGCTATATTAAGATATGGACCTGTACCGACAAATTTCTGGGGGAAAGTTTTATATCCCCTACGAAGACTAAGTACCAAATTTCAGACATTTCGGTGGATTATTGTGGCCACAACCTTTAAAATACCGAAAATCGGGAGGCACCGTTCTATGGGGGCTATATGAAGGCGTGGACCTATACCGGCAAATTTCTGGCGGAAAGTTCTATACCCCCAACCAAGACTTCGTACCAAATTTCAGTCATTTTGGTGGATTATTGTGGCCACACCCTTCAAAATACCGAAAATCGGGAGGTACCGTTCTATGGGGGCTATGTGCAGGCGTGGACCTATATCAAAAAATTTCAGGTGGAAAGTTTTATACCTCCAAGGAAGACTAAGAACTAAATTTCAGCCATTTTGGTGGATAATGAAGCTAAAACCTCAAAAATACCGAAAATCGGGAGGTACCGTTCTATGAGGGGCTATATCAAAACCAACCAACCATTTTCAATACCAACCATCCTGGAAGTAATAAAAACTTCGGTACCAAATTTTGACGCTCTATCTTAAAAATTGCATCTTCATTTCAACAGACAGACGGACATGGTTAGATCGACTTAGAATATGGTGGAGGGTATAATAAAAACTTCAAAGTACCTGAAAACGGGGGGGGGGGGGGTATCTTTATATGGGGGCTATACCAAAACGTTTTTGACCTACAGAGACCCTAAATGCCAAATTGTATCTAATCCGGTCTGAAAATGTAGCGAAAAACACCAAAATACCTAAATAGGGAGGAACCGTTATATGAGGGCTATACCAAAACTTTATTTTTATTTTTTGTAGATATGTTTTTTGACCTCCATGTATCCTAAATGCCAAATTATAGCTAATTCGGTCTGCAAATGTGGCAAAAATCGTGAAAATACCTCAAATCGGGTGGTACCGTTATATGGGGGCTATACCAAAACTTGGACCTATATACAAAATTTTTTGTAGATATGTTGTTTGCCCCCCCAGGAACCCTAAATGCCAAATTATAGCTAATTCGGTCTGCAAATGTGGCGAAGAACGTCAAAATACCTCAAATCCGGAGGTACTGTTATATGGGGGCTATACCAAAACTTGGACCTATATACATAATTTTTTGTAGATACGTTTCTTGGCCCCCAGGAACCCTAAGTGCAAAATTATAGCTAATTCGGTCTGCAAATGTGGTGAAGAACGTCAAAATACCTCAAATCCGGAGGTACCGTTATATGGGGGCTATACCAAAGAGTGGACCGATATAGACCATCTTCGAACTTGACCTGCCTATGAAAAAAAGCCCCTCGGGTGCAAAATTTCAGCCCTCTATCTCAATTATTGCGGACGGTAGAGTGATTACAACAGACGGACAGACGGACGGACATGGCTAGATCGTCATAGAATTTTATCCTGATCAAGAATATATATACGTTATAGGGTCGCAAATGATTAGTTCGTTGTGTTACAAACGGAATGACAAACTTAATATACCCTCCATACTATGGTGGAGGGTATAAAAACAAACTGTATTAGCTATCTCAATAAAAAACGACGCCACCAATGTTCGATATCACACGTGAGATATGCTAACAAAAACAACCATCTCCGCCGACAACATTAAGCCTTTATCTTTAAAGCCTTTATCTTTATCGCAAAAATATTCCAAAGAGCAAAAAAAAATAAAATAAATGTGTTTCTTTTTGTAGAGAATGCTACAGTTTTCGTCTTTTTTTTTTTTTTTTTTGGACATTTAATGGACCTTTGTCAAAATGTATGGTATTCAAGGTACAAATGAATTAACATTCGGACGAATAAGTGCTGTCAACACATATACGCATCGAAGCTTTGGGTTTTAATAGATGTTTTATTAATTGTTGTAATTTAACTTGGAAAGTAGGAAGAAAAATGAATTAAAATTATTATCTTTCACTGTACAACTAGCCGAATTGTTGCTTGTTTTGCATTATTGTCATAATATTGGAAAACATCGAATACTCGATCGAGGTGAATCCAAGGATGATTTTCTAAAATGTCTCGAAAAGTATGGCGACGAACGTAGTTTCGTTGGGGAACAAGAAATTAAAAAAAAAACATTTTGGCCGAATGAATATTGCCAACATGTATACGCCTCAATGCTCACTGTATTCTCAGCATCATTTACATGCACCTTTTCCTAAAATTTGAAAGTTAACATTGGAGAATATTTCCAGAATCTGCAGGCATTAAAATTGCAAAAAAAAAAATTATTTTTGAAACTTCCTGAAGCTTTCCCCTATCCAATTCTGTTTCATAGTCAAACTTCGCGCATGCAATTTTCTAAGAGAAATTATGTCGCCTACATTAAAACACATTTATGACTTGGTAATTATTATCAAGAAATTTATGAAAGTCTTCAATACGAAAGAGAGCAACAAAATAAAGGAATTTTCTATTTTACAATTTCCCAAAACAAATAAAGATGGCTGATTTTTTTACAAAGGACTGAAGTGTTCTTCTTTACTGGCCGTTTTTTAAATGTTATTGTTGTCAAGGTAAAAAATATGTGAACAAGCGGGCGACAACATGTTGTCAACACGTATACGCATCAGAGTCTTGCTTCTTGATAGAATTTTAAATCAACATAACATTATTTTTTCCAATTTCCTCAGATGGTATGGTGACAAACGATAAAAATAGAATAAATTCTACCCTTCAATGTATAAGAGATTTAAGAATATTCGGAGGAATTAGTGTTGTCATCACTTATACGCATCGCCGTTTAGACCACCATATCTTAAAATTTTAACAATTGTTATTGTTTGCTAGTACAAGGTACGAGGTTAGTAAAAATGGAGCGCTCCACAAATGAACAAAGCATTCTCATTGTCAAATTGTTTTACCAAAATGGTAAAAGTTTTGCGGCTACAGTTCGCACATTGCGATCAATTTGGGATTACAACAATACTCCAAAAGAGTCAACTGTAAAGATAAATTTGCCGAAACTGGGTCTGTTAGTGATGTAAAGACAACAACGCGCGTTCGACCAGTTCGACTGATCGAAAATATTGCAGCTTTACGTGATGATGTCGCTCAAACTCCATCCACCTCAATTCGACACCGAGCTTCAGCAAATTGGTGTCTCCAAATCCACTATGCAGCGAATTTTGACGAAAGATTTGCATCTTCATGCATACAAAGTTCAATTGACTCACGAACTGAAGCCACCTGACCATGCACAGCGAAGGTAGTACGTTAATTGGGTATTGGAGAGACAACATAACGTCACTGAAATGCTGATAAAATCATCTTCAGTGACGTGGCCCATTTCCATCTTAATGGCTTCGCCAATAGGCAGAATTGTTGCATTTAAGGTAAGGAAAATCCTCAAGTGATTCACGAAAAGCCAATGCATCCTCAACGTGTCACTGTATTGTGTGGTTTTTGGGCAAGAGGAATCATTGGACCCTTTTTTTATGAAAAAGAGGCAGGTCAAGCGCAAACAGTCAATGGTGTTCGGTATCGTGAAATGATAACCAGTTTTTACTTGAATGGGGAAGGAATGTGGTTTCAACAAGACGGCGCCACATGTCATACAGCCAGAGAAACAATTCAATTGCTGCATCAGTCATTTCCCGGTCGTGTTATTTCACGTTTTGGAGACCAGCTTTGGCCGCCTTTAGATTTTTTTCCTTGGGGTTTCTTGAAGTCGATGGTTTACGTGAAAAAGCCGACGACGACTAAAGCCTTAAAAGAGGAAATTAGACGCTGCATTAATGAAATACCGCAGCATTTATGCAAACAGGTCATTAAAATTTCATTAAAAGATCGCATGTGTGCCAGCAAAGCCGTGGCGTCCATCTGCACGATAAATTGTTCCATACATAAGCTCATTCTGTCTACTTTGCGATATAATAAAGTTTCACGATTTTTTTAAATATCTTTATTTTATTTAAAATTTTAAAATTGCATTCTAGTTGGGACACCCTTTACTAGCAGAAACTGATGATGAAAGAGGTGAAAAAAATCGTATGTTTCCAGTCCCCAATAAAACATATAAATTTGTGCCCTTTTTGTAGGGAATGTTACTGTTTTCCTCTTAACTAGTTATTTGTAAAATGTTATTGTATTTAGGGTAGAAAAAATATATGTACTACTTGCTGCCGGCACGTATAAACATCAGGGTCTAGCTTATAACTAGAATTTTCACTCAACATAACATTATTTTCCCACATTTTCTCGGAATGTATGGCGACAAACGAATAAGAGTTAATATCTCTCCCTTTCTTATATCTTTTTATTAAGTTTCCTTTATAGTGGAGATTAAAATGCTCAGTGGACCATAGCTTGACTGACTTTTCACGAAAAATGTGACAAATGATGACAAAAATGTCTTACCTTTCAAGAAACAAGAAACTAAAGAACATTCGGGCGGATGAGTGTTGTCAGCACGTATACGCATCGGTTCATCGGATCATAATTTTAAGTTTGAGACTTTTCAAAGATATTTCCATATTCGAAGAACTTTAAAATACACAATAATTTGTTTCTAGGTCTTTCAAGAGTTCCTCCTACAATTTATCATGTGTATACAATTATGATTCTCTTTATTTCTGTTATTCCATTGAATCTTCCTGGAGCACTCCACTCTGTCTCACACTAAAATATCAAACTTGCAATATGCTCGCAATATTACCCACCGCCTACATTAAACGACATTTATGCCGTGATAATTATTACCAAGAAACACAAGTACGCCTTCAAGACAAAAAATCGGAATTTTCTATTGTAATTTTTTCCAAAGAGAAAAATATGAATTCATGCCTTTTTGTAGAGATATCGATATTCTTCTTCGATAAACGAATAAGTGTTTATATCACTCCCTTTCTTATATATTTTTATTCAGTTTCCTCTATAGTGGAGATTAAAATGCTCAGTTGGCCATAGCTTGACTAACTTTTCACGAAAAATATGACAAAAAATGTCTACCTTTCAATGTAAAAGAAGCAAAGAACATTCGGGTGGATGAGTGTTGTCAACACGTATACGCATCAGTTAATCGAATCACAATTTTTAAGTTTGAGACTTTTCAAAGATATTTCCATATTCGAAGAACTTTCAAATACAAAATAATTTGTTTCTAGGTCTTTCAAGAGTTCCTCCTAAAATTTATCATGATTCTCTTTATTTCTGTTTATCCATTGAATCTTCCTGGAACCTTACACTCTCTCTCACACTAAAATATCTCACTTGCATTATGCTCGCAAAAATATTACCCACCGCCTACATTAAACGACATTTATGCCGTGATAATTATTACCAAGAAACACAAGTACGCCTTCAAGACAAAAAAATTGGAATTTTCTATTGTAATTTTTTCCAAAGAGAAAAATATGTGCTTTGTTCCAGAACCTGCAAGAAGCTACAATTTTTTACTACGATAGCATTTTTCCCTTTATGTTATCGGAAAAAATAGTAAAAATTAGTAGATTCTTGCAGTTCTGGAACAGACCAATGAATTTATGCCTTTTTGTAGAGATATCGATATTCTTCGATAAACGAATAAGAATTAATATCACTCCCTTTCTTATATATTTTTATTTAGTTTGCTTTGTAGTGGAGATTAAAATGCTCAGTGAAACATAGCTTGACTGACTTTTCACGAAAAATATGACAAATGATGACAAAAATGTCTTACCTTTCAAGAAACAAGAAACTAAAGAACATTCGGGCGAATGAGTGTTGTCAGCACGTATACGCATCAGTTCATCGGATCATAATTTTAAGTTTAAGACCTTTCAAAGATATTTCCATATTCGAAAACTTTAAAATACAAAATAACTTGTTTCTAGGTCTTTCAAGAGTTCTTCCTAAAATTGCTCGTGTGTATACAATTATGATTCTCTTTATTTCTGTTTTTCCATTGAATCTTCCTGGTGCCTTCCACTCTGTCTCACACTAAAATATCAAACTTGCAATATCCTCCCAAAAATATTACCCACCGCCCACATTAAAAGACATTTATGCCGTGATAATTATTAGCAAGAAACACAAGTACGCCTTCAAGACAAAAAATCGGAATTTTCTATTGTAATTTTTTCCAAAGAGAAAAATATGAATTTATGGCTTTTTGTAGAGATATCGATATTCTTCTGCTCATTTTTGTTCATTGACTGGACATTTGTCAATTGTTTATTGTATAGATTTCTCAGAGATTTTTTGGCAATAAAAATCTCAAGCATTTATTGGCTAAATGTGCGGGTGTCGATAAGAAAAGCCCAAAGAAACTAGACAGTATAAAGAGATTATTATTGGCGCAATGTGGGGGTGTAAAATGGGCCTAAGGAAATAAAATGCGAGAAATAGATCATTCATAATTTATGTAAACAACCCCCACCTTCTGCTTCCAAATAAAATGAACATAATTGTACCCAGCAACGATTTTAATAATTGTATCCAAAACTCCCACACAGCAGTTATATTCTTTGAAAATGCTAACAATAATTGCGGGATACAATTAATTCTCAATTGTAAGATTTGTTGTGTTAGTTGAAAAGCAATCTAAAAGCATGGAGGAGCATAAAAAAAATTCTTCACAATCAAAAAATCTGGCGCCATGGTTTCACATTCTTCTTCCTCGCCACAATTCCCCTTTGTAGTTGTTCCATATTGATCCCTTCTTTTTTGCTGCTTTTTCGTTTGGATGGTCATTCATTTCCATCTGTCAGCGATTCATTCATTCTTTCACTCATTGTTGAGGTTTTAATGGAACTGTAAACAAAGTTGGACACATTTTCGTCACCAACTGCAATTGCTGCTGGTTGGCCAGCCCAATGGCTTGTGGTGACTTACGGATGGCTGGCTGGCAGGCGGGATGATTGGCTGTTCGCTCAAATCAAACTTTTTAATAGCTTTAACTTGACTTTTAGTTAGTTGCCGATGTCTCCCGGAAGTTCAATGGATTTCTTTACTTTGATTATTTGCTGTTTATATTTGTTTGATTTAGTTCATAACCTTGTCAATTCTGGATTTGATGTTGCTTCGGGTGATGATATCCGCCACAAAACTTTGTGCTTAAACAACTTTCTCCAACTTGGCTTTGGATTTATAACCAACTTCAGCGCCACCGCCGCCAGCAGTAGCATCATCATCATTATTATCCCGAACTTAGTGAGCTGTGGAAACTTTGTAATTTGTTTGAATGTGAAAACATAATTCCGTGTTCCATTTTTCCCATGCTTCTCAAAAAATTTTGTTGTTTTTGGAAATTGCTGCTGCTCTGTTTTTTTGTTGCCATGCTAAAGGGTGTTAAATGTTTCATCCCGACATTACAGTTGTTGGTGTCTTTTTCATCACAAATGTTCCAGAAGCTCCTAGTATCTGACACTGATGATGACGCATGTTACGCCTGTAATCTAATAATGTCAGCATTTATGTACGTGAAAATTGGTTTATCTCAAAATGTATACTTATTTTGGGAAACAAAATGAAATAAGTTTATAAAATAAAAAAAAAAAAAAGATTTGTATTTTTCGTCGCAGAATCTGGAATTGAAAATTCTATTTTTGTTCAAAGCAAACATTGCAATTTTTTGTTAAATTACATAAAATTAACCCACGCAAAAGACACAAAAACTGGGAATAAATCAAAAATAACATTCTTTAACAGCCATAAAACATCATCAAGAATTTTACGCCATTTGAAAATTAGCTCAAAGGGTGAGGCGTATAAGTAATGTCAGCACGTATACGTATAGGTGTTCGCACAAAAATTCTACTTTGTTTATAAATTCTTCTTAGACTCTTTGGTCTTCTTTGACAAGACTTTATGTCATCTATCATAGTCTTCTATAAGAAGACCTTATGGTCTTCCATGAAAAGAACTTGTGATCTTCTATAAGACGATCCTATGATATTATAAGACGACCTTACTGCCTTTAAATAGAAGTCTTAATGGTCTCCTATGAGGAGACTTAAAACCCTTCTATGAGAAGACTCATTGAGAAGTCCAAATTATATTCTATGAGAATAAATAATGGTATTTAAAAAAAGTCCTAATGGTCTTCTACGGGCATGGTATTTCATGAGAATAGTTGTTTTACTATAGAAAATTCTTTTCAGCCAGGCTGAATAGAGTTGACGTTAGGAAAACTCATATTCAGCCTGGCTGAAAAGAATTTTCTAGGAGTTTTCCTATCGTCAACTCTATTCAGCCAGGCTGAATAGGAGTTTTTCCTATCGTCAACTCTATTCAGCCAGGCTGAATAGGAGTTTTTCCTATCGTCAACTCTATTCAGCCAGGCTGAATAGGAGTTTTTCCTATCGTCAACTCTATTCAGCCAGGCTGAATAGGAGTTTTTCCTATCGTCAACTCTATTCAGCCAGGCTGAATAGGAGTTTTTCCTATCGTCAACTCTATTCAGCCAGGCTGAATAGGAGTTTTTCCTATCGTCAACTCTATTCAGCCAGGCTGAATAGGAGTTTTTCCTATCGTCAACTCTATTCAGCCAGGCTGAATAGGAGTTTTTCCTATCGTCAACTCTATTCAGCCAGGCTGAATAGGAGTTTTTCCTATCGTCAACTCTATTCAGCCAGGCTGAATAGGAGTTTTTCCTATCGTCAACTCTATTCAGCCAGGCTGAATAGGAGTTTTTCCTATCGTCAACTCTATTCAGCCAGGCTGAATAGGAGTTTTTCCTATCGTCAACTCTATTCAGCCAGGCAGAATAGGAGTTTCGCTATGGGCTGAATAGTTGTTTTTCTATGGGAAACCCCTATTCAGCCAGGCTGAATAGTTGTTTTCCTATGTGAAACCCTATTCCTGTGGGAAACCATATTCAGCCAGGCTGAATATTTGTTTTCCTATGTGTATAAGAAGACTAAATGTTATTCCTTGTTTGTAATACATTTTACCAAACAACCTGTGGCATGTCCATACATTCCATCCATTCATTATCTCCCAAATCCGTAAAAAGCTGACTACAAATTTCCAACTTAACCCAAATGGCTGGTGTTGGTCACATTTTTATCGTAAAATACAATCAAAATGCTCGCACAAACAAACAGTTACACGTTTCCATGGACTTTTTACAAACTAAATTTCTTGTCACTCTTTTGTCTTATCAGATTTCATTCCATTTTGCTGACTTTGTTTATGTGTGTGTCCTTGTTAAAAGATAGCAGCCGAATAATGGTGGGTGGGAGGGTGGATGGACGACCCGGAATTATTTCATGTGAATTTCATACTCCCATTGCCCTTCGTTGTTTTGTTCGTTCCATTCACTCAATTTAATGGAACAAATGTCATAAACATAACGGGGCAACTTTGATGACAATATGTCAACGCCATTTTCTTGTTTTTTGGAGCATGTGTGTGTATGTGTGTGAGAGTGTTTTTATGCGTGTGTCAACAATTCTCTATTCACTTGCACACTTTTGCCGAATAGATTCTGGTTAAAGGGAAATACATGGTGACTCTATGGATTACATGGAAATACAACTACAAAAAATTACGAAAATGTTCCACAACACATACACACAAGGTCACATCACACCACGCTGCACATTAAAGCCTAGACTAAGAATGTGCGGGCATTGTGGCGGCAGCGTTGGATTCACGTTAACAGGTGTTCTCTTGTTAAACTGTCATGGTGACAGTTGTGAAAATACCAAAAGTATTATAACAAAATCTCATTGAGGCTGTAACAAAAAAACGCACACACATAGGGGGCTATTGGTTTTGTTAATAGGGTGGAATGGGAATTATGTGTTTATTAGAATCAAAGGATGGAAAAAATTCAAATAATACAATAAAAGTTTGGGTAAAACTATTTGAAAATATCGGATTATGATTGTCTAAAGGCGGAATACGGTCTTCTATTCGAATTGCCGTTACATCCTCAGGTTTCTCCAGTCATGCTTGCAGTGTTACAAGTTATGAAGACAACAAAAGCTATTGCCAACTGTCAACCGGAATGCCTGTTTTTCATTTGAAGAATATTGCTTTGTGGCTTTTCCTTGTCTTGTGTTATCTTTTAAATTAAAAAATAACCCCAACTTGTATTCTTTTGCCTTTGTTTTTCTTGTTTCCTTTTCTCACATTCTCTGTTGGAGAAGAAACAATAACAACATCCACTGTTTTAATATTAGAAAATTAAAAACATTAAGTCACTAATCACAACAGTCTTGTATGCCTAGGTCATTCAACAGATCATTACAATATTTAGTGTAGCATATTTTTAGGCTGTCTCTTACAATTTTCGGTGGAATACAATATAGAAGGCGCGTGTCAATAAACGGTTTATTAACTTCATTGGAGGATTTCAAATTGGTATTGTTGTCGTTGTTCGTTCCTATTTCTGTTGCCCCCACCCACCCTCTTAATGTAAATGAGCCGGTAATTAGAAACCCAATTTAAGTAATTGTTAAAAAAGTCGGCTAAGAAATTACTCCCACCGCCACTGCTGTTGTTTTGTCTTCTTCTGGTCACTGACTCACTCATTGTTAAATATTAAAAGCTGAAAGTTCAGCGTTCCGAAAATGGTTAACTGCTGCCGCTGCAACAATAAACAAACAAATTACATTTCAATAATTATTTTTAAATCTATTGCCCAGCACTGTATTCGTGTGGTTTTTCGAAAACAGTTCTCATTATACCTGCATCAAGGGTACATTATTGTTTTATTTAATGCCACAATTAGCGGTATCTCATTATGACCGTCCTGCTGGTAGCTATGACAATTTTTAATAGGGTTTTGATTCTCTTTTTTAATTTATAAAATGGGTTAAGAGTTTTAGATGTTAATGTCAATAAACCGCTCAAAGGTATTATCAAATCTGCTCCAATACTGACTTCTTTAGAAGCACACATCTTTCTCTAAAAAAATTATAAAAATTCTCTGAAAAATACCGCAATTTCTAAATGTTACATAGGGCGTATAAGTACTGACAACACGTATTCGCATCGGTGCACAGTTTGTGGATAGGAAGCCATTAAGTAAAACGTGACCTAAGGCTTCTTTTAGAAAACTATTATAGCTTCTTATAGAAGAACATGAGGATATATTATAGAAGCTTTCATATGTTCTTTGGCCTTATGGTATTGCAAGGCCTTTAGACCGTTGGAGTTCTTATAGAAGAACGTAAGGGCTTCCTAAGGAGCTCTACGAGGAAATAAGCAAACAGACTATAACCTTTCTTCAAGATGTCCTAAAGACCTTCTATAAAAAACCCTAATTGCCTTCCCTAAGAAGCCTTAACAGAATTCCATAGAAAGCCCTTACGACCTTCTATAAGAACACCAACGGTCTAAAGGCCTTGTAATACTCTAAGGCCCAAGAAAGTATGAAATCTATTATATGTTCTTTTATAAGAAGCTCTAACGGACTTCTAAAAGAAGCCTTAGCTGATATTTTACCTAACGGCCTTCTAATCACAAACCGATGCGCATAAGTATTGTCACTACTTATACACCCTATATAACTCTAGAAATTCGAAATAAATTTGTTTAGCTTTAAGGCCACTACTAAGGCCTAAGAAGGTGTGAAATCATTCTATAATATATCCTCGTGTTTTTTATAAGAATGCCCTAACGGCCTTCTCCTTCTATAAGAAACCCTAAGTGCATTTCCTAAGAAGCCTTAACAGAATTCCATAGGAAGCCCTTACGACCTTCTATAAGAACACCAACGGTCTAAAGGCCTTGTAATACTCTAAGGCCTAAGAAAGTATGAAAACTTCTATACTATGTCCTCGTGTTCTTTTATAAGAAGCTCAAACTGACATCTACAAGAAGCCGTAGCTCATAATTTACCTAACGACCTTCTATTCGCAAACTGTGCACCAATGCGCATACGTATTGTCACTACTTATACCCCCTATAAAACTTTTAGAAAATCAAAATGCCTATTCTTTGCTTTAAGGGACTATGGTATTACCTAAGGCCTAAAGAGGTATGAAATCCTTCTATAATATATCCTAACTACGCAGCACGTCGGCTCCTGTTTTAAAGAGCTAGGCTGGTAAGCCATCGGCTCCTGCTGCTTTATTATTCTTCAGCCGGTGCATTGTTGTTTTTACCTCATCTCGGCTGGGTGGTATACATTCTATACCATCTTCTGGGATTGGATCTGTGGTATCATCGTCTTCGCTACTATTGGTTACCAGCAGATTGGAAAAATGTTCCTTCCATATCCTGAGCACGCTATCTGTATCTGTTATCAGATTACCTTGCTGGTCTCTACAGAAGGATGTGCCTGTACCAAAGCCATCTGTTTGATGTTTCACTCTTTGGTAGAATTTTCGGACTTCATTCTGGCTCCTGTACATCTCGTTTTTTTCGCACTCTCGCTTTTCCATTTCTCTCTTTTTCTTGCGGAAAAAACGTTTCTCTTCTCTCCTTTTCTCCCGATATCTCTGTCGTGCGCTACGCGTTGCTACTGATTGTAAAGTAGCTCTATATGCCGCATTTTTCTCTTCGGTAGCAGCACGACACTCCTGGTCATACCATGAATTCCTTTGTGGAGGTCTCAAGAAACCAAGTATGGATTTTGCGGCTGTTTGTATGGAGTGGGCAATATTTTGCCATTGTGTTGTTATGTTATCGGGACAATGAGTGCTCTCATTAAGCAATTGGGCCAGTTGAGGGGAATATGCTGTGGCTATAAGTACTTACTTACTTACTTACTTACTTACTTACTTACTTACTTACTTACTTACTTACTTACTTACTTACTTACTTACTTACTTACTTACTTACTTACTTACTTACTTACTTACTTACTTACTTACTTACTTACTTACTTACTTATTTACTTACTTACTTACTTACTTACTTACTTACTTACTTACTTACTTACTTACTTACTTACTTACTTACTTACTTACTTACTTACTTACTTACTTACTTATTTACTTACTTACTTACTTACTTACTTACTTACTTACTTACTTACCTACTTACTTACTTACTTACATACTTACTTACTAACTTACTTACTTACATACTTACTTACTTACTTACTTACTTACTTACTTACTTACTTACTTACTAACTTACTTACTTACTTACTTAGCTGGCCCATTACAGAACATTTGTTCCATAGACCGAACTAAGAAAAGATCTCCAATTCTCTCTATTTTTCGCTCCGCTTTTTGGAATACCGAGCCTTTTCATTTCTTCATCCACTTGTATGCTCCATCGAAGCTAATGCTTCCCGCTTCTGCGTGCACCGCCATATGGCATGTATTCATACGCCTTTTTAGCGGGTTCATCATCGTTCATTCTTATGATGTGGCCTAGCCAACGCAATCGTTGCATCTCGATACGTTTACCTATATTCATGTCTTTGTATAGCTGATATAGCGCATGGTTCATACGACGTCGATATTCACCGTCAGCGCAAATCGGCCAGTAGATCTTTCGAAGAATTTTCCTCTGAAACACACCACGCACTGCCTTATCTGCTTGTGCAAGTACCCATGCTTCGGAGCCATACATTAGCGCGGGCAGTATCAGCGTTTTGTATAGTGTTATTTTTGTTTGACGAGATGTGGCTTTGTTTTTAAATTGCTTATTTAAACCACAGTAGCATCTGTTGGCCAATATAAATTCTTCTTCTTATTTCACAACTGATGTTGTGTTTATGGCAGTACCGAGGCAGACGAAGTCTTTAATTACCTCAAAATAATAGGTACCAACTTCCACAGTTGGTCCGAGCTCTATGGACGCTTTGCCCGTCGACACCATCAATTTGGTCTTTTCGCCGTTTACCGCCAGACCCACTTTCGCAGATTCTCCTTCGACCTTCCTAAAGGTATCAGTTACTTCCTTTACTGATCGTCCTATGATGTCTATGTTATCAGCATAAGCAAGTAACATGTGACTATTGGTGCAAATTGTGCCATTTCTTTTGACATTTGCATCTCGTATTACCTTTTCCAGCAAAATGTTGAATAGGTCACACGAAAGGCTGTCTCCTTGTCTGAAACCTATTTTCTTACTGAACTGTTCGGAGAGGTTCTTTCCAATTTTAACTGATGACCTAGTGTCAGTTAAAGTAACTTTACAAAGCCGGATGAGCTTTGCGGGGATACCAAATTCAGACATTGCATGGAATACCTTTGATCGGAGGGGACTGTCGAAAGCTGCTTTATAATCGACAAAAAGGTTATATGTGTCGATCTGCATCTCTTGGGTCTTCTCAAGAATTTGCCGCAGGGTAAATATCTGGTCAATGGTGGACTTGCCAGGTCTAAAGCCACATTGGTATGGTTCAATTATTTCGTTGACCATTGGCTTTAGTCGTTCGCACAATATCCCTGACACTATCTTGCAAGCAGTAGGGAGAAGACTTATGCCCCTATAGTTGGAGCATAGGGTCTTATCTCCTTTCTTGTGGACGGGACACAGGATGCTCAGGTTTCAATCGTCGGGTACGCGTTCTTCCTGCCAGATGGTGCTAACTAGCTGATGCATACACCTTATCAGCGCGTCTCCTCCGGTTTTAAACAGCTCGGCTGGTAAGCCATCGGCTCCTGCTGCTTTATTATTCTTCAGCCGGTTGATTGCTGATTTTACCTCATCTTGGCCGGGCGGTATACATTCTATACCATCTTCTGAGATTGGTCTGTGGTATCATCGTCTTCGCTACTATTGGATACCAGCAGATTGGAGAAATGTTCCTTCCATATCCTGAGCACGCTATCTGTATGTTATCACATTACCTTGCTGGTCTCTACAGGAGGGCCTGTACTAAAGCCATCTGTTAGATGTTTCACTCTTTGGTAGAATTTTCGGACTTCATTCTGCCTCCTGTACATCTCGATTTTTTCACACTCCCTCTTTTCCATTTCTCTCTTTTTCTTGCGGAAAAAACGTTTCTCTTCTCTCCTTTTCTCCCGATATCTCTGTCGTGCGCTACGCGTTGCTACTGATTGTAAAGTAGCTCTATATGCCGCATTTTTCTCTTCGGTAGCAGCACGACACTCCTGGTCATACCATGAATTCTTTTGTGGAGGTCTCTGGAATCAAAGTGTGGATTTTGCGGCTGTTTGCATGGAGTGGGCAATATTTAGCCATTGTGTTGTTATGTTATCGGGACAAGGAGTGCTCACATTAAGCAATTGGGCTAGTTGAGGGGAATATGCTGTGGCTATCTGTTGTGTTTGCAGCCTATCGATGTCCAACTTCCGCATTGTGTCTGTTCGTGCTTTATTTGCAACGTTTAGACGGGTACGTACCTTTGCTGCAACAAGGTAGTGGTCCGAATCAATGTTTGCGCCTCGGAAAGATCGTACATCCAACACGCTCGATGAATGTCTTCCATCTATCACAACTTGATCAATTTGATTACTTGTTCTTTGATCTGGAGACAGCCAGGTGCCCTTATGAATATCGAGATGATTAAATCTGGTACTGCTAACTACCATGTTTTTGCAGCTGCAAAGTCTATCAGCATCATACCATTGTCAGATGTTTCACTGTGGAGACTGAATTTCCCAACTATTGGGCCAAAGATATTCTCCTTTGTAATTTTGGAATTAAAATCGCCTAGAATGATTTTAATGTCATGGGCAGGGCAACGGTCATATGTTTCTTCTAAGCGCTCGTAAAATATATCTTTGGTCTGTTAGTCCTTTTCTTCAGTGGGAGCATGAGCGCAAATAAATAACAAGGCATTTATAGCTTCTTTAAAAAAAACCTGAGGACATATTATAGAAGCTTTCATTCTTTCTTTGGCCTTAGGGGCAAGGCCTTTGGACCATCGGTGTTCTTATAGAAGAACGTATGGAATTCTAAGAGCAAACAATTAGACAGTCCGTAATCTTTCTACAAGAAGCTTTAAAGGTCTTCTATAAGAAAAAAAGTGCCTTGCCTAAGAAGCTTTAACAGAGTTCCATAGAAAGTCCTTACGATTATCTATAAGTATACCAACGGTCTAAAGACCTTGTAATACCTCAAGGCCTATGAAGGTATAAAAGCCTTCTATAATATGTACTTATGCTCTTCTATAAAAAGCTATAAATGCCTCCTAAAAGAAATCCTAAGAACCTTAGGTCATCCATAGGTAATGACCTTATATTCAAAAACAGAGCACCGATGCGCATACGTATTGTCAGTACTTATACGCGGTGTATATATTTTAGAAATTCGAAATACATTTCCTTAGCATTAAAGGACTTTTATTGTATTTTATTTCCTATAACTTCCCTCTAAAAGAAATCTTAAGTACTTCAGGTCATCCTTTACCTAATGACCTTTTATCCACAAACAGTGCACCGATACGCACACGTATTGTCAGTACTTATTCGACCTATATACATTTTTATATTCGAACTACATTTTCTAACATTTAAAGGGCAAGACATTAATAGAATTGTAATCCGAAGTTCATGCCTGGAAGTTGTGTCAATTGAAATGGATATTGACAATTGAAAAAATGTTGCCACTTCAGTAGGCTGTAATCACAAATCGATAGCCGTTAAATTCTTGGGTGCAAACGGGCCAGTTGAATAGATGCTGGGCGTGGTGAGAACTTCGATTGCAGTAGAGTCACCTATTTAGAGTACCGGGGACAATACGTTCATCGTTGGAATTGAGAATGCTACTATACGTTGTGGAAGTTTGTAACTTATTTGACTTGAACGAAGTCGTTCACTATCTGAATTTACTGGTGGATGTTGATTTAGGACTTCGTAGCATCTGTAGCCATTGACGGCTTCCGAGAACGTCTGTTGATGCACGGTGTACAGAGAGTTCGGTATAGACTATCAACAATTGGTTGACGTTCGATGGAATTCTTCTTTTTCTTCTGTTATCCTTCACACCCTGTGAATCATAGGGCCTCAACCATCCTTTTATATCGAACTCTGTTGTGCGATGCTTGATCCATGAATAGCTTGCAGCTTGTAGTTCTGCGTCGATCAACCTACTCCACGTTTTAGATCGTGCACCAACACGCCGGCCTCTACCCTGGAGATTCCAAAGAAGCGCTTGACGAGCAATGTTTTCGGCAGGTCTTTGTAGCGTGTAGCCTATCTAACGCCATTTCCGTTGACAGACCTCTACAAGAGCTGCAATTTGATTGGCGATGTTCAATAGTTTAGCATTCAGTATGCGTTTCGACCACCAAATGCTTCAAATTTGCCGCAGACATTTATTTGTGAAGCTTTGTAGACGAACTCGTGTGTTTCCAGGTTTCGCATCCGAAGCTTGGTGTGTGTTGAGATTTGTCGGGATCTCCAAATAGGCTGAACATACCGAAAACAGCCTTTGCTTTATTTAATCAAAGGATGATGTCTTCTTCAGCTCCACCCTTTATCGTTGTTTGGCTACCATGGTAATTGAATTTGTCCACCCATTCGATGTGAACATCGTCAATGCGGATGTGTCAATCAGAGTTCGCTCCATAACCTCTTGGCATGGTCTTAGCTTTGAGATGTTGATTTCGAGCCCAGCTGAACGCGATGGAATGGCGTCTTGGATATCCTTGGATGTTTTCTCGATGACACCTGAAGTCCTTACTGATGCGTCCGCGTGGTGACTCACTCATCACAATGTAATGGTTATGGTGACTCGGCTGATAACATGCCCGCAGGAACTTTCTATACAGCAACACATTATGTTGCCTGACTGACAGCATCCTGATTTCCCCATGAAAATGATCTACATTTGTCATCTGGATGTAAATCATAGCAATTCGGAGAGCATTATTTTGTGACGTTTGCAGGATTCTACATTGCGTGTCGCTGAGGAAGGAAGTGCAGAACGGGGCGGCATAAGTGAAGATAGAGCGACCAATGGCCTTTTATGCCGCGATCAAAGTATCCTTATCTTTACTGCAGGAGATGCCAGCTAATGTTTTTAAGACTTTCTTCCTGGAATTGACTTTCTGGTTGATGTGGTTGGCGGACGAAGTGATAAAGGTGTTGACACCGGTTGAAATTATAGTGCTGTCATCCGCATAGCACACCACCAAAATATCTGTTGATGGAGTTGGGAAATTAGCAAGATAGATGTCAAATAAAATGGGGGCACAGTAATTTTGCGGAAATAGATTTTTGGCTTCGGTCTTCAGCTATGGATTGCCTACAATTTATGTAGGTAGTTGGCTATCCAACGTTTGACATCATTAGAAAGAGTAGAATACCTGATATCGGAAACCAGCATGGAATGATTGACCTTATCGAATACCTTGGCAAGATCAAGTGCTGTCGCAATGAGCCGTTCCGGTTATCGTCGCTGATTTAGACATTTGCAATCTTTGTCTTTTAAAAAAGCCCGTGTCTCACTGAAACCATGTTGATGTGAAACAATAGAAATTTTTAAACATGTGTTACATGTAGGGATTTCGTGTTGTACGATTCTCCCTTGGAATGTAGCGCTTTGACGCATTGAGGATTATTTTTCGGAATATCCTTCTGCCAGATGAGGGACGTAAAGAGTCATCAATAAAATTCGTGAAGCCATGCCAGTTGGCTTTATTATAATTAAAGTGTACACGCTGGTCGGGCTCAACAAAATCGCAATGTTTCTCCACCTCAAAAATATCGTCAAATTGATAATAATATTGACAAGGTTTGTAGCTAGAATATGTTGCGTTGCGTCCTCTAGCCAAACAGGGGTTATGTTTATGATATGGTGCATGCAATTATCACTCTGAGGTTTTGGTCTATAATAACGATTGAATCTCCCTGCGGCAGTAGTATACTAAGGCCCACACGATCAGTGTAATGTGATGGCGCTTTTGCATGGTTCTGTAAAATCTACCTATGATATTAAATATATATCAATTATTGCATAATTTGTGGCCCGTATCCAAATGCAATCTTTCCCCCTTTATGCTCCAATAATTGTTAATGAGATCGATACGAGATTTGTGCCAGAATATCATATGTGGCGCCTTCTAGTGGCAAACACACAAATATCCTTAGGCAATGCGAGTATCATTACTGATAACAGGGGTTGTGTCTATGGTACGGTGAATATAATTATCACTCTGATGTTTGTGTCTAAGATTGAGAGTGAATCACCCTGTGTCATAGTGTAATACTGCCCGCACGATATGTGTAATGTAATAACGCTTTTGAATAAATGATGAGTATCGTGTGGTCCCACTCCACATGCTGGGCATATGTTGGGTATCGTGGCGTCAATTCTGGCCCAATACGAATTGAGGCGGCTGCATCGTCCGGATCTTAACTGAGCTAAAACCACTCGTGTTTACCTTGGCAGCTGGCGTTCTTCTGCTGCGATGGATGGGGGATGGTTTCCAAGTACGGCATTCACACTGTATCTTCGTACTGCTTTCATACCTTTGGGCCTCTCTCTCTAGATCATGAAGGTCTCTCCTGACCTGCCTGGGTGGGGGGAGCCTGTCCATTAAATCGTGACAGGGATGCTCACTGCGGTAACACCCAAGCAGGTACTGCATCGACAACATCTTATTGTGCTGACGCACCGGTAAAACCTTCGCCTCCTCATGAAGATGGTCCACTGGTGTCATGAGGAGGCACCCTGTTGCAGTCCTCAGTGCGGCATTCTGGCAGGTTTGAATCTTCTTCCACTGCGATGCGCTAACCTTTGCGGACCACGTTGGTGCCGCAGAGCTTACCACAGACCGGCCTATTGTATTGTAGGTGGTCAACAAGGTTTCTTTATCAGCACCCCAAGTGCTGCCGGCCAGCGACTTGAGAACCTTGTTCCTACTTCTGATCTTTTTGCAAATAGCTGTGGCATGCGCGGACGACTTGAAAATGCTATCGAACGTTACACCCAGTATTTTAGGGTAGTTAGTGGTCGGAATCAGCGCACCATCGACCAATATGTTCAGTGGGAGCCTCATCTCAGCCATCTATGTGGTGAACAGCGTGGCTGTGGATTTAGCGGCGGATATTTTCATATTCCTCAGATGGAGGAACTGCACTAGGTACGCTATGTAGACATTTAATATATCACATATGTCATCGACGATAGGACCCGACGCAAAGATCGTACAATCATCCGCATACATCACGATCTCTATGCCGTCTGGAGGGTATGGAATTTCAGAAAGGTTGAGGTTAAACAGTTCCGGAGATATCACCCCTCCTTGGGGAACTCCCTGTTTCACTCTACGGGTTTTGGACTTCTTGTTTCTGAATTCTACAAACGACTGGCGTCCACACATATAGTTGAGTACCCAACGTTTCAAACATGGTTGGATATTAGTTTTCTCTATATCTACGAACAGCTTGGCATGGTTGACGGTATCGAAGGCCTTCGATAGGTCTAGAGCCACCATGACTGTTCGGTCGCACGGCCTTTTCTGGTTCAGTCCTCTACTGATATGTGTGGATATGGCGTCTAATGCTGTTGTAGTACTATGCATTTTCCGAAATCCATGTTGATGTTGGGCAACTGAAAACATCTTCTCATCGTGGGGAGGAGTAGCGCCTCTAGGATCTTTGCTACTGGCAACAGGAGTGAAATCGGCCTGTACGATTCACCTCTGCTAGCATCCTTGCCAGGCTTCAGTAGCGGGACCACCCTTCCAACTTTCCAGGCATCCGATACAACATGGGTGGCTAACGATAGGTTGAGAACACTTGTTAAATACTCAACTCCAGGTTCATCCAGCTGCTTAAGCATTACCATCGATATTCGGTGTGGGCCCACCGCTTTGGATGATTTAGCGTTTCGGATGGCATCTGCAACATCGCTCATCGTAAATTGTGGTGGTACCTCCTCGGCTGGAAGAGCTCTTCTTATACGGCGTAGCACTTTTCTCTTCGCCCTATCACTCTCGGGGTGCTCTATGAACTGCCGGTTAAAATAACACGCGCACCTCATTGGGTCAGTTACTGTCACGCCGTTGAAAGTAACAGCCGTTCTGTCATCCTTCTTTTCCGGACTCGAGAGTGATTTATCCGTTGTCCACAATTTACTTATTCCTACACCAATGTTGCATTGCTTCAGATGGTCTAGCCACTTTTTCCGCTTATGTTCGCCCACTAGCCTGTTGACTTCAAGAGTAAGTTCTCTAATCTTGGGTCTTCGGGGTTCGTGCGACGAAACTCATCACGTTCATTTGCTAGTCCCGTCGTGGGAAATTTGGTCTTATTTCGGGTATTCGACCAGCAGGTATGTAGCGAGCGGCTGCTTTAGTGATGATGTATCGGAAAGTTCTCTCAGCTACCCGAGGATCTGAGGGGGTGGGCAATTGTCTGAAGCGGTGATTGGTAAATTCTCTGAAACCTTGCCAATCAGCTTTTCCATGGTTCAGGAAAGTACGGCGTTCAGAGGTTATGAAGTCGGGTGGTCTGTTTACGGAGACGATGATAGGGAGGTGGTCCGAACTAAGGCAAATGACTGATTGCCAGGATACGTCATTTATCAGACCTGGTGCCACAATGGTGATATCTGGCGAGTAGGAGCGTCTTCATTCACCGCGCAAAACGTGGAACTATCGATTTGCTCTGCCAGCGATGTACCCCTCTGGTCATTACCTAGGACGGAGTGCTCATGATGAGCATTGAAGTCCACTAGCACCAGACGGTTATCGCCCTCTAAAAGCAAACAATCCCACGACGGCCGGTTCTATGCACCGGATTGACTCGGAGGAATCTTCGACCAGGGGCCGTCACCTCAAAAATTATGTGTTTGTGTTCGTGTAATGGATAATTTTTAGAATATTTTATTGAAGGGCTGTTTTATAGATATTTTCTCAAGTATTTCGTTTAATCTGAAAAATATTTATATAGAATGAAATTTGATAACTATGTATATGTCGATGAATTTGAATACTATCTTATTGTATGCCTTCAGTTGAAATTTGTTTATCGTACAATATCTGTTCTCTATAGCATCTAATGGCAAGCCTTCGGATCGTTTTAAAGAATTGTTCTCAAGTATTCAATTTATTTTGAAAAATATTTATATTTAACGCAATCTGATAACCTTAAAGATATTTTATTGAATTTTAATATAAACTTATTTTCTATCTGCCTTTGAGACTAGTTTATCTATTTGCCATACAATATTACTTCTTCCTATAAAGTAAACTAGAGATGAAATAGTTTTCATGCTCCCCACACACACACAACTTGTTTTTGTCTTTCGAAGAATCTCTATTTGCTAGAAAAATAAAATTTAGAAGAAATACTAAATGGAAAAACTTTGATATGAAGTTTTTGTGTCATATCATACAACACACCCATAAGCATTCTTGCCATAGCTTCTGTAGAAATATAAATAAAGAAATGCACAATTTTTTAGATTAAAAATTAAATGTCTTCGTATTAGAATAAGCCAGGGGTTAAAAACTAAACCAATTTCTATGATAAAGATAGAAAAAAAGGAAATGAAATGTCCACAACTGATTTCAATTATTTCAACAACAATGCTTATATAGTCTTTTCTCTTTCCCCTACTTCTTAGGTTGACACTTGCTATGACCGCTTCCATTATTTGTGGTGGGGTGTTAAAGAGTTTCGGTTTTGTTGTTTTTTATTTTTCCATTTCAATTATTGTTATTTCTTGCATACATGCGTTGAGAAATCTCCCTGCATAGTAACAAATTTTCAATTTCAAATAACACACATTTTCAGAAACCCTTTCAAAATTGTCTTTTATGCAAAATAGTTTGGTGTGAACTTTTTTGCTTTCCTACAAACAAAAATGAGTTTGGGAATTGATGTATTTGTTGATCTTGCATATTTTATTCTCTAATATCCATTCCATTAGCAAGTTCTTTGTTTTGTATGACGGTAATTTGACAGCGGATATATAACACTTCGGCAAAAAATTTAATACTAATGGGTGTTAGCCAGCCAGAAGAAAATTTATAGAATAAACTTCAAAACTAATAACTGCAAGAGAAAGGGAATGATGTGTTTAGATTGGAAACTAGGCACACGTAAAGATGAGATTTCTTGAAATTAATAGAGCAACAAATTTCAGTGAGTAAGAGATAAACAGGAATCTTGCTATTTCACGAAAGCTTTATTTGCAAGGTTTTATTAAAGTAAAAAATATTATTAACAACTAAATATTACAATTTTACTTAACCTAACTTAGACTAGTATGTAAAAAATAGAGGGAGAGTGAACAAATGCTTACGACCGCATTTTCCATACAATCTTATGAGAGGTCATAAACACACTACGTTATCTCACAAGTGGCAAGCAAACATGCTATACATGATCATCAGTCTACAGTCTAGATTACATCCAGCAATCTAACTCAGACATACCACAAGTTGCAATGGAAATTTTAATCCCATTTTATTACATTGGGTGACGTAGGAACGGTCCTGACCGGTTTTCACATGGAAAAGCCCAGAATTTATCTTGGTCCCTCTTTAATCTCAAGTGGACACTGACCTCCCCGTGGTGTCACCTGGGGAACTGCCTTTAACACACGTTAAAGGTAGTGAGCTAACATGTGCCGCGCGTTCACCCATAAGAACGTTAAAAACTTGGGTTTTGGCGTCGGGTTAGTAACTCTCCCTAGAAAAAACAGCCTACTATGAAAAAAACGAAAGAAAAACAGACCCCTCTAAAGTTGACGAACCCCACAAACGTTTTAAGGACCATGATCTGCGAATCTGCACCTGGAATGTTCGCATTCTTTATAGAGAGGGCGCAGTCTTCGCATTGGCAGACGTACTTGAAAAGTACAAGGCCGATATTGCTGCCATACTGGAAATACTATGGATTGGGAAAGGCGTCACAACAACACCTAAAGGTGACGCACTGTACTATAGCTGCCATGACGTAAAGCATGAGCTTGGTTGCGGATTCGTAGTTAGTCGGAGGCTAAAACATCTGGTATCAAGTTTCACCCCAGTAAATGAAAGACTTGCTGCAATTCAGCTTTATTTGTGCTTATGCTACGAACAGACCAAAGATATATTTTAAGAGCGCTTAGAAGAAACATATGACCGTTGCCCTGCCCATGACATTAAAATCATCCTAGGCGATTTTAATGCCAAAATTGGAAAGGAGAATATCTTTGGCCAACAGTCGGAAAATTCAGTCTCCACAGTGAAACATCTAACAAACATGGTAGTTAGCAGTACCAGATTTAATCATCTCGATATTCATAAGGGCAAATTGATCATGTTGTGATAGATGGAAGACATTCATCGAGCGTGTTGGATGTACGATCGTTCCGAGGCGCAACCATTGATTCGGACCACTACCTTGTTGCAGCAAAGGTACGCACCCGCCTAAACGTAGCAAACAAAATACGAACAAACACAACACGAAAGTTAGACATTGGTAAGCTGCAATCAAAACAGATAGCCACAACATATTCCACTCAAGTAGCCCAATTGCTTAATCAAAGCACTCCTCATCCCGATAACATATCAGCGCAATGGCAAAGCATTGCCCACTCCATGCAAACAGTCGCAAAATCCATACTTGGATACCAGAGACATCCACCAAGGAATCCATGGTATGATCAGGAGTGTCGTGCTGCCACCGAAGAGAAAAATGCGGCATAGAGCTACTTTACAATCCGTAGCAACGCGTAGCGCACGAGAGAGATACAGGGAGAAAAGGAGAGAGGAGAAACGTCTTTTCCGCAGAAAAAGAGAGAGATGGAAAAGCGGGAATGTGAAAAAATCGAGATATACAGGAGCCAGAATGAAGTCCGAAAATTCTACCAAAGAGTCAAGCATCAAACTGATGGCTTTGGTACAGGCACATCCTCCTGTAGAGACCAGCAAGGTAATTTGGTAACTGATACAGATAGAGTACTCAGGATATGGACAGCACAGTTTTCAAAACTGTTAGTATCCAATAGCAGCGAAGACGACGAAGATACCACAGTCCCAATCCCAGAAGATGGTATTGAATGTATACCGCCCAGCCAAGATGAGGTAAAGACAGCAATAAATCGACTAAAGAATAATAAGGCAGCAGGAGCCGATAGCTTGCCAGCCGAGCTGTTCAAAACCGGAGGCGACACGCTGATAAGGTGTATTCATCAGCTAGTTAGCACCATCTGGCAAGAAGAACGTGTACCAGACGATTGGAACCTGAGTATCCTGTGCCCCGTCCACAAGAAGGCAGATAAAACTGTATGCTCTAACTATAGGGGCATAAGTCTGCTCCTTATTGCTTACAAGATCGTGTCAGGGATATTGTGAGAACGACTAAAGCCTATGGTCAACGAGATAATTGCACCATACCAATGCGGCAAGTCCACCATTGAGCAGATATTTACTCTGCGGCAAATCCTGGAGAAGACCCAAGAGATGCAGATCGACACATATCACCTTTTTGTCGATTATAAAGCAGCAATCGACAGCCAAAGGTATTCCAAGCCATGTCTGAATTTGGTATCCCCGCAAAGCTCATTCGGCTTTGTAAAATTACTTTAACTGACACGAGATCCTCAGTTAAAATAGGAAAGAACCTGTACGAAGAGTTTGGTACCAAAAGAGGTTTCAGACAAGGAGACAGCCTTTCGTGTGATCTCTTCAACATCCTGCTGGAAAAGGTTATACGAGAGGCAAACGTCAAAAGAAGTGGCGCAATCTACACCAATAGCCACATGTTACTTGCTTATGCTGATGATATAGACATCATGAGACGATCAGTAAAAGAAGTAACCGATACCTTTATGAAGGTCGAAGGAGAATCTGCTAAAGTGGGTCTGGCGGTAAACGGTGGAAGACCAAGTTAATGGTGTCGACGTGCAATGCGTCCATTGAGATCGGACCAACTGTTGAAGTTGGTTCCTATAATTTTGAGTTAGTAGAAGACTGGCCAACAGATGCTACTTTGGTTTAAGTAAGCAGTTTAAAAACAAAGCCACATCTCGTCAAACAAAAATAACGCTCTACAAAACACTGATACTACCCGTGCTGATGTATGGCTCCGAAACCTGGGTACTTGCGCAAGCAGACAAGGTAGTGCTTGATGTGTTTGAGAGAAAAATTCTTCGAAAGATCTACGGACCAATCTGCGTTGACGGTGAATATCGACGTCGCATGAACCACGAGCTGTATCTGCTATACAAATACATCAATATTGTTAAACGTATCGAGATGTAGCGATTGAGTTGGCTAGGTCATATCATAAGAATGAGCGATGATGAACCCGGTAAAAAAGGCGTATAAATACGGACCGCTTGGCGGTACACGCTGAATTGGCAGGCCTAGGAATATATGGCGTAAACAAGTGGATGATGAGATGAAAAGGTGCGGTATTCCAGAGTGCGAAGCAACAAATAGAGAAAAATGGAGATCTTTTCTTAGTTCGGCCTATGGAACAAATGTTCTGTAATGGGCCAGCTAAGTAAGTAAGTAAGTTATTCCATCGACATCCTACGAGAATGCGGTCAGCTTACCACATGTTTATCTTTTTTAAGTGGACTCCATTCAAAATAGATACCTGTTTCATTAGAAATATCTATGATATGCACACGCAAACCTCACCAAGACATTCACTATCGTTATTAGAAAATCAGCTTGTTCGCTACGTGAACAGTAAGTCTTAGGCCAATAGACAAATGCGCCTTGCTTCTTTTTATACCCTCCACCATAGGATGGGGGTATATTAAGTTTGTCACTACGTTTGTAACTACTCGAAATAATAATTGTAGACCCCACAAACTATATATATTCTTGATCAGCGTGCAATTCTACATCGATATAGCCATGTCCGTCCGTCTGTCTGTCTGTCCGTCTGTCCGTCTGTGGAAATCACTCTAGCGTCCGAACGGATTGACGTAGGTGGATGAAAATTTGGGAAAATATATTATTTGTACGTAGGACTTTTGGTATTGAAAGTAGGCTATGTAGGTCCACGCTTTCGTATAGCCCCCATACAAAATGACGCGTGACGCGTCGTCGTTTTAAGGAATTTTTAAGATATTTGTCCGATTTTACCACCGAATTGGTTGTAATTTGGTATTTTGTGTCTCCAGAGGCCAAAAAACATTCCTACCAAAGTTGGTTTATATAGGTCCACGTTTTGGTATAGCCCCCATATAACGCCCCATATAAAGTACGCGTCATTTTAATATATTTTGAATGTATTAGTCCCATTTGACAACAGAATCGGTTGCAACTTTGGATTTTGTGTTTCCAGCGGCTAAGAAACATTTCGACCATAAATTGTTTATATAGGTCTACGTTTTGATATAGCCCCCATAGGACGATATCTACCGATTTTCGGTATTTTGAAGGTTTAGGCCTCATTATCACACCGAGATGGCTGAAATTTGGTATTTAGTCATCGTTGGGGATATAAAACTTCCCCCCAGAAATTTGTAGGTATAGGTCCGCGCCATCATATAGCCCCCATAGAACGGTAACTTCCGATTTTCGGTATTTTGAAGGTTGTGGCCACATTAATCCACCGAAATGGCTGAAATTTGTGGTGGAGGGTATAAAAAGCTCGGCCCGACCGAACTTAACGCTTTTCCCACTTGTTTTTAATCTTCCTGGGAAATTGTTTTATTTTTTCTTGTATAATTGGCGACTATGTATACATGATTTGTAGAGAGAATATCGATCTGATGAAACTAACGCCCTCTGTTTGCAATCTCTGAAACGTCATTGACACCAAAAATGGATTGTGTCTTGGGTCGGTGGTTTCTTTCTAGTATAATGACCGGATCGCCCTGTCTCATTAGTGTAATATAGCTTATGAAGGAAATATGTAATGTAAAAGCGGTGATACACTTTTTTGCATGGGATGCTATAAAATACCTACTGATTGTTTTCAAGAAAAATATTAATTTAATTGAAATCGAAGATTTGAAGAAGATTTTAATTACTATTTTTTGGATAGAAGACCTAACAGCTTACAAAAGAAGACCTCCTATGCCAAACCCTAACATCCTTCTGTGAAAAGGCCTAACGAACTTCGTTTTGAAACCCTAATGGCCTTCTATGATAAGACCTAAAGTCCTTTTATATGAAGAAGACCTTTGGGCTTTCTAAGGAAGTTCTTTGAGAAGTCATTATGGCCTCCAACAGAGCTCTTAAAAACCTTCTACAGGAAAAATTTTTTCGCTTGAGCTTTTAATTAACAAGAAGAAGTACATATGTTTCTGCACATATGATGTTGTAAAATTGGCGCCCTCTAGTCGATACCCCTGTAATATCCTTTAGTAGCCAAGTACACTACATAGACTAATAAAAGTATAGACAAAAAAATCCTCTCACCTAAATTCTCTCACTGAGTGTAAATTGAGTCCGTTGGCTACTAAATTTTTAAAATGGCAATAACTATAAATGTTTAAACTATTTATTCTGGTAAAAGACAATATGTGGGTAATCTTGGACGCATCTACATCTTCATATAAAAATATTCAACAAAATATTGTAATTTACTCGAAAACATTGTGCAATTGAGTGAAAAGATTAAGCAGTTTCCGTAAGGGCGACACCTAGAAAAAAGAAGCACATTAAAATTTCTCTGTCTATACTTTTATTAGTATATGTTGTATCACTCTACTGATGTTCTTTAACAAGTTCTAACAACCTTAACTTCACTCTAAAAATTTTGTGAGAAGATTAAAAGTTATTTTATTAGATATCCTAACCCGCTCAAAAATATTGTAAAACAATTATTAAAGGCTTTTTTAAGAACAGCCTTTTTAAGAGAATAAAAGCAAGCTACATGAAGTCATATGGGTCCTTGACAACAAGCCCTAAAAATTTCCTAGATGAAGAGGTCTTCTTTAGAAAGAAAGATGAACATCTATGAGAATACAAACACAAAAATAGATTTTACGAGAAAACCTATGGATCTGTTAAAAGAAACCCTTACGACATTACAATAAATAGGTCTTCTCAATAAATCCCCGTAAGTCACAGGACAATAGACAATATACAATAGACAACACTTCTCCCTATTACAAAGCAAAAGTCGATTTTTCGATCTTTTAATTTTTAGTTAAAACTCAAAAATCGATCTTTTGATTTGATCTCAAAAATCGACTCACCAGACCATTCGATTTTATTATCAACAGATTTTTAGCGTTATTATAATATTTTTTCATTTTGCTTTTCTTATCGTTACATACTAAAAGTCAAAACAGAAATCGATCATTCGATTTCGACTGCAAAAATCTAAAAATCAAAATATAAAATCGATCTTTCTGTTTTATATGGAGTCAAATATCGAGTTTATATCACTGTGCAACACGAAAATTATTAACCATATTCTGACACCGCAGTGTGATAGAACACCAAAAATAAGAAGACACGTGTCTCGTCGTTTTTCTCTATCTCATCAACTTTCTCGGTTATAGGCCTCTAAAGGTTTGAGGCTTTGATGTAAAAAGGGCCATTTATTCAGGGCTATATCTTCCAAACCGTTAGGAAATTTGAATTTATCTCGGAGGCAAAGTTGTAGCTCTTGTCTTAAAGAACAAAAATTGTGAACACATATAATCCATGCAGCTTCATCTGCAAGCTCAAAATCGCCATGGTCAAATTTCTTTTAACATGTTTTCTCAAGTTTTGTTATAATGTCAAACCGATCAAATTTGAAGCAAACAACCAACTACAAAAATGTACCTCAGATCTCAGTAAACATCTTTCTAGAATATACGGACTCTGTAGAAATGGATCTTAATGGTCAAAATAGCAAACCAATTGCAATTTTTATCCTCTTTTCTAGGATTCTGCTCCATAGATATTAAACCGTTCAAAATTCAAGAAAACAATCAACCACAATAGCGTAGCGAAGGCATCAATAAACAACTTTCTGAAATATGCAAAATGTCTATGAATGGTTTTTAATGGCAAAAAAGTAAAAATCTTTTGAAAATATCCAATTTGTATACTTTTTTCTCCGACTCTGGTCCAAAGATACGCAACCGCCCAAAAATTAAGGATACCATCAACCACAAAAATGTACCTATGATTTCAATAAACAACTTTTTAGAACATATGAAGGTTCTAGGAATGATTCTTAGGGCTGAAATTCACGAACAATTAATTTTTTTTAACATTCCCCTTGCTCAGGTTTGGAAATAACAAACTGTTAAAAACTCAAGGAAATTTTAAAGGTTTGTTATTTACGGACCTGAACAGGGAAGAATGATCTAAAATAATCGAATTTTGAGCCTGAAGAATCGTTCCTAGAATCTTCATTTGTTCTAGAAACTTGTTCGAAGGTACATTTTTGTAGTTGACTGTATCCTTAATTTTTGGTCGGTTGCGTATCTTTGGACCAGAGTCGGAGAAAAAAGTATAAAAATTGGGTATTTTCAAAAGATTTTTGCTATTTTTACCATTAAGGACCGTTCATAGACATTTCGCATATTCCAGAAAGTTGTTTTTTGATGCCTTTGCTATATTATTGTGGTTGATTGTTTTCTTAAATTTTGAACGGTTTAATATCTATGGAGCAGAAGCCGAGAAAAGAGGATTAAAATCGCAATTGTTTTGCTATTTTGACCATTAAAACCTGTTCCTTCAGGGTTCGTATATTCTGGAAAGATGTTTATTGAGATCTGAGGTACATTTTTGTACCGATTTTGACCTTGCAGATGAAGTTTGGTGGGTTATATGTGTTGAAAATTTTTGTTCTTTAAGACAAGAGCTACAACTTAGCCTCTGAGATAAATTCAAATTTCCGAACGGTTTGGGAGATTTAGTACTGACTAAATGACGCTTTTTACATCTATGCCTCAAACCTTTGGAGGCATATAACCGAGAAAGTTGATGAGATAGGGAAAACGGCGAGACACGTGTCTTCTCATTTGGTGTTCGTTCTATCACACTGTGGAGTCAAAATATGGTTAATAAAACATGACTCAAAAAATTACACACAGTGTATATAACCGGATTTAACAAACCCACTGGGTTTCAAATGCCAATTCCTTGGCGTATACGTCAAATAAATCCTCATTAAGAATGTTAACCTTGCAAAAGGCTATAATATATATGGCCTTAGATTTTTTAAGTCAATAAGTCGTCGAATCGATAAATCGAAATTGTAGATTAGGGATACCTAAAATACAAATGCATCTTGCTATTTTTTATTTTCATGGGAAATTGCTTTATTTTTATTTGTAAAAATGACACATAGTTCGTAGATGAAATATCGATCGGGGTATAACTAGCGCCATCTACTCGCAATCTCAAGAACATCATTAACTACCAATTACGGTTTGGAACTTGAGTATTATGAATCTAACTATCGGAGCGAGATTTGTGTCTAGGATAACGACTGAGTCGCCCTGTCACCTTTTAGAGTTTATGCACGAATTATGTGGTGTAAAAACGCTGTTACACTTTTGCAAGGTCCGCTAAAATATACCTATTGATTATTTTCCTAAGTATGATATCAAATGAAATAATTAAAAATGTATCAGTCGACTTTGCCGACAGAGATGTACCTTCAGCCTGTGACATAATGAAAAGAAGTAAACCCAGTATAGGTAATTTTTTCTAAAACATTGCTGTTGTAATGAGTATTGCGTCTGAACCTGTTCTTAAGCCTAAACACGGTGCTCTTGAAGCAACTTTAAATGGAAGGTGCTTACACGTGGAAAGTTTTGGCGGGTTCTGAAACTACAATATTCATAGATGAGAAAAATTAAAAAACAAAAAAAAACGCCGGAGCGCTTTTTAAATAAATCGCGTTTCAAGTTGAAATTTTTAGGGTTTTTTTAGGTTTTCACGATTTTGCTTGGAAACCGCAACTCCTATCGAAATGTAGACATGAAAATTTTCTCAAGATTGACCTTTTTGATAATTTCATAGGTTTTACCGTTATTGAGATATAGAAATTAAAATTGGGACAATGCATTGACATACTAATCTATTCTAATAAGACATTGTCCTTCCACAAGAAAATATATTCACCATTCAAAATATGTACCATCCATTAGTTTGCTATTAAAAAAGAAATCTCTTGTTATTCATCATCTATCAAATTATTATCCTCCCACCAAGGAAATTTGTTACTCTTGTTACTTTGCAACAAGTTAAATGGCAATATCCAAAACTTTCCATTTTCTAACTAAAAAAGTCTGAGTATGCCACTAAATGGGATAATTGAAGTACAATATCCTGACAACGTCTCAACAAGTAACAAGATTTTGAGGAATAAAGTTTTGCTTTCATTGGCAAAAAGAGGCAAAGAACCACTTCTGTGACATTTAAACATAATTTCAAAAGAAACTTGTTTACATTTTTCCCCCAAGAAAAATATTTACTAAACATTACCATGGGGGAAGGGAGAGGGCAAGTTTCACTTGCGCTCTTTTAGTTAGCAAGAAGAAGTACATATGTTTATGTATGCATAATTTAATCATGTGACCAAAAAAAAACAACTTCTGCAACATAATGAATTTTTAATTTCAGTTTACAAAGTATAGGGGAGATTTCTTTTTTAGCTCTTAATATATATCGAGGGTACTACAGAGGCAGACATACCGTAGACAATGTTGAAAAGGAAAAACACAAACTCCGTGAATTATTAATACACCAAAAATGCCGTTTGGGGAAAATTTGACTTAAATTTTATGCACCCTTGATGTTGTTGTAAACCGGGAGAGGGACATTGGCATAAATTAGGGGAAATATTAATTAAATAAAGCGAATAAAAATATATTAAAATGTTTATTTTTATTAATGGAACTAGCAACAGAGGTCAAATTTTTTGCCGCTTAGTTTTAAACTCATCTGGATGCCAAATATCTGTTGTTAATATTTTGACATTTATTCCAAGCAAATATTATTCATTTATTCCTAGCAATAAAAATATTTTTCCTTCTTTCAATCCATTTAGCAATATTTTACGACTACAAGTGTGCTTATTTGTAAAACTAACTAACCAATCCCCCCACCCATGTGGCGGCAATGGTAAAATATAGATGGCGCTCATCAATCACTTCCAATTGGCAAATGTTTGTTCTTAATATTTATTATTAGATTTGTACGATAACTCAAGAATTTGTACAAATTTGTTCTAACTGTTACAAAATGTTATTCGATAACAAACGTGTTCCGTACAAGATAGCGAGCTGAGATAAAAAGTATTTGCAAGTACTTTTTGCTTGCGATGTTATTGAAATTGATATGCTAATTATGAGATTTTGCTATGAAAAACTTGAAGATCTATATTTTTACTTTTTTATTGTAATTGAAAACAAGTAAAAAAGTATCAGTCGGCTTGGCCGACAGAGATATATCCTCAGCCTGTGTATTATGAAACAATTTTTTCAAAAAAAAACGTATGTATTTAACGAGTTTTAAAAATTTTGGGCGTATGAAACGACAAACATGTTGATTAGGATTAAAAAAGTTTTGCGGAGGAGATACCAAAAGGAATGGATCGACATTGACCGTTATGGATGTGGATCTCAAGCCACAACATATGGTGACATAGGGGGTTTTTACACTCATCGGGCTGTTTGCTCAAGAAGTATGGACTTGCCCCTAAAAAATTTTACCATCTTAAAGGAGGCAGCGAATGTAAGTTGCTTCAAAAAATTCAAAGTGATTCGATATCAGGTCTTAAAGTGAACTTATCCGAAAAATTTGTGTGGGAGGTATCGGATGGAGTGGACAAATATAGTCCATATTTCAACCTGATCTATATCTGGTAGATATATTAGGATGTGTAAAGTATAGACCAATTCGGCCACTCCCTTCAAAGTTACTGTACGAACAATTTTTCCGAACATTTTTGAACTTTTGTGGGGAAGGTACCTGAAGGAGTGGACCGATATGGCTTATCTTCAAACTTAAACTATGTTTGGACAAAATATTACTAAGACGATATTTTGGACCGAATCGGCAGATCCGTTCGAGAGTTATCTTGCGCTCCAACCACCTTACACGGTGTCATAGGGGTTTTTTTTTGCAACTTTCATGCTATTTTCTCAGGAAGTATGGACTTGCCCCCGATGAAACTTGTACCGTCGTATGAAGGGCAGTGAATACAAGTTGCTAAAACAAATCAAAGCGGTTCGAGAGATGGCCCTAAACTGAACTTTTCCGAAATTTTGTGTGGGAGGTACCCGAAGGAGTGGACCTATTGAGACCATATTGGAACCTCATATTACTTTGGTAGAAAGTTTACGCTATACAAAGTATGGACCAAATCGGTCACTCCCTTCAAGAGTTATCGTGCGCACAAACTTTCCGCACATTTTCGAACTTTTGTGGGGGAGGTATCGGAAGGAGTGGACCGATGTAGCTAATCTTCGAACTTAAACTAAGTTTGGGCAAAATATTACGAAAGCCAAAATTTAAACCGAATCGGTTCATCCGTTCGAGAGTTATCGTGCGCTCCAGCCAGCAGGACAGACAGACGGACGGACATGGCTAGATCGACTCCAAATTGTCTGAAACACATTTCGTCCAAACATACTTGGGGTCTAAAACCATTATTTCGATGAGGCACATTTTCATCGTATCAAAGTGTATATGAAGAAAAGACAAAATTTTTTAGTTTTCCATAAAAAAAAAATTAAAATTTTTTTTTTAAGCTACATGAAAGATTTTTGGTACATAGATTGGGGAAAAAATGCCATTCTTAAATCTGTTCGTGATACTAATTTTGGTTGTTGCGCGCAAAAGTTATGGCGGTTTCAATTCTGATAAAAAGAAAAAAATCTTTAAAAGACCCTAATCATTATATTGAGAAACTCTCTTAATTAGGGGCTCCCTACATACTATATGTTTACTGAGGTCCCATAACTTTAGTGAAAAAGTTGTGCATTTTCGCGGAAATTAGGAAAGAATTCCAAACAATTGGTAGTTTGCAACTTGTTTTAATAAAATTCAACCTGCTTATGCCTCTGAAAAATATATAAAAAATATGTACGTAATCTATACATCGCGAAGATTCAAATGAAACCAAAACTATACAAATCCGTTTAGTGGTTTTCATATTATAGCGAAAACAAAAAAATATATTGAGGAAATTTATAAAATTTTTGTAAGAGAAAATATTTATTAAAATTTATTTTGTGAGTTAGTTGAACAAAATATAAGAAAAGTAGGTCGGAGTTGTTCTTCTATTTTAGTTAAATTTCACGCAATAAATCACATTTTTTATTCTAATCACTTCTCGAAAACACGCTAACATCTAGCAGAAGATATGGATATCTTTCAAATAAATGTTGGGTTCCTTTGAATGGGGTATGATCTTGAAATAAAATTGTATCGGGTAATTTTCATTTTGAAATGCGTGTAAATCGCGAAATCCTCAAAATCACTTGATGCGCATGCGGTTTACCAATACAGCGAATTCTTCTCTTTTAATTTGTACACATTTGCCAGGATTTAAGATGTAGCATAGTCTGCAGTTTAGTGTGCAACAAACTGTATAACGCTTATATTTTGCACAACGTGCATACACTTTTTATGCGCATCCGATTTCACTATCAACCGTGAAAAAATACATCGATCTAAACATATTTCAATAAAATCCATCAAGAACCGTGGATGTAGCATCACACAGTATTTTTTGGATAAATCGGATACAGCTCCCACGCCACTAAATTTTTCAAACCGCTGTTTTCGCACAAACGCGAGTGATGATTCACTTTCTTCATTGAAATGGAAACGATCCACATAAAACGCGAATTAGTCAGCGATATTTTGAAAAACATTTTTCGCAAATTTTTCAATTTTTGCAGTAGCCATTTCCGACGTTCTAGTAGATGGATTTTTACGATCTGTGATTCATATGATCCGGATCGTCGAAAAACTAAAATATCGCGGGGTACCAGCAAACTCAAAACGATATTGTAAATACTGTACCCAAAAAATAGGTTTTTTAGAAAAAATATCACACTAAATTTTGGCCTTTGGCAGTAGATTACTCTGCTGCTGTGTGGGCTACATACTCAATATACATATCAGATTATGCGAAATCGCGAGTTCTTTAATCCTATAATTGGTTTTTCGAAATATCCGAATACGCGTCCCAGTTACATAAAAAATACAAAAAACACCTGAAATCCGGCTTCAAAATGTCAGCATCCATAAAAGGTGGATGCAGTGGAAATTTTGGAAAGAGATACATTAGAAGTGTAATCTTCATTTTGTATTCTCCTACTTTTACTTTGAACAGATGTCCGTCATTTGAATGGTTTAATCAGAAATCGAATAGCAATGTAAAAAACCTGTTTAGCTTCAACGTGTTTTTACCTATGTTTTTTCCTTTACACGGTCGTAACTACCACGTAAATTAAATTTTTTTGCTAAATTTTTGAGCTTTGTACAAAAACATCTAAATTAATCCAGCAACAGTCATAGTTACTAGTAAACTACAATAGTTCGCGTATTATAATAGTGCAAACCTTGGCTTCATGGAAACTAAAAAATTTTGACTTTTCCTCATATACCCTCCTTAGCCTAAAGGCTGAGGGTATAATGATCAATAGTTAGATTGGAACATTTAAAATTGCCACAAAATGCGGTATTCTCCTACTGACACAGGGTGATTCTGTCTATCTTCTAGACACAACCCTTAGCTTAATTCCAGCAAGAAGTTTGCATCCGTGGGTGCAGTTAAATCAGTACAAGTGTACAGCGCAAGTGCCTTTGGAGTACATCTTTTTCTATGAATTCACTCATGAATTTTACAAGAGAGTGCGCAGCTAATATCGAGTGCATCCACAGCATACAGACAGCTGGGATGCAGTCCATTTTCGATCCAAATCACTGCATTTGATGCAATGTTTTGGATTGAATTTAAATGTAGTCTAAAGATGCTATCGGGTGACGTAGGGGATGGATGATACCAAGCAACGGTCCTGACCGGTTTTAACATGACAAAGCCCAGGATTTATCTTGGTCCCTCTTTCATCTCAAGTGGACACTGACCTCCCCGTGGTGTCACCTGGGGAACTGCTTTTAACATCCGTTAAAGGTAGTGAGCTAACTTGGGTTTAGGCGTCGGGTTAGTAACCCTCCCCTAGAAAAAACAGCCTACTATGAAAAAACGAAAGAAAAGAAAAACGAATCCCTCAAAAGTTGACGACCATGATCTGCGAATCTGCACCTGGAATGTTCGCACTCTTTATAGAGAAGGTGCAGTTTACGCACTGGCAGATGTACTTGAAAAGTACAAGGCCGATATTACTGCCATACAGGAAGTACGATGGATTGGGAAAGGCGTCACAACAACACCTAAATGTGACGCACTGTATTATAGCTGCCATGACGTAAAGCATGAGTTTGGTTGCGGATTTGTAGTTAGTCGGAGACTAAAACATCTGGTATCCAGCTTCACACCAGTGACTGAAAGACTTGCTACAATTCGAATAAAGGCTAAATTCTTCAACATCAGCTTTATTTGCGCTCATGCTCCCACTGAAGAAAAGGACGAACAGACCAAAGATATATTTTACGAGCGCCTAGAAGAAACATATGACCGTTGCCCTGCTCATGACATTAAAATCATTCTAGGCGATTTTAATGCCAAAATTGGAAAGGAGAATATCTTTGGCCCAACAGTCGGGAAATTCAGACTCCACAGTGAAACTTCTGACAATGGTAAGAGGCTGATAGACTTTGCAGCTGCAAAAAACATGGTAGTTAGCACCGGGCACCTGGCTGTCTCCAGATCAAAGAACAAGTAATCAAATTGGTCATGTTGTGATAGATGGAAGACATTCATCCAGCGTGTTGGATGTACGAAGCGCAAACATTGATTCGGACCACTACCTTGTTGCAGCAAAGGTACGTACCCGTCTAAACGTTACAAATAAAGCACGAACAGACACAACGCGGAAGTTGGACATCGATAGGCTGCAAACACAACAGATAGCCACAGCATATTTCACTCAACTAGCCCAATTGCTTTACGCGAGCACTCCTTGTTCCGATAACATAACAACACAATGGCAAAATATTGCCCACTCCATGCAAACAGCCGCAAAATCCATACTTGGATTCCAGAGACCTCCACAAAGGAATTCATGGTATGACCAGGAGTGTCCTGCTGCTACCGAAGAGAAAAATGCGGCATATAGAGCTGCTTTACAATCAGTAGCAACGCGTAGAGCACGAGAGAGATATCGAGAGAAAAGGAGAGAAGAGAAACGGCTTTTCCGCAAGAAAAAAGGAGAAATATGGAAAAGCGGGAGTGTGAAAAAATCGAGATGTACAGGAGCCAGACTGAAGTCCGAAAATTCTACCAAAGAGTGAAACATCAAACAGATGGCTTTGGTACAGGCACATCCTCCTGTAGAGACCAGCAAGGTAATCTGGTAACAGATACAGATAGTGTGCTCAGGATATGGAAGGAACATTTCTCCAATATGCTGGTATCCAATAGTAGCGAAGACGATGATACCACAGATCCAATCCCAAAAGATGGTATAGAATGTATACCGCCCGGCCAAGATGAGGTAAAAACAGCAATCAACCGACTGAAGAATAATAAAGCAGCAGGAGCCGATGGCTTACCAGCCGACCTGTTTAAAATCGGAGGCGACGCGCTGATAAGGTGTATGCATCAGCTAGTTAGCAGCATCTGGCATGAAGAACGCTTACCCGACGATTGGAACCTGAGCATCCTGTGTCCCGTCCACAAGAAAGGAGATAAGACTGTATGATCCAACTATAGGGGCATAAGTCTTTTCTCTATTGGCTATAAGATAGTGTCAGGGATATTGTGCGAACGACTAAAGCCAATGGTCAACGAAATAATTGGACCATACCAATGCGGCTTTAGACCTGGCAAGTCCACCATTGACCAGATATTTACCCTGCGGCAAATCCTAGAGAAGACCCAAGAGATGCAGATCGACACATATCACCTTTTTGTCGATTATAAAGCAGCAATCGACAGTCCCCTCCGATCAAAAGTATTCCATACAATGTCTGAATTTGGTATCCCCGCAAAGCTCACCCGGCTTTGTAAGATGACTTTAACTGATACTAGATCCTCAGTTAAAATTGGAAAGAACCTCTTCGAAGAATTTTGTACCAAAAGAGGTTTCAGGCAAGGAGACAGCCTTTCGTGTGACCTATTCAACATTTTGCTAGAAAACGTAATACGAGATGCAAATGTCAAAAGAAATGGCACAATTTACACCAATAGCCACATGTTACTTGCTTATGCTGATGACATAGACATCATGGGACGATCAGTAAGAAAGTAACTGTAAGAAGAAGAGTTGTATTGGCCAACAGATGCTACTATGGTTTAAGTAAGCAATTTAAAAACAAAGCCACATCTCGTCAAACAAAAATAACGCTATACAAAACGCTGATACTACCCTTGCTATTGTATGGCTCCGAAGCATGGGACTTGCGCAAGCAGATAAGGCAGTGCTTGGTGTGTTTGAGAGGAAAATTCTTCGAAAGATCTACGGGCCGATATGCGTTGACGGTGAATATCGACGTCGTATGAACCACGAGATGTATCAGCTATACAAAGACATGAATATAGTTAAACGTATCGAGATGCAACGATTGCGTTGGCTAGGCCATATCATAAGAATGAGCGATGATGAACCCGCTAAAAGGCATATGAATACATGCCATATGGTGGTGCACGCAGAATCGGCAGGCCTAAGCTTCGATGGAGCATACAAGTGGACGAAGAAATTAAAAGGCGCGGTAATCCAAAAAGTCAAGCGAAAAACAGGGAGGAATGGAGATCGTTTCTTAGTTCGGTCTATGAAACAAATGTTCTGTAATGGGCCAACTAAGTAAGTAAGTAAGTAAAGATGCTATCAGAATGCAAGCCATTGCAAAGTATTCGAAAATAAAATGCATTTATTATTTGTGTAAAACAAAAATATTGAGAACTTTATTAAATTAAAAAAAAGTTATGAAAACTCTCCATTAAATTTAATCGTGACTGAGTTTACTTCCTCTGCTCTGCATTTTATACCACTGCAATTGATTTTGCTCCATCATTAAAATGTTCAGATATCGAAATCAACTCCAACTCCACTCCATAACTAATTTGCGGCTCGTGAATTACCGCAAAGTTCACAACTTTAGTTTATATTTCTTAATTTTGTAACAAATTCATAGCATTTTATACTTTCTTTTTTATTTGGAAAACAAACTGCGACATCTTTTGTAGGGATCAACAAATTGGCTTGTGCTTGTAGGGATCTTTAAGCGAGTGCTTCTAAACAGGGACGCATTGGCATTGGTGGTTTTCTCGCTACTTGCGGCGATTACTGTTTTGAGGTAAAATTCGCTACTGACCAATGGTACGTATGTGGTATATAGCGATTTTTACCACAGAACAGTTGCCACCCCTGCTTCTAAAATGTATCGAACGAAGTGCATTCTTCATAACTCCGTGTGGACTGCATCGAAAGATGTTGAAAAATCATAACTCTGCATTTCACTACTTCCAAAAATGTTGCTGGGATTTATTATATCCATATACCCAAGACACAACTTGTGTTTCAGCATAGATCCTTACCATATTTAAGAATGTTATTAAGCTCGCGACTAGATGGCGCCAGACAACATCCGGAGTTTCGTAAAATTTCAAAAAAAAATTAAATGCAGTTTTATTAATGACCTGCATTGAGATCGTAAGTCATAATCTGTTGCCAAAAAAATGCTAAAAGGGGAAAACGGCCTCACAGTTTTGACTATCGATTTTTTCTCAATGATCAGTTGCTTGCCAGTGTGACCGTTCATTTTTGCCAGTCATCACAAAACATTTTGTGGTTGTTGGACAATTTGACAGCAATCTATATTTTTCGGAAAATCGACAGTCAAAACTGATGGCGTGTACCCCGCTTTGAAGACATTAATAATGACTCAATACATAGGGAAGGGAATCTCAATATATGCCCAAGTTTTCGGGTAGCAGACTTTAATCACATCAAGTGTGGTTTATCTTTTGTCGATCATCCTCATATTAATGGAAAATACAGCACCGACACTTCGACAAAATGTCGATCAATTTCATTCCTTTAAGCATTTAGAATATATTTTTTCAAGTTTTCTCATATGGTTGAGCTTCAGTTTGAACTTTTGTACGACCTTCTTTGTAATATAATCAGATTTATAAAAAATGTATGAGACAACTAACCATTCAACATAGTTGCTATGGTGACAAATAGATGGCACTCATCAGTTACTCATAGTTTTGGGATTTTATATATATTTACTGCAACCTCTGACACTATTTCTACCTCAAGATGATATCTAAACTAGAATGTGGTTGAAAACAAAACATTTTAAAATTTTTCTAATAGTTTACGACTTAAAGTATGCATATTTATAAAACTAAATATTCCGTCATGTATCAATGGTGAAATATAGATGGCGTTCATCAATCACTGAAATGGACAAATGTTTGCTATTACAGCAAACCTATTATTGTCTATATTATTCATAGTAATAAAAAATGCTTTTTTCCATCCATTTATTAATATCTTACGATTAAAAGTATTCAGATTTATAAAAATGTATGTGTATATGAAGGGGCGACCTGATTAATGTGCGAAGGGTTCTACTTTTAGGCGCAACGGCGTCAAATTTATATCGCTGGTCGAGGGGGTTGTTAGGTACTCACACCTACACAACAAGACAATAGCCAGTACTTTTCCAATAAATAGTGTAAATAATTCCAATCAAAAAACTGGTTGGTTTTTTGATTGCATTTTGCAAAAGTTTAAAAGTTTCGCGAAGCATCAAACCGATCGGTTGTCCCTCAGTACCCCTAAGTGAACAGTTTAAAAGAAAGTCTGTGAAATACAAAAAGAGCATAAAAGCAGAATAAAGAATCAAATGGAAGTACATGTGAATCAAAATAAAATTATTTGAAACCCTAAAACACATAAGAAAACATAGCTGTGTAAAAGCTAAAAATTGTTAAATAATTGTTAAAAACAAGAAAGTTTACAACTTAGTCGTAATTGTAAGATCATTGAAATCTAGAGATAAAAGCATGAAAATTATAACCTAGAACAAAAGAAGCAGTTTAAGAAAGTACAAACCACATACATATCATACATACTTACCTAGTGAAGTCATTGTCAAACATACATTCCTACCTTGTTACCTTGTTCTTAACCTCGCATTTGAATTATACAAACCCTTGAATTATACAAACCTTTGAATTATACAAAACCTTGAATTAAACAAAACCTAAAGGATATAAAAGCAAATATCTAAAGAATTATTAAAAACCAAAAATATCCTGTGTATACTTTTATAGAGAAAACCAAAAAAGTTAAACTGAATAAAGATTGTAAAGCAAATACATATCAAGTTTTTTAAATCCAAAGGAAATAACCAGTGCGTGAAAGTTTGTAAAATAACAGTATGAATTAACTCCCCATTCCCCATGTTGCTAGTGTGACAAATAGATGGCACTCATCAGTCACTTGTAGTTTTGGGATTTGATGTATATTTAGTGTAACCTCTGACCCTATCCCTATCTCAAGATGATATCTAAGCTAAAAAGTGGTTTAAAAAAATATTTTAACAATTTTACTAATATTTTACGACTAATAGTATACATATTTATAAAAACTAACTATCCATTCCCCAATTCAGCTGTGATGAAATATAGATGGCGCTCACCAATCACTTAAATAGGCAAATATTTGTTTTTAAAATATACCTATTATTGCCTATACTATTCATAGCAATAAAGAATTCTTGTTTCCAACCATTTATTAATATTTTAGGACTAAGAGTATTCCGATTTATAAAACTGTATGAGGTATATGCCCATTCACCATAGTTGCTATGGTAAAATATAGATGACACTCAGTCACTTCTAGTTTTAGGATTTTATATATATTTATTTATAACCTCTGACCGTCTCCCTACAATGATATCTAACCTAAAAAGTGGTTTACAACATTTTAACAATATTTTTCCATGGAACAAGAAAAAAAGAAGATTTTCGTACATTCCTCTAGTATTTTAATTTGACCCCCTTTTATGCCACTTCCTTTGTCTTATTATTGTCACGGATTAGTTGATAGAAAAGGCTTTTAAAAATAATATTTCTAAAGAAACAACTGTTGGTTTCTTCTTTTCAGATAAAATCCCTAATAAGCTATTGTTTAGTATAGAAATCGCATTTTTGCTTAAAAATAGTCCAAACTCATTTTTGCCAGAACAAAAAATTCCTTGAAATGGTTTGTTTGTTTTCAAATTAAAATCACAACCAAGAACAGCACTACAAGACATTGAACAACTAACGACAACAAATGTCTTACCTTAATAGACTTCTTGTTTCGTAATAATTGAAGGCATAAGAAATCTGGAAAAAGTTTTGTATGCTTATTTTACTTTTTAATTGGCTTTTCTGGTATCTGTTTTGTCTACATCGTCTACCATCCATCCATCCTGTTGGCATATTTTTTGATAAGGTCAGAATTTGATGTGACATTTGTCCATCAACAAGAACAACATACTGTTTTGGACAATAATTAGACATTTGTTTTTATAAACTTTCCTTGTTAGCGCCAGAGAAACAAAAAAAAATAAAAAAATAGGTAAATTGCCCAACAAACCACAAAGAAATCAAAAACAATTAAAATCAAACAATTCCTCAAGCATACCTTTGTTTATGGTTTACCAAAAGAATAACAAAACAATTTCTTCAAAATAATAGAAATTAACATATCTTCTCCATGCCCTTAGTAATTTAAACAAAGAAAAATACACACAGATTTGTTTATCTAAAAGATGGACATGAAATGCTAATTTATAGCATAGGTACCTAATTGTTTATAAATTAACTAAATTAAAACTTTTAAAGGTTATTTGATTCCAAAGAAGTTTTTTTCGGTAAATAAAATTAAAATAATTGTAGATGATGCTAAAAATGTATTTGAAATTCACATTTCAATAAATTTGTGAGGTATTTTTTTACATACCTAAGCAAATTATGTACACATTTCTGATATAATTAGACTAAAACCACGTTTTTGATGACTTAAAGGAAGGCAGAGTAATACAAAACCAATCTCACGAATTAGTAAGCTGCCAATTATCCAATACAACAACTAATATATTTGTACTTTTTTATGGTAATTGAAAATGATCAGTAGGTAGATTGTACCGGACCACGCAAAATGGACAAAGAAGGTGGTATTCTCCTACTGGCACAGGGCGATTCGGTCTTTATTCCAGACACAACCCTTAGCGTAATTTTCCAGCAAAAAAATTTTGAAGTTATGCATGTGGAGTTATGATTTCACGATATTCTTCGGTGCAGTCCACACGGAGTTATGAAAAATGCACTCCTTTGTATACAATTTATAAGCAGTTGCTTTAGAGATCCCTACAAAAAACAACAGTTGGTTGATCCCTACCCGCCGCTGGCGAAATTATTTATTCTAAAAATAAGAGGGCGTGTGTACATTTTTAAGAATTTGTTATAAAATAAATAAATAAAAACTTAAGTTGCGAACATTTTTGCGGTAGTTCACGAGACGGAAATTTTTAGTGGAGTGCAGTTGGAGTCCATGTCGAAAGCTGAACTAGTGTTGGGAAGGCAACATAAAAAAACCTTTAGGATGATGAAGCAAAATCAGATGCAGTTGGATTAATTGGAGAACGGAGAAAGTATACTCAAATGTGATTGAATTTAATGGAATAAATGCATTTTATTTATTCTGGGATATTTCGCAATGGCTTGCATTTTTATTGCACTTTTAGACTGACTAAAAATGCAATCCGAAGAGTGCCTCTAAATTCAATCCAAAACACTACATCAAAAGCTGTGATTTGGATCGAAAATGGAGTGCATCCTAGCTGTGTGCTGTGGAAGCAAAATGGAGTGCATCCTGGCTGCGCGCTCCCTTGTAAAATTCATAAATTAATTCATAGAAAAAGATGCACTCCAACGGCACTTGTACTGCACACTTGTAGTGATTCAACTGCATCCGCGGATGCAAACTTTTTGGTGGGTTATTATATCTACCGCAGCCAAGACACAAATTGTATTTCAGCATAGATCCTCACCATAGTTAAGAATGTTCATGAACTCACGTCGAGAGGGCGTCAGACAACAACGGAGTGGGAAAATTTCAAAGATGCTAAAAAGGGAAAACGGACTTACATTAGTCTTAATTAGGACAAGAGAAGCCTCTCCATCCTCAACGTGTGACTGGTTGATGCGATTTTTTGTCCGGCGGGCTCATTGGACCTTACTTTTTTCAAAAATGAGGTTGAATCAACCCGTACGGTGAATCGGTTGCGTTGTCGAGAAATGATTAATGTTTTTTATGATCGGAGTTGGATGATATTGGTCTGAACAACGTATATTTACAACAAGGGGCTGCTACATGCCACACAAGGAACAAAACTATTGCTCTTTTGCAGGAAAAATTTCCGGACCATGTTATTTCTCGAATAGGTTATCACAATTAGCCACCGAGATCTTGTGATTTAACTGCTTGCGACTTCTTGCTTTGGGGGCCACGTGAAAAATGAGGTCTAAGCCTACAGCCTAGTGTCGATTCAAGACCTCAAGGATGGAATTAGTGAGGCTACCCACGACATAAGGCACAACCTTTGCCATTTGGATATAAAACATTTCATGAAAAATATATTATCTTGTAAGTGTCCTCGTGGTGGCCATTTGACTGATTTTGTTTTTTCATTATCCTCCTCTTTATTATGAAATAAATACCAAAATAACACCAAACCCCAAGTGTATTGTGTGATCGACTGATATCTATGGATCGATGAAATCATCGCCTATAGACAACATATTTCAGATCTTCAACCTACGCCAAATCATGTAATACTAATTCATCGACCAAAAGTCTACCTTCTACCTAATAAGCTACCATCACCAGCCGAATTAGTTGTTGTACGAATCTTTGGCAGTCCTTTAGCTGATAAATGTCAACATTTAGCGAAGAAATGAACCTCTCTATTTAAAGATGTTCTTTACTTTACTTTACTAGAGGGCGCCAGTTTTAACAGTTTGTCCACATTACCATTTACCCATTTTTACCAGTCGGATAGCAAGCGTCAGTCTTTTCAAATTATTTCTTCGGAGAAGATATCAGGATGCCTAATACCGTTGCCAACATGCTAAAATGGACTCTGCTTCAGCTGAATAGCGCTATTTGGATAGAGGAACACGTGGTATATGCAACCACAGGCAACAATGTGCTTTACAAAAAAGGGGACTTGATGGTAGATAGTGATAGTGGCCCCCAAACTAATATTAGTTACATTTTATTATCAATAAGTAGATTGTAGCGGACCCTGCAAATCGGTTCTCACAAGCCTTATTATCCTACTGGCACAAGTGATACAGTCATTATATTAGACACAAGCCTTGGCTTGTATCAGTAATTCCACCATATCCGAGACACAACCTACATTCCTGAAAAATGTTCCTCGCTACATTTAAGGATGTTCCTGGGTATGCAATTAGAGGACGCCAGTTTTGCCGACTTGATGTTCCACCTACAAAGCTTGTGCGAGTAGTAGTTGAAATTATTTCGTGTAAATATCAACCAGTTTACTTAGAGGTAGTTTACACTATCTATCAATGTCATATGACACGAAATAAAAATATTCCATATCTACCCACGGAGGCAATGTGGAGACGTAATTTTATTATATTTTTGTTGGGGTGGACGCACAGAATAAATGGCGTAAGGAAAATCTCCAATATTCCACATATTAGTGAATATTTAACGATGGAAAATTTCATGTCATATGACATTTACATATAGTGTAAACTACCCCTTACCAATAATTGGAACTTCATCTAAATTTAGCCCGCAAATAAGGAGACAGTATGTAATTTTCCAAGATATAAGTTCTCTACGTTTGAAAAACTGAATAGTATAGGTTAGAGAAGGACTAAACAGTCATTATTTTAGACACAAGACTTAGCTTTATCATTATTTCTACCATACCCGAGACACAACCTATGTTTCGGTAAAGATCCTCACCACTTTAAGGCTGTTTCTGAGTTGACAACTAGATGGCGCCAGTTTTGTCTATTCGATACTTTACCTTATTTCGTCCAGGTGAATATCAACCTGTCTATTACCGTTCACGACATGTTGAAAATAAGGCTGCTTCAGCTAAATAGCACTAGAAAAACGGATGGTCAATAAATGGAATACAAATCCCTCCGCAGGAATCGCAAGTTCGAGCTCGGCCGTCCTGCTGCCAACACCAAGTTGGGCAGATGCCGCGTCCATCCCGTACGCACCCGCGGTGCTAACACCAAACTCCGTGCCCTCCGTCTTGAAAACGGTAACTTTGCCTGGGTCAGAGTATTGCCCGCACGACCCGTATCGATGATGTTGTCTACAATGCCTCCAACAACGAATTGGTGCGTACCAAGACTTTGGTAAAGAACACCATTGTTGTCATTGATACTACTGCCAATGGTATGAATCCTATTACGTGTTGCCTTTGGGCCGTAAACGTAACCCCAAACAACAACAAAAGGAAGATGACAACGATGTCCTCACCAAGAAGCGCATGAAGAAATACTTGGAACGTCAACAGTACGCCAAGGTTGAACAAGCTTTGGAAAATCAATTCGTTTCTGGTCGTCTCTTAGCCTGCGTCTCATCTCGTCCCAGCCAATGCGGTCGTGCCGATGGTTACATTTGGAAGGCAAAGAATTGGAATTCTATCTTAAGAAAAGCAAGTCCAAGAAATAAACAATTTATTTGTTTTATTATCAAAACAATTACTTTTTAAAAAATAAAATTTTTTAGTTGTACTCTTCCCTTTTATGTTTAAACAGCCATTGTATTAGAAGAGAGAAGGCTAATCTTAATGAAAGGAGTGCTGCTGGTGTTATAAAAGAGCATTTGGCAAAGGAATAAAAATCTAAATACATTCTGCAAATGGCAAAGATATTAGCCATATACCCTCGAAAAACAAAATAATATCGGGTAAATTGTGTGAAGGACTGAAACCTATGGGACAACGACATAATTGGATCTATGAATACGGCCTTAGATAACCTTAATCACAACTCCAACCTTTGCCAAATTAGGGGGATTCGTTTGGTATGACAATGCAAAATAACTAAAAAGAAAAATGGGGAATAACTTTAACTTAAAGAAGACCAGAAATTAACATTAAGAAAAGAACTTCTTCAAACATTTCAATGCCTAACTAGGTGTACATATAACTTTGTTTTAGCCGATAGCCTTAGATGCTAGTGCTATTTTTTATATAATTTTATTGTAATTTTTTTATTATAATAAATATTTGAAATAAATAAAATAAAAACTTTGTACATGCTTTTTGGTTGAGGTAAATGAGCTGTTCGAAATAAAAAAATCGTATTCGTCAACTGAGAATATTCTTGGTCAACCAAAATAGGCCAAGAAAGGTATTGTACGATAATGCAGGATAACTTATTCTTATTATCTTCTTTTACTATAGGTTTAAGAATATAAAATGTTTGAACCATTGGACATACGGCAGAAAAAAGCAAAAGGAGACCAAATATTGTCATCAGATTATCTTGAAAATTCATACTAATGACTCTGAGCCTTTAATCTGAACCTTTGTGACTAATTAGATTTCCATTTCTTTTCTTCTTTTTTTATATTTCCATATCATGTATCTGTCTTTCTCTCTCTCTCTCCCTCTCTCTATCTCTCTCTCTCCCTCCTCTGAGAACAATTAGATTTCTCATAGCCTCCTACTTGTTACGTGTGAGTACCTCCAATAATTATTTATTGTAATGATTTCTTTTTCTGCATAAAAAACCTACAAGAAACCCAAATTGCCTATAAATTATCCATTTACCCCGAACAGCCAACAACATATTTCTCCTACTTCTTTTTTCTCTCCCCACACACAAAAACAATACTGTCAATAAACCCATTACCCAATAAATGAAGATCCATTGCCCATTACTTATGTGTATTGGCGATTATTGTAAATGTAAAATGACTTTCCAGTCAATGTATTATTAAGGAGTCGGTAATTTACCTCTCAGGGGACGGAGGAGGTTCTCCCACCACCCCTCAAAAAAACGAAACATATTAACGTTTATTACAAACGGCTAAATATGTTCATAATGTCTTAAAAAAGATGTATGACCCTATCGGCAGCACAGAACCTTTATTGATAAAATATTAAACAGAAGGAAAATGCAAACGAACGAAGAAGCGAAAATAAATTAAGGATATAAGGAAAAAAGAAATAACAGTTAGTTGAAAATAATAAACTAGGCAGTTTAAGGGGAAAAAATTATATAGCACTTTGTGGCGTATGAGTCTGGTCATTACTTAAACGCTCCGATTCCCCAAATATTTAGCATTTTAAACATTTACCCCCAGTTTATGTATTTCGAAACGAAAATGTGTGCGCATGAAACACACCCAAACTTTAGTTTTTGAAATATTATTGCCTTTGCTTTTAGTTCAAAACAAAAAACAAATTTGAAAAACACACTCAAATTTGGTAGTTTTTCTTGCGCATTCATTTTCTTATCGACATACATGAACAGGCTGTAATACAAAATTATTGTTAAGTAATTTGACTTTTAACATTATATGAACCTTTACGATAATTCCCTACCTTCCCTTTACAAACATTAAACTTAATTTAAATGGATATTTACAGAGCCATCAAAAATTAAAGCCAATACAAAAGTCATTTTTAAACCATTTCGTTCAGCTTTGTTGAACATGACTAAAAGATTTTAGGCTTTTTGTCTTTCTCCCTTGCCATGTAGGTTGGCTAAATAATGTACACACACACTCACATATGCATATGGGGGGAGGAAGTTATATGCAAATTGTTGAGAGGTGTGGGTAAATGAAAGTACAGGCCACGGAATGTGAATAGAGAAAGCGGAAAATTAATGAAAGATTGATGGGAAAATTCAGCACTTTCTTTTATAAAAAATAGTATAAGCTTTCAGGCCACCCCTTTCCGTAGCATGGGTTCATTCAGTTCAAAGCATTACATGCTGTGCTTGAAAGGAAACCTCAGTCAACCATGTCTCGTAGAAAAAAACGAGCTCCAAGTAGCCTTTAAAAAGTTCCGAAAATCATAAATAATTAGATTATGGCGGAACATTTAAAACTGTAGAATCGCCTTATACTCCACTTGGCACAGGGTGATTCAGTCATTATCATAGACACAACCGTTATGGCAACAGCACAACATGTATTTCGGCAAAAAAAAAACCTTAGCATATTTGAAGATGCTACTGAGCTGGCAACTAGTATTGTCAGTTCTATCTACGAAACTTTAATCGGTTACCAAGCGCAAATTTGTTCAAGCTATTTTGTCAGATAGGACAAAAGCCATACCTAAGAAGAAGAAGGATTGCCAGTGCCAATGTAGTATTAGTATTATCGGGCGTATTATGAGAAAAAAAAAATACTTTAAACAAGGGCCTATTTGCTTTGATGGTGACCATCAGACGACACCTGGGCCCAAAATATTTTTTATTTCAGTTTTGTCACTAGATTGCATTTGTAAAAATTCCTCAGCCAGAAGTCCTTAAGATCAGAAAATGACCATCAAACGACTTTTCGACACTTGACCCCAAGATATTCTTTATTCGAGTTTTGTCATTAAATTGCATTTCTAAAAATTCCTCTGTCAGAAGTCCTTAAGATCTGTGGAATAATGTAATAAGGCTTATCTAATTGATAACTGGTAATACAAGGTTCGAGGCTATAATTACTATTTTGCAAAGCTGGCGCCCTCTAGTTGTGATATAAAAAATACTCGTACAGGTTGAGTCTTGAATATGGTGAATGTAATTGATGTTTGTGTCTAGGATAACGTCTGCATCACGCTGTTTAATTAGAATAATAACGATTGTGTAGCAACGCATTTGCATGTTCCGCCACCATCTACCTACTGACGATTATGCCGAAGAAAAATCTATTGAATATTCTAGAAAAAATCAAATGTTTGGCTTTAAAGGCCTTCTGTTGATAGAATACCTTCCATACGTTTTCCATAGATAGAAAACCATGCAAAACTTGTCCATAGAATGAAGCCTAGCTAAAGGTCTTATAACGTAAAAGGCCTCCTCTTTGTCTTCTATTTATAGAAGAACTAAAGGTATTCTACGGAGAGAAGACTTTCTAAAAGACTTCTATAGATAAAATACCTCTTAAAGCACTACATATAGAACACCCAACAAGGGTCTTATAAAGATAAATGATCTTCTAAAGGTCCACTATAGATAGAAGATCTCATAAAGGTCTTCTATAGATAGAATACTTCCAAATGCCTTTTATAGATAGAAGTGCTCCTAAAGTATTCTATAGATACAGTGCCCGAAATAAACATAGGTTCACATGTAAATTTGTATTTTTTTCATAATTCAGATGACTTTTGTAGGATTTTATAATTTTGTATTTTGGAGTTGGGCATTCCCCATGATGTCAATATTTCAGTTATTTGGTTTTGCGACAAAATAAAAATTTAAAAATGTTTTTCCTTATTTTAGGTGCGAAATAATGATAGGTTCAGGGCAATTTTTGCGGATTTACACGTATAAACTTGAGGAAAACTTTTTACAAATCGTTGTTTTTTTAGATCGTCGATGTCCAACGAGTAATTTAGTTTAGGAGTTGTCTCCGAATTATTTTCAAAATGCAGATTTGTTCAACACTTTAAAGCAGTTTTCAAGAAATAAATTTTTAAGCTGGGAGAGGAGGCGAATCTGTGGTTGTCAGAGGCAAGGATCATTTCAAATTGCTTGAAAAGAGTATTAATCAAAAAACTAAATCCAGTTTTTTAAAAAGTTTCATAAATTGGGCCCAAATTTCAACGTTAAAAAAGTCTGGAGGGTTCTCCAACACCACTTTGACGGCAAGAATCGCTTATTTTTCTCATTTATTGGAGTTAAAATAATTTTGCATCTCAAAACAACAGTCAACGTGATCTTCCGGTATCGAAAATGAGATGTAAACAAACGTTAGTAAGCTCGAATCGACCTAGGAAGAATAAAAAAATTGCCAAGGAAAACAGCAATCGAGCCTGAAGAAGAACATACGTAGGTTTGGGTAAAAATGCTTATGAAAAATGGATGGGAAATTGTTTGAGTAATAGAAAAAATCCATCCTAGCCATTTTGCATGAGAGTTCACAGAATTTTTAGGCGAAATCTGGCGGTTTTCTTTTTTGGGCTCGGTTGCAGTTTTACTTGGCAATTTTTGTATTCTTCCTTGGTCGATTCGAGCTTACTAACGTTTGTTTACATCGCATTTTCGATACCTGAGGATCAAGTTGACTGTTGTTTTGAGATGCAAAATTATTTTAACTGCAATAAGTGGGAAAAATAAACGATTCTTGTCGTCAAAGTGGCGTTGGAGAACCCTCCAGACTTTTTAACGTTGAAATTTGGGCCCAATTTATGAAACTTTTTAAAAAACTGGATTTAGTTTTTTGATTGATACTCTTTTCAAGCAATCTGAAATGATCCTTGCCTCTGACAACCACAGATTCGCCTCCTCTCCCACGTTAAAAATTTGTTTCTTGAAAACTGCTTTAAAGTGTTGAACAAATCTGCATTTTGAAAATAATTCGGAGACAACTTCTAAACTAAATTACTCGTTGGACATCGACGATCTAAAAAAACAACGATTTGTAAATAGTTTTCCTCAAATTTATACGTGTAAATCCGCAAAAATTGCCCTGAACCTATCATTATTTCGCACCAAAAATAAGGGAAAAAATTTTAAAATTTTACAAATTTTTATTTTGTCGCAAAATCAAATAATTGATCTATTGATATCATGGGGAGTGTCCAACTCCATAATACAAAATTATAAAATCCTATAAAAGTCATCGGAATTATGAAAAAAATACAAATTTACATGTGAACCTATGTTTATTTCGGGCACTGTAGAAGATCTAATAAGGGTCTTCTAATGCTAAATTATCTTCTAAAGGTTCTCTACAGATAGATGGCACCCTAAAGGTCTTCTATAGATAGATGGCATCCTAAAGGTATTTTACAGATAGAAGACCTGGTAAAGGTCTTCTACAGATAGAAGACCTGAAGATGAGAAGATGACACCCTAAAGGTCTTCTATAGATAGATGGCATCCTAAAGGTATTTTACAGATAGAAGACCTCGTAAAGGTCTTTTACAGATAGAAGACCTGAAGATGACACCCTAAAGGTCTTCTATAGATAGATGGCATCCTAAAAGTATTTTACAGATAGAAGACCTCGTAAAGGTGCTCTACAGATAGAAGACCTGAAGATGAGAAGATTACACCCTAAAGGTTTTCTATAGATAGATGGCATCCTAAAGGTATTTTACATATATAAGACCCCGTAAAGGTCTTCTACAGATAGAAGACCACGTATAGGTCTTCTACAGATAGAAAACCTGAAGATGACACCCTAAAGGTCTTCTATAGATAGATGGCATCCTAAAGGTATTTTACAAATAGAAGACCTCGTAAAGGTCTTCTACAGATAGAAGACCTCCTAAAGTTCTTCTACAGATAGAAGACCACCTTAAGTTCTTCTACAGATAGAAAATCTCCCAAAGGTCTTCAAATGATAAGTGTCCCCATTAAGGTTTTCCATAGATAGAAGATCTTCAAAAGGTCTTCTACAGATAGAAGACCTCCTAAAGCTCTTCCACAGATAGAAGACCTCCTAAAGCTCTTCTACATATAGAAGACCTCCTAAAGGCCTTAAAGATCTTCTATTTGTAGAAGACCTCATAAAAATCTACTGTCAATAAAATACATTTAAAGGTCTTTTATAAAAGACCTCCTAAAGTTCTTCTACAGAGAGAATACCTCCTAAAAGTCTTCCATAGATAGAAGTCCTCCTAAAAGTATTCTATGGATAGACTTCCTTCTGGAGGTCTTCTGTACGTTTAGTCAACCACATTCCATCTCATTTCACACACCTTTGAAGATTTGATGCAGGCCATTTTTTGTTGTCGTTTCTATAAGAAACAAAAACAAAACCTTTTTCCATACGCATACATATCAAAAAGCTTTTAACTTTATTTTATTACTCGTTTGCAATAAACCAAAAACAACAGCAGAGAAAAAAATTTAAAATGTCATAAAAAGGATGATAGCATAACAAAAGGATTCTTCGTCGTCATATCATAAAACGTCACAACTGCGAAGCAAAAAAGGCACCGAGGGATTTGGGGCAGCCTACATATTAAACACGGAGATCAACATGAATCCAGTTGGATGTCAGGCACTTTTTTTGTTTGGACATGGTTAGGTGATGACTTTGCTTTAAAATACCTGTTAAACAATTTTAATCTGAGATACACGTTTTTCATGCCACACATCCTCCATCCAAAGGATGTGACACATCCTTTGTGCGTGTGTGTTGTTTGGTATTAGAAAATCATAAAATAAAGTTGTAAATTACATTTTTAATGGTCTCTATTGATGCTCGCATGGCAGTGTTACATGTGTGGGTGTCACACCATGCAACACACATACATACAAATATCTTTTGACAACTTTGTTCATTACTTTTTTCGTTTTAAACGCAAAATGAAGATTAAATGTGAAAGAAATCCAACCGCAAACAAACTGTTGCCAAAAATTTGATTCCTTTGGATAAAGACCATAGTATACTTTGAGGAGGCTTAAAAATTTTTCTTTGACAATGGAAAAATCCTCAATTGGTGGGAGTTGATTTATCAAGAAAAAAAAGATTTCCTTCATTTATATGAATGGATTTTCTGCTGAATTAGGAAGGAAGTGATCTGTTATACGGAAGTTCAATACCCTTTCCACTGTCATTGTTGCTCTTTGTTTGATTATTATTTTACATTGTAATTTATACTATTATGATGTTGTTAATTTTTATTTATATATTCCTTTCTTCATTCTCATGTTTCTTTATGAAAATTGTCAGTTAAAATTCATTATTTTTTATTTATATGTAAAATAAGGGAATGGCGGTTGTCATTAAATGTTTTTAAATTTGATTTAAAAACAAGGTTTTTGGGCGTGGAATTCTTTCAGCACAATTATTCGTAGAAAACCCAACAAAAGGGTCCAATATTTATGAAATAAGTTCAGTGGGGAGTATAAAACATGGCAATAGGTATACGCACCTATGTACCCATAATAAAAGTGTCGTAGTAAAAAATCCACGTCTTGTGGTCTGATGGTGGATGACAAAATTTATTTAAAAAATCCACGTCTTGTGGTCTGATGGTGGATGACAAAATTTATTTAAAAAATCCACGTCTTGTGGTCTGATGGTGGATGACAAAATTTATTTAAAAAATCCACGTCTTGTGGTCTGATGGTGGATGACAAAATTTATTTAAAAAATCCACGTCTTGTGGTCTGATGGTGGATGACAAAATTTATTTAAAAAATCCACGTCTTGTGGTCTGATGGTGGATGACAAAATTTATTTAAAAAAATCCACGTCTTGTGGTCTGATGGTGGATGACAAAATTTATTTAAAAAATCCACGTCTTGTGGTCTGATGGTGGATGACAAAATTTATTTAAAAAATCCACGTCTTGTGGTCTGATGGTGGATGACAAAATTTATTTAAAAAATCCACGTCTTGTGGTCTGATGGTGGATGACAAAATTTATTTAAAAAATCCACGTCTTGTGGTCTGATGGTGGATGACAAAATTTATTTAAAAAATCCACGTCTTGTGGTCTGATGGTGGATGACAAAATTTATTTAAAAAATCCACGTCTTGTGGTCTGATGGTGGATGACAAAATTTATTTAAAAAATCCACGTCTTGTGGTCTGATGGTGGATGACAAAATTTATTTAAAAAATCCACGTCTTGTGGTCTGATGGTGGATGACAAAATTTATTTAAAAAATCCACGTCTTGTGGTCTGATGGTGGATGACAAAATTTATTTAAAAAATCCACGTCTTGTGGTCTGATGGTGGATGACAAAATTTATTTAAAAAATCCACGTCTTGTGGTCTGATGGTGGATGACAAAATTTATTTAAAAAATCCACGTCTTGTGGTCTGATGGTGGATGACAAAATTTATTTAAAAAATCCACGTCTTGTGGTCTGATGGTGGATGACAAAATTTATTTAAAAAATCCACGTCTTGTGGTCTGATATGGTGGATGACAAAATTTATTTAAAAAATCCACGTCTTGTGGTCTGATGGTGGATGACAAAATTTATTTAAAAAATCCACGTCTTGTGGTCTGATGGTGGATGACAAAATTTATTTAAAAAATCCACGTCTTGTGGTCTGATGGTGGATGACAAAATTTATTTAAAAAATCCACGTCTTGTGGTCTGATGGTGGATGACAAAATTTATTTAAAAAATCCACGTCTTGTGGTCTGATGGTGGATGACAAAATTTATTTAAAAAATCCACGTCTTGTGGTCTGATGGTGGATGACAAAATTTATTTAAAAAATCCACGTCTTGTGGTCTGATGGTGGATGACAAAATTTATTTAAAAAATCCACGTCTTGTGGTCTGATGGTGGATGACAAAATTTATTTAAAAAATCCACGTCTTGTGGTCTGATGGTGGATGACAAAATTTATTTAAAAAATCCACGTCTTGTGGTCTGATGGTGGATGACAAAATTTATTTAAAAAATCCACGTCTTGTGGTCTGATGGTGGATGACAAAATTTATTTAAAAAATCCACGTCTTGTGGTCTGATGGTGGATGACAAAATTTATTTAAAAAATCCACGTCTTGTGGTCTGATGGTGGATGACAAAATTTATTTAAAAAATCCACGTCTTGTGGTCTGATGGTGGATGACAAAATTTATTTAAAAAATCCACGTCTTGTGGTCTGATGGTGGATGACAAAATTTATTTAAAAAATCCACGTCTTGTGGTCTGATGGTGGATGACAAAATTTATTTAAAAAATCCACGTCTTGTGGTCTGATGGTGGATGACAAAATTTATTTAAAAAATCCACGTCTTGTGGTCTGATGGTGGATGACAAAATTTATTTAAAAAATCCACGTCTTGTGGTCTGATGGTGGATGACAAAATTTATTTAAAAAATCCACGTCTTGTGGTCTGATGGTGGATGACAAAATTTATTTAAAAAATCCACGTCTTGTGGTCTGATGGTGGATGACAAAATTTATTTAAAAAATCCACGTCTTGTGGTCTGATGGTGGATGACAAAATTTATTTAAAAAATCCACGCTTTGTGGTCTGATGGTGGATGACAAAATTTATTTAAAAAATCCACGCTTTGTGGTCTGATGGTGGATGACAAAATTTATTTAAAAAATCCACGCTTTGTGGTCTGATGGTGGATGACAAAATTTATTTAAAAAATCCACGCTTTGTGGTCTGATGGTGGATGACAAAATTTATTTAAAAAATCCACGCTTTGTGGTCTGATGGTGGATGACAAAATTTATTTAAAAAATCCACGCTTTGTGGTCTGATGGTGGATGACAAAATTTATTTAAAAAATCCACGCTTTGTGGTCTGATGGTGGATGACAAAATTTATTTAAAAAATCCACGCTTTGTGGTCTGATGGTGGATGACAAAATTTATTTAAAAAATCCACGCTTTGTGGTCTGATGGTGGATGACAAAATTTATTTAAAAAATCCACGCTTTGTGGTCTGATGGTGGATGACAAAATTTATTTAAAAAATCCACGCTTTGTGGTCTGATGGTGGATGACAAAATTTATTTAAAAAATCCACGCTTTGTGGTCTGATGGTGGATGACAAAATTTATTTAAAAAATCCACGCTTTGTGGTCTGATGGTGGATGACAAAATTTATTTAAAAAATCCACGCTTTGTGGTCTGATGGTGGATGACAAAATTTATTTAAAAAATCCACGCTTTGTGGTCTGATGGTGGATGACAAAATTTATTTAAAAAATCCACGCTTTGTGGTCTGATGGTGGATGACAAAATTTATTTAAAAAATCCACGCTTTGTGGTCTGATGGTGGATGACAAAATTTATTTAAAAAATCCACGCTTTGTGGTCTGATGGTGGATGACAAAATTTATTTAAAAAATCCACGCTTTGTGGTCTGATGGTGGATGACAAAATTTATTTAAAAAATCCACGCTTTGTGGTCTGATGGTGGATGACAAAATTTATTTAAAAAATCCACGCTTTGTGGTCTGATGGTGGATGACAAAATTTATTTAAAAAATCCACGCTTTGTGGTCTGATGGTGGATGACAAAATTTATTTAAAAAATCCACGCTTTGTGGTCTGATGGTGGATGACAAAATTTATTTAAAAAATCCACGCTTTGTGGTCTGATGGTGGATGACAAAATTTATTTAAAAAATCCACGCTTTGTGGTCTGATGGTGGATGACAAAATTTATTTAAAAAATCCACGCTTTGTGGTCTGATGGTGGATGACAAAATTTATTTAAAAAATCCACGCTTTGTGGTCTGATGGTGGATGACAAAATTTATTTAAAAAATCCACGCTTTGTGGTCTGATGGTGGATGACAAAATTTATTTAAAAAATCCACGCTTTGTGGTCTGATGGTGGATGACAAAATTTATTTAAAAAATCCACGCTTTGTGGTCTGATGGTGGATGACAAAATTTATTTAAAAAATCCACGCTTTGTGGTCTGATGGTGGATGACAAAATTTATTTAAAAAATCCACGCTTTGTGGTCTGATGGTGGATGACAAAATTTATTTAAAAAATCCACGCTTTGTGGTCTGATGGTGGATGACAAAATTTATTTAAAAAATCCACGCTTTGTGGTCTGATGGTGGATGACAAAATTTATTTAAAAAATCCACGTCTTGTGGTCTGATGGTGGATGACAAAATTGATTGAAAAAATTCATGTTTGCTATTATTTTTATGTAGATCTTCCACTTATACCTTGGCGTATCAGTTGTGGCAATACTCATACGCTCTGATGTATGACACATTTCCGATACCATTTAATACTTTTTAAAACTGAAAAAACTTGTGTTTTACCACAAGTATCTATTTAGTTGTTGTTTTTCTCCTAATTTCTTATCAATTAAACGTTTTATATTTGTCCTCTCAATTAGAAAATTTCTATGAATTAAGAAATGGGGAAAAAACCTTACCGCAGTTTAGTTTCTTTTTTCAATTTATATGTCCCACAATTCCCTAAGGATTGTACAGGAAGCATTGAAGCATTTTACTGTAGTCATGTCAACTTTGATGATAATGGGAAGGGCGATAATAATGTTGTTTGACATGTCAGCAATTCAAGATAACTTGTCTTGCTTCTCAGTACAGCACACATGCATTGAAGACAAAAAATATTTAACAAATTCCTAGAAATATGTCAATATGTGGAGAGAATTTTATATTTCATATATAATTGTTGGATACAGTGGTGGTCCAATTGAGAGCGAAAAATGTTCACATTCTATAATGGAGAAGGTTTGACATTTTTCGCCAAGGTGTAAGGCAAAGAAGACTAGTTTCGATCCTCGCCACAGGCTCTCATCAGTTCCCTTGTTTCTTGTTTGTGGGAATATTTTGGAAAAAACAATAAAAAAATCTTTGATGAATGATTGTCTATAATTCCTGGCGTCTTATCTTTGCCTTACTTTTGTTCATTACTGTTGATGTTCACATTCGAGTACATCATTTGTTCGTATGGAATTGCATTTAATGTGCATTTGAGGTATGACAACTGTAAAAACATTGACGACAACAAGAACAATACCCAAAGAACTAGTAATGACATATGATTTCACATGAAAAACAAATATTTCCATTGAAAAAGTTTCCTATGATTGTCTCTCTCCCTGCATTCGTCTTCGTCTTCCGACGAAACTGACTGTTGAATGTTAACATATGTGTCCTGATCTGTTCCTGTTTCTTTCGGAAGACCACATCCGTTTTACAAATAAATAGAAATAAACAACAGTTGTCGAGCACACAAAACATTTAGCTGCTATATATCCTTTATGGCAAGGACAAAAGGGAATTTTTGCAATGTTTGTGTGTGTGTAGTTGTGGAAAATTATCAAATGTCCCTGGTGTCCTAACAGGGGGGGTGGGGCATTAAATTGATGTCGATGGCATCGTTATTATAAAATTGAAATGAATTGAATTGAGATTGCCTTGAGTTGGTTACTTAAGGCGGAGTGTGGGCGCTATAACCATCTGTAAAATGATGAGCATATGTATGTACATTAGGGCTATAACCAAAAAAATACCACCACATAGCCGTGTAGAGCATGGAAAACTATTATGAAATACGGCGTCAATTTGTCTCTATCGCGAAAAAAGTTTCCGCACCAAATGCATTGAAGTTCAGTAATGCATTTTTTAATTTTAGCTGTTATGACAACATATTTGCTTTTAATTAAAATTTTTATTTTTTTGTAATCTAATTTAAAATCATTATCAAAGCGTTCTGGACCAATTTGTTCTCAAATCGCGCCATTTGGAGCATATTAGGAAATTTTGATACTATTGCAATTTTTGCTTTTTCTTTATAAACTCGTGAATTTTTTGTTTATATTTTTTGTACCTACCGGACAAAAGAATATGGGGTCATTTGCAACGAAGTCGCGAAAGTTACAGGCTGTTTTTGTTGACTTTGCCTGTGAGAATCGTACATGTTTTTTACAAAAATACAACACCAGTACCACGTGGGGAATTTTGTTCTAATAATGAAAACGCGTTTCTAAGATCGATTCGGTGAAAAAAGTTTCCGCGCCGACTGTAATTACTAAAACCCTTTTGATATTTTTTCTACTTATAATTTTAAATTTGCTTTGTTTGAATAAATATTCATAGGAAAAAATAAATTTCTCACAGGCAAAGTCATTAAAAACTGTCTGTAACTTTCGCGAATTTGTTGCAAATGACACCATATTCTCTTGTCCAATATGTACAATAAATATAAACATAAAATTCACGAGTTTATAAAGAAAAAACAAAAATTGCAATAGTGTCAAAATTCCTAAAATGCTCCAAAATGGCGCGATTTGAGAACAAATTGGTCCAGAACGCTTTGGTAATGATTTTAAATTAGATTACAAAAAAATAAAAAATTTAGTTAAAAGCAAATATGTTGTCATAACAGCTAAAATTAAAAAATGCATTACTGAACTTTAATGCATTTGGTGCGGAAACTTTTTTCGCGATAGAGAAAAAATTACACCTTATTTCATAATAGTTTTTCATGCTCTACACGGCTATGTGGTGGTATTTTTGATATTTGCAAAAAAAGTGCAAAAAGTTATATCCCTAATGTACATGTATGTGCTGTTATTATTTTAAAATTCCCCTTGGAGAAAATGGGGAATTATTAACCAGTTGAATTAAACTACAAGGAAAGGTAATGAAATATTTGAAAGGCTATGTATTTATTGAAGATGTTCCACGGGAAGTATGAGTTATGACAGCATGTATACGCTGCCATGTTCCTACATTTCAAGTCGTCTTAAGTGACTATTTCTGAAGGATTCCAAATAATCAAACGAGAAAAAAACTATTAATAAAAACTGCAAAATAATTTGAAAATAAAAGCTTTGTGGCCTAAAGGTCTATGAAAAAAATATTAAAAAATCTACGCTTTGTGGCCTAAAGGTCTATGAAAAAAATATTAAAAAATCTACGCTTTGTGGTTTTATGGTCCATGAAAAAATTATTAAAAAAATCCACGTTTTGTGGTCTGAAGGCCTATGAAAAAACAAATATTAAAAAATCACGCTTTTTGGTCTGAAGGTCTATAAAAAAATATTAAAAAAATTCACGCTTTGTGGTCTGAAGGTCTATGAAAAATTTATTTAAAAAATCCACGCTTCGTGGTCAAAGGTCTATGAAAAAATTATTTGAAAAATCCACGCTTCGTGGTCAAAGGTCTATGAAAAAAATTATTTGAAAAATCCACGCTTTGTGGTCTAAAGGTCTATGAAAAAAATTATTAAAAAAATCCACGCTTTGTGGTCTAAAGGTCTATGAAAAAAATTATTAAAAAAATCCACGCTTTGTAGTCTGAAGGTCTATGAAAAATTTATTTAAAAAATCCACGCTTTGTGGTCTGAAGTTCTATGAAAAAAATTATTAAAAAAATCCACGCTTTGTGGTCTAAAGGTCTATGAAAAAAATTATTAAAAAAATCCACGCTTTGTAGTCTGAAGGTCTATGAAAAATTTATTTAAAAAATCCACGCTTTGTGGTCTGAAGTTCTATGAAAAAAATTATTAAAAAAATCCACGCTTTGTGGTCTGAAGTTCTATGAAAAAATTTGTTTAAAAAATCCAAGTTTTGTGGTCTAATTGTCCATAGAAAATTTTATTTAAAAAATCCACGCTTTGCGGTCTGATTGGTCCATGAAAAAATGATTTAAAAATCCATATTTCAATTTCTGATTTTTTCATTCGTATTTTCTAACTCATTGAATATTTTCCATCCCATTAAAACCAAAAGTTTCCAAAACATCCTTCCTCTTTTTGGTTTATTTTTGACAATCCTTGTTTTAATTTTTGGTAATTTGTTTCAACCCTGAACTTTTTACTCTCTAATGACGACAACGATGATGTACCTGCTAGCTATCCAACGAGAAGAACAACACCACCAACATTACCCACGAATATCATCAACATCAAACCGCTTAAAATATTTTTCATAGCAACGACCATGCCAGCACTTAAAGAGGTGTTTTAAAATATCACTTCAAAACAGCTTTTAGAATTTCGGAGTGAAATTTCAGATACCAGAGTGCAGCACAAATGATGAGATTTCACGTTTATATTACCTTTATTTTTACACGATGCGAAGTTGTGGATGCCCAAGGGTGGGAAGCTAGAGCCTTCGGTGGCATTGAAATCTTAGACACGGTCAGGTATTTTACCACACTCTGGCGGCGGGTGGAGAAGATAAAGTCGTAAATTTTGTAGGACAACTTGTTCATATGATGCTTGAATGGCTGGGGAAAAGTGTTAAAAGGTCAAACAGCAGCTAAACCTACATGTTTTGCCACACAAGCCAGGAAATTTAAACGCATTGCGAACAGCAACAACCAACAACTGCAGGAACATAAATAGCATAAAACAGATTCCATACAACAACGTTGGGATAGAACAGCTGAACAAGCTCAGTTAACTTATGTTGTTGGTAGTGACTCCATTTTGTTTTATTGCACCATGAAAACATAATTTATTTTTTACGGCTGCCCCCCTCCTTCTTCTCCTCTAGGTGCCCGTTTAAATGTTATGGCATAAAAGTTCACAGTTCTGTGTGCGTAAACGCGTGTGGGGGCTGTATAGGATATTGAAAATTGATTCCGGAAACCATTTTAAAACGGATGTCTACATTGTATTTTCATGCTTTCTTTATATATAAAAAATTAACCGGATTCAAAGAGAAACCACGGAATTGCATATAAATATAGAAGCAATATAAATAACTGAGGTTTGTTAGAATACAAGGAATTCCAATAATGTTTGTAGAAAAAGTGAAATTTGTTTCTATAAACAGTGGGAGCGTATTAGTTATTTTAGTATTTATACGCTACAGGATAAGGAAATGTTTTAAATCAATTTTTTCCATGGACCCTCAGACCACAAAGTGTGGATTTTTTAAATCAATGTTTGTCCATGGACCTTCAGGCCACAAAGTGCGGATTTTTTAAATCAATTTTTTTTCCATGGACAATCCAAACAAAATGCGGGGACTTTCTAAATCAATTTTTTTCATGGACAATCAAAACACAAAGCAGGGACTTTTTAAATCAATTTTTTCATGGACAATCAAAACACAAAGCGTGGATTTTTTAAATAAATTTTTCTATATACCATTAGGCCACAAAGCGTGGATTTTTTAAATAAATTTTTCTATATACCATTAGGCCACAAAGCGTGGATTTTTTAAATAAATTTTTCTATATACCATTAGGCCACAAAGCGTGGATTTTTTAAATAAATTTTTCTATATACCATTAGGCCACAAAGCGTGGATTTTTTAAATAAATTTTTCTATATACCATTAGGCCACAAAGCGTGGATTTTTTAAATAAATTTTTCTATATACCATTAGGCCACAAAGCGTGGATTTTTTAAATAAATTTTTCTATATACCATTAGGCCACAAAGCGTGGATTTTTTAAATAAATTTTTCTATATACCATTAGGCCACAAAGCGTGGATTTTTTAAATAAATTTTTCTATATACCATTAGGCCACAAAGCGTGGATTTTTTAAATAAATTTTTCTATATACCATTAGGCCACAAAGCGTGGATTTTTTAAATAAATTTTTCTATATACCATTAGGCCACAAAGCGTGGATTTTTTAAATAAATTTTTCTATATACCATTAGGCCACAAAGCGTGGATTTTTTAAATAAATTTTTCTATATACCATTAGGCCACAAAGCGTGGATTTTTTAAATAAATTTTTCTATATACCATTAGGCCACAAAGCGTGGATTTTTTAAATAAATTTTTCTATATACCATTAGGCCACAAAGCGTGGATTTTTTAAATAAATTTTTCTATATACCATTAGGCCACAAAGCGTGGATTTTTTAAATAAATTTTTCTATATACCATTAGGCCACAAAGCGTGGATTTTTTAAATAAATTTTTCTATATACCATTAGGCCACAAAGCGTGGATTTTTTAAATAAATTTTTCTATATACCATTAGGCCACAAAGCGTGGATTTTTTAAATAAATTTTTCTATATACCATTAGGCCACAAAGCGTGGATTTTTTAAATAAATTTTTCTATATACCATTAGGCCACAAAGCGTGGATTTTTTAAATAAATTTTTCTATATACCATTAGGCCACAAAGCGTGGATTTTTTAAATAAATTTTTCTATATACCATTAGGCCACAAAGCGTGGATTTTTTAAATAAATTTTTCTATATACCATTAGGCCACAAAGCGTGGATTTTTTAAATAAATTTTTCTATATACCATTAGGCCACAAAGCGTGGATTTTTTAAATAAATTTTTCTATATACCATTAGGCCACAAAACGTGGATTTTTTAAATAAATTTTTCTATATACCATTAGGCCACAAAGCGTGGATTTTTTAAATAAATTTTTCTATATACCATTAGGCCACAAAGCGTGGATTTTTTAAATAAATTTTTCTATATACCATTAGGCCACAAAGCGTGGATTTTTTAAATAAATTTTTCTATATACCATTAGGCCACAAAGCGTGGATAAATAGAAAAAAAATTATTTAAAACTCACCTTAACTGCACTGTCTCGAATTCTATAATTTCCTTAATAATGATTTTTGATGCACCTTACTCTCTCTTTCCATTTTCCTTCGGTCTCTTCCTAATATACAAATTTTCCATTCATTCGTATTTTTGCTTTTCTTGGTGGCTGGTTTCTTGGTTGCTAATAGTCCCCGGGGTAAATTTCCATTAAATTGTAAAAGAATATGGAAAATAAAGATGCTGGTTGCCCAGAACAACTTGGCATCCTCTCTCTGCCCATCACTAACCTGCCTGACTTTAGCTTGGTGGTTTCTACTCGATTATAATAAAAAGTATGAAATGTGAATTGCCATGTACTAAATGGAGGGGAGGTGGCCCCATGATGTTACTCAGTTTGCTTCGGTTTGTTGATTCGTTTATTTGCCGTTTGTTTGTTTAGACGTTACTTTGTATTAAATTTAAATTATTCCACTTTAGAGAATAGAGCCCAGGCCAAAATCCCCTGGAGCCAATGAAGAAATGGAGAAAATGAATGAAGAAAAACATTAACTAACATATTTTTAAATATTGAATTCTCTGTTTGAGGTTTGGAGCTGCGCCGACATGCAAAAGGTTATGATTATTATGATCAAGGGGATTTTCTTGGGAAACCTAATATGCGAAGTAAAGGGGAAGAGGCGATGACAGATGGATTTCATTTTAATCAATATAAAATCTTTCAATGAATGATAGACAACTTTGCCCTGAAATATTGTTGGATCATTAATCTCAAAATTTAGCATTAGAATAACTCGGGTCATTTTACAAAAAAAAATCTTAGGCGTTTTTTTTTATTCCCCCTTGATTTCTCCTTTTTCAGTACTCTCGCATTTCACTTCTCATACTTTACACTTTAACACTTTCTTTGTAGGTTATTTACTGTCTGTACTTCGTGTTTTTTTTTTGTTCTTTCAATGGCACTATTCTGCTGCTCGTAACTTCATTATCTTCATTTTCAGACATAAATAACAACAGCTACGAAAAAAGGTGTTAAAATAAAAATGTTTTGTGGTTCCTGTTGCAGAGGTTCGTTCGTTCACTTACAAGTAATTTAATATACCAAACATTACGACGATGGAGAGGGGGAGGAGAAAGTTTCTGTTTCTTTATCCCAAAAGAATTTTTGATAGAAGAAACAAAAAACACAAGTTTGTTGCATAGTTAGGACGATATGCAAAGCAATACCCAGCAAAGCTTGGAATGTGGAGAACAGGAAAGTAAAAAAAAAATTCTGTCTATAGAAGACAGATCTTAAGAGGCCTTCTGTCCTCTTTTGTTTGTAGAAGACGTCAAGTTGTTTTTTGCCTCTTGAGACAGAAAACCTCTTGGCTTCTTCTATAGACAGAAGACCTCTTGAGGTCTTCTATAGAAAAGAGACCTCTTGACCTCTTGAGGTCTTCTATAGAAAAGAGACCTCTTGAGGTCTTCTATAGAGAGAAAACCTCTTGAGGTCTTCTATAGACAGAAGACCTCTTGAGGTCTTCTATAGACAGAAGACCTCTTGAGGTCTTCTATAGACAGAAGACCTCTTGAGGTCTTCTATAGACAGAAGACCTCTTGAGGTCTTCTATAGACAGAAGACCTCTTAAGGTCTTCTATAGACAGAAGACCTCTTGAGGTCTTCTATAGACAGAAGACCTCTTGAGGTCTTCTATAGACAGAAGACCTCTTGAGGTCTTCTATAGACAAGAACTTCTTGAGGTCTTCTATAGACAGAAGACCTCTTGAGGTCTTCTATAGACAGCAGACCTCTTGAGGTCTTCTATAGACAGAAGACCTCTTGAGGTCTTCTATAGACAGAAGACCCTTGAGGTCTTCTATAGGCGGAAGACCTCTTGAGGTCTTCTATAGACAGAAGATATCTTGAGATCTTCTATAGACAAAATACCCCTTGAGGTCTTCTATAGAGAGAAGACCTCTTGAGGTCTTCTATAGACAGAAGACCTCTTGAGGTCTTCTATAGAGAGAAGAGCCCTTGACTTCTTCTACAGACATAAGACCGCTTGAGGTCTTCTATACAGAGAAGACCTCTTGAGGTCTTCTATAGAGAGAAGACCTCTTGAGGTCTTCCATAGAGAGAAGACCTCTTGAGGCCTTCCATAGAGAGAAGACCTCTTGAGGTCTTCTATAGAGATAAGACCTCTTGAGGTCATCTATAGAGAGAAGACCTCTTGAGGTCTTCTATAGAGAGAAGACCTCTTGAGGTCTTCTATAGAGAGAAGACCTCTTGAGGTCTTCTATAAGAGAAGACCTCTTGAGGTCTTCTATAGACAGAAGGCCTCTTGAGGTCTTCTATAGACAGAAGGCCTCTTGAGTTCTTCCATAGACAGAAGACGTCTTGAGGTCTTCCATAGACAGAAGACCTCTTGAGGACTTCTATAGACAGAAGGCCTCTTGAGTTCTTCTATAGACAGAAGGCCTCTTGAGGTCTTCTATAGACAGAAGGCCTCTTGAGGTCTTCTATAGAAAAGAGACCTCTTGAGGTCTTCTACAGAAAAGAGACCTCTTGAGGTCTTCTATAGACAGAAGACCTCTTGAGGTCTTCTATAGACAGAAGACCTCTTGAGGTCTCCTATAGACAGAAGACCTCTTGAGGTCTCCTATAGACAGAAGACCTCTTGAGGTCTTCTACAGACAGAAGACCTCTTGAGGTCTTCTATAGACAAGAACTTCTTGAGGTCTTCTATAGACAGAAGACCTCTTGAGGTCTGCTATAGACAGAAGACCTCTTGAGGTCTTCTATAGACAGAAGACCTCTTGATTTCTTCCATAGACAGAAGACCTCTTGAGGTCTTCCATAGACAGGAGACCTTTTGAGGTCTTCTACAGACATAAGCCCTCTTGAGATCATCCATAGACAGAAGACCTCTTGATGTCTTCTATAGACAGAAGACATCTTGAGGTCTTCTATAGAAAGAAGAACTCTTGAGGAGTTCTATAGACAGAGGATCTCTTGAGACGTAAAGTTGTTTTCTGCCTCTTGAGACAGAAAACCTCTTGAGGTCTTCTATAGACAGAACACCTCTTGAGGTCTTCTACAGACATAAGACCTCTTGAGGTCTTCCATAGACAGAAGACCTCTTGAGGACTTCTATAGACAGAAGGCCTCTTGAGTTCTTCTATAGACAGAAGGCCTCTTGAGGTCTTCCATAGACAGAAGACCTTCTATACAAGGAAGACCTCCTGAGATCTTCTATACAAGGAAGACCTCCTGAGGTCTTCTTTAGACAGAATACCCCTTTAGGTATTCTATAGACAGAAGACCAATATTCTCTTTAACGAGAGGAAATTCTGTTACGGTTCTTCTGTTAGAATTACACTATGCAACACTGAAAATGCAAACAACTTCTAGTATGCATTTTTTGAAAGTACATATTTGGACTACAAAAACCCTAGTAGTGTTTTGTCCTGTCAGATCCAGTTCGGATTTTATGGCCTCATCTAAACTAAATCTACACTTTTTTGCATTTATCAGGCCTTTATCTCAGAAACGACTAGGAATTTGGCCTTGCTGTCTTTAGCAATATTGTAGCCCTAAACTAGTAGAACTTATCTTTGGAGAAAACAACATAAGAAAAACTCCATCTAGGGCATCAATATCTATAAAATATAGAAAATTTTACATAATTGCTGAAATTCTGGTCAGTATCGGCTAAACTGTTGGGAGTTGAACCAAGTAACCCTTTGCAAAAATCTTCCAAATAAAGTTCTCAACACTTCTTGAGAACATTCTGAAACTCTAAAATGCTTACTTCATGTTGTTTCAGCGGTATTTTGCATCATATATTTTACAACACGTATTTCAAACACAGTTCACACCAACAGTTTATTCTCGCATTTCAGATTTCACTACATTATTGACATTTTTATTAAATCGTCGTTGAAAAATGTACTGAAAACAACGGCATAGAGGCATTTTACAACAATGACATGTTCTGAAGAGTTGTGTATTACATTCCGGGGAATATTTTTCCAAAAGAAACTATTCAAAAAAAAAATTAACGATTTTGGAGATACGGTGCGAAATGTATAAAAATTTTGGAATTTTTGCATATATTTTGAAATCTGAGGCAATAAATGTAGTTTTTCGAGTTCATTATTTCTCCAAATATTTTATTTTTGTCCTTACCTACAAATTTGCTTCAGAGGTCAGAAGAAGATTCGCATTGGTTTCAGAGATATAGCCCCGAATTTCTTTAAAAGCTCAATATTTAACCATCTTTAGATGGGGGCATAAAATCCGAGCTGGATCAGACACAACAAAACCCAAATAGGGTTTCATGTCGTTTGGGTCTGTACTTTCAAAAAATCCTCAGTTCGAATTTTTTGCACAAGATCACCTTAAAAATGTTGCACAGTGTTATTTATTGATTTTACTCTAGAGGGCGCATAGTCGCAAAACATATCTGTATTTGATCAAACCCCCAAGTGACCTTTGAAAAGCTCTTCTTGGTATTTTTTCTCCAAAAAGAATCTCCTCCGTCATATATTGACCAATATGCTACTGCTGCTAGGTGGTATAAATAAATCGAATTTTCCAAAAATAAAACAAATTTCCCATCGAACTCCCCAAAGCAAAAAAGTTATTCTAGGTATCATCTTTTACCAGTTTCTCTTAATGATAGATGATGTTTATTTGGTAACGATGTTGCTACCTTCAGTTCAGGTGGGTGGCAAATATCCACGCTTTTGTGTATAAAATAACAAAGGAGTGAATGGTGGGAGAGGGGGGAGGGAGAAACAGACGGTTATTTATGTAAATTGTGTTTAACTTGTTGCATATTTTCTTCATCAGGGGAAGTCATTCGCAAAAAAACAAGCTGAACGATAGAGAGAAAAAACGAGTCTAGGGTAGAGAAAAATTGAGGAGGTTCTTTTCCCATCAGGTGTCTATACCCATACGTAACATAATTTAACGCTAAATTTTAGTTGATATTGGCAAAACATAATTTCTGTACTTCGAGAGAAAAAAATACAATGATGAAAAGTAAAACCAAGGTGGAAAAATTAGAAGTTTTTCATGAGTTTAATGGCAAAAGGGAGGAGAAGAGAGAGAGAGAGTTCTTTAATTAAGATTGGTATGTATATAAAATAATAACACAATGGGTGACTGACTGTTCATCAACTTCCAGGTAAAACGACTGCAGTTAGAATCGTGTAGATTTACAAGAGTTATGGCTATTGTTACGAAGATGAGGCGGAGCTTGTGCAACTTCGTCCAATTAGCTTACGAAGTGGGTAAAAGTCTCCTAAAAGTGTATGAACTCCAGCTTTACACGATGCACAATACATTTTATCAGATCACAATTATTTGTTGCTTTCTTGTAGCATATTATTAGGCGCTGTTTATTAAAATTCTACATAATTAGGTTTCCCGTGAAAGATGGTTTGTTCCACAAGCCGAGCATGGAGAAGACATCCAATATCATCATATTTTCAAGTTTTCTTTCTCCAATCTGAAATATTATGGTTGAGATGACCACTTCAAGGGAATGTTGGTTTAAATGATCGCACACATTTTGTACACACCACAATTGTAGAGGACTCAGTGTTCGAATAAGGGTATACCATAGACCACATTAATCCAAAAATATGATTGGTTTATTATACAACATTTCATAATACCCTTTATCATTTATCTCTTTACTAGCCTTGACAAATTCCACAAACTTTTGGAACATCTGCTCAGAAAATCCACAATCAATGAATCTTCAAAAACAAAACACTCAACAGCAAGAAAAACTACAAAAACTACTAAATAAAACAATGCAACAATATTTGCGGTGCTAGTCCTAAGGGTTTTTTACAAGCATTACATTGTTGTTGCTGCTGTTGCTTTTATTACAGGACACAGCTGCTGTTAAAATAGTTTTCCTAGAAAAAAATGCACAAACCAAAAGGACACAACTTAAAGCATAAATATTTATTAAACCATGTTCTGTCCTGAAACAGTGTTGCAAGCGGCAGGCAATGAAACAGTAGCAGTGTGTGTGTATGTGTGGAAGCAATTTCAACTTTAAAATTATTCACTTTTTTCTTCTTAATTATGAAAACAGAAAATACTTATTTTCTCTGTCTTAATTGAGCAATCAGAGAAAATGTTAATGGATTACTGGAGGTAATGTGGGCAAAAGACTGTGTGTGTGTGGGAGAGGGGGACGGAGAAGACATGGGAGATGGGGGAAATGATTTCAAGTCATAATTGAGCCATCAGAAATTGTTAATGGATTAATGAGTTAAGATAAAGTCCGATGAGAGGAGGATGAGCATGGAATTAAAATGGAAATATACATGTTGATACTTTTGAACAGAGTTGCCACATCGTGCTTATTTTTTGTCACTAATTGTTTCCACTAAAGCTCTGGAAGGTCTTCACAAAGAAAATACCGGAAGGACTGGAGGTAATATGTATGTGTGAGAGAGCGGAAGATATTTTCTTATAAGACCAAAAGTTATTATTTTAGAAGAAGGTGTCTTTTCAAAAGAATGCCCAAACGGTCTTCTCATAAAATACCGTAGAAGATAATAACGTTCTTTCAAAGAATAGCAGATGGTCCGTTCAAAGAAGTGTTTTTTCATTAAAAAATATGGAAAACCCCAAAATCTTCTCAAACAAGGCAAAAAGTACTTCTCTTAGTAAATCAAAATTACATAAAAGCAGAAAATTATAGGGCAGATATTTTAATGGAAGGGGTGCCACCTTGGTGCAATGGTATGTACATCCGCCTTGCACGATAAGGGTCGTGGGTTTGATTCCCAGGCCTGGCAAAATACCCCTCAGTGATGTTGGCGACATTTCCCGAGTATTTCAGCCATGTACAATTTCTCTTCAAATGGTGTCTTAGGACACGCCGTTGGGACTCGGCAATAAACTGTAGGTCCCATATCATTGAGGGCTAATATGAATCGGGGTGCACTCATTGATATGCGGGAAGTCTCCCTTGTCCCATCTGGGATGTTTGTGGAATAATTATAATTATTTTAATGGAAGTCTAAAAGATCATCTTATTGAAGACCTGGAAGACTTATATTGACTACCAGAAGGCCTTCATTTCAAGACAATAATGCCCTTTTATGGAAGAACAGAATTTTCATCCTTAGATGCCAGAGATTTTTATTTCAAGGCCTGAAGAAATTCCTCTGAAGACATGAAGATCTTCTCATGGAAGAACGGAAGGTTCGTCCATAGAAGATCAGAGATCTTTTCATAGACGACCGGTAGTGCGATTCTCCAACTCATGTTTTGAGTTACCGACAAAAATCGTTAAAATTAAAACGAACAAGTAAAAATGAATCAGTCGGCTTTGCCGACAGAAATATACCCTCAGCCTGTTCATATTGACAAAATTTTTCCCAAAATACGTATGTATTTAGGGGGTTTTAAAATTTTTGGGCGTTTGAACAGACAAAAATATTAATTAGGATTAAAGATCAAAAGTTTTGCGGAGGAGATACTAAAAGAATGATCGACATTGACCGTTATGGAAGTGGATCTCCAGCCACAACATATGGTGCCATAGGGGGTTTTTACACTCTTCGGGCTGTTTGCTCAAGAAGTATGGATTTGCCCCTAAAAAAACTTTTACCATCGTAATTGAGGAAGCGAATGATAGTTGCTTCAACAAAAATTAAAGTGATTCGAGAGCATGTCTTAAAGTGAACTTACCCGAAATTTTGTTTGGGAGGTACCGGATGGAGTGGACAAATATAGTCCATATTTGAACCTGATCTATATCTGGTAGATATATTAGGATGTGTTTAGTATAGACCAATTCGGCCACTCCCTTCAAGAGTTACCGTACGAACAATTTTTCCGAACAATTTTGAACTTTTGTGGGGGAGGTACCTGAAGGAGTGGACCGATATGGCTTATCTTCGAACTTAAACTATGTTTAGACAAAATCTTACTAAGGTCATATTTTGGACCGAATCGGCAGATCCGTTCGAGAGTTATCTTGCGCCCCAACCACCTCACACGATGTCATAGGGGTTTTTTGCAACTTTCATGCTATTTTCTCAGGAAGTATGGACTTGCCCCTGATGAAACTTGTACCGTCGTATGGAGGGCAGTGAATACAAGTTGCTAAAACAAAAATCAAAGCGATTCGAGAGATGGCCCTAAACTGAACTTTTCCGACATTTTGTGTGGGTGGTACCTGAAGGAGTCGACCTATTGAGACCATATTTGAACCTCATATTACTCTGGTAGAAAGTTTACGCTATACAAAGTATGGACCAAATCGGTCACTCCCTTCAAGAATTATCGTGCGCACAAACTTTCCGAACATTTTCGAACTTTTGTGGGGGAGGTACCGGAAGGAGTGGACCGATGTAGGTCATCTTCGAACTTAAACTAAGTTTGGGCAAAATATTACGAAAACCAAAATTTGAACCGAATCGGTTAATCCGTTCGAGAGTTATCGTGCGCTCCAGCCAGCAGGACAGACAGACAGACGGACGGACATGGCTAGATCGACTCCAAATTGTCTGAAACACATTTCGTCCAAACATACTTGGGGTCTAAAACCATTATTTCGATGAGGCACATTTTCATCGTATCAAAGTGTATATGAGGAAAAGTCAAAATTTTTTAGTTTCCATGAAGCCAAGGTTTGCACTATTATAATACGCGAACTATTGTAGTTTACCAGTAACTATGACGATTGCTGGATTATTTTAGATGTTTTTGTACAAAGCTCAAAAATTTAGCAAAAAAATTTAATTTACGTGGTAGTTACGACCGCGTAAAGGAAAAAACATAGGTAAAAACACGTTGAAGCTAAACAGGTTTTTTACATTGCTATTCGATTTCTGATTAAACCGGACATCTGTCCAAAGTAAAAGTAGGAGAATACAAAATGAAGATTACACTTCTAATGTATCACTTTCCAAAATTTCCACTGCATCCACCTTTTATGGATGCTGACATTTTGAAGCCGGATTTCAGGTGTTTTTTGTATTTTTTATGTAACTGGGACGCGCATTCGGATATTTCGAAAAACCAATTATAGGATTAAAGAACTCGCGATTTCGCATAATCTGATATGTATATTGAGTATGTAGCCCACACAGCAGCAGAGTAATCTACTGCCAAAGGCCAAAATTTAGTGTGATATTTTTTCTAAAAAACCTATTTTTTGGGTACAGTATTTACAATATCGTTTTGAGTGTGCTGGTACCCGGCGATATTTTAGTTTTTCGACGATCCGGATCATATGAATCACAGATCGTAAAAATCCATTTACTAGAACGGCGGAAATGGCTACTGCAAAAATTGAAAAATTTGCGAAAAATGTTTTTCAAAATATCGCTGACTAATTCGCGTTTTATGTGGATCGTTTCCATTTCAATGAAGAAAGTGAATCATCACTCGCGTTTGTGCGAAAACAGCGTTTTGAAAAATTTAGTGGCATGGGAGCTGTATCCGATTTATCCAAAAAAATACTGTGTGATGCTACATCCACGGTTCTTGATGGATTTTATTGAAATATGTTTAAATCGATGTATTTTTTCACGGTTGATAGTGAAATCGGATGCGCATAAAAAGTGTATGCACTTTGTGCAAAATATAAGCGTAATACAGTTTGTTGCACACTAAACTGCAGACGATGCTACATCTTAGCGGCCAAAGTAAATCCTAGCAAATGTGTACAAATTAAAAGAAAAGAATTCGCTGTATTGGTAAACCGCATGCGCATCAAGTGTTTTTGAGGATTTCGCGATTTACACGCATTCCAAAATGAACATTACCCGATACAATTTTATTTCAAGATTATACCCCATTTAAAGGAACCCAACATTTATTTGAAAGATATCCATATCTTCTGCTAGATGTTAACGTGTTTTCGAGAAGTGATTAGAATAAAAAATGTGATTTATTGCGTGGAATTTAACTAAAATAGAAGAAAAACTCCGACCTATTTTTCTTACATTTTGTTCAACTAACTCACAAAATAAATTTTAATAAATATTTTCTTTTACAAAAATGTTATAAATTTCCTCAATATATTTTTTGTTTTTTGCTATAATATGCAAACCGCTAAACGGATTTGTATAGTATTGGTTTCATTTGAAACTTCGCGATGTTTAGATTACGTACATATTTTTTATATATTTTTCAGATGCATAAACAGCTTGAATTTTATTAGAACAAGTTGTAAACTACCAATTGTTTTGAATGCTTTCCTAATTTCCGCGAAAATTTACAACTTTTTCACTAAAGTTATGGGACCTCAGTAACCATATAGTATGTAGGGAGCCCCTAATTAAGAGAGTTTCTCAATATAATGATTAGAGTCTTTTAAAGATTTTTTTCTTTTTATCAGAATTGAAACCGCCATAACTTTTGCGCGCAACAACCAAAATTAGTATCTCGAACAGATTTAAGAATGGGATTTTTTCCCAATGTATGCACCAAAAATCATTCATGTAGCTTAAAAAAAATTTTTTAATTTTTTTTTTTATGGAAAACTAAAAAATTTTGTCTTTTCTTCATATACCCTCCTTAGCCTAAAGGCTGAGGGTATAAAAATTAAGAATGAAAATTTCAAAAAAACATTGACAACACTCTTGCTATCGGTAGAACTTTACGACTATTTTTTATTCGTCGCTAACTTACCGAAAAATATCGTTAATTAACGAAATTATAAGCATTTTCATTTTAACGATTTTTGTCGGTACCCAAAAAAATGCCCTAGAGAATCTTCAAACAAAACCAAAAAAATCTTTCCACACGAGACCACTGGCATTCTCAACGAAGAACATAAACCTTCTTATTGAATACCCCGAGAACATCTTATTGAGGACCAGAAAATAATTTCTTAGAATACCTGAGCATCATAGCAAAACTAATGGGAACAAAGTAGTCTTCTCATAGAACACCAGGGGAGACCTTGTTATGGAGGGGCAGAAGGTTATCCCATTCAAGAGCGTCTCTTTCCCTATAAAACCAGAAGATCTTCTCATATGAGAAGATCTAATAATTTTATCATAAACGACCAGAAATTATTTTTATGGGCAGACCTCAAGAAGTCTTCTGACTATAGAAACCCCAAGAGGTCTTCTGACTATAGTACACCTTAAGAGGTCTCCTCTCCATAGAAAACCGCAAGAGGTCTAATGTCTATAGAGGACACAGAGGTTTTCTGTCTATAGAAGACCTCAAGAGATTTTCTGTCTATAGATGACCTGAAATGGTTTTCTGTCCTTAGGAAACATGAAAGACTTTTGTCTATAGAAGACCGTTGGAGGTTTTCCGTCTATTGAAGACCCCAAGAGATTTGAAGTCTATTGAAAACCTCAAGTAGTCTTCTGTCAATAAAAGACCTTAAGGAGTTTTCTGTCTATAAAATACCTCAGGAGCTTTTCAGTATAAAGAAGACTTCAAGAGTTCTTCTGCCTGTAGAAAACATCAAGGGGGTCTTCTGCCTGTAAAATATCTTTATACAAGACCTCAAGAGATCTTCTGTTTAACGAATACCTCAAGAGATATTCTGTTTATAGAAGACCTTAAGAGGTATCCTGTCCATGGAAGACCAAGAGGTCTTCCGAATATAGAAGACAGCAAGAGGTCTTCAGTCTATAGAAAACCTAAGAGGTAATGTGTTTTAAGAAGACCTTAAACGGTCTTCTGTCTATAAAGACCTCAAGAAGTTTTCTGTATAAAGAAGACCTCAAGAGGTCTTCTGTCTATAGAAAACTTCAAGAAGGCATTTGGCTATAGAAGACCTCAAGTGGTCTTTTGTCTATAAAAAGCCTCAGAGGTTTTCTGTATAAAAACGACTTAAAGAGATCTTCTATCTTCTATATAGAAAACATCAAGAGATCTCCGATCTTCAAAGGGTAGTGTGTATTTAGAGCTCTTTCGGAGGTCTTCTATGGATAGATGTCTTTTGTCTATAGAAAACCTCAAAATGTTTTCTGCCTATAGAAGGCCTCAAGCCGTTTCCTGTCTATAAAACACCTTAAGGGATCTTCTGTCTATAGAAGAGTTTTCTGAGTAATCTGTCTATAGAAGGAAATTTCAAGAGTTCTTCTATGTATTGAAGTCCTCAAGCGGTATTCTGTCCATAAAAACCTTAAGGGGTCTTCTTTCTATTGATTTTCTGCATAAAGAAGACCTCAAGATATCTTCTGTCTGTAAAAAAACATCAAGAGCTCTTTTGTCTATAGAAGACCTCAAAAGATCTTTTGTCTAAAAAATACGTCAACAAGACAGTAAGAGGTCTTTGGCCATCATATAAGACACCAAGAGGTCTTCTGTCTATGGAAGTCCTCAAGCGGTCTTCTGCCTATAAAAGACCTTAAGGGGTCTTCTTCCTATAGAAGACGTCAAGAGTTTTTTGTCTAAAAAAGATATCGAAAGGTCTTCTGTTTGTAGAAAACATCAAGAGCTGTTCTGTCTAAAGAATACCTAAGCAGATTTTCTTTACAAAGAAGTCCTTAAGTTGCCTTTCCTTCTGTCCACAGAAGACCTCAGGAGGTCTTCAGTCTATTGAAGTCTTCAAATGGTCTTCTATGTATAGAAGACCTCAAGAGGTCGTCTGTGTGTAGGAGACCTCAAGAGGTTTACTGTGTATAGAATACCTCAGTGTATAGAATATCTCAAGAAGTAGTCTGTGTACAAAAGTCATCAGGAGGTCTTCTGCGTATAGAAGACCTCAGGAGGCCTTCTCTGTATAGAAGACCTCAGGAGGTCTTCTTTGTACAGAAGACCTCAGGAGGACATCTTTGTATAGAAGACCTCAGGAGGACTTCTTTGTATAGAAGACCTCAGGAGGTCTTCTGTGTATAGAAGTCCTCAAGTCCTCTTCTGTGTATAGAAGACCTCAGGAGGTCTTCTTTGTACAGAAGACCTCAGGAGGACATCTTTGTAGAGAAGACCTCAGGAGGACATCTTTGTAGAGAAGACCTCAGGAAGTCTTCCGTGTATAGAAGTCCTCAAGTCCTCTTCTGCGTATAGAAGACCTCAGGAGGCCTTCTCTGTATAGAGGACCTCAGGAGGTCTTCTTTGTACAGAAGACTTCAGGAGGTCATCTTTGTATAGAAGACCTCATGACGACTTCTTTGTACAGAAGACCTCAGGAGGTCATCTTTGTATAGAAGACCTCAGGAGGACTTCTTTGCATAGAAGACCTCAGGAGGTCTTCTGTGTATAGAAGTCCTCAAGTCCACTTCTGCGTATAGAAGACATCAGGAGGCCTTCTCTGTATAGAAGACCTCAGGAGGTTTTCTTTGTACAGAAGACCTCAGGAGATCTTCTGTCTATAGAACACCTCAAAGGGTATTTTGTCTATAGAACACCTCTATATAAGACCTCAAGAGATTTTCTGCATAAAGAATACCTCAAAATATATTCTGTCTGTAAAAACTATCAAGAGGTCTTCTGTACATAGAAGTCCTCAAGAGGTCTCATGTCCGTACAAGACCTTAAGAGGCCTTGGTCATTATAGAAATCCTCAAACGGGTTTCTGTCTGTAGAAGATCTCTCTCTCTCTCTCTATCTTGGCATTTGTTCTCTGAAAATCCTTCTCCATAAGCTATAAATAAATGTACATCAGAGCCCAGATGCCTTCACATAGAAGACCAGAAGCACTTCTCATGGAAGATCAAAAGATCTTGATATAGAAGTCCAGAAGTTCAACTCATAGAATAGATGAAGTTTTTCTCAAGGAAAAAGAAAACATCTTTTCATAAAGAAGAAGCGCAGAAAGTTTGTTTTTCGTAGAAGGACCAGAAGTCTTCACATGGGAATCAGAATGTCTTCTCACAGAAGACAAGAAGGTTTAGTAGATGAATAGCATCCTCATAAAAAGTCATCATGTCCACCCAACGAAGTTCGGAAGGGAAGATCCTGGACTATAAGAAGACATTTCGGTTGGTCTATGAGAAAACGTGGTCACTAGGATGGTTTTAAAAAATCGATGATTTGTTTAGGCGGCACCCCCGGTAAGGTGTTTAGTTTTGTTAGATTTTAAGATTGCCAAAGTTTGAGCACAATCGGAATATGTTAACACGTTCCACTGGTGCCTCAAAATTTTCATGGGACCTATATAGTTAATATAGAATCCCGAGCCGATTTTCAAAATTTGTTTGTAGGATTAGTTTTTTTTTTTTTTGCCACAACAAATGACTGGTAAAATTTTCGATTGGACAATAAATGTGGTCTGTAGAGCGATTTCGTCAAAATTCGCCTTTAGGCCCATACAAATTACTATAGAACCAAGTGTTAACATATTCCGATTGTGCTCCAACTTTGGCAATCTTAAAAACTAACAAAAATAAACACTTTAGGGAGGTTCCACAAAAAAAATCCGACATCGATTTTTTCCCCTTGAGTTAAAACCAACTTAGGACCCTCCGCACTTCAATGGGAAAAAGTTTTGTTCATAGGAGACGTTCTTATCCTCCGTGTAAAGATCTTTTAGCTGTCAGTGACAAAAAACCTTTCGATCTTTCATGGATAGATTTACTCATCGTTTGAAACCTTCCTGTCAACAGTGGTTTTGATGGTCTATTCATCGAATACTGAAATCTCTTGTCATAGAAAACTAGAAGTTTTGCCTTAGAAACCCCTATGGACATGAAGGTGTCTTCAAAAAGGACAAGAAAGCCTTATGAATAAAAAAATTAAAAGGTCTTCTCATAAAAGTCCAGAAAGTTTCTCCATAAAGGGCCACTTCTTGGCATAGAAGACCAGGCACAAAAAACCAACAGAAACTCTCTCAGAAAACCAAAATTTCCTCTTATAGAAACAACTAGGAGAAGGATCAAAAGCTCTTTACGTAGAAGTCCAGAATGTATTCCGAAAATGCTTCAAAAGGATCAGAAGGATTTATTGTATTTATTGTAACTAGAAGCTTTTCACAAATAAAATCAGGAGATCTCCCGCCATACGCTCAGAAGGTCGTCTCAAAGAAGCCCAGAAGATTTGTCTAAATAAGGTTGGGTGTCTTCTTAAACAAAACTAGGAGGTATTTTAATAGATAATCAGAAGGTCATCTCAGAAAAATACAGAAAATTCTAACATTCCAACCAAGTTCAGAAGATTCTAAAATAGAACACTAGTAAATCCTCTAATATAAAATCAGATAAAAAGATCTTCTAGTAAAAGGCTAAAAGTGTTCTTGAAGAAGTCCAGAGGTTTTTTTATTGAAGACCAGACGTCTTCGCACAATAGATGTGAAGACGAATACATGGAGATCATAAGGTCGTCTCATAGAAGAACATAAGGTCTTATCTTGGAAGAACAAAAACTTATCTGACAGAAGACTAGAAGGTTTCGCATTGAAAATTAGAGGCCTTCCAATAACACCAGAAGATCTTTTCATAGAAGATAGGATAATATTTTCATAGAAGATAAAGATACATAAAAGATCCTTTGAAGGTATTTTATACCTGAAAGAACTTTGAAACGTTCCGACTGCTATTCTAGTTATTCTATTTATCCCTAATCACATTCTGGACAAAGTTAGCAGATCTGTGAAATATTTTACAACAATCCTCTTTTCTTTTCTTCTAGATGCCTTCTTAAAAGATCAGAATGTATTTTCATAGAAGGCCATTGGATATGTACATAAATATATGCAAAAAAGATCCTTAGCAGATTGCTGGAAGATCATTAGGCAGATTTCTATGTCGTTCCTTAAGCAGACCGACTGTTATTTTATAAAAAGGCCTATCCTAACTTATTTATGCCTAATCACTTCCTGGACAAGATAAGTCAAGCTATAAGACTCGTGCAATACCTATTATTCGACATTCACTTTACGTTTCTTCACACAACACCTACGTCGATCAGACAGTAAAATCTTATCCTATACCAGTCTCCTTTAGATGTCTTTCAACGAAATATTTTTCCTTAGAAGAAAATCGAACGTTCTTCCATAATCATCCACCCGACCAATATTCTCAATTTGTACAAAAATTATTCGACCATTCTTACAACTTTGAAAAACCCTACGAAACAAGAAAGAAATTTCATTTCATACAAAATTATCGAAATCAGTGAAATGGTTTGCCTCAAGTAGTAAAACATAAAAAATCCTGGAAAAAATATGAAAAGCAGAACATTAGAAAAGCTTACACGAATAAACCACACACACACGCCTGAACTTTGATATTTCAATTTTATTTTGCAGGAAGTTTACAGCAGCAACAGTTTGCTTTTATGTTCAATTCATGTTGTTGTTATTGTTCCAAAAAGTGCATAGTAAAATACATACACTTCGAATGTATGTAATGATTACAAAAACAAATGTTGCCCTAAAGTTCTATACAGCATATTTTGTTTCATAGATGTTTACGACAATTGCAGAAATAATGCCAAAGGGATAAATAATGGTAAACATCGGAAAAAGAAGTGGAAAGGAGTGTAGGGAGTTGGTGGGGGACATATTTTCCATAAACATGTTTACCAGTTATGCTATAAATGGAGTTTATTTATAATCACAATAATAGAAATAGATTGTATAGCTGTTTTTGGAACCGCTCATGGCCCTATGGGCTAGGTTACTGTGTTTGTCAAATAAATTAAATTAAAAAAATAGTCATTGGTATTCTAATGTTAGCGGGCAACATTAGATCGTCCTTAAATGTAACATACTACATTACTAAAATACCCAAGGACATGGAGGGCTATTGAGTTTCTTCTGGATAAAAAAATACTCTTATTTTCTTTTACAAAACTATAAAACTTTAACACAAATGTTACGCAATCTTTTTGAAATTTAATCATTTCATTATGTTTTAATATTTTTTTATTAATTATCACCAATCTACTTCAATAAAAGCTATTATTTTATTTAACTTATTTCAATTAACTGCTCATTTAACTCGGAAGTTTATGTCGGTACTAAGAGAAACAATTAGGTACATTGAAGAATAGTGTAGACAACAACCTGTTTAGTTTTAATGCGATTTGTTGTACAACTTAATTGGTCTGTTCCTTTACTATTGAAAATGGTAAAACCGGCAAAAATAGCAAAAGTTGTAAACTGCCCCAATATAAGTTGTATGGTGTCTGAAGTAAAGGAACGCCTTTCGAGTAAAAAGTGATAAAACTTGAAGATTCTTGCACGTAAAGGAACAGAGCTAATATTGTACCCAAATTATTATAAAGAGGCAATGAGTTTTTTTTTTTTTTTGAGTTTAAAGTTGTCACCCTGGGTAAAAGTGAATGAATACACCTTTGGTGTTTTTTGGCCGCTATATCGCCACAACAAGCAAAAAACTATTTAAAGTTTAACAGCCAGTTTCTGTATGTCGAAAGAAAAATGTGTGCGAATGAAACACGCCCGAACTTTAGTTTTCGAAATAATTTTACCTTTGCTTTTACTTCAAAACAAAAAACAAATTTGAAAAACACACAAGAGTTTGGACGTGTTTCTTTCGCACACATTCTTCTTTCGACATACAGAAACAGGCTGTAAATTCAATCTTATTCAGGAACTTTGTTAAAACAGGGGTTTTTTCAATTCCATATCTGCTAATGAACTCCACTGTGGATCTTGAATTTTGAATGAGCGGATGTATGCTACTTTCTTCTGAAAACTTCTAACATTGGAATAGTATATGATGAACATTTTCTTCCAAATTGCATTCTTCGCATTCTGCTGAAGGAGCTGCTTTCATTCTTTCGAGTGTAGCTTTACAAAAAGCATGGTTTGTCAGGATTCTGTTGATTTGTTTAATCTCTGTCGGACTGAGGCAATGAGTTTTATAATGAACACAACTGCAGTATTACCATGCCACAATTACGCAGGTAGTGGCATCGTAAAATTTTGAATATGTTATGTCAAAACTTTCTTTATGTTATTGGGCAAATTACAACAAAACTAATTTTTTATAAACGGATTTGACTTTTCATATTCTTTCAGCTGGTGTGATACCACTACCTGGGTAATTGTGCCATGAGTATTACTAATTCTTATGCCAAGTTTACACTTGCGCTCTAAAATCCACTGGATTTCACGAAATCCTGAAATACACCCCGGTGTTTACACTTATTTTTTTGTTGATTTCAAGCATATCACAATAATCAAGGTAGATGCAAATGCGCAGCTGATCGAACATGAATTTTCGAAAAAAGTTGTTGTAAATTGAATTAATCATCAAAAATTTACGACAATATAGAACTTTACTGCTTCATTTCGAAAATGATCGTAAAATTATCTGTATATCGTATTAATTGTTTATAATACTAAGAAATTAAAAACTAAAAAATGATTTTATAGTTGAGACATTATAATAATAAATTTTGATACATAAAAGTTGTGTTCAGAAACTGCAAAATATTACTACTTGCAGTATTTTCCCCGTTTAGTGCTAGAAATGCGTTCCAGTACTCCGAAATCTAGCAAGACTTGCACTTGATTTTGAATAAAAGCCTCTTCTCCTGTTCTTTGCTATAAAAATTTGGCCAAGTAAAAACTAGCAGCATGTTTTTTGGAATCTGAACACGATGGCTGATACGCTGATTTTGGCTTTTTTGCTGGAGTTTTTGCAATTTCCGTCATTTTTTCGTTCCCGTATTTTTTAAGAAATTTGTATGGGGAAGCAATTTTTGACAATTCGGTCTATTTTCTAACATTACCATTAAAAAAAGTACGGGAACAGAATGAAAAATAGCATTGTAACAATGTAATTTAATATTTTTTCACGTTGTTTACAAATTTTGATATTAACATATTTTGTTCCAGCAATTCGCACATCTACCTTGTTTATTGTGATACGTGAAAAGTGTTGCAACTTTTGGTACTTTTTAAGGCAAAAGCAAGGTTGTATATCATGTGTACTGTGATTTCGATGTTGATTTCGCTGAAATCACGAAATAAGATGATTTCATTTTTGTATGCGAAATCATGATAAATTTTGCATGATTCCGCGCGAAATCACGAAACGCCTTCGAAATCACGAAAAGACGCCGAATGTAAACCAAACATTATAGTACGTTTATGCTTGGTTTACATTTACGAAATCCACTCGATTTCAAATGTCAATTCCATTGCTTAAACGTCAAACGAAATCCAATGGATTTCAGATGAGTTTTCATTTGACGCAAAGGAAACCAAGCATTACATTTACGAAATCCACTCGATTTCAAGTGTCAATTCTATTGCTTAAACGTCAAATGAAAGATTTTATAATCATCCGCATACGTAACGATCTCAAGTGGTTGGAATTCAGGAAATGTATAGGTTAGACAATTTCGGCAATATCACCCCACCTTGGACAACTTCCTGTTTCACTCTACGGGTATTGGACTTCTCGATCATAGATTCTACGTACGACTGGCGTCCACACATATCATTTATTTCAAACTTGGCCGGAGCGTAGTCTGCCGATGACTTCAAACAGCTTGACAGTATCAAAGGGTTTCGGTAAATCAAGCGCCACTATCACTTTTCTATCGCACGGCTTGCTCTGATTGAGTCCTCGACTAATATGTGTGGAGATGGTCTGCAGCGAAGTTGTTGTGTTGCTAACGGATCCCATGCTATTGATCGGCAACTGGACAGTTATTTCTGATACTGGGGAGGACTATAGCCCCAAGGATCTTTGCTACGGGCGACAGAGGCGAAACGGTCTGCACGATTCACCTTTGCTGGCATTCTTGCCTTGGCTTCAGTATATTTTCCATACTTCGGTAACGATGTGGGTGGCTAGCGACAGGTTGAGAACTTTAAGAACTGGGTACATAAGCTGCCTCGCTTACTTGCCTTGCTTGCTTCTGAACTATTTCGTGAATATAATTTTACAACATTTTGGAAATGTATACTCTTTTGCTTTGTAGGGGCCTACAGATCGACTTGCGTTTAAGGTTCTGTAGACCAGGCAAGGAAACTTTTATAATACCAAAGAGTGCAGTTCTATTTTTAGCTCAACGATTGGGACTTCCTAGCATAATAATCTTATATAGCTTTAAACCAGGGATGCGCTTCTTTGCATGACAGTATAGTGAAGGCGCCCACTGAGTTGTTTTTGCATTTGCTGCTCTCTCTCACGTACAGTATAAGTGTACATAGACAAACGATGAACATCATGTGGTTGTTGTTTTTTTCACCCATGCATACACATATGCTTATGCCGGGCATACACTATGGGCATGCAGGACAGCAACCGATGAACCCTTGTGTAAGTGTGTGATTGAATAGTGTGTGGCATTCCTTCAATCCATATTGCAAAAATGATGAATTTTCCTCCAGAACTCGATTTTGGGTTGAAGTTTTCCAAATTTTGAATTTCCTCACAAATAATATTTGTTGTTTTCAAAAATTATTTTTTGGTTACTTGGAAAATAAACAATATTCATCAGATTGAAAGGGGTTCATTTACAAAATCAAAACTATTTTGATTTCAATCCTGCCAAAACTACTCCCAAATACATTGACAAAAACTTCAAAATGTACTAATACTATTACAAATGCTGTCCTGCATGCCCATAGTGTATGCCCGGCATTAAGTATTGATGGAAATATTATGGGCGATACTGTTTTAAACGTATTTAGATAAATAAAAGAAAATATACACGTGTACAAATAAAAACACAAAATTCATCTCTATTGCATCGATGGAATGGGTTCAAATGCTGATGAAAAGGTCGGGTCTTTCACGACTTGCTTTGAATGGGTTCAAATGCTAATGAAAAAACGGATCTTCCACGACTTCATTTGAACCAATGCAAAAGATCCAGTGAAATCATGGCATCTCATAGAACCACATCCATAACATTTTGCTGGGGTACTATTATTCATACAAAGTCGATTTTGCAAGTCCACAGCCAAAAATCGCCTACGATTTTTCACACTTTTCAAGACAAAAAAGTCGTTTAATCAAAAGTCGACTTACCTATCCCTATAATAAAGTGTAGAGTTGGGCAAAGTAGTTCCAGGAGCTGATCGATCTTTCTAGTTCCTTTTCCCAAAAGGAACTAGTTCCTTAATAAAGTTCCATAGCATGGTAGAATAATTATAAGGTAGGCCAGAGCTAACAGCTGATTACAATTTTTTTCTTATTATGGCCCATGGTACAATAAGAAAGGTAGATGCCTCAGCCCAGCTGATCGAATCTAAAACGTCAAAAAACTAGGAATTCGCCATGAAAAATCAAAATAAAAAACCATATGATTTGGTAAGAAAGAGATAGCATGTCTACACTTTATAGACAAACACAAGCGATAAAAAGATACAACAAGAGACCATTAGTCGAAAATTTTGACAGTTTACATTACAAAAAAAGTTGCTTTGTTGTAGCAATTCGCCGATGCATCTACCTTTCTTATTGTACCATGTTATGGCCTATTCTGTCAAAAGCAGGGTTAACATTTTTTAGCTCTGTTCCTTTACGTTCAAGAATCTTCAAGTTTTACCACTTTTTACTCGAAAAGCGTTCCTTTACTTTAGATACCATACAGTTCATATGGCAGCAGTTTTCAACTTTTACTACTTTGCCGGTTTTGCCATTTTCAGAAGTAAAGGAACAGACCATTTATTGTTGTTGACATTATGCAATATAAAGGTATATGCAACGCACATTAAAGAAGGTAGCCGACTCGTATCAGCTGATTGAACATGAAATGTCAAATAAAATTGTTGTAATTGTGAAATGTAAACAAACATCTTGTTCTGATTGGCCGAAGCTAAATCGCTGCAAATTTAAGCGCCAAGGCGAATTGATTCTCTTTACAAATTTTGACGTATTATGTTACGACAAAAGTTGCTTTGTTGTAGCAATTCGCCGAATAGGCTACCTTCTATATTTGCCTTGGGTATATGCATCGGTGAATTGTTTCAACAAAAAACTTCTGCTGCAACACTATATCTTAAAATTAAAGACAAGGACAAACGATTTTTATTTGCATGGCAAAATTAAATTTTTTAATTTAGTAATAAATACTTGCAATATTGATATTAATTGAAATTTGTTCCAAAAGTACGGGAATAGAAAAATTACAAATATTGTAAAAATTTTAGCTGAAATGTATCTGCAAATCGGATGGCATCAATCACGATGTTAGATCAGCAAAACTTGTCAAGTAGAAGGCAGATACATCTACCTTTATAATTGCACCATGTCATTTGACGTTTTAAGCCATGGTAGAACAAGAAAAGGTAACAGCAATACCCAGCTGACTGAACTGGGTTGTAGTGTTAGTGTCAAATTCCATTCGACATTTTATGTATTTATTTCTATGTTCGATGTATATTAGGGATATATATTTTTGAAGAACAAATTTATTCATCAGAAAAAAAAAACTATTTCCCATAAAGACGGCTTCATATCATTGACATGTAACCTCCTCCAGGTCCGAACGACATGCCGCACACTAAAACACCGCTTATAGAGGCGGTACAATATTTGTTAATATGTGTGGTATTTTGTTAAACTTGAAAAGAATAAAGCCCTAATAAACATGTGCTTTTTTGTTTTCAAAAGCAAATGATTGAAACAGCTTCTCTTTTTTCAATGAATTACCAGCGACCCGAAACATTTTTGCAAGTATTCTACTTTCTGCGAGAAATTATGCATTTAGTGGAATGATGTGGAAACATAAAAATTGAAAATGTAACGAATTTTCATTCATGTTTTCCAAAATATTCAACCAAATGTGAAAAATAATTAGTTTTTTAAATTCCAATAATTTATAGACATTTCCTTGTTTTGTTTACATTTACGTTGACACTAAGGTTTACAAACAAAAACAAATTCCTTTGTGGTTGTTGTTCGAGTTGTATTTGTTGTAGTATTAACTTTACCTTGTATTTGTTCTACCATGGTTTTAAGCCATGACTGCAGGGTTGTATTTTTCAGCGACTTTCATACCTGGGGCTCAATTCTCTCTCTATGAAAATGTGAAATGAAAACTTTTATAAAGGAAAAAACGTCAAATGAAAAAAATTTAAAAGAAATATTTTTCATTTCAAATTTTCATAGAACAAGAATCCAGCCCCTGGCCTGCCCCCACTTTATTGTATCATGGTTCCGAGAGCAATATAGTTCAACGAATCTTCCTCTTTCATCGTTCTTTCTGTTTCCTTCGTTCCAAATAGTTCCGAGAGTAAATTAATTTAACGAATTTTTCTCTTTCTTTTTGCTTTCATTTTATGATGGATTAATTTACATACAAATAAATAAATTACAGCGATGTAACGAGGATGTGATTTACGTTTATGTTACTAAATGATGAACGAACCGAACGAGAAATATCGAAATGAGTGTAAAATTAAGGGAATACTATGTTTATATTTACGAAATCCACTCGATTTCAACTGTCAATTCCTTTGCGTATACGTCAAATGAAAACTCATCTGAAATCCATTGGATATCGTTTGACGTTTAAGCAATGGAATTGACATTTGAAATCGAGTGGATTTCGTAAATGTAAACCCTGGCCCAATTATAGGTCCTCCAACAACATCAGATGATTTCGATTTTAGCTGTCAAAATTCATATTTGACATTTGAATTCGCTGTGAGGTATAGAAATGTCAAACTGTACAGAAACGCGTAGATGGATCTCTAAAAAAGAAAATAAATAAACTTAATGTTGTAGACGTAAAATGTCAACATTTGATGTGTTTTGTATGCGAATTTAATTTACAATAACTTATTTTAGCAGTTCAAGTTCGATCAGCTGGTATATTCGGTTTCGCCAAACAAAAATAACTCTTTTTTAACTTTTTCTCGGTAAATGTTTTGTATGTATCTACCTGAATTGACAGAAAAGAAATTCGCCTCAAAATTTTTTTCGCTTCTGTTTATGAATTTTGACATTTAAAATCTTTGTTTTTCTTTGAATACGCTTGCTGGAGGACCTATAATTGGGCCATGATGTAAACATAGTGGAAGAAAATCAACTATCATGGTACAATAATACAGGTAAAAGCAAGTCCCAGCTGATTAGATTCACCCGTAATACTAGTGTCAAAATGTATATGACGTCTTGTCATTGTGTATACTTTTTTGTCAACCGTTGTATTGAAATTTTAAAAATACATCATCCACAAACAAACATATTGGAAACTTAAAATATAAAAATTTGAATTTGCATATTAGCATATACATCGGTAAGTACAAAGAAATGCATATATTTTCATAAATAATGTGTATTATCTCATAGTGAAAAGAGGAAGTGATATAAGAAAATGCGTATTGAGCGATAAAATAGAAACGAAGGACAAAGGAACTTATTTTAACATTCCATTAGATCCACATATAAGGCGTGACTGGGCTAAAATTTGTAGAAAGGATTTCAAGAGGAATGACTGTATATGCTGGGATAACTTTTTACCGGAGGATACGAGAAGAGTAGGAATAAATGGAAGCTTATACCACGTGCAGAACCATTTGTTGTGCATTCGCCGAAGGTTGCGACTATGGAATGGTAAGTAACTGTATGGAATTTAGAATTGAAAATTTATGTAAAATGTATTTTATTCAGTTCCACAGATGCCGCTGAAGAATATTCTGAGGAAATGGAAATAGATACAGACCAGGAGAAAATGTTAGTCTTACATAAATAATCCATATTATGTGTTTACTGCATTTTTATTTTACTATTGGCAAATATAAACGGAAATAAAGTTATGTAATCGAAAAAGTTTGTTTGTATCTTCGTGGCAATTAATCTCAAATCAATGGGATGTTCAATAACATCATTGTAATCAGGATACATTTTCTTGGAGGCAGTAGTAAAAACATTCTGTGCAATGGCCGGTCATTCATGGTGCTATCCACCGATGTCATTACAGATACCGGTACCATCTTCTTCGGATGTACAAGTAAAACGTCTGCAGCCTCTTTTCTTCGGTTCGTCTTCGGCGAATCTATAATCCAGCGTTGTTAACCAACAACTCAAAATCTTGCACCAGCTCATCCAAATCTTTATAAACACCAGTTTTAAGTTTTGTTGTATTTTCAACAAATCAATTGGTTTGTTGACCACATCATAATATGATGGCTCGTCTCTTCGGTGCCCTTATGAATGTGTCACACAACATGGAACCATCTTTCCATGCAATAGGTTTTGTCATCCTCGTCCTCATTTTTCATAATTATTGATATCATCTGAAAAATAATCAATTATTGATTGTAAATATTTTATTTAGAGAAATACATACCGCTAACAACTCCTTGTTCAGAAGAAATGAAGTGGAAACGTTAAAATTGAAAATCTAACGTTTTTAATTCAACTCTTTTTAATTAAGAAGCCTTGACATTTTTCAAAACAATATTTATCAACCCTCAAAATGTGTTTATATATTTGATATTTGTTTACATTTTTGCCCATATGGCTATGACATTAGTATTACGTACAAAAACAAATTTCTATGTGGTTGTTGTATCGATTGTTGTACAACAACACTTGCTTTTACCTGTAATAATTGTACCATGATCAACTATACAAATTAAAGGAATTATATGCACGACTGGAACTATAAGAACTAAAGGAACTATATAAATGCAAGAGCCGGCTATAGTTCCAGTAGTTCATTGTCCGGAATAGTTCGTTCCGGAACTACACATCTCTAATCAAGTGGAATTTTTATATTTAAAACAAAATTAAAATAAAATTAAAAATATATATAATATTAATTGTGACAAGTGGATACCGGCAGGTGCTATAGGAAATTCACGATTTCAATAAACCACAAAGTGAAACGAGAACACACGATTTAAACAAATGCTCACAATTTATTGGCCGGATTGTGGATGTTTGTCGGCGGTCGGCAAAGAAGAGAGACATTAGGCCATAGAAAAATCAGAAAAATCCTGAACTAAATCAACTGCTGTTGCTTCCGCAAATAACAATCAAATCATCTACAAGTGTTGCAACAAAAAATTCTTGAGGAAATCAAGTGACAAAGTGGAACCAATTGTTTTATTGGAGGTTATCTAACATAAAAAGCAAGGATTTTTGTAAAGCAGGCGTGTGTCAGCAACCAGCAGACCTCCCACAAGCAAACACCACACAAGTCATAAAGATAAACGTGCAACATTTTGCAGTGGCGCAAACACAATTGAAATCACCAAAATGGATGTTTACGATGTCAGTGATGATTTGGTTAAAAAGCTAAATGACTGGAAACTAATTGGTATTATATCAGGCAAATTTAATGAATTAAAAGAAAATCATTCAAAGGTAAATGTTTACAAAAACATGCCAGAAAATGGAGAGATTGCACTTTATACACTTTTAGATTTATGGGGTTAGAAATGGTATTTGATTTATGAAATCCATACATATATAGTTTAGAATCTTGGATGTAGGTAAGAAAATGATGTTGTTTTTGTAGTCGAAGAGTCAAAAACATCTGTTATAAGGTTGTAAATCATGAAGATGCAGAAACACTACCCTAATATCCCGTTTGCACTTAATCGGTTTTATAAATCCACTGGGTTTCAAATGTCAATTCCATAGCTCAAACATCAAATAAATCCTCATGAAGAAGGTTGACCCGGCTAAAAGCTTTAAAGCGAACGCTGTTTTACTCCCACCTTTGCCTTTATTTCCATTTTAGGGATACCACCCTAATTGTTTAAAAGTTTTACATATATTTTGTAGTGGAAGTCCCCCAAAAATGGTATGAAATTATATAATGGGTTCCAAAGTAGATACTCCCTAGTGCTGCCTACCTAGAGTCATTTCAAATAGTAGGTGATCGTTTATTATAGAGTAGATAACCCCACGGTCGTCTTGCATATTGTAGATATGCCCTAAGACCGTCTACCCAAGAATAGAGGTCTCCTAAAGCCGTATACCATAGGGAAGATAGAAAACCAAACCCCAATTGGTTCCTTATTGTTATGGCTATGGCATTATGTTAAGTTACTACTAATTGAATACATTTATTTCCATAGGTTTGGTTCAATCAGCTGATTGATATGGTCTTATGGTTATGTCACGTCTAATTCTACCTTTAGGATCGTCTACCACAAAGTAGATGTCCCCTAACGTCGTCTACCATGGAAAAGATAATCCCTAAGTTCATCTACCACAGAAATATGACTCCAGCATTGAATACCATAGAATGGATGCCTCTTGTTGTCGTATACTACTGAGTACCTGGCGTATGTGGTCGTCTACTATAGGGTAGATGGCCTCTGCGGTCGTATAGGGTAGATGGCCGTACATGGACGTCTACTGTAGAGTAGATTATCTCTAGGGTCCTCTATATAGAGTAGATTGCCCTTGGGGTCGTCCACTATAAAATACTGAGTAGATGGCCTCTGGGGTCGTCTGTTATTGGGAAGATGGTCTCTGCGGTCGTCTAGTATAGGGTATATTGCCCTTAGGGTCGTCTAATATACAGTAGATGGCAGTTAGGGTCGTATACTACAGAGTAAATGGCTTTTCGGATCGTCTACTATAGATTAGATGTCCCTGGGGGTCGTCTACTATAATATATGATCGCTGAGGCCCTCGGTCATAGAAGAGATTGTCACTATCGTCGTCTGCTATAAATTATATGGTCGTGCATATGGCGCCTATGGTCGTCTAACATGGACACATTTTTATATGTCAGAAAAGAACCCTCAATATGAAAGAAATGTTGATCCATTATCGCAAAGTGCAATTTTTCTCTCCCAATAACTGATCCTAATATTTTCTTTTTCTAACTCTTTATCCTCATTTTCCTCCATTTAGGTCAACTTTGTACTGCATGCCTTAAAGGACTTTAAATATATTGAAAAAATAAGATTAAATGTTAAACTACGTGAAGAGAAATCGAATAAACGCAGCTCGGAATATCGTATGCTGGGCAATGAGCAATTCTCATTGAAAAATAAAAAATATTTCCAGGTAAACGTTGAGTTTTCATATCCATATTCCCTCCCAAACTAAACCAAATTATTTCTTCTATTTTCCTAGGCTCTGGAATTGTACAACAAAAGTATTTGTTATTCCGAACCAGGTTCTGAAAATATTGCCATCGGCTATGCCAATCGTTCGGCGGTACTCTTCGAATGGAAACGCTACAGAGAATGCTTGCAAAATATCGAATTGGCACGTAAAGCAAATTATCCGGCACGCCTCATGCATAAACTGGATAAACGTGAAAAAGATTGTCGTAAACTTCTGGAATCACAACCACCTGATGTTCAACCATATGACTTTCAAATGGAATTCGAGCCACATCCACAAGTGCCCAATATTGCCAGCTGTTTGGAATTGCGAGAAACAGCCGATCAGGGACGTTATGTTTGTACAAATCGTGAATTGGCTGTGGGCGATTTGATTGCCACCGAGGAGCCATTCTGTTCAACATTACTGCCGCCCATGCGATATATACGCTGTGCCACTTGTAAAGTGGAAAACTATCTCACTCTAATACCCTGTGAAAATTGTTGCTCCGTTATGTTCTGTTCCGAAGAGTGTCGGGAAAAGGCCGTTAACACTTTTCACAAATATGAATGTCCTGTTATAGATTTTCTCCACACCATGTTCAATAAGATACATGGTATTGCCCTGCGTGTATGTTTGTCCGCCTTGGAATTGTTTCCCACCATTGAAGAACTGATGGCCTTTTGTGAGGAGCCGGAAAATCAAAATCGTTCTGCCTTTGATTTGGACTATAATAATTTCACAGCCAAGGAACATTATAGGGCCATACATGGTCTGGTTACCAATCAACATTTACGTTCCGTATCGGATCTATTTCAGCGTTCTGTTGTGTGTGCTGTGCTTAAGCATTTTATGATCAACTTTACACCACTCAAGGAATATTTGGGTGGTGAGGAGGGGGAAAACTTCTTTACCGAATTGCTGTTTAGACATTTGCAAACCTCACCCTCGAATATGCATGGTATAGATTTGGTGGAACAGGTGAATGAAACTAAAGATGATACTACACATTCATCGGGAGCTTTTGCCTTTTTGTCGTTACTCAATCACTCTTGTGCTCCGAATATTGTGCGTATCTATAAAGGCTGTAAGGCTTATGTGTTTGTTTTTCGTCCCATACCAGCTGGTGGGGAGCTCTATGATAATTATGGGTAAGTTAAAACCCCAACATGGCAATTAAACTCATCAAATATTAACCGTCTTTTTATTCTTTACAGAGCCCACTTTGCAATTTTACCCAAATCAAAACGTATCGAAACCCTTTCCATACAATATCGTTTTACCTGTAAATGTGAAGCCTGTGAAAATGACTATCCCACATTTGTTAAGCTGCAACGCAAACTCTTTGTACCCTATGTCATTGATGAAACCCACACGGCAAATCTAATAGCCTATGACTTTGATTTTGCCTTAAAAAACTATCGCAAATATTGTGAATTTTTAACAAAACATGGCGAAAACTATCCCTGCCATCAAATTAGTTCGGCCGAAGAATATCTCAAAATGGCTTTACACATTTTAGTTGATGCTGTCCCCCTGAAGGCGAAAATGAATCAATGTGCCAATTTTTGGGACACAACTGAAGCAAAGTATAAAGCCATCAAAGAAGATCTTGAGGAGTCCTTAAATGCTACTGCTGAAATGAAAACCAATGCCACCGAAGTTAAAACCGAAGTTCAAAAACAAATAAATGCCTGAAAACAAACAACAACAAGAACCGCAGCAAGCATTTCTTTTTAGAACAGAAGCATAACAACACTACAGAATACTTATGTAGGTTTGGAAATCTACACTAAAAAAAAGAAAACAAAAAACGAGAATACATGAAAAATTCAATGTATTTGAGATCTAGAAGAAGAAGCAACATATATCAAAACAAATTCATCGCATCGATCATATAGAAAAAAGGAAAACAAAAAACCCAACTTTGCATGTAGTCTTTTTTAAAAGAAACCCCCAAAAACAAACCATTATTTTCATTGTGTTTCCTTAATTATTACACCACTTCTAACTCTCTGCTCTGCTCCTCTGCATTGCTTTAGAAGTTTTGATTATAAACAACACAATAATTGTTCGCTTTAACCATTATATACGACATTTTATAATTATAATTATTATTTTTAATGACATAAGTAAATCACTTTTGTAAATCGTAACGATTATTTTTCTCTCTTTGTCTTGTTTAAATTTTAAAAAGAAAAAACTAAATCTTCCACTCAGAACAATTTAAAAACTATTTTCCCAAAAAAGGGAACGTTTATTAATTTTTATCAATATTTTTCCTTTAACTTCTCTTTCTTCTCTTCACACACTCACCTATTCTGTAACACTAACTGCAAACAATTTTGTTAATTGTAAAATAACAAAAAACAAGAAAAAATATAACGAATTGAAAACAAAGAATTGAAATGATATATAAATTTTGATGGGGTTGTATTAGATTTTAACTAAGTTCAGATCGAAAAGCATGAGGCTTATGTGATACACATCGTTGACCCCTAGACGTGTCTACGTTATAAAAGAAGATCCCAGGTTCATCTTTGATCGAGTAGATTAAACTATATACTATAGAGTAGATAGCCCCTACAGTCGTCTACTATAGGGTAGACGACACCTAGGGTCGCCTACTATAGAGTAGATAGCCCTTAGGGTCGTCTACTATAGAGTAGATAGCCCCTAGAGTCGTCTACTATAGAGTAGATGGTCCCTAGGGTTGTCTACTATAGAGTAGATGGCCCCTAGGATCGTCTACTATAGAGTAGATGGCCCCTAGGGTCGTCTACTGTAGAGTCCTTATGTTGCTGCTGATCCATTCGCTAATTTAATTAAAAATCATTGGTGAAACTTTCATTCCCTTGAATTTTCCTGGGAACGGTGGAAGAAGATAACGACGAAGAAGCTGGCCTTGAAGTTTCCAAACTTTGGCGATTGTAAGTGGCGTTTAAATTAACAAAGCCTGTTCCTCCAGCTCTCTCATTATATGTGGTTGTGGCATTTACAGAATTGACATCCAAATCCTCAAATAAAATATTACATTGCTGCAAATTCTTTTCAAATTGTTTTTGGAATTCTTTGTAATGCAAAGGTTTAAAATCATCTGTCTCCACACCAGCTACTGCAGCTCCTCCTGTCGAACTACTTGGGGCATAACTTAACATGTCAGCCAATTGATTAACACAACTGGCCGATGTTGACATTGGAGCCAATTCTTGTTTTCTCAACTGGGCAATTTCACTACTTTTCGCATAGATATTGTCTCCAATAGATTCTTTGAAGTCGTTAAAATACGTTTGATCCACATCGACAAAAAATGAACCATCCATGGCCTGGAACCCTAAACGTATGAGCAATGAAATTTTCGTATGAAACACCTCCAGCCATAACTTATTGGTGTAGTAAATGTTATTTTGTTCTTCGTCTGTACAAGAATTCCAAAAATCCAGTAGAGTATTTTTTGCCCTGTCAACTATTTGGGAATGTTTTTCATTGGGATACAACTGATTGACTCCGGCCAAATGACGAAATGTTATATCCATTAGTTGATATTGATATTTGGTATGGAATAGCTGCCATTTATAAATCATGGTCATTAGATTCCACAGTTTACCCATCGAAACATCATCCAAACGCATAAGGGAGCAGGTGGCAATATCCTTGAGCATGAATTTACAACTTTCCTCCGTTAAGCATTGACCGCCAGCAGTTGTAGATCCTGCTATTAGGGAGTTTAGGAATTTTGGTTCCAAAAGAACTGATGTTACATCATGTAGAACTAGAAAAACAAAATCCATTTTCGTTATGGAATTTAAAAATAAATAATTTTTGTTGTTGTCTTGCCCACCTTGTATGGACTTTTCTTTAGCTATCTTCTGGGCCTGTAAACGTTGATCAATTACGAAAAGCATTTCACAGCCCAAATTAACAATGAGAAAAACATTGGCTCTAGGATTAAATGCTGCCGATGAGGACATATTTGGTGTTGCTGTTGTTAGGTCAGACGATGTCATAGTTTTAGTTTTTTTTTGTTACTTTTTTATAAAAAACAAAAATGACAGACTGAACACGTCCACTTCCTGCCACACTTCAATGAAAACTATTCTTACGAGTTCCCACTAAACAATAACAAAAAACTTCTTAACTAAAATAATATGCCAATATAGGGGAGGGGGTCGGCTCATTGCCATGAGAACCGCAACAATGTATAGTTGTTGTTGTACTGAAGGAAAAGAATTATAAAATAAGTTCAATTGATAGACTTCGAAAAGCTATTTGCAAGAGAAAAGTCTGTCTACATTAGTGAATACTTATAGGGCCTATATCTAAGAACCGTCTATTATAAGGTAGTTTGTTCTTAGGGTCCTTTACTAATTTCAGGGTCGCCTACTGTACAATAGATGGCGCTTAAGGTCGTCTACTATACCGTAGATGACCCCTAGGGTCGTCTACTATACACTAGATGGCCCTTAGTGTCTGCTATACAGTATATGGCAGTTAGGGTCGTGTACTATATACAGTAGATGGCAGTTAAGGTCGTAGAGTAGATGGCCCTTAGGATCGTCTACTATACAGCAGATAGCCCTTAGGGTCATCTACTATACAGTAGATGGCAGTTAGGATCGTCTGCTATACAGTAGATGGCAGTTAGGGTCGTCTACTATACTGTAGATGGCCCTTAGGGTCGTCTACTATAAAGTAGATAGCAGTTAGGGTCGTCTACTGTAGAGTAGATGGCCCTTAGCGTCTGCTATACAGTAGATGGCAGTTAGGGTCGTGTACTATACAGTACATGGCCCTTAGGGTCGTCTACTATACAGTAGATGGCCTTTAGGGTCGTGTACTATACAGTCGATGGCCCTTAGGGTCGCGTTCTATACAGTAGATGGCAATTAAGGTCGTCTACTATAGAGTAGATGGCCTTTATGGTCGTCTACTATACAGTATACGGCCCTTAGGTTCGTCTACTGTAGAGTAGGTGGCCCTTAGGTGCATCTACTGTAGAGTAGATGGCCTTTAGGGTCGAGTTCTATACAATAGTTGGCCCTAAGGCTCATCTACTATACAGTTGATAGCCTTTAGGGTCATCTACTACACCGAAGATAGTCCTCAGGGTCGTCTACAATACCAAACATTGACCCTACCCTTGTTTACTATATTCACCAAATTAATATAGCATTGTGTAATAACCCCATAACATTCTTAGCAGCAAAAAAAGTGCAAAATGTAATTGAAAGCCAAACAAAGTTAAATTGTATCGGCTATTTGATTACAAAAAAGGACAGGAGGTGAAATGACTGTCATACCTAAGGTGATATACATGTACATAATCCAATTAAGTGTCACTTTAAAAACCAAACCAAAAATAGAAAGTATGACCTTTATTAATATCCCTATTTAGGCGCCATAAAAGGAAGGACGTGATTTGATATACTTATTTTGTGCTGCTAGCTTAAAAATTGTTCTTATTGTCCTCTTCAATATTTTCATTAGAAGAAGGTTGGCAAACGAACATCTGCTGAACTTATTAAATTTTCTCAGGTTTTTTTTTTCTTTTAAAGTGGAACTAGTTGCCCGGAATGCAAGTTGACACATGTACAAACTTTCTTTTCACCAGTTGATTGTTTGTACCACTTAATGAATGTTTCAATCCATCTATTGATTGATAAATTCTCACGCTATTACAAAGGGGAATCTAATAATTGTAATGACAAGAAATAAAGTTAATTGGGACTTGGGTTTAACCTCAAACTAACTATACAAAGTGATTTTTCAACATTTAAGGACCGGATAGTGGAAGGACCGAATAACAATGATAAGTGTGTCTTCAATAAGTATTAATAATAGAAAAATACATCCAGAAAAACATAGTTCATGCTTCCATAGATAAAATATCAAAGAATATGCTTAATTCACTTACCTACTTAGCACTTAGCGGGTTTCAAGTCCTTCATCAGGAAAGAATCTTACTTTTCCATTGGGAGGGAACCATTTTCTTTTCATTTTTTTTTATTTTGCATTCCCGGCAATTTTTTACCAAAACCCACCAACAGACTGAGGATCTCCAAAGAGACGAAGTGCAAAATAGACACATAACTCTTTTATTTTTTTGTTGGACTTCAAGTGAAATGTTAGCAAAATATTTAAAATTAATCAAAAAAAAAAATAGAACAATTTTCAACAGTTCGATTTGAATTTTAAGTGTTGAAAAACGCATTTTCGGCTACCGAATACTTGTTAAAAATTTGGAGTGAAAATATAACGGAATGTTCACACAGGACATTCAAAGAAATTATAATTTCAGCTCTGTTCCAGAACTATAAAGCATAGTACACACTGACCAACAAAACTAACAGTCATCAAGGTCTATTTTGTTAATATCAAACTCTAGCTGAATAATTACTTTCCTAATATGTAAATAACACTTTACATATTGCATTTCATATATTTTTAGCTAAAGAAATGCTTTTATTTGCGAGAAAATTGTACTAAAAGGACGTTGACTGTCAATTTTGACTGTCGGTGTGTACCCCACTTAAAGTTTTTACAATTTTTACCACTTTTACACATTTTGCGTTCCCGTACACAAAATTTATGCTATGTTCCAGAACCTGCAAGAAGCTACTATTTTTTACTACGATAAAAATTTTTCCTTTATGTTATCGAAAAAAATAGTAAAAATTAGGATTCTTGCAGTTCTGGAACAGACCATTATATGAAAATCGTTTACGACTTTTGATTCAAGCGACGATTGATTCTGTTCTGGCTTTTAAGGTAGAAACACAATGAAATACGCCGCTTTATCACGCCCAGTTTCATGTAAAAGACTAATGCCTGATTTAGACTATGCTGGATTTAGCAAATCCAGTGGATTTAAGTTGTCATTTTCATACAACATATGCCAAATAAAACCAGATAATTGCTAAATCCAGCGTAATCTAAATGGACTTTAAAGGCAAAGTACTACCTAATTCTAATGAATTAGGCAGCATTTGAATTAGGTAGTACTTGGCCTTTAATCTGACGGTACGGAAATCGGCCAGTGTGTACTCCCCTTTTTTTCAACAAACACAAATACCAGCTGTTTTTTGTTTACAATTCTGATTATTTCCTCCACGTTGAAATAGTTGAATCAATAGTTGACCACTCTGAACGAATCATGTCCACAGCGGCGGAGGAAGAAAGGGACATTAATGATCTATTTGACGATATAACTCTAGCAGAGAATCATTTAGTGGAAGCCAGTTACAAGGAAGGTTTCGCCGTAGGCTGTCAGCAAGGTAACGACGAAGGTTATAGACTGGGTTATGCACAAGGAATACAACTAGGGCAGGAATTGGCAGAAATATTTGGTAGAGTTGTTGCACTACAACAACAGCCGAAGAAACACACTGAACGGGTGAAACGTTGTTTGGAACAATTACGCCAATCAATTGAAACGTTTCCACGTGAAAACGATCCAGAGGCTGATATCATTGGAGCTGTGGAAAATATTCGTACTTTAAATAAAAAATTACTTGTTTTAACAGGACGTGGCAATAGCAAGACAACAGAGGAAAACGTTGAAAAGGAGGAAAGAAAGGATTTCTCCTTTTAACAAAGGATTTCTTCGTTTTAAAAATGTCGTTACCTCAAATCTGTAAACGTCTCGATTCCATATTAAAGTTTATGGATCCTTATTGGTCATGGGTTAATTGTCACATGGTTAATTTTGTAACCGATCAGCACTGGATGAATTTTGTTCCCAAAGAAATACAAAGGGAGTTGCAGAGAACAGAAGATGTAAGAGAATGCATTGAATCTGTATTTTGGGAGGAAACTGCAAATATGGATACAAAATTCCCCGAAACAGTGGCATTTATTCAAAGGACCCAGGCCAATTGCCTTGAGAATTTTAAAGAAATTTTACTTACAAAGGAGGATTTTGCAAAACGTGTACTAAAACTTAGTATGGTGCAGGGTCAAGGGCCAATTAGCATTAAGGAGTTTTTAAGTGAGAAGAAGAGACATGAGGTAATTAAAAGAAATTCATCAAATTTAAGCATTTAATACATAAAATTTGTGTGTTCCCAGGTTGAAATTACAGCCAGCCTAGTAAATGATTTAATTCAGGGCTCTGACTTGAAAAATGACAACACCGTAATTGTGGATGCGGGCGATGGCAAAGGGTATCTTTCCTCACGTTTGGCATTGGAATACGGCCACAAGGTATTAGGTATAGACAGCAATCCTTCGAATACAGAAAATGCCATGGAAAGAAATAAAAAGCTAAAGGTAAGTCTTTGCATCTCTACTATTTTGCAGTAGTCTAAAAATACTCCTTAATTTTCCAGAAAGCTTGGAAAGGCCTTAAGGATAGAGCAGAACTTGAATCAAAAGGCATAACACCGCCAAGAAGAGGGAGACAAAAGCAAAAAACTGCAGATAGCGACACACCCAACGCCAATATTGTGGATAACGACAATTACAAAACAGTAGACAAATTCATAACCACGGATCTTGATATAACAAGCCTTATAGATAGCAACTTTCCCGATTTAAATAGTCAACAAACATCTGTATGCCTCACAGGTCTACACACCTGTGGCAACCTAGCTTCGTCTTGCTTAAAATTATTTCATCATCAAGAAAAGTTAAAAATTCTTTGCAACATTGGTTGCTGCTATCACTTACTGAAAGAAATGTACTCGGGACAGGAATTCTTTGGCAACAAACACATTATAGATATGAATCCCGAAACTGGCTTCCCTTTGAGTTCATATCTACAGGAGAAAAAGCTCGCCTTGGGAAGAAATGCCCGCATGTTGGCTGTACAATCTACAGATCGCACCAAGGCCAGCAAGGAATTGCCAAATATTTCGCTACTCTATAGGGCTTTATTTGAGATATTGGTTTGTGAAAGCCTCCCGGAAATGAAAGATGCTGTTCAAGTTGGAAAATTGCGAAAATTTAACAATTTTCAGGAATATGTGGATCTATGTAAAAAGAAACATCCGGCATTGAACGTTATTTCACAAGAAAGAATAGCAGCTGTGGCAGCTGAGGGAGACAAATATAAAAGTTCTTTGGACATGTTTTATTTGCTGCGTATGTCCTTTGCCCCAGTCTTAGAGAGCATTATACTGTTAGATCGCCTACTTTATCTGCTGGAAAATGGTCACAGCAGAAGTTACATTTTGGGTGCCTTTGATGCTGTTGTTTCTCCTCGACGGTTTGCAATAATTTCAATAAAAGAATAACAAACACGTTTGATTACCAAAAATCCAAATATTTATTATTTTTTAGTACAAGAATTTAATTCTGAAAAAAGTAGTGTCTTATAATTAGTGTTTCTTATTCCTCTTCTCCTCATCATATTTATAATGCAATTCCATGCAATCGGTATTGGAGATATTTATCCAGCCATTAGGTGTCATATGGTAGACGCGTACAATACCACCAGAGTAGGCATCCCTGTAGGTGGCATGGTAAATAGCACGACGTCCCAATTCTTGGGCCTCTTCATCTTCCAAATCCCAGTGATAACCAGAATCCAAGACACCGAAAGCATATATGGAACCACTGCCAACGGAGAATACATTACCGGGGGTACGAGAGCCTTCAGAATCGACATAGTATAGACCAGGACCTCTCTTATCATAACCAGCCAGCATCATACCCATACTCAGGCCCATACCTTTATATTCATGGGCAATGTTGGCCATAATTTTACTGGCAGCGGCCACAGAAATACGTTCCTTATTTCTCAGTTCATGTAGGCGACACTCCTTGGCCAACACACGATCCCAATAAACACAATCAGCAGCACCACCAGCCAATGTACCCAACAAGAATTGATTAATTTCCACAATTTTCTTCATTGTTTGTGAACCAATGAACTGACCACCAGTGGCACGAGAATCAACAGCCAATATAACTCCACCCTTGTATTTAAAACCCAATGTTGTGGTACCATGATCAAATTCAATTCTGATGCCTGTCTTATCACTGCTTGCCTGGATTTTGTTTAGATTTTCAATGGGATTCTCAAATGGCGGTGCTTGCAATACGTATGGATTCTCCAGATTGGAAACGTAGCGTTGACTTTCTTCTTCCAAATCGGATGTAGTAAAGTTGCGCATTTTCATATATGGCGCATCGGAGATTTTACAAATATCAGCTAAAGCCATGGTTAATTTCCAATTATTTATGAGAAAATCGTTATTAAAATAGCCGGAGTATTCCTTCACTAGCAGAATGACAAACAAGAAATTCGTTTTGCTAGTGATTGGCAATTTTTTTGCAATTTCGATAATTTGTAACGATAAGTTGTTATCGAATGTTATATGAAAGTAGCAGCCATAAGAAAAAGCGCTCCACCAAAAACCATGGTAAAATAATGCCACGTTCATACCTGCAGTTGAATCACGTCGTTCGTTCTCATAATTACGTACACGAATTAACCCGTTCATCCGACATGGTACAGAATTCATAGCAACATGATTCATATTTTCATAGTTTTTGTTTAGTGATTTTAAAGAAAGTTTCAGCCAAAAGACGAGTAGAATTAATTGATATGAACTGAAAATATATTTGTCCTTCTAATGGGTACTTTACACGATATGTTTTTTACATATGAGTTGTCACTTTGCATATACATTATGTATTGGAGAAGTGCCAACTCATATGTAAAAAACATACCGTGTAAAGTACCCATTAGGGCGAAACCTATAGCTCTGCGTGTTGCGTGTGCGTTCAAAAATACAAAAACAAAATACATGTATTTATTGTTGTTTTCAATTTGAAATACATGTATTTTTTTTTTTTTGTATTTTTGAACGCACACGCAACACGCAGAGCTATAGGTTTCGCCCTTACAGATATCTATTCTATATTAAATTATGTTATTTTCATTCATGTTTTCTATTTTTTCTCAAAATTTTGGTGTTTTCAGTATATTTTCAAAATTTTCTATTTTAAAAATTAACGAGAGAGAGACCTGCCAAAATAACTTTTAGGTATACAGACTTTCCGGCAGGCATTTGATTTTTGTTTCTAAATTTGTACGCGAATTTGAAACGATGGACAAGAAATGCAACTGCAATGAAAGAAAAGACAACAACATTTGCTATGATTTGAATCTGTACTAGTCGTTAAACCGCTTACTTTTCATTCACGTTTTACAGTTTTTCTAAAAATGTTTGGGTTTTAAATCAATTTTTAAATTTTGTATTTTTGCTGTCATAAGGTCTGTCTGGTTACCCTAAAATTTGTAACAACTTGTACCAATTGTTGCTGGAAGTCGTCTGTTAACACAAAAAACCAGCAAAAGAGAGCGATTCAAGAGAGACATTTTGACAGTTCTTTCACTCAGAGTTTGCAAATTCTTGCTGGACAAATTTCTTCTAGCAAACATTTGCAAGTCTTCTTCTTCTTCCTGAAAACAATCAATCATCTGTTTTTAATTTTTCGTTGATTTATGTTTGTGAAAATAAAAAACAATTTTATTGCGGAAATAGCAAGTCCAATTGTATTATTTTTTTGTAGAACAAAGTTGCGAGGTGGAAAATCCATTTTTGGGTCATTTTATTTTTTTTATTTTTAATGAAATACACATTTTTGTTTCCTTTGGTTCTTTCTTTCATTGGCGGACAAATTGTTCTGTTTTGGCAAGTCAGCTGATTGCTTGCTGGTTTTTGCTGGGAAGGTGTCTGTTTACTTTTTACAATTTTCTAGCAAAAGAGAATAAAAACCCCTTACTCTCTGAGAAAGTTCTTGCTGGACAATTCTTGCTGGGAAAGTAACCAGACAGACTTATAATTAATTATTTCGATAAATTCTCTCATTTGTTAGAGATGGGACAAATTTTATCGTCGTTCTGAGAGTAATTTGAATTGAATAATGTACAAATATCGTTGTTCATTCTCAAAATTTTGTATGGAAAATGAAGTAAATTAAGTATTAGTATTTGTAAATTAAGTATTCAAAATGTAATAGGGTCTGCTCATGAAATTTGAAAGTTCGAAATTTGCCACCATAAAATACTGTTTTCATCCTAAACGTGTAATAAAAATTAAGTCTGTCTGGTTACTTTCCCAGCAAGAACTTTCTCAGAGAGTAAGGGGTTTTTATTCTCTTTTGCTAGAAAATTGTAAAAAGTAAACAGACACCTTCCCAGCAAAAACCAGCAAGCAATCAGCTGACTTGCCAAAACAGAACAATTTGTCGGCCAATGAAGGAACCAATGGAAGCAAAAATGTGTATTTTAATAAAAAAAGAAAAAGACCCAAAAATGGATTTTTCCACTTTTGCAACTTTGTTCTACAAAAAAATAATACAATTGGACTTGCTATTTCCGCAATAAAATTGTTTTTTATTTTCACAAACATAAATCAACGAAAAATTAAAAACAGATGATTGATTGTTTTCAGGAAGAAGAAGAAGACTTGCAAATGTTTGCTAGAAGAAATTTGTCCAGCAAGAATTTGCAAATTCTCAGTGAAAGAACTGTCAAAATGTCTCTCTCGAATTGCTCTCTTTTGCTGGTTTTTTGTGTTAACAGACGACTTCCAGCAACAATTGGTACAAATTGTTACAAATTTTAAGGTAACCAGACAGACCTATTACCTACGAGTGTTCTGAATGCGTTGTATTTACATTTTGATTTAAATTTGTTCTTCTTTAGAGAAATTTCAAAATGTGTTTACATATGTTTTGCCTAAAAAATTTTTGGAACGACCCTATTATTCAATATTTTCTTTGACAATTAATTTTCAATAACAACAATGTTGTTTTTGTAAATTTATATAAATTTGCCTTGGGTAGAACCATTAGCCCGTTTAGACTAGTCATTTTAAATCGACTCGATTTGTAAATCGATCTTTCAAATCCTAGTTGTTTAGACTAGTCTAAAATGATCTGAGCCTTTTGCAGGGTTAACCTTCTTCATGAGAATTTATTTGACGTATACACAAAGGAATTGACAGTTGTCGAGTGGATTTCAAAAAGTAAACCAAGCACAAGAGGTCCGCTTTACACTTACACTTAACAGGATTTAAAAAACCCACTCGGTTTCAAATGTCAATTCCATAGAGCAAATTCAAATAAATCTACATAATGAAGGAACTAGAGCTGGCAAACCATCGATATTCCCAACATTAGATATTTTCGATATAATGTTCTAAAATATCGATTGCTATCAATATTATCGTTAAGTTGTCATCGCCATTAATTTGGAGATCAAAATGGCGGAAATGTCAATGATTTTGAAGTTGAAATTATGCAAAAGTAGTTCACAGAAATGTAAAGGAGAATAAACAACTGCATTTATTTTATAAAAAATGAAAAAAATACATTTTATTTTACCGAAAAATGTGTACGTGTGACTACGGACTTACTTTCTTACACACACATTACCGAAAAGCAGCGAAATTTCTATTTATTTCAATGGACTATCTATCGATATTGAATTTTTAAATAATAATCGATATTATCGATAGTGCCATCGATTTTTTGCCAGCTCTAGAAGGAACCCGACAAAAAGCGCAAATGAAAATATTTAGGACAAATACGGAATTGACAACTTAAATGACGCTTATTTTATAAAACTTTTAGATGTAATTATACCCTCAGCATCTATGCTAATGAGGTATATACACTTTCATACGCACAAAATGTGCCTCATCGAAATAATGGTTTTATACCCCAAGTATGTTTCTACGAAATCCATTTCAGACAATTTGGAGTCGATTTAGCGATGTCCGTACGTCTGTCTATCTGGCTGGCTGGAGCTTGCGATAACTCTCGAACGGTTGAACCGATTTGGTCTAAAATTTGGCCTTCGTTATATTTTGTCCAAGCTTAGTTTAAGATCGAAGATGAGCTATATCAATCCACTTTTTCAGGTACTTCCCCCACAAAAGTTCGAAAAATGTCAGAAAAATTGAACCGCCGATAATGCTTGGTTTACATTTACGAAATCCACTCGATTTCAACTGTCAATTCCATAGCTCAAACGTCAAATGAAAACTCATCAGAAATCCATTCGATTTCATTTGACGTTTAAGCAATGGAATTGACAGTTGAAATCGTGTGAATTTCGTAAATGTAAACCAAGCATAACTCTCGAAGGGAGTCACCGATTTGGTCCATACTTTGCAAATTGTGAAATTTCCACCAGACTTAGATAAGGTTCCAATATGGGCCCAAGCGGTTCACTCCCTCTTTACACATCCTCAAATTTCCACCAGACTTAGATAAGATTCCAATATGGACCCTATCGGCCCACTCCTTCGGGTACATTCCACGCAACATTTTGGAAAAATTCATCTTAGGACCTGCTTGAGAATCTCTTCGATTGTTGTTGTAACTTGTATTTGCTGTCCCCATTACGACGGTGCAAGTTTTATGAGGGGCAAGTTCATACTTCCTGAAAAAATAGCCCGAAAGATGTAAAAACCCCTATAGCATAATGAATAGTGGTTAGAGCGCAAGATAACTCTCGAAGGGATCAGCCAATTCGGTCTAAAAAAAATTGAAGTTCATAATATTTTGTCCAAACTTAGTTTAAGATCGAAGATGGTTTATATCGGCCCACTCCTTCCTGTACCTCCCCCACAAAAGTTCGAAAATGTTCGGAAAAATTGTGGAAACGATATTCATATCGTAATATCTCTACGGGACATATCGTATTATATAGACGTCAGAAGTATTGTGTTTTCCTTCCCAGCAAAATTTGAAGGAAGGGGTTCCATGCTATGACGTGATTTCATGGCATCTTTTGCATTGGTTCAAACGATGTCTTGAAAGATCCGATCTTTTCATTAGCATTTGAACCAATGAAATGAAAGTCGTGAAAGATCCGATCTTTTCATCAGCATTTGAACTCATTCCTTCCATCCAATAGAGATGCATTTTGCGTTTTTATTTATACAATTTTTTCTAAATATATAAGATTAATTATTTACAATAGGCTTGATGTTGTCGGAGACTCGAAATCACAACCAACGTTGCTAAAACTCTCGTCGAAATGATAATGTCATCGCATAGGGTTGGTGAAAATGACATGCCAAAGCATTCGTGGAAATGACATGCCAAAGCATTGGTGAAAATGACATGTTGAAGCATTGGTGTAAATGACATGCCTTGGATCCAAAAATGAATAGCATCTTTTGGGGTCCACGCTCATATAAAATTCATCGATGAAGATGCTAAAAAGTTGACATGCCGGATCACTTGCACCCATGATTGAATGGCATCTTTGGCATCGAACATTTTGCTGGGTTCTTTTCTTTAGGTCCGAGGCTGAGGTTATATCTCTGTCTGATACATTTTTGCTTGTTTTGATTTTTTTTTTTTGATTTGCATTGTGAAAGGTCTCAGCTCTATCCCAAAAGCTGTGAAAGTTTCGTATGAAAGTTTCAACGTGTGACTTTAGAGTATGCTACATACAAAACTCAATAATTTTTTCATTTCAACGGTCATATCCATGGCACAATTACCCAGGTAGTGGTATCACGCCAGCTGTTCGAATATGAAAAGTCAAATCCCTTTATAAAAATTATTTTTGTTGTAATTTCCCCAACAACATAAATAACATTTTTACATAACATATTCAAAATTTTACGATACCACTACCTGGGTAATTGTGCCATGGGTCATATCACAGACAAGGCACATTTATATAAGGTAGAAGTGTCAATCAGCTGTATTTTTACTTTTTCGTAAAGTTGGGTTTCAAAATGTAATACAACCCGGTGTTTACACTTAGAGCTCATTTACGCGAGGAAACAATGTTCGCTTGTTTCCTCTAAAACGTGTGTTCCGTTTTGATTCTCATTCGCAAAATTGGTCAGTGTTGGGAACAAATGTAGAAATGATTGTACAAAAACGTACAAAAGGCACTTTTGGATGGATATGTGCAAGAAATAAATAATACTTTCATAATAATTTATTTATTTTGTGTTTTAAAAAAATGTTTCTTGTAATTGTTATACAGTTTGTTGTTGCTTTTTGTATATTCATGTACATTTTTGGTAACTTTATGTAAAAACGTACGTTTACCGTTCAAAAGGCACGCTTGTTAAACAGCGCAACCCTGAACATGCAATTACGAATGAGAATCAAAACGGAACACACGTTTTAGAGGAAACATTGTTTCCTCGTGTAAATGAGCTCTTAGTCCCGGTCCACACTAGAGTGATTTCATTGAAAAAGTGGCATGAAATTATGCGTCTCTAGATCGACTTCCATAGTAGAGTAAAAGCATAAAATTGCTGTAGTGGGGAATTTGATTTAAGAACGCCTAATTTCATGAACTTTTTTAATGAAATTCACGCTAGTGTGGAACTGGACTTATTTTTTTTGTTGATTTCAAACATATCACAATAATCAAGGTAGATGCATATGGTCAGCTGATTGAACATGAATTTTTAAATGAAGTTGTTGTAAATTGAATTAGCCGTCAAAAATATACAACAATATATAACTTTACTGAATTATTTCGAAAATTATCTATATGTATATCATATTAATTGCGCTTTTCGAGTAAAAAGTTGTAAAACTTGAAGATTCTTGCACGTAAAGGAACAGAGCTATAATGAAAAAATAGCATTGTAACAAATAATTTATTATTTTTTCACGTTGTTTATAAATTTTGATACTAGAATTTTTTGTTGCAGCAATAAGCCATCTACCTTGTTTATTGTGATACGTGAAAAGTGTTGCAACTTTGGGTGCTTTTTTAGGCAAAACCATGGTTGTATATCATGAGTATATACTATGATTTCGCTGAAATCACGAAATAAGATAATTTCATGTTTACATATATGCGAAATCATGATAAATTTTGCTTGATTCCGCGCGAAACTACGAAACGCCTTCGGAATCACGAAATGACGCCGAACCTAAACCAAACATTATCCTATTACCCTCAATCTTGATGAAATGTCAAAATCAACATAACAGGCAATAAGAGCCAGCAAAGGCGTTTGCACATAACCGGATTAACCCAGTTTGGGTTTCAAATGTCAATTCCATAGCGTAAACGTCAAATAAATTGTCATAAAGAAGGTTAATCCGTCAAAAAGCTCTGGAGTAAAGTTTTGCTCGAAAAAATGTGTCTTGTAAAAAGTTTTTTAGGAGGACGCGAATTTTTTTAGTGAGAAGTGCAAGTCAGGTCAATATATTCTGGACATTGCTAGTTTTCATTTTCTTTCAGTAAAACGAATAGGAAGAAACAATATGTACATATGTATATACCAAATGAAAATAAAAGATAATAATAGCCTTATCTTAAAATCAATAATAGGTATTAGTATATTTTGCAAAATTGAACACTTCTGAAGTACTTCAATTTGTATAGAACAACAAACAATTTAAGCCAAATGTAAACAGAACAAACCACTTTAAATCAAATATGTGTATATATAACATTTCGGAAATGTAAATACTCTATTATTTATATACATATGTTCATAAGTCCCGGTCCACACTAGAGTGATTTCATTGAAAGAATTTCATGAAATTATGCGTCTCTTGATCGACTTCCATATTAGAGTAAAATCATAAAATTGCTGTAGTGGGGAATTCGATTTAAGAACGCCTAATTTCATGAAATTTTTTAATTAAATTCACGCTAATGTGGACCGGGACTTATGTGCCGTGTCCACGGTACGTCGTTCGTTCTCTATTCGTTGTTTGACCCATAACTACGAATAAATTATGTACTTACATATTTCCCCATACAAAATTCGGTAGCGAAAGACGATAATATAAATACTCTCCGAACGAATAAATATGTCCCATTTCTAACAAATGACTGAACTTATCGAAAAAAATATGACATGCGTAAATTAAAAATTTATTGAAAACACAAAAAAAATCAGAAAAAAAGAAAAAGATGAATGAAAAGTAATGAACTAAACCGTTTGTATAGATGCAGAATGAAGAAGGTGGTGTTTTATTCTTAACCCCACAACATTTCTTGTCAATTAGTTCAAAATCGCATAAAAATTAGAAACAAATACTATGTTTACATTTACGAAATCCACTTGATTTCAACTGTCAATTCCATTGCTCAAACGTCAAATGAAATCCAATCGATTTCAGATGAGTTTTCATTTGACGTATACACAAAGGAATTGACAGGTGAAATCGAGTGGATTTCGTGAATGTGAACATAGTAAAAAACGGAACCAATAACTGATAGCCTGTATACACAAACATTGTTTGGACATGCCTCTCTCTTCTCAGTTTTGAAAGTAGAAACAAATAAAAAATGTATTGAAATACAAAAATTTTAAAAATTAATGGAAAATATGAATGAAAATTGTGTCAAAATGTTAAACATACATTTGAAAGTAAGATTTTTGTCTGTTCTGTTCAATTTAGTGTATATTATGCGCGTTTTTCGATAGGCGAACAACGTAATTCAAACGCTCGTGGGAACATGCTATTACATTCAAATTTAGGATTTATTAATAAGTTTGTTCCAGAACATGCAAGAATCTAAAAATTTTTATTACGATAACATTTTTTCCTTTATGTTATCGCAGAAATTAGTAAAAATTAGTAGATTCTTGCAGTACTAGAACAGACCAATACTTTTAATTCATTAATACGTAATAACTAACTGAATATGTTCACTCTTTAGCCCAATTTTATTAAATTAATACCTCATATTTGAATATCTTATATCTTAAATTCTTATTATTTTCTAGCAATATTCATAATTATGCGAGTTTGCGTGATATTTACTTTATATAATGTAATCAATTTAATTGCAATAAAATATTAAAACATTATTTTATTATTTCTACCTTGTCAAATGTATAAATAACAAACAATTAACATAATAGACATTTCGGACAGTTGAATGATTGCAACTAGAGATATAACGCACTCTGGTAATATTATTAATAATATTAGACATTATTCTACGCTAAGTATGTGTTATATGTACGTGCATTTATTTTACGTTAACTAATTGATGTCTGATGTAATAATACAAATACATTCATACAATTGACGTTGATTGAATAAAGGTGCATTCTGTTCCGTTTCTTTTTTTTTTTAAATAACGTTAGGAAGCGAAGCACGAATAGGGTATTCGATGTAGAAAGGAGTTTTGAGCTGGTATTGTATTCTATCTAAAATAAATTATCCATGTCCACTTTATGCTTGGTTTACATTCCGCATCGTTTTGTGATTTCACGCGAAATCATACAAAAATGAAATCATCTCATTTCGTGATTTAAAATCAACATCGAAATCACAGTACTCATGATATGCTACCCTTTTTGCCTAAAAAAGTACCAAAAATTGCAACACTTTTCACGTATCACAAACAACAAGGTAGATGGCGAATTGCTTCAACTCAATACATGGCAGAAATTGCAAAAACTCCAGCAGAAATATCAAAACCAATGTATCAGGCAATCAGATGCCAGCAATCAAGCTGCTATTTTCTACTTGGCCAAATTTGTATAGCAGAAAATATTATTCTGCTCCATTTTTGTTTAAATAGAAATGCGAGTTTAGTACGGGAACGCATTTCTAGAATCAAAATGTAAATATAAATCATTCAGAACTTTCGTAGGTCTCACTCGTTTAGGATGAAAATAAATATTATATGGTAGCAAATTTCGAAGTTCCAAATTTCATAAGTAGACCCTATTACATTTTGAAACCCCAATATACAAAAAAGTAAAAATACAGCTGATAGTCACTCCTACGCAATTTGAAATCCTGTGGATTTATTAAATCCGGTTATATGTAAACATAACTATAATAGGTGTGTTTGTTTACTCAATAATTTGGACAAATTTGTACAGGTCCGGTAACTTCTTGTAAACGACTATCTAGGCTCTTACACCAGACAATTTGTCTCCAGATACAACTCTGATTTACCAACAAATACATACATTTGTCGTTTGTCTTCCAGGGGCTCAATTCTGTTTCTATGAAAATGTGAAATGAAAACTTTTATAAAGGAGAAAACTGTCAAATGAAAAAAATATTTTTCATTTGAAATTTGCATAGAACAAGAATCCAGCCCCAGTTGTCCATCATTTTTTCATAGACAGTAGGGTTAACAAATGTTTTACATTTTTTGTAAAAGTATGTGAGATGATAATTGAAATGTGTTGAAAACAAAAGAACATGAACAAAAACAAAATATGTGAGCGGAAAATAAAAAGAAATCGATGATTTTCATTCATAATTTTACAACTGGTTTTGCAGTTGTCGGGAGGCCTACGTCACACAGGCAAGTTTTGGGGTTTTGACAATCAATACATGAACTCAACTGTCCTGTCATGTGTAAACGCAGGATAAGGTCTTTTGCATTGTACTGTGGAGAAAACAAACAGCATCCAGTAACAATTTGTACAAATTTTAAGTACACGAACACACATAATAATTAAAAAATAATTTTTTAAGAAATCTAAATTGACAGCCCTATTTTATAGGTGTGTAAAAGAGCCGTTTTATTGAAATGCTATAAAAGAAATGCAAGGTAATATAATTTCACTTAGTTTAAAAGAAAAACGTCTTCTGTAATGTTTATATTCGCTGAGCGGTTAATAGTAGACCCGCTTTCAAGGCTAAATAATAATAATTCAAGTGATTACAGATAAAACGGAATAGAACGATCCTTAATAAGGACAAAAAAGGAACAATATTGAACAAAATTAAAATAAAAATAAATAACTTCGAAAAATTAATAACTGTGTAACGAAAATTCTGAAACACTTGAAATAATATCCCCAAGAGATAAAATGATAGCTTCAAGTATTTTATTGGCTATAACATTTCTATTAAGTGTTCTATATCTGTGGTGCCGCCGAACGTATCGGTATTGGCAACGTCATGGTATTCCGTTTATTAAACCCACTCTCTTCATTGGAAATACCAAGGAAGCATTTAGTTTAAAAACTAGCTTTGGTCTTCATTTATCTGATATCTATAATAAACCGGAAGTGAAAGAAGAACCGGTGGTGGGAATATATATTTTCAATCAACCTGGTTTGGTTATACGTGATCCGGATTTAATAAAATCCGTATTGATAAAGGATTTCAATTTGTTCACCAATCGTTATGGACGGTGTGATCCACACGGTGATGTTTTGGGTAATAATAATATGTTCTTTGCCCGCAATAATTATTGGAAGGAGATGAGAACGAAAATATCACCTGTCTTTACAAGTGGTAAAGTCAAGCAAATGTATCCTTTGATGTTGGATGTAAGTTCAAAATTGTTTTTATACCGTCACCTAAACAAGTTTTTGGACAAATACGCCATTGAATTTGTGCATTATTTAAAAGTTTTTGGTGTGAATGGGATTTAAAAGGTCACAAAGAGGTTTTAGTTGTCAGTCTTTGGGCCATTATTAGGTATGTATGGTTACTTAAAAGTTTGCAACAATTTGTACAAATTGCTGCAGAAACTTGGCTGTTAACTCACTTGATCTCTGTTAACTCTCTGTTCTTCGTTAAACAGTTTTTGCTGGAGAAATTTCTTCTAGCAAGAACTTGCAAGTAACCAGACACACATATTATAGCTGTGTTCCAGAACTAAAAAGTTTTTACAATTTTTACGACTTTTGCACATTTTACTCGAAAAAGCGTTCCCGTACACAAAAAAATTGTAAAATGTTCACTTCTCTTTAAACAAAAATGGCGCTGAATGACGCTCTCTTTAAAAACTTTTTACACGACAAATTTGGGCGAGTAAAAAAATAGTAACATGGTTGCCGGCGTCTGATTGGCTGATACGCCGACTTTGACATTTGTTCCAGTTTTTTTTGACGTATTTTCCATTTTTCCGTTCCTCAACTATTTCAAAAAATTTGTGTGTGAGAACAAATTTTTTGCAGTTCTCTCTTTTGCGAGTTTTACTATTAAAAAGTACGGGAACGAAGCTTATATGTTTCCTTTAGCTACTTTCATTTCAATGGTCGCTGTTATCTTTAAGATAAGTCAGTAACAAACAAGAACAAAAGAAATCATAATAATGACAGTTTGTCCAGTCTAGTTTTCCATCAATTCTACAAATATTTCCTTCTTTAATTTCCTTACAGGTTGCCTCGCAATTGGAAAACCACTTGTCTCTCAAGGGTGACCGGTTTACGACAGAAGTCAAAGAAATTTGTGCCCGATTTACAACAGATCTGATTTCAACAATTGCCTTTGGCATCAATGCCAATAGCATTAAGAATCCCGATGGTGAATTTCGTTCACAATGCCGTAAATTCTTCCTTTTTACTCTACCCAGGGCTATTGACTTTTCGGTGGCGTTTTTCCTACCTAAATTAGTCTCGGTTTTGCGTGTGAAAATATTTTCAAAAGAATTTTCGAAATTTTTACGTTCCACAATTACCCATGTTATGACGGAACGAGAACGTACCGGCATTCCGCGTAATGATTTAATAGATATCCTTGTAGCTTTGAAAAAAGAGGCAGCGAAAAATAATCACAGTTTTATGCAAGATCATGATTATTTGGTGGCCCAAGCTGCTGTCTTTCTGACAGCTGGTTTTGAGACCTCATCATCGACAATGACTTTTACACTCTTTGAATTGGCCAAAAAACCGGAGTTACAGGAACGTTTGCGTAATGAAATATGCGATGCTCTGCTGGCTGAAAAGAATGGTACCTTGAATTATGAACAAATCCATGGCTTGGAATATTTGAATATGGTTGTGGAGGAAACATTGCGCCTGTATCCGGTATTACCATTTTTAGATCGTCAACATCAGCGGCCGGCGGGAGTATCGAAGGGTTTCAACCTAAAACCACATTATGAATATACCCTGCCGGATGATATGCCAATTTACATACCCATTTATGCAATACAACGCGATCCAAAGGTGAGTTTAATTTTAGAGTACGTTTTGCATATAACTGGATTTAGTTAATAAATGGTCTGTTCCATAACTGCAAGAATCTACTAATTTTTACTATTTTTTCCGATAACATAAAGGAAAAACTGTTATCGTAGTAAAAAATAGTAGATTCTTTCAGGTTCTGGAACAGAGCAAAAGTGTATAATGCTCCACTCGATTTCAACTGTCAATTCCTTTGCGTATATGTCAAATGAAAATTTATCTGAAGTCCATTGGATTTCATTTGACGTTTAAGCAATGGAAATGACAGTTGAAATCGAGTGGGTTTCGTAAATGTAAAATCATAAATAACCAAATTGTCAAATACATTGCGTATACGTCAAATAAACCTTCACAAATAAGGTTTCGGTTCCGCAATTATTACCATACACTTTTAGAAATAGCTCTGTTCCTTTACGTGCAAGAATCTTCAAGTTTTACCACTTTTTACTCGAAATGCGATATTTACTTCATACACCATACAATTCATATAGGGGCAGTTTACAACTTTTACTACTTTTGCCGATTTTACCATTTTCGAAAGTAAAGGAACAGACCAAATGTAATGGTAATGTACATTGACCTTTTGTAGGTCAAATATCGATGTAAGGCCATGTTTATATTATAGCCTTTTGCAGGGTTAACCTTCTTAATGAGGATTTATTTGACGTATATGCAAAGGAATTGACATTTTAAACCCAGTGGGTTTGTTAAATCCGGTCATATATAAACGTCAGGTTAACCTTCTTTATGAGGATTTATAGTACGTTTATATATAACACTGGGTTTTAAATGTCAATTCCTTTGTGTATACGTCAAATAAATCCTCATTAAGAAGGTTAAGCCTGCGAAAGGCTATAATATAAACATGGCCTATGACCGGATTTAACAAACCCACTGGGTTTCAAATGTCATTTCCATTGCATATACGTCAAACAAATCCTCATAAAGAAGGTTAACCCTGCAAAAAACTATAATATAAACAGCATATTACTTGAAATATAAACAATGGGATTGACATTTGAATCCCAGTGGGTTTGTTAAATCCGGTTATATATAAACGTACTATAAATATCCGTCAGCCGAAGAATGTATTTCAAAGGCTAATACTACGTTTACATTTACGAAATCGAATGGATTGCAACTGTCAATTCCTTTTCGTATACGTCAAATGAAAACTCACCTGAAATCCATTGGATTTCATGTGACGTAAAAGCAATGGAATTGACAGTTGAAAGCGAGTGGATTTCGTAAATGTAAACGTACTATATATAACTGAGGCATTACGATAATTTTTTATATTTATATTATTTTATGCTTTTTTTAAGCAATGCGTGGATTCCATAGAATATTTTGCCTATAAAAACAAATTGTAAAGATTAACAAACGATAAAATTATTGGATAACAATTAATTTTCAAGTATTGACATATTGTCACTTTGCGAATCATTCAAACAAATCTGATCCCATTGAAAGGGATAGCAAAAAATTGGTTACCTGATGAATGACTATCTACTGTTAATGAATTAAACTGTCAAATAAATAATAGCTCATATTACTTGTATATTTCTTATCAGTACATATGTAATTTGTTTGTTTTTTTATTTATTTTTTTTTTACAGTATTGGCCAAATCCCAATGAATTTGATCCCGAACGTTTTTCAAGTGAAAACAAAAAACAACAGACCTCAATGACCTATATGCCCTTTGGAACCGGTCCTCACAATTGTATTGGTAGTCGTATTGGATTACTACAAACCAAATTAGGTTTGGTTCATTTCTTAAAGAATCATCGTGTTGAGATATGCAATAAAACACCAACATCTGAACAATTTGATCCCAAAGCTTTGGTATTACAATTCGAACAGGGTATTACGTTAAATGTAGTGCGTGACAAGCTCTATGAAAATGCTTGTATATAAAAATTAAGTTATATAATCTATTTAATAGTTGTATTTATAAATAATTACAATTATTGAGTTAACATGTTTAACTATAAAAGCTAAATATGTTGAAAACTTAATGTTATCTTATTGTTATTATAATCTTTTGTTTTCAATACTATAAATAAATCGAATTTATTATTTAATCCGTTGTATGTGTTTGATTGATAAGCGATGTTATTATCACTGTCATGACTTATGACATGATATGCATTATATGATGCACGTGCATTCCATTCCTATTTCAATTTCCAATTAGAAATTGCTAGCATGTGCAAAGTGATTTAAATAATAGCTGACGCATAAAATGATAGATTGTTTTATAATTGTAGTCAGAGATGTTAATGTTTTGATTTTTTGCGTTTTATATCCGACAAATGAATGTTCACAGATGGGAACATTGCACCTACATATCGACACCTCCAAATAATAGTATGCTAAGTCTAAAAAGTGAGTTTTGCAGGAGAAGCTCTCAAAGTTTGACAATTTTTTTGAACTTTAGTACTATGCTAAGTCAATATTTGTTTATAACTTCTGTTCGGATTGACCGATCATTACCAAAATTTGACAGAATTTAAGTTAAAGGACGTTCGACACCTCTAAATAATAGTTTGCTAATTCTGAAAAGCGAGTTTTGCAGGGCAAGCTCCAAAAGTTTGGAAATTTCTTTGACCTTCAGTACTATGCTAAGTAAATATTTGTTTATAAAGGCCTCGGCACATACGGCGCGTTGAGCGTTGTGCTACAACAACCACATGAAAACTTTAAGAACAAACTTGGCATCACTTACACATTTTTCATGTGGTTGTTGTTTTCAACGCGCAACGCGTCGCACAACGTACCGTATGTGCCGGGGGCTTAACTTCTGTTCGGATTGTCCGATCATTACCAAAATTTGACAGAATTTAAGTTAAAGGACGTTAAATATAAAAATGTAAAGAACTTGAAAACATGCTAAGCCGACTTAGCATACTATTGTTTGGAGGCGTCGATATGTATGTATATGTGTGGGAGTTTAGACACGCAACCCAAAAAATTATACGAAGTAACCTGTTTGTATTGTAGAAAAAGTCAATCATGCAAAAATATAACTGTTCTTAGAAAGAATACAAAAATGGATATTATTTTCACACAAAATACTCTATTTAAAAGGAATAATTCTTCATCCCCGCAGCTACATTCGAAAGAAGTTTGACTGTAGTTAATCTTAGGCTTGGTTTACATTTACGAAATCCACTCGATTTCAACTGTCAATTCCTTTGCGTATACGTCAAATGAAAACTCATCTGAAATCCACTGGATTGCATTTGACCATTAAGCAATGGAATTGTCAGTTGAAATCGAGTGGATTTCGCAAATCTAAACATACTATTACCCAGCAAAAAGTTTGCATCCGCGGATGCAGTTGAATCACTACAAGTGTACGGTAAATTTGCCGTTGGAGTACATTTTTTCCTATGAATTCACTTATGAATTGTACAAGAGAGCGCGCAGGTAGGATGCACTCCATTTTGCTTCTACAGCACACAGCTAGGATGCGCTCCATTTTCGATCCAAATCACGGCTTAAGATGCAGTGCTTTGGATTGAATTTGTATGCATTATTCGGATTGCATTTTTAATCAGGCTAAAGATGCAATTAAAATGCAAGCCATTGCAAAATATCCCAAAATATTACTTTTGTAAAACAAGAACACAAAGAACTTTATTATATACACACAAATTAAAAAAAGTTTCCATTAAATTCAATCACGTTTGCGCTTACTTCCTCTGTTCTCGATTTAATCCAAACGCATCTGATTTTCTTTTATCATCCTTAAGTTTTTTTATATTGCCTTCCCATCACTACTTAAGCTTTCGACATGGACTCCAACTCCATTCCATTAAAAATTTCCGTCTTGTGAATTACCGCAAAAATGTTCGCAACTTCAGTCATTTCTTTATTTTATAACAAATTCTTCGAAATATATACACTCTTGCTTATCTTTTGAAAAAATGTTTAGGGATCAACCAACTGTATTTGTTTTTTTTTTTTTTTTTTTTGTAGAGATCTCTACAGCAAGTGCTTATAAAATGTATCGAAAGGAGTGTATTTTTCATAACTCTGTTGGACTACATCGAACGATGTTGTGAAATCATAACTCCAATTGCACAACTGCCAAAATTTTTTGCTGGTAAGGTTATTATGCTTGGTTTACATTGGGCGTCGGTTTGTGATTTCGAAGGCGTTTCGTGATTTCGCTCGGAATCAAGCAAAATTTATCTTGATTTCGCATACAAAAAAGAAATCATCTTATTTCGTGATCTCAGCGAAATCAAAATCGAAATCACAGTACTCATGATATACAACCCTGTTTTTTGCATAAAAAGTACCAAAAGTTGCAACACTTTTCACGTATCACAATAAACAAGGTAGATGGTCAATTGCTGCAACAAAAATTTTAGTATCAGAATTTGTAAACAATTTGAAAAAATATTAAATTAATTTTATTTTAATTTATTTTAATTATCGTACTTTTTAATGGTAATGTTAGAAAAAAGAGCGAATCATCAAAAATTGCTTTCCCATACAAATTTCTTAAAAAATTCGGGAACGGAAAAATGACGGAAATTGCAAAAACTGCAGCAAAAATGCCATAATCAGCGTATCAGCCATCGTATTCAGATGCCAATAAACAGGCAGCTAGTTTCTACTAGGCCAAATTTTTATAGCAGAAAACAGGAGAAGAATGTGTTATTCAAAAAGAAGTACAAGTCTTGCTAGATTTCGGAGTACTGGAACGTATTTCTAGCACTAACCGGGAGTACTACTGCAAGTAGTAATATTTTGCAGGTTCTGAACACAACTTTTATCTATCAAAATTTATTATTATGATGTCTCAAGGATAAAAATCATTTTTTAGTTTTTCATTCGTTAGTATTATTTACAATTAATACGATATATAGATAATTTTACGATAATTTTCGAAATAAAGCATTAAAATTTTATTAAAATTTTAATATTTTCGGTTATTTTTGATGACTAATTCAATTTACAACAACTTTTTTGAAATTACATGTTCGATCAGCTGCGCATATGCATCTACCTTGAGTATTATGATATGTTTGAAATCAAGGAAAAAGTAATTAGGTCTGTACGATAACTCAAAAGTTTGTACAAATTTGTACAAACTTTTACAAAATGCTGTTCGATAACAAACTTGTTCAGTTAAAGAGAAATGATAATGCTTGCAAGTAGTTGCAAGAACTTGCAAAAAACATTTTACTTGCGAAGTTATCGAACAGGCCTATTGTAAACACCGGGGTGTATTTCAGGATTTCGTGAAATCCAGTGGATTTATTTTTGATGACTAATTCAATTTACAACAACTTTTTTGAAATTACATGTTCGATCAGCTGCGCATATGCATCTACCTTGAGTATTATGATATGTTTGAAATCAAGGAAAAAGTAATTAGGTCTGTACGATAACTCAAAAGTTTGTACAAATTTGTACAAACTTTTACAAAATGCTGTTCGATAACAAACTTGTTCAGTTAAAGAGAAATGATAAGTGCTTGCAAGTAGTTGCAAGAACTTGCAAAAAACATTTTACTTGCGAAGTTATCGAACAGGCCTATTGTAAACACCGGGGTGTATTTCAGGATTTCGTGAAATCCAGTGGATTTTGGAGCGTAAGTGTAAACTTGGCATAAGGGCCTGTTTCACTATGTCGAAAGAAAATGATTGCGAACGAAAAACACCTGAACTTTGGTTTTCATGGCAATATTGAATTTGTGTTTGCTTTAAAACAACTACAACATTGAAAAATCATACACGAATTTAGCTGTTTTTCTTTCGTTTTCATTTTCGTTCGACATATGTATGGTCTGTTCCAGAACTGCAAAAATCTAACAGAACAATAAATGCTCTGTTTCAGAACCTGCAAGAAGCTACTAATTTTTACTACGATAACATTTTTTTCCTTTATGTTATCGACAAAAATAGTAAAAATTAGTAGATTCTTGCAGTACTGGAACAGACTACTTATAGCTCTGTTCCAGAACTAAAAAGTTTGTACAATGTTTACCACTTTTACAGATTTTGCGTTCCCGTATGCTTGGTTTACATTTACGAAATCCACTCGATTTCAACTGTCAATTCCATTGACTAAACGTCAAATGAAATCAAATGGATTTCAAATGAGTTTTCATTTGACGTATACGCAAAGGAATTGACAGTTGAAATCGACTGGATTTCGTAAATGTAAACCAAGCATCATACAAAATTTATATGAACATCGTTTACAACTTTTACCACTTTATAAAGTACGGGAACAGGCCATATGTCTGTTCCAGAACCCGCAAGAATCTACAATTTTTCCTTTACGTTATCGGAAAAAAAAAATAGTAAAAATTAGTAGATTCTTGCAGTTCTGGAACAGATCAAATAAAACAGACTGTTACAGTACGTTTCGACTATACTTGATTTAGCAAATCCAATGGATTTCAGTTGTCATTTTCATAGAGTATCTGTCAAATAAATGGATATAATGCACTTAATCCTGGGACACTAAAAATGGAGAGCCTGCTATGAAGAATCCTAAGATATGTCAGCTACTAGCATCGTATTGCTCCTGTAATGATAAAAATCTACTCCGTTGGAAAAAAACTTCACAGAAACTCTCATTGTGTTGACACTTTTGTAAAGGTAAAAATAGCGAAAAACAGTTAAAATTACTTTCTCCTATAATTTATCAAAAGTAAAGGAACTGACCAAATAAAGTCCTCGACGCTGTCGCTAAAGTTCCTTGTCATATTTGCTCCTTCATCTCAGCCCTCTCCCAATAATTCAAAATTTTCACATTTCAAAATAGCTATTAATAAGACGTAGAAAAGTAATAGCTTGTTTACATTACGAAATCGAGTCGATTTCAAACTGTCAATTCCTTTGTGTATACGTCAAATGAAAACTTATATGAAATCAATTCGATTTCATTTGACGTTTGAGCAAAGGAATTGACAGTTTGAAATCGACTCGATTTCGTAATGTAAACCAGCTATAAGAAATTTATCCCAAAAACTCAATAACACACTGAAATCTGAAGATAATCGTGAGATTGCATTAAAACAGAGATTGCATGTTACAATCAATTTCAAAGTTGTTACAATTTCTACTTTTTTTACTATTGTATAATTTCGCGAAATGACAATTACATACACCTCAAAGGGAAAATCAGAATCTTAAATGTTCACTAGACACGTTACAATGATCAATCAGAAAGTTATCTTTGATTTTATCGGAAGTTCTATTCGCTGTACAACAAGTAAGTTCAGTCTGAGGATGAAAAGCCAAATTAATTCTTAAGTGAAACAAATCAATAACAGGATAAACACTTTCTCCCTCACACTTAATATGTTTTACGATCTTCGAATATAATAAAACGAAACTGATATGAAAAACATCAAATAACTTTGGTGAATATCCATCCACAACAAGTGTATAATTCATTTAAAAATTCAATTATATCCAAAGCAAGGTGTTTATTATGTAATTAATAAAAAAACCCTCTATTTCACTTTACAGATCCTCTAAAATATGTATCTGATTATTGCTACGCTACTCTTCATAATCATTCTTTTACACCTACTTATGGCTCATTTCAAATATAAGCTGGATTACTGGAAAAGATGTAGAATTCCGTACGTCGAACCGGTACCATTGGTTGGAAATCTGAAAGATTTGTTCTTCACGAGAATTGGTTTCGGAGAACTTTTTCAAAAACTCTATGAAGATGAACAATTGAAAGCGGCACAAGTTGGAGGTATATTTTTACTACATCAGCCTGCATTGATATTACGTGATGCTGATTTAATAAAATCAGTTTTAATTAAAAATTTTCATAAATTTCAAAATCGTTATGAGGCAGCAGATCCTTATCATGATGCAATGGGATCTCTGACACTGCCGTTATCCAAATATCATATATGGTGGGGATGTCGTAAGAAAATTTCGGAAATTTTTACCTCAGGCAAAATTAAACTACGAATGTATCCACTTATGCTGGAAGTGGTGAATGAATTGGAGTTTTATTTACAGAAAAAGTTAAAAGAATCGAGAGAAGATGACGAAAGCGGAAATGTAATTGAAGTAAAGGAAATGTTTTCCCTATTTACCACAGATCTCACATCGATTTTACATTATGGCGTGTATGCAAAAGGCCTCAGCCAGGGGCACTCAGATTTAAGACAGCAAACATTGGATCTTTTTAATATTGATTTCTTCAGGCTTTTGCATTTTTTCGTTATCTTCTTTTGTCCGCATCTAACAACTGTGTTTCGTGCCAAGGTATTTAGCCGACCTTATACAGCATTCATGCGCAAATTCACTACCTCTATATGCAAGATGAGATCTCAGCATATGCCATCAAATTCTCAGGGAGATTTAGTTGACGTTTTACTGAAATTCAAAGCAGAAAATAAACAGGAGCCCCTACATTATACACAACATAAGGATTTCGTGGCTTCCCAAGTGGCCATATTTTTATTGGCAGGATTTGAAACTTCATCGTCGGTTTTGGGATTTACACTCTACGAACTAGCGAAGCAACCTGATATTCAAGCAAAATTAAGAAGGGAATTGAAAGAAGCTTTCCGCCTGAAAAGTTCACTTTCTTATGAAGAACTTCAAGCCCTACCCTATTTACAAATGGTATTGTGTGAGGGTTTGAGAATGTACCCCGCTGCTGCTTTTATTAATCGGGAGTGCACTGCAGCAGCAGGATTTCAACTGACCTCCGATTTGTTTATACCCCACGGAATGCCTGTTTATGTATCTATTTTGGGTTTGCACCGCGATCCAAAGGTTAGTTTATTTTTATTAAAAATCTTTATGATATTGAGATGGTATTTAATTTTATTCTTCTAGTTTTGGCCTGAACCGGAAAGTTTCAATCCAGAGCGTTTTTCTTCTACCTCGGGAAATATTAACCCAATCGTTTACCAACCTTTTGGCCTTGGACCTCATTCTTGTATTGGCAGCCGTTTAGGTCTGTTACAAGTTAAGCTTGCTTTGGCTCATACTCTGAGACTTTATCGTGTTCAAACCTGTTCACGTACTGTGAACAAAATTAAATTTGATCCTAAATCGTTTATGTTACAGGCCAAAGGTGGCATATATTTGAGATTCATCAGAGATGAATAATTAAAAGCAATTAAACTAAAACTATGAAAATAATGGCTGTGGAAATGTTTAGAATAATTTTCAATCAAAAAAGATTTTCAAAAATAAAATCAAGAAATTGAAAAGTGTGTAAATTGTGTTTTGTGTTGTAAACACGCGTTTGATATTACGATGATTATGTGCATTATCTCGATTTACCTGCATGTATTGAATGAAGAGGTCAAGGTCATGTCACACAGGCACCTAAAATCTTAATTACCCTCGACCTAAAAAACGTTTTATGATATTCAATAATAGGTCTGTCTGGTTACCCTAAAATTTGTAACAATTTGTACCAACTGTTACTGGAAGTCGTCTGTTAACACAAAAAACCAGCAAAAGAGAGCGATTTGAGAGAGACATTTTGACAGTTCTTTCACTGAGAGTTTGCAAATTCTTGCTGGACAAATTTCTTCTAGCAAGCACTAGCAATGCTTCTTCTTCCTGAAAACAGTCAATCATCTGTTTTTAGTTCTTTGTTGATTTATGTTTGTGAACATTAAAAACAATTGTATTGTGCAAATACCATAGTCTAATTGTATTGTTTTATGGAGAACAAATTTGTAAAGTGGAAAAATACTTTTTTGTTTCATTTTCTTATTTATTTTTAATAAAATACAACGTGTTTGCTTCCTTTATTGGCGGACAAACTGTTCTGTTTTGGCACGCCATCTGATTGCTTGCTGGTTTTTGCTGGGAAGGTGCCTGTTTGCTTTTTACAATTTTCTAGCAAAAGAGAATAAAAACCACTTACTCTCTGAGAAAGTTCTTGCTGGACAATTCTTGCTAGGAAAGTAACCAGACAGACTTAAGCGCTCGGCACATACGGTGCGTTGAGCGTCGCACTACAACAACCACTTACACTTTTTTCATGTGGTTGTTGTAACGCAACGCACAACGCACCGTATGTGCCGAGCGCTTTAGAGGTAAATTGGGTTTAAGTTAGACTTGTGTCTTTCAAGAACGAACCGGTTCAAAGGAACGACTCCGTGAAAAGAACGAACGGATCCGTAACCAGCACAATTTTTTATATCGTTCATTTAGATCCCTGATGGCCAAGACATTGCTGCTTACAAAATTAGCAGCAGAACCATCACCATTAGTTTCATTTATTGAGCCTTTCATTTACAAACGTTATTATTAGATAGAGTTGTTACGATATTATAGCTTCGTTCCAGAACTAAAAAGTTTTTACACATTTAACACATTTTGAACATTTTTCCGCGAAATGCGTTCCCGTACACCAAAAAAGTTGCAAAATGTTCAGTTCTCTTTGAACAAAAATGGCGCTGAATGGCTCTCTCTTTAGAAACTTTTTGCACGACAAATTTGAGCGAGCAAAAATGTGCAACATGTTTGCCGGCTTCCGATTGGCTGGAACGTCGACTTTGACTTTTGTTCCAGTTTTTTTTGACGTTTCTGTCATTTTTCCGTTCCCGTACATTTTGGAAAAATGTGTACGTTGAATTTTTGACGATTGTCTCTTTTGCACATTTACCATTAAAAAAGTACTGGAACGGAGCTTATGTAAAACTTAAGATTATAATTAGTTTTACAAACTCACGCAATCTGCGTTAGGGCTAGCATCACAAATTTGCACACACAAAACCATCAATGACTCGGTTATGGGTACTTTACACGATATGTTTTTTACATATGGGTTGTCACTTTGCATATACATTTTGTATTTAAAAAGTGACAACCCATATGTTAAAAACATATCGTGTAAAGTACCCATTAGCTACAATCAGTTCAGTAAATCAATGGCTCATATGGTTCATCTCGTTCTTTTAACTCCTCTGGTTCTTTTTGCTTTTTCGTTCAAAACAATCAACACCACCATTTTTTGCACCGACAAACTCACACAAGCTGCGTCAGCGCTAGCATCACAAATTTGCACACAAAAAACAATCAATGAATGATTCAGTTTGCTCCTCTCGTTCATTTCATTCAGTGGCTCATATCGCTTCGTTTGGACGAAAAAGAACCAACGAACGATGTGAACGACCCGGATCTTTTTGGTGAACGGAAGGAAAAAGATCGATCCGCTCAATGAAGGAGATTGCCCAACTGTAGTTTAAGTATCACGACAACGACCGTATACCTAAAGCGCTCGGCACATACGGTGCTTTGTGCGTTGCGTTACAACAACCACATGAAAAAAGTGTAAGTGAAGCCAAGTTTTTTGAAAAACAACAATATGGCTGATGCATTAAAGTTAAACATAATTTAACTGTTTTGGGACAACGCGTCACTAAACGGACCGTATGTGCCGAGGGCTTTAGTCCCGGTCCACACTAGTGTGAATTTCATTAAAAAATTCATAAAATTAGGTGTTCTTAGAAAGAATTCCTTACTACAGCAATATTATGATTTTACTCTACTATGGAACTCGATCTAGAAACGCATAATTTCATATTTTTTCAATGAATTCGCTCTAGTGCGGGCCGCGACTAAAGGGCCAAATACATTCAGTTCGTTGAGTGTTGTTTTAAACGCATTTTACACTTGAATTTAAAACAGGTGCTTTTGGAATTTACCTAATTTATTTGACAGAATTGACGCATGTTTTATAAAACATGTTAAGCTGAAACACATCCAACGTTTGAGTAAAGGTTTGTAACATTTCTGGTAAAAGAATAAAGGAAAATTGAAACTTGGCAGCATTCTGTCTTTTATTCTTCTACCAGAAGTGTCACAAAACTTTACTCAAACGTTGGATGTGTTTTCAGCAGTGTACAGAAATATGCCTCTTTTAAATTGTAAGTAGCCGGCCTTCGGCAGTTGATTTAAGACTTTCTGTTATAGCTCATTTAGACTAGTCATAAATCCTTGGCTGGATTTAATAAATCCAGTACAAATCTCATTGCATTTAGATATAAGCTTCGTTCCAGTACTATTTAATGATAAAAGTGTCAAAAGAGCAATCTGTTGAAAATGAGTCCAACACACACATTTTTCCAAAATGTACGGGAACGGAAAAAAGGCAGAAACGTCAAAAAAACTGGAACAAATGTCAAAGTCGGCGCGTCAGCCAATCGGAAGCCGGCAAACATGTTGCACATTTTTTCTCACTCAAATTTGTCGTGTCAAAAGTATCTAAAGAGAGAGCCATTCAGCGCCATTTTTGTTCAAAGAGAAGTGATCATTTTGCAACTTTTTTGGTGTACGGGAACGCATTTCGGGGAAAAATGTTGAAAATGTGTTAAATGTGTAAAAACTTTTTAGTTCTGGAACGAAGCATTTTGGAGGATTTAAATGACAGTCAGCATGGTACAAATGCACAGGTAGCCGCATCGGCAATTGTTGGTAACATAAAATGTCAAAATTTGACATCAATTCAATGCAATTGACACATTATGTTAACATCAGCTGGCTTGATAATGCTACCTGTATTATTGTACCATGGCAGTCAGCTGATTTTTGTTCGCAGCACATTTACCAAGGTAGATGCATCAGCCCATCTGATCGAATTAGAAACGTCAAAAGATTTTTTTGTAAATTGAATTCGTCCTAAAAAACATACGTCAAATTACAAATTTATTGTTTAATACTGAAAATGTTAGCACATTATGCTACTACCCAGCAAAAAAGTTTGGAAGTAGTGCAATGCAGAGTTAGGATTTCAATACATCTTTCGATACATTTTAGAAGAACTCGCTTAAAGATCCTTAGCCAAGCAAACCAATTTTTTGATCCCTACAGTCGCAGTCTTTTTTTCCAAGATCTATTTAACAGGTCACGTAAGTAGCACAAATACAACTCTGTTTTGGCCAAAAATTCTTCAATATGTCAAAATATTTGTTTACGTTTTCATACAATTTATTCACAATAACAAAAAATTTGACAGAGTGAAACCAATCAGCTGGCCGTTTTACGCCACCTTATTATTTCATCATGTTTTTTTCTGAACACAAGAAAGAGTTTCTAAAATTATAAGAATTTGTTTTTAAAAACAAAGAAATACAAACTAAAGATACGAACATTGCTGTAATTCACAAGACGAAAATTATTTTTGAAGTGGAGTTGGAGTTTTTTTGGGAATCTGAATTGGAGTTGGAGGAAAAATGAGAAACCATTTGGATGATGAAGCAATATCAGTTGCGGTGTCATAAAAAGCAGAGCAAAGGAAGTAAACTCAGTTACGATCAAATTTATTGGAGAGTTTTTATAATTTGTGTTAATGTAATAAAGTTAATATTTTTTAAACGAATAAGCAATGTATTTTATCTATTTTGGGATATTTGCAATGGCTTGCATTTCATAGCATCTTTAGACTGCATTTAAATTCAATCAAAAACACTACATCAAAGGCTGTGATTTGGATCGAAAATGGAGTGCATCCTAGCTGTGTTCCGTGGAAGCAAAATGGAGTGCATTCTAGCTGCGCGCTCTCTTGTAAAATTCATAGGTGAATTCATAGAAAAAGATGTACTCCAGCGGCAATTGTTCTAGTGATTTAACTGCATCCGTGGATGCAAACTTTTTGCTGGGTAATGCTAACTAAAGAGCAAATAAAGAATTATTCTATCGCAGTTTGCCCATCTAAAATAAATAAACTAATTATTTTATCGTTTAGAAATCGTAAATATTAGTCTGGGTTGATTAAAATCAACTTTGTACATCAAAACAAATTTAATTTTTCCGGCTTGTTTACTAATTTTTACATTTTTGGTCTGTTCCTTTACTAAATGGTAAAACCGGAAAAAGTAGTAAAAGTTGTAAACTCTTCCCATATGAATTGTATGGTGTTCGAAGTAAAGGAACGCTTTTCGAGTAAAAAGTGGTAAAACTTGAAGATTCTTGCACGTAAAGGAACAGAGCTTTTAAATTATTTCTAGTGTAGTAATTCACCGATGCATCTACCTTGTTTCTTGTGCCAGCTTGTAACTTTTTGCATTTTCTAGCAACATGTTGCATAAAACAGAGTTGTAAACGAGGATTTATAGCTCATTTAGACTAGCCATAAATCCTCGACTGGATTTAATAAATCCAGTACAAATCTCATTGCATTTAGATATACATTTTGGAGGATTTAAATGGCAGTCAGCTGATTTTTGTTCCTAGCACAATTACCAAGGTAGATGCATCAGCCCATCTGAACGAATGTGAAACGTGAAAGAATTTTTTGTAAATTAAATTCGACTCAAAAAACATACGTCAAATTACAAATGTATTGTTTAATACTGAAAATGTTAGCACATTATGCTACTAATGCTAACTAAATAGCAAATAAATTATTATTTTATCGCAGTTTGCCCATCTAAAATAAATAAACGAATTATTTTATCGTTTAGACATCATAAATATTAGTCTTGGTTGATTAAAATCAACTTTGTACATCAAAACAAATTTAATTTTTCCGTCTTGTTTACAAATTTTTACATTTTAAATTATTTTTAGTGTAGCAATTCACCGATGCATCTACCTTGTTTCTTGTGCCAGCTTGCAACTTTTTGTATTTTCTAGCAACATGTTGCTAAAAACAGAGTTGTATACGAGGATTTATGCCAGATTTAAAACAAATCCACTCAATAGGAGGATTTATTTTTGTATGGGAAATCTGGTAGATTTTGGCTGGATTTAGCAAATAAAACCTGATAATGTGCTAAATCCGGCTAATGTTGTCATATCTAAATGACATATTATGCCGGATTTGAAACAAGTCCACTCAATACGAGGATTTATTTTTGTATGGGAAATCTGGTAGATTTTGGGTGGATTTAGCAAATAAAACCTGATAATGTGCTAAATCCGGCTAATGAAGTCATATCTAAATGGACTATTAGGGGTTTCCGGAATTTTCAAGGCCTATATCTCAGGAAGTATACATTTCCGGGACAAAAAATATATATAATTGCAATCAGAATAGAAAGGGCTACCTGTGGTGAAAATGTGTTATTTCTACCTTAGGTGCCGCTAAAGTAAATTTATGCCACATTACGTTTCATATACACCACTAAATTGGATTGATAACTATTAAAAAATACTAAAATACTACATTTGGTTTGTTCTTTTACTCTTGAAAATGGTAAAACCGGCAAAAGTATTAAAAGTTGTATACTGCTCCCATATGAATTGTTTGGTGTATGAAGTAAAGGAACGCTTTTCGAGTAAAAAGTAGTAAAACTTGAAGATTCTTGCACGTAAAGAAGCAGAGCTATTGATTAAAAAAATTAATTTTCATATTTACATACAACGCCATCTATAATTCCTACCCAGCACATGACACATGCACCTTCTTTGTGAACTACAACCAACTTCAGCTTGTTTAAACAAAAAGGGCGCCATATTTTGACATTTAAAGACAAAAGATAAAAACCACCACCATCTTTATAATTGCCGATCTCACTGTGTATTGCCGAAAATATAACGTTCGAATCGAATCCCAACAGATGAAAGCGTCAGTCGCGTGAGTAAACGATCAAAAATCAGATATACAAAAACGTTCGAATATTTTGTGACTAATTTATTAAAATACTACCCATTGTGAAAATGTCTAACGCTTCTGTCAAGAAAGTCTTCATCCAGATCGAGTCGGCGGCAGAACAGCAGGAAAATCTGAAAAATCAAAGAAAAACCCTGAAAGTTTTGCAAGGGGTAGCCACCGATAAGGAGAATTTGACTGGACGTCCACAAATTGACAAGCTGAGTCGCCTTAAAGCAGCAACCGAGACCACATTGTCTGGCAGCACAGACTATGCGAAACGTAAGAAGATCGAAACACGAGTTGCAGAGACTCAAACGAGTCCCAGTAAATCAACAACAAAAGACAACGAAACGACGACGTCGAAGAAGATTACCGCAGAAGACCTAACCGGTGAAGCAAAACCCAGTGAAACATATTGGGAACGTTTGGCTGAGAAACGTCGTGAAGCCTTGGAGCAAAGTCTTGAAGAAAATCATCGCCTCTATGAACGTATTGAAGGTTTGGAGGAGGAGCTAAATACCTCACGTCAACAATTGGAGGAAGCCAAACACTTGGTCTCTGTACTCACTGAAATGTTAAATGAAGTCGAAGGCGAAGAAGAAGGAGTGGAAATTGAAGAGAAAGATCAAACAGAATCGAATGAAGACAATTCCTCAGATGATTCCAATGACGCAACACCGACCAAAGGGGATAACTAATACGTGGGGTCTTTGCAAGCAGCTAGCTCTAGGCAAATATTCCACTACTTTATTCTCGTAAATACCACACACAAAGACTTAGAGGAAAGTGAGTAAAACTGGCTTAGTTGTTCACCTAACCTTCTATATGTATTTCCAAACAAACAAAATTTCCTTAATGTTTAGAAGCGAGGTTTTTTAATGCTATGTATTTTTGATTTTATATTTAATGTTAAATTACTTTTAAAACTATTGTCACAAATGGCATTGGGACATAGCCCAGTTTACTTTTGCTTTACCACCCGCCCACCAAGCTCCTAATGCCATAGATTTAAGTTTAGCTATTTTTTTTATTGTTTTAAGATTATCGAATATCAGTTTGTAATCAAAATAATCTATCAATTGTCAATTAACAGAGCATAGGCCATTTAAGGATTACGGACCAATATTTTTTCTCAATTTGTTGCATATACTTGAAGAATCACAATTAGTTGTAAGTTATTTTTTTTCTGTCAAAAGCAACCAATAATGTATTAGACAAAAACAACAAATATCTTGTGTTATACTATTTTATCTATCTCCTACTACCAATGAATCCATTGTTATGAAAAACCATTGAATTTTTTTATAATCGTATAGAAATATTTTAATTAAAATTATTTTAATAACAAAGAAAAAGTGTATTGTTTGTTGTTCTTTTTGAATGGGGTAGCCTAACCAGCTGCAGTACAATTATTTTGGGAATAATGGGGTTCATATGTCTGTTTTGCACTTTGAGGTTGTACGTTTATTTTCTTAAACATTCCCTGAAACATGACTTCGAAGTTGTAAGAAACCTAAAGACGGAAAATTGTTCAATTTTCAACCACCTTTCTTTCTTGGAAATGCAGTAAATGATGACTTCCAACAAAAAAAAGTTACTCAGGTAGATTGTTGCAATTGAATCAAAGAATAATGATGGGAATGTTGTGCCACCACCACGTAAAACGTTTGAAATTACGTGGCATTAATTAAACAAAGGATGCACGTTCAAAATTTATTTTAAACATGACTTGAAATTTTAGAAAACATATTTATTATTCTACCTATTGTAAAGGTTAATGAATTGAGAGATCAAAGAGGTGGCTGCCACTGCCATAAAAGTATCTAATAAAGATAAGTAAACTACAAACAGCTCAAATCTTGTCTTGTATAGAATTTGAATAACAGAATATAGAATTAGATCCAAAAAGGACAAAATCATTAAATATTAACCTACATCGTAATGCGGAATGGTTTTGTGCCACAATGACAAACTGATTTTGTTGTTGTATCAGCCTTATATTAGGCTGGCTTCCGAAACGTCATAAAAGCACCCATAGAAGCACCCTTTTTTCAGAAATGGTCTTTAGATGCATCCTTTCTTTCAGAAATGGTCTTTAGATGCATTCTTTCTTTCAGAAAGGGTCAATAGAAGCACCCTTTCTTTTTGAAAGGGTCTATAGAAGCACCCTTTCTTTCAGAAAAGGTCTTTCATAAAGGGTCTAGAATTCCTCGCTGAGGAAGGCACGCATGAGAACAACCCCCACAAAACTCAATGCTTCCTTCGACTCATCAATGCAGACCTTTCTTTCAGAAAGGGTCTATAGAAGCACCCTTTCTTAAGAAGGGTCTATAGAAGCACCCTTTCTTTAAGAAGGGTCTATAGAAGCACCCTTTCTTTAAGAAGGGTCTATAGAAGCACCCTTTCTTTAAGAAGGGTCTATAGAAGCACCCTTTCTTTAAGAAGGGTCTATAGAAGAACCCTTTCTTTAAGAAGGGTCTATAGAAGCACCCTTTCTTTAAGAAGGGTCTATAGAAGCACCCTTTCTTTCAGAAAGGGTCTATAGAAGCACACTTTCTTTCAGAAGGGTCTATAGAAGCACCCTTTCTTTCAGAAAGGGTCTATAGAAGCACCCCTTCTTTCAGAAAAGGTCTATAGAAGCACGCTTTCTTTCAGAAAAGGTCTATAGAAGCACCCTTTCTTTCAGAAAAGGTCTATAGAAGCACCCTTTCTTTCAGAAAGGGTTTATAGAAGCACCCTTTCTTTCAGAAAAGGTCTATAGAAGCACCCTTTCTCTCAGAAAGGGTCTATAGAAGCACCCTTTCTCTCAGAAAGGGTCTATAGAAGCACCCTTTCTCTCAGAAAGGGTCTATAGAAGCACTCTTTCTCTCAGAAAGGGTCTATAGAAGCACCCTTTTTTTCAGAAAGGGTCTATAGAAGCACCCTTTTTTTCAGAAAGGGTCTATAGAAGCACCCTTTTTTTCAGAAAGGGTCTATAGAAGCACCCTTTTTTCAGAAAGGGTCTATAGAAGCACCCTTTTTCAGAAAGGGTCTATAGAAGCAACATTTTTTTCAGAAAGGGTCTATAGAAGCACCCTTTTTTCAGAAAGGGTTATAGAAGCACCCTTTTTTCAGAAAGGGTTATAGAAGCAACATTTCTTTCAGAAAGGGTCTATAGAAGCACCCTTTTTTCAGAAAGGGTCTATAGAAGCACCCTTTCTTTCAGAAAGGGTCTATAGAAGCAACATTTCTTTCAGAAAGGGTCTATAGAAGCACCCTTTCTTTCAGAAAGGGTCTATAGAAGCACCCTTTCTTTCAGAAAGTGTCTATAGAAGCACCCTTTCTTTCAAAAAGGGTCTATAGAAGCACCCTTTCTTTCAGAAAGGGTCTATAGAAGCACCCTTTCTTTCAGAAAAGGTCTATAGAAGCACCCTTTCTTTCAGAAAAGGTCTATAGAAGCACCCTTTCTTTCAGAAAAGGTCTATAGAAGCACCCTTTCTTTCAGAAATGGTCTATAGAAGCACCCTTTCTTTCAGAAAAGGTCTATAGAAGCACCCTTTCTTTCAGAAAAGGTCTATAGAAACACCCTTTCTTTCAGAAAAAGGTCTATAGAAGCACCCTTTCTTTCAGAAAAGGTCTATAGAAACACCCTTTCTTTCAGAAAAGGTCTATAGAAGCACCCTTTCTTTCAGAAAAGGTCTATAGAAGCACCCTTTCTTTCTGAAATGGTCTATAGAAGCACCCTTTTTTCAGAAAAGGTATATAGAAGCACCCTATCTTTCAGAAAAGTTCTACAGAAGCACCCTTTCTTTCAGAAAAGGTCTATAGAAGCACTCTTTCTTTCAGAAAGGGTCTATAGAAGCACCCTTTCTTTCAGAAAAGGTCTATAGAAGCACCCTTTCTCTCAGAAAGGGTCTATAGAAGCACCCTTTTTTTCAGAAAGGGTCTATAGAAGCACCTTTTTTTCAGAAAGGGTCTATAGAAGCAACATTTTTTCAGAAAGGGTCTATAGAAGCACCCTTTTTTCAGAAAGGGTATATAGAAGCACCCTATCTTTCAGAAAAGTTCTACAGAAGCACCCTTTCTTTCAGAAAAGGTCTATAGAAGCACTCTTTCTTTCAGAAAGGGTCTATAGAAGCACCCTTTCTTTCAGAAAAGGTCTATAGAAGCACCCTTTCTTTCAGAAAAGGTCTATAGAAGCACCCTTTCTCTCAGAAAGGGTCTATAGAAGCACCCTTTTTTCAGAAAGGGTCTATAGAAGCACCTTTTTTTCAGAAAGGGTCTATAGAAGCAACATTTTTTCAGAAAGGGTCTATAGAAGCACCCTTTTTTCAGAAAGGGTTATAGAAGCAACATTTCTTTCAGAAAGGGTTTTCAGAGAGGGTCTATAGAAGCACCCTTTCTCTCAGAAAGGGTCTATAGAAGCACCCTTTTTTCAGAAAGGGTCTATAGAAGCAACATTTCTTTCAGAAAGGGTCTATAGAAGCACCCTTTCTTTCAAAAAGGGTCTATAGAAGCACCCTTTCTTTCAGAAAGGGTCGATAGAAGCACCCTATCTTTCAGAAAGATTCTATAGAAGCACCCTTTCTTTCCGAAGGGTCTATAGAAACACCCTTTTTTCAGTAGTTGGAATTCTGTAACAACAAAAATAAAGTTATCGCTATGTCCTACCGATATAAATTGTCCGACTCCGGCTAGGAATCCCTTTCTAATAGAATTCGTTCAGCACGTTTTCTGTGAAGATTCCATTGAACTTAAGTACGTCATGGAATGCCTTAATTTGACAAATTTTCACGTATTTATTATAAAATGTATTAATTGTTCTGTCTATCACCTTGGTCACGCAATCTTCTAGGTCAAGCACTTTGCTTAATTCTAAAATTAAAATAATTAAAAATGTATGTTCTACACGCAAGACTACGTAAAAAATGTGGTCAACACTATACTTACGTTTTGAAATAACCCAACACCTTAATTAGATAATTGGTTTTTCGATTATTGACTTTGATATATGACTTGAAAGATTTGATCTTGTTGTCAAATTATTTACATGAAACGCCAAAATTTTCATCTGTATTTTGAAAAATAATATTTTATTTGAGACAAAAAATATCTTACAAATATAAATTCCCATATTTTATACCTTTTTTTGTAAATTCACATTTTAAATCTCATCATATTATTTTTGTTTAATTACCCCACCATATGTTTTGAATCGTCGTTAATGATCTTGGAAGCCACATTTAACAAACTTCTCTTCAATGTCTTTGATGCGACAGCGAACTTCAGGTGCGGAATCTTTTTGAAATTTGGCGAGATTTTCATCAAAGTTTTGTTTAATTAATGTTAGATTTTTCATGTCCTTAACATCGCTAAGGCGTTTTATTAGAATTAAGACAATGGTGAGAGCCTCTTTTCGCAAGCCTGTATGGGGTATGCCTAAAAAGAAAGAATGGAGGATTAAAATAAACAGCAACGTTTAGGATTAAAAGCTGAACATTTCAATGAAGCAAACGAGCCAGCGTTTTCGGCAGAAAGGGGGGAGAAAACTGTCCATTTTCCTCAATTCTCTTCCCTACCACCAAACATTGTTTTCATTTATTTTTGTTTTGCTACTCACCTGCCGCATAACTAACAGCCGACAAAACACTTTCACAAATTTTCGGCACAACAACATCCCTTTCCATTTCATTGTCCACTTTAGCCTTCTTTTCTTTGTTGCCAGCCGAGTCATCTTTAACATCTTCCTGGATGCCCAAAATATGTAAACGTTCTGTGTATTTTGCCAATGCAACAAGCAGACTAACTTGTACTGGCCTTGTATTATCCACCAATATTGTTGAGCAACGTTCAGCAAAGAGTATTTGATATTTCGCCTGAGTATCAGCAGAATTACGTGGCCATGCCTTGCCCAAAGTTTCACATACCACCTCTTTCAGTTTATTTAAAATTGTGGCCCTTTTGTTACGCTCATCTGTCGTCAGGTCTTCTTCCTTATCATCATCACCATCATCATCTGAGGTAGATAATTTACGCAATGCCTTTTTATCTAAGATTTTCCAAAGCATATTATAGACTTCTTCAAAACGATCAACTTCCAAATCTTCAAGAATATCACCCAAACAGGGTAAAACAAGAGTTCTGTATTGGGGCTCTTCTTTGCGACATTCCTTCATGGCTGCCTCAACAATACGTTCACAAATTTCATGTTTATGATCGAGGCCCTTGCAAAGGGCAGCTAATGCCTGCAAGAGACGTTCCTTTCCTTGAAATGTACGTCCCTGAAGACCAGTAATAAGTAAATTTATCAGTTGTAGACGATCTTTTTCTTCTAATGTGTCCCGTAAACGTTTTGCTATGGTCTGTATAGCATTGGCTGCCTGCGCCTTTCTAGACCAACTGGCATCATTTAGCGACTTCTCTAGCTTGGGTACAATAACATTAAGATTCATACGTATACCAGCATCACCGGGACTAACTTCATTCCATAAATCACGCCATGATTCAATGTTTGACTTGTTATCTTCATTCTGTTCTTCATGCATGGCAAAGAAGATCAGTGGCAAGGCACTGTCCAAGTAGTCTTTGATTAATTCATTGTGACGTTTGTTGATTGATTGGAGGACTTGTAAAACTGCCGAACGATGCGAGGCATTTTCCATATATAATTCATCAAGTTTAAGGAATAAATTGCGTATGGATTGTTCCTGAAAAGGAAGGAATAGGTGTAACTTAGTTAAGTTTCTCGAATAAAAGTAAAGAATATTAGACAATTGGGTCTTTTATAGAAAAGAAAACAGTGGGTCTTCTATAGAAAAGAAGAACATTGGGTATTCTATAGAAAAGGAGATCGTTGGAATAGAAGACCATGGGGTCTTCTATAGAATAGAATAAAAACCCAGACCATTGGAATAGAAGACCATTGGGTATTCTATAGAATAGAATAAAAACCCTCTATGTTTGTTTGAGTCTTATGTAGAATATATTACCTCTGGTATTATATAGAATAGAAATACCTATTTTATACAATAATCGAAGACCCCCTTGAGTTCTTAATACAATAAACAATTGTCTTGTCTTACCTTAGCAATTCCTATTAGATGACCAATAGCACTGGCATAATATTTTCGAACGGTGGCATTGCGATCCTTAAGGCCGACAAAAGAGGCACCCAAATATTTGCCAACCAATGGAGTCATTTCGTTACTCAGACGAATGCTTATCTAGAATTAAAAAATCATTGGCTCAGATTCCTAATACAGAAAAATAGTTGCATCATCTTACCAGGCATATAAAATGGGCACAGGCAATTTTGGTGCCCAAATTGACGGTAGTTTTTACAAGATCCAAAACGGCAGGGGTCATTTTCTCCAATGACTCATAGTCTATGAAACGGATGCACTATTTAAAAGGTAAGCCATCATTAATCAATTGATAGGATAATGTGAGATGGAATAGTAGTTTACCTTTGATGTTGTCTCTGTGGTATGGTGCGATTTGGCGGCTTCTGCCCTTATGGAATCAACCCTTTCTTGGGCATCATGATCAGCACCCAATCTTGTTGAAAGATAGGACAATTTCGAAGACTCCAATTCACCAGTGGCCTTTAGAAGGCAGGGTATTAAAGATGGCAGATGCGGTGCAATTAAGGCTCCCGATGAATCAATCATTTCCGAAATAGTTTTAATGCTAATCTTGCGGATATCAGCAACCACGTGGGTTACACCAGTTTCCAACAGGAAGGGTAATATGGAGGAGGCCACAGCAGAGCCGGATTTTCCATGTTCGGAAGAGGCGGCAGTGACACAGAGCTGAAAATGGATATAAAAATATTTATAAATGTTAAAATATTTTTTATTAGACACATACCTTGCTGAGAAATAGAGCAGTACCCTCAGCTGCCAAACGAGTGCCTTCGTGGATATCATCCATAACACGAAACAGTTGAGCCCACAATTCTTTTAATTCCGGTTCGGGTACCTCATCTGAAGAGGAAGGAATATAAATAAATAATCACAAACATATACAGAACGACCATGAATATCAGCTGCCCGAGGGTTGTCTCACTCTCTCCATTAAGTTGCAATAGCAGAGAGACACAATTTACGGGGAGTTTACATTCATGATCAGACTAATGAAATCCCCACATACCCACTTCCATGGCATTACTCTTCGATGGGGAACTTCCACCTTTACGAATTCTCTCGTCTGAACGTAACCTCAAACCATTTGGTCTACGCAAAAGATCTCTTACAGCCAAACAACAGGCAATTCTTACACGCCATTCATTAAAGGTTAAATTATCGAGTAACTCCCTTAGTATTTCCCAATAGTATTGTTCCACAACCTCCTTGGGTTCACTGACAATTGAATCCCATATGGAAATCATGGAATTTTGTATTTTTGGTGTGGGATCGTATTTGTAGCGATAAAGTCTTGGTACGATTTTACTTAAATACGGTTGCATTTTGGCCTTGGTTTCACTCGATAGAGATTTTAATCCAAATGCGGCACCCAGCTTACTTGTCCAGGCAGCATTGTGATTGGCCAATTGCATAAATTGATAAATCATTTCCGGTTGATTGAGATCAGAGGCCAAAGAACATAGTTCCTTATAGGTAGTAATGTTGCCACTAAGATAAAAATAAAGTTAACAAAATATTTAAATGGAGTAGTTGAGGTTATTACCCTGTAGGAGTTTTACCCAGCATACCCTCGGCAAAGAGCTCTGTATCTTCATTGACTTTGTTAACCTTGCGTTTGCCCCCCATTAATTGGTCCAGCAAAGAATTAGCCAATTCATTTTGGCTAGTGGGATCTGATAAGTTATAGACCAAACCCAAACCACGAGAGGCCACATCTTGGACAAATTCTGTGAAAGGAAAATAAACGTAAAATTACAAAACAAATGGTTCCATTTTGCTTCTCATATATTTGAGACAGTTCTGAGATAAAAAGTTCTTCTCTCTCCCTTCTCAATCCATAAAAAAAGACTTCTTCCAAAAAATGTTTCGGCCAACCTCCCTGTAACACTTACCACTATCATCTGACAACAGCTCGGTAAAAGCATATTGCAACATTTGCTTCTTGTTGAGCACTGCTGGTCTATAGCTGCAATTTTTGATAACGGCCAAAAGCCACACAGAACACGATTGGCGACAATGTGGATTTGGTTCGGGTACAAGACGTATTAGGGAGTTCAAAAATGTTTCAAATGCCTCATCACTGCAATGAGGATTAATAAAATCTTCCGAAGGTTTGCCCTCACTTATATCATAACCACACAATGTTGTTGCAATAGCATCCGAAATGGCAATATTCAAGGCTGCATCTTTTTGTATCTTCACCAAAGAGAGGAATTTCTCCAAGTTCCTTTGAGTAAAATATTGTCCATCACCTATAGCTAAATTGCCCAAACATTTTGCAGCTTCTGCTCGAATTTTGGGCCGTACTGAAGAGCTTTTTAAAAGTCTATGAACAACTGTAAAGATGAAGTACTTTGTGGAACCAGTAGCAGCTGAAAATGGAGATTAGTAGATTATGTTAAAGTGAAATATTCAAATCATATGTCGTCACCAGAAATGCCCATAGACGTAACCCTTTGAGGGTTACGTTTTTAGGCAGTTCAGGTGACGATATGCTCTTCTTATATATGCCGAGAAACCCTTCTGGCAAAATACTTTCATGCAGAAGATCAAAAAGTGTTCTAGCAGAAGATACAAATTTGCTGTTCTAAACTTACTATACTCCGTCATTTCCTCATCATCATCATCGTTGTCATTGTCAGGTTTTTGGAAGGTTATTGATAGCTGAACATTTGGTATGGCAGTCCATTTGCTTATCATAGAAAAACATTTGGCAGCAGCCGATATGAGTAAATCCTGAGGTCCTTTCACCAAGAATTCAGCTGAAAACAAAAGAAAAAATAGTTATATCTTCTTTCCCACAGGCTCCGGGCCTTTACCTATAATTTTGATGGCATCCACAAATTGTGACCAATTCTGATAGTCTTTCTCCACCTCAGATTGTTTATATTTCTGAATAATGCGACTAAAGGCATGACCCATTACCAACAACCAGCCATGTTTGTGTTCCAATGACCGTTGAGGCAACTCCTTAAGACAATCACCAATCTATAAACAAATGATTCCTTGTAGGTAAAGATAAAATAAATAACAATTAAAAGAAATACCCACCTGAGCATTAAACTCATTTTCATCAAAACCATAGGCCCATAGTATACCCACAATTTGTGCCACATTGGAACGCATATCTTCGGAAACGTCTTTTAGGGAATTAGTTAAGGGCTCCAATAAATGCATTTGAGATTTACACAATAGGTCAGGTGTAACATTCAACAAATCGTAGAGACACAAAAGATTAGATTCATCTGCAAAAATTCATTCAGTCACAAAAAGAATAATCAAATTATATTAAGATCCTTACGTCTCCTTGCCTCTACAGCCTTTTGTATAAACAACAAATATTGATGTAATTCATTGTTTTCCGATTCTTCATAGTTACACATGATGTATTGCTTTAGTTTGTGTTGATATTTTGTATCGCCAGGAGCACAACGAGCACCAGCTGAGTACCACAAGCAAATACGCAAATAATCCAAAATCTTAAATAAACAAAACAATTTTTTTTAACATTTCCACAAAAAATATTTACTCCGTTACCTCTTCATAAACCTCCAATGAAAATGGCAACTTTGTACGTCCCACCACCACTGCCATATTCTTTTTTAATCTTTTTTCAGCAATTTCATTGACATGATGCATCATTGATTTGAAGCTGGGCAGTACCACATGCCTCTGTTCCGAAATAAGTTTGTTGAAGTCCTTAGTATTTTTATCTTCATTTACATATTCAATGGATGACAACATTTGATAGTTGATGTGGTCCTTTTTGGATACACCATACAGATATGATGTGACATTTTCACGCAAGGAGTTGCTAGAAAAAAATAAATATTATTAAAAGTTTTTTTAGACAATAATTTCACATTTTTCCTACCGTTCCCCAGCTATTAGAAGCAGTAAATACCTAGCAGGAGCATAATATTCTGGATAGCATGTTGTTAAAAATATACTGGTAACATTTTGTACAATGTTTAGCTTAGATTCAGCATTATCGGAAAGCATGGCCAATAGCAAATGCTGTTGGCCACTCAATTTAACCACTTCATCTGTGGTGCCATCTTCGGATTTATGTTCTTCAGGTTTCCAGGCAAAGGCGGGAGCCATTGCCACTAAAGCTTCCCTAATGGAGGTGTGTAGATCAGGTGGTGAATTTGTTAAGTGATTGAAATATGAAAGGACAATTTTTAAGTCCTGATTAACAGCCGTTGGACAAGTACGCGAAAGTTGGGCCAATGCTGAATAAGCTGCATTTTGCACATCATTGGGCTCACTAGAATCTTTGCCCACCAACTTGGAAAACCCAGTCAAAAGTACCTTTGATACTTTATTGATAATTTCCAAGGGACCTCTGTAAACAAGAAATTACATATGAAAATAAATTTCCAAATTCCATTTAAACCAACTTACTCCTTAATAAGATTTTCGGCAAATTGTAGGGACAACACCTTGCATTTCTGATTGGTATTTGTTCCAAACAGGCCCTCGAACACAACTTGGATACCTTTGGGTACATTAATACCCTTGCCATGGCATTTAATGAGATACAACAAGAGTTTTTGCCTTACCCTAGCACAGCAAGGCGTTGTCTTACGTTCAGCAACATTTGAACCATTGCCCGAAAACAAAGAATACAAAGGCATTGTAACATGGGGATCAGTAAAATCTAGAACTGTCACAACTTTACTCAGCTCTGCAATGGCTGGGGTGGCCACACTAAAACGGGTATCAGCCGAAGCCAGTACCAGTAGCAAGAAAATATCCAAATCACTAAACATGCCAGAACAAATAAAACGCACAATGCCTTTTTTAATCTGCAATTGCAAAATGAAAAAAAAAATGAAAATTTTTGCATTTAAATCAAAATATACTTACATTTTCCAATTCTTCAGCCTTCCAGTTATTAACAGTAACCCTCTTAAAGGAATAAGGACTCATCCCAGCAGGAACATCTTGTTCCTGTGTTACACCATAAGGCAAAAGCAACACATCTTGCAACAAAGACAAGAAGTTTTTCTTTATTTCTGGTTTATCGTCTAAATTCAGCACTTCCTTTCTTTGGGCAGGGTCATCTGGTAGTTTGATATCATTCAAATCGGCCAATATCAACATGAATAATCTTACAAACAGAACACGAGTAAAAATTACAAACAATTTAAGTGAATGTACGCAAATTACTTACTTGTCTTGATAATTTTCCAATTTTCCTTCACAGCCAATAAGCTTGGCTGCTAATTGTGAACGAGATTCAATGCTTAAACGTGGATATCCCATAGTTATGAAAATTATGGCAAAATTCTGTAAAAATGGTGAATTGGTTGAGGCTTTGTATTGATCAATTAAGGCCTCTACGGGAATTTGAACGGAGGATCTTGAGCTTAGGCGTCGTTTAATATGAGTCAACACCTCTACTACCTTTAGAAACAAAGATAAATGTTATAAATTATTAACTATTGTGATTTTGAAAATAAATACCAACCTTGTTGCGCACAGTATCATGTGGCGAAGTGATTTTTAATATAACCGGTGTTAAAAATCGTCCAACACATGCCTCCAATTTTTCATCTGTATCAGCGCAACCCAGACGCAACAAAACACGTTCCAACAGTTCTAAAATACAAAAGAAATGCATAAGGAAGCAAATAATGCAAATGAGGTAAGAGACGTTTAAATGCATATCACCGAGAGCAACAAGGAGTGAAGATAATGGAAAATAGGGGTAGTATAATTGAGATATAACTCTACAAACGTTATCTGTCATCCCAATTTCACAATAATTATTTAATTTATTGATATCAAATAAATAAAAAAAAATAATTTAAGATTTTGGGTGTGTTATTCTTACCGATTTCCTCGCTTGCCATTTCTTATATCCTCAATTGTTTTACGTTGTGACACCAATAACTTTCTCTTGGCGCCTCTTCAATATCAGCCAATTGATTTACACGTTAAATCCTTCTTATTTTCGCCTAAATATTGCAAATTCAATTGTTTTCCTAACAAAACAAATCTGATTATTTTTGCAATATCATTAGTTCAAATGAACTATTCCAATGAAAGAACGATAAGGACTATATCCGGCTCTTTCGTTCATCTAGTTCCATTTGTTTAACTAGTTCCTATTGTTTGTCTTATTATTTCATTTACCCTGCGTTTACAAATGACAGGACAGTTGACTTCATGTATTGATTGTCAAAATCCCACAACTTGCCTGTGTGACGTAGGCGTCCAGACAACTGCGAAAACAGTTGTAAAATTATGAATGAAAATAACCGATTTCTTTTTGTTTTCAGTTCACATATTTTGTTTTGTACATATTCTTTTGTTTTCAGCACATTTGAATTATAATCTCACTTCTTTTTTACAGAAATGTCAAAAATTTGTCAACCCGGCTGTCTGTGAAAAACTGATGGACAGCTGAGAGACAAACGACAAATGTATGCATGTGTTAGTAAATCAGAGTTGTATTTGAATACAAACTGTCTGGTGTAAACGCCTAGTTACATCGCTCAATCGGACAAATGGAGCTGTTGTCACTTTTGTTTTGTATTTTACAATTTTTTATATTGCGTTTTCATTTGCGTTCAAAAAAGGTAAAGGTAACAAGAAACATATCTCCGACGTCACATTAATGAAGGAACTATATGGAACGAGATTAAGGAACTAGTTCCTTTTGAGAAATGGAACGAGAACGACCAGATTGTTTGTGTTATCAATTCAAAGGAAATGAATTTTTTTCATTGAAACAGCTGTTAATAACTCTGTTCCTTTACGTGCAAGAATCTTCAAGTTTTACCATTTTTAACTCGAAAAGCGTTCATTAACTCCAAAAAGTAGTAAAAAAGAGAGAGCATGCCAAAATGGCTTTATCTTTTGCTGTTGGAAAAGTGTATCATATTCAAAACCTAAAAGTTAAGCTTGGTTTACATTTACGAAATCCACTCGATTTCAACTGTCAATTCCTTTGCGTATACATACGTCAAATGAAAACTCATCCGAAATCCATTGGATTTCATTTGACGTTTAAGCAATGGAATTGACAGTTGAAATCGAGTGGATTTCGTAAATGTAAATCAAGCATTAATCAGCAAATGAAGCTGCTCTGTACATTTGGTGAAAAGAATCCATTATAAATTATTTACAATAGGCCTATGCAATGTTCATATCGAGTAATAAATAAAAATGTTTCCATTAGGTAGATGTGTTCAGGTGAGATATGAGTGTTTTGATCTTTTCATATTATGCTATTATTAATAATCTATATCATATATAGTAGTTAAGGTGACAAGTATTGTAGTTTACACGTCATACCATTTTCCCGGCAGCATAATACCTTAAAGGCCTCGACACATAAGAAGCATGGCATTTTTGCATAAGTCATATCTGGTAAATGACTAAAGACCAAGTTCGACCTAATAAAGAGATTTCAGAATCACATTTGAATTAGGTCGAACTTGGTCTTTAGTCATTTACCAGATATGACTTAAGCAAGAATGCCATGCTTATGTGTCGATGCCTTAATGCCGAACTGACATTCCATCAAGGTAGAATCGCAATGACTTTTGTTGCTTGCTTCACGCTCAATTTCATATAAATGAATAAAGACCAGGTACTGCCTAATTCAAATGCAAATTTGATTTCTTTATTCCTTTACACGAATTCCGGCTTGGATAAGGATGAATTTCTCATTGTGTTCTCACCTTACAGGCCTCGTCAGCCAGATATTCTCTTATGTGACGAGGCCTTAGTTCTGGACGTTTTCAGGCTCAACTCAGCCAGACAAAAACTGTTGTAAAACATACACACATAAGCTTCGTTCCCGTACTTTTTAATGGTAAAACTCGTAAAAGAGAGAACTGCAAAAAATTTGTTCTCACACACAAGTTTTTTTAAATAGTTCGGGAACGGAAAAATGGAAAATACGTCAAAAAAATTGGAACAAATGCCAAAGTCGGCGTATCAGCCAATCAGACGTCGGCAACTATGTTACTATTTTTTTACTCGCCCAAATTTGTCGTGTAAAAAGTTTTTAAAGAGAGCATCATTCAGCGCCATTTTTGTTTAAAGGGAAGTGAACATTTTTGTTCTGTTCCTTTACTTTTAAAAGTGGTAACAGTGGCAAAAAATGGTAAAAGTGGTGAACTGGTCTCATATAAATTGTATGCTTTTTAAAGTAAAGGAACACTTTACAGGTTAAAAATGGTAAGAAATGGTAACCTCAGGCACGTAAAGGAACAGAGCTTTTACAACTTTTTTGTGTACGGGAACGCTTTTTCGAGTAAAATGTGTAAAAGTCGTAAAAATTGTAAAAACTTTTTAGTTCTGGAGCACAGCTATAGATATATGGTCTGTTCCAGTACTGCAAGAATCTACTAATTTTTATTATTGCCGATATTATCGTAGTACGAATTAGTAGCTTCCTGCAGGTTCTGGAATAAGCATATATTAACATTTGTTCCTTTACTTTTAACAGTGTCATGGTACATGGTAACAGTGTCAAGAAATGGTAAAAGTGGTAAACTGCTCTCATATAAATTGTATGCTTTTTAAAGTAAAGGAACGCTTTTGGTCTGTTCCTTTACTTCTGAAAATGGCAAAACCGGCAAAAGTAGTAAAAGTTGAAAACTGCTGCCATATGAACTGTATGGTGTCTCAAGTAAAGGAACGCTTTTCGAGTAAAAAGTGGTAAAACTTGAAGATTCTTGAACGTAAAGGAACAGAGCTTTTACAGGTTAATAATGGTAAGAAATTGTAACCTCCGGCACGTAAAGGAACAGAGCAAAATTGCTCCCAGGTAACAAGTTTTGCACAAAAGTAAAGGAACGGAAAAATAGTAGATCTGGCAGCAATGTCAAAAAAAACAAACATGACTGCTTAAAAAAATAAGAAACAAAATAAATTTCACTGATTTTTTATTTTTTATTTAACTGCTTTAAATTTTGCATTATTTATATTTATTTTATTTTGCTTTGACAGTGCGCGTTGTTTTCCTTTTTCTTTTGCCTTAATTAAATGTCAAATCTGCAGTTTGACCAATTTTACACTGTTTACACCACGAAATTTGTCGAGCAGAAAGTAGTAATTGGGAAAGCCATTTTGGCGTGCCCCCTTTTAAATTTTGCTTCAAGTTTTACTACTTTTTGAGGTTAAGGAACGCTTTCCGAGTTTACTCTTGTGCCAGACACTGAAAATAACACATGAAAATATTTAAGCTTTTAGAAGAGAGCGGAGGTGAAGGAGCTCACTTTCTTCCTTCTTACCCATAAGCTCAAAACATTTTCATGAAAATTTTCATAGTCTGGCACAAGTCTAAAAATGGTAAAACTGATAAAACTTGAAGAAACTTTAACGTAAAGGAATAAAGCTTTTATTTGTTTGGCATTCACATTGAGATGACAGCACAAATCAATAATTGGTCTGTCTGGTTACCCTAAAATTTGTAACAATAGCTGTGTTCCAGAACTAAAAAGTTTTTACAATTTTTACGACTTTTACACATTTTACTCCAAAAACCGTTCCCGTACACAAAAAGTTGTAAAATGTTCACTTCTCTTTAAACAAAAATGGCGCTGAATGACGCTCTCTTTAAAAACTTTTTACACGACAAATTTGGGCGAGTAAAAAAATAGTAACATGGTTGCCGGCGTCTGATTGGCTGATATGCCGACTTTGACATTTGTTCCAGTTTTTTTGACGTATTTTCCATTTTTCCGTTCCCGAACTATTTCAAAAAACTTGTGTGTGACAACAAATTGTTTGCAGTTCTTTCTTTTACGAGTTTTACTATTAAAAAGTACGGGAACGAAGCTAATTTGTACCAATTGTTGCTGGAAGTCGTCTGTTAACACAGAAGTCCAGCAAAACAGAGCGAATCAAGAGAGACATTCTGACAGTTCTTTTACTGAGACTTTTCAAATTCTTGCTGGACAATTTCTTCTAGCAAGCACTTGCAACTCGTTTTTTCTTCCTGAAAACAATCAATCATCTGTTTTAGTTCTTCGTTGATTTATGTTTGTGAAAATTAAAAACAATTTTATTGTGGGAATAGCAAACATAATTGTATTGTTTTTTTGGAGAACAAAGTTGCAAAGTGGAAAAAATTCTTTATGTCATTTTCTTTTTTATTTTTATTAAAATACAACATTTTTGCTTCCTTTGGCTATTTCATTGGCGGACAAATTGTTCTGTTTTGGCAAGTCAGCTGATTCCTTGCTGGCTTTTGCTGGGAAGGTGTCTGTTTACTTTTTACAATTTTCTTGCAAAAGAGAATAAAAACTCCTTAAGGCCTGCGTACATAAGCTGCCTTGCCTGCTTACCTTGCTTACTTCTGATAAAAGAATAAAAAAGAAAAGGGCAACCCAGTTCGAAATTTCCTCGGCCTTCTTTATTCTTTTATTTTTATTATGTCAAAAATGGAGCAGGAAAGCAAGGCAATCAGGCAGAGCAGCTTATGTACGCAGGCCTTTACTTCTTGCTGGGAAACTAACCAGACAGACCTTATAATACAGTTTGTATAGCATAAGTGAGAGCGATTCGAGAGAGAGACATTTTGACAGTTCTATCACTGAGAGTGCAAATTCTTGCTGGACAAATTTCTTCTAGCAAGCACTAGCAATGCTTCTTCTTCCTGAAAACAGTTAATCATCTGTTTTTAGTTTTTTGTTGATTTATGTTTGTGAACATTAAGAACAATTTTATTGTGCAAATAACATAGTCTAAGGGCCATTATTACATGTGTTCTTTTACTATCTGATGGATTTGAAAATGCAAAATAAACTAATTTTGAGGCATTAAAAATATAATTTTCACATTGAAAGTTAATGACAAAAAGCTCCTCCTTCAAATTCAATCATCACTTTTAACTTTAAGTTAACCGGAACGCTATAAATCTGTTCGGTAAATCGAAACTATAACAAAAGAAGACTTATAATAATGGCGGTAATTGTATTGTTTTATGGAGAACAAATTTGTAAAGTGGAAAAATACTTTTTTGTTTCATTTTCTTTTTTATTTGCAGTAAAATGCGACGTGTTTGCTTCCTTTATTGGCGGACAAATTGTTCTGTTTTGGCAAGCCAGCTGATTGCTTGCTGGGAAGGTAGGTGTCTGTTTACTTTTTACAATTTTCTAGCAAAAGAGAATAAAAACACCTTACTCTCTGAGAAAGTTCTTGCTGGACAATTCTTGCGGAAATTAAGCTATTTTAAAAACTAATACATTATAAATAAATTCAAATGAAGACTTCGGCCTGAATTCGCCTATTGGATCACCTTGTTAAATTCGCCTTGTTATAAAACAAAACCATGGCCCAATTATAGGTCCTCCAGCAAAATCAGATGTTTTCGATTTGAGCTGTCAAAATTCGTATTTGTCATTTGAATTCGCTGTGAGGTATAGAAATGTAAACTGTACAGAAACAGGTAGATGTATCTCGAAAACAGAAAACAAATAAACCTAATGTTATACATGTAAAAAGTCAGCATTTGTTGTGTTTTGTATGAGAATTTAATTTACAATAACTTATTTTAGCATTTCAAGTTCGATCAGCTGATATTTTCTATTTCGTCAAACAAAAATAACTACGGGAACAACTTTTTCTCGGAAATGTTTTGTATGTATCTACCTGAATTGATAGAAAAGAAATTCGCCTCAAAAATTTTTTCGCATCTGCTTATAAATTTTGACATTTAAAATCTTTGTTTTTCTTTGAATTCGCTTGATGGAGGACCTATAATTGGGCCATGAACAAAACAATACTTTGAAGCTTGGTAGAAAAATAAAAGGTAACAGCAACACACCGCCAAAGACATAGAAGAAATAACGGTGAGAACACAATGAGAAATTCATGCTTATCCAAGCCTGAATTTGTGTAAAAGAATAAAGAAATTCGTAATCGCATTTGAATTAGGAGCGTGAAGCAGGCAACAAAAGTCATTGTGTTTCTACCTTAATAGGCCATTTAGATATGACTTCATTAGCCGGATTTAGCACATTATCAGGTTTTATTTGCTAAATCCAGCCAAAATCTACCAGATTTCCCATACAAGAATAAATCCTCCTATTGCGCGGATTTGTTTTAAATCTGGCATAAATCCTCGTATACAACTCTGTTTTTTGCAACATGTTGCTAGAAAATACAAAAAGTTGCAAGCTGGCACAAGAAACAAGGTAGATGCATCGGTGAATCGCTACACTAAAAATAATTTAAAATGCAAAAATTTGTAAATAAGGAAAAATTAAATTTGTTCTGATGTACAAAGTTGATTTTAATCAACCGAGACTAATATTTACGATGTCTAAAAGATAAAATAATTCGTTTATTTATTTTAGATGGGCAAACTGCGGTAAAATAACTCTATATTTGCTCTTCAGTTAGCATTAGTAGCATAATGTGTTAACATTTTCAGTATTAACATTAAATTTGTAAATTGATGTATGTTTTTTGAGACGAATTCAATTTACAAAAAATTCTTTCGACGTTTCAAATTCGATCAGATGGGCCGATGCATCTACCTTGGTAATTGTGCTATGAACAAAAATCAGCTGACTGCCATTTAAATCCTTCAAAATGTATGTATATCTAAATGCAATGAGATTTGTACTGGATTTATTAAATCCAGCCGAGGATTTATGGCTAGTCTAAATGAGCTATTAGTTGTATTTATGTCTTTGTAATAGTTCATTTAGACTAGCCATAAATCCTCGACTGGATTTAATAAATTTAATAAATGCAACAAAAAAATGTTTACGAAACTTTGTATAGAAACATTACCCTTAACAGGTTGCAGTTAATTCAAAATCGCAACCAAGGAGGAACATTTCATGTAATGGTATCAGAAACGAAATTTATGAATTCAAGGATCTATTCAAGAATAATTCTATGTTAATTGGATTGGTAAATTCGGTTAAATACGTAAAAATGTATAAATGAAAAAAAAATGTTATATCACCATATCGTGATATAATTTATTTATTAAAAATTTTAAAAATTGTAAAAACTTTTTAGTTCTGGAACAGAGCTTATGTTTTTGTTCCATTTTGTTTAAAATATCAAAAGAAACAAAAACAATTTTTATACATTTTCGGAAACAGCAGACTTTCTTGCAAGTTTTTGCAAAATGTTGTTCGATAACTTTCTGCAATTTTGCTTGCTTGAGAGAGTAAGATTCATTGAGAGAGGTTGCTGGAACTTGCTGAGTAATTATTGCTGGGAAAGTTATCGTACACACCTAATAAGAGAAAGGGAGAACGAAAGCCCGCCAAATATACCAAGAGAACGTTATTTTTACAACAGGAAAGTCATTGAAGTTAAATATAAGAAATAATACAAGAAAATTAAAAATATAAACGGAAATTAAACATTTTAAAAAGTAGTATTTAAACAAGGATTTATTTATGTTTAATATCGACTATGGGCCAATATTACATGTGTTCTTTTACTATCTGATGGATTTGAAAATGCAAAATAAACTAATTTGGAGGCATTAAAAATATAATTTTCACATTGAAAGTTAATGACTTGAAGCTCCTCCTTGAAATTCAATCATCACTTTTAACTTTAAGTTAACCGGAACGATATAAATCTGTTCGGTAAATCTAAACTATAACAAAAGAAGACTTATAATAATGGGGGTTAAACTGATTAATATTTGTTTGGCATTTACCATGATCATAACAGTTTGAATAGCTTAGAAACATGTGAGCAACAAAAAGAGAAAGGGAGAAAATCCATTGCTTATACTTGGTTTTCATTTACGAAATCCACTCGATTTCAACTGTCAATTCCTTTGTGTATACGTCAAATGAAAACTCATCTGAAATCCATTGGATTTCATTTGACGTTTAAGCAATGGAAGTGGCAGGTGAAATCGAGTGGATTTCGTAAAAGTCAACCAAACATTAAACGTCAAATAAAATCCAATGGATTTCAGATGAGTTTTCATTTGACGCATACCCAAACGAATTGTAAATGACAAAACTATCTATCGATATTGTATTTTTAAAAAAATAATCGATATTGCTATCGATATTTTCCCAGCTCTACAGTAAACAATGTTGCGTACAAATCACCATGGTACAAATACACAGGTAGCCGCATCGGCAATTGTTGGCAACATAAGATGTCAAAATTTGACATCAATTCAATGCAATTGACACATCATGTTACCATCAGCTGGCATGATAATGCTACCTGTATCATTGTACCATGCAAATCACTACAACCACTACCTTAAGCTGAAAACACATCCAACGTTTGGGTAAAGTTTTGTGTCGTTTTGGCCGTTTTTACACTGTTGGGCATGATGCCGAAAAATTCAAATTCATCAGATCAACGCTGGACTTTGGTGTCGCCGTCGCCCTGTTGTTGTTTTTTCTCAACGCCCAACACAAAACTTTAATCAAACGTTGAATGTGTTTTCAGCTTTAAACAACCAAAATCGCTACTGTAGCGATTTAAAATAAAAAAAATCGCCACAACAATGCAAGAAACAATGCAAGAAAATAAAAAATAAAAACGGAAATTAAACTATTTTAAAAAATAATACATTATAAATAAATTATAGAACAAAACAATACTTTGAAGTAATGGAGTATTCTCCAAGCTATTGAAAATTGATCTTCGTTATGATCAAGGCAAATTTTTAGAAGGTATATGCATGAATTACAACAACCAAAAAATTTACAAAAACAACATTGTTGTTATTAAAAATTAATTGTCAAAGAAAATATTGAATAATAGGGTCGTTCCAAAATTTTTTTTAGGAAAAACATAAATACATTTTGAAATCCTCTAAAATAGAACAAATTTGAATCAAAATGTAAATATAACGCATTCAGAACACTCGTAGGTAATTTTTATTACACGTTTACGATGAAAATAAGCATTTTATGTTAGCAAATTTCAAAGTTTCGAATTTCATGAGTAGACCCTATTACATTTTGAAAACTAAATTTAAAAAAAGTAAGAATACAGCTGGTTGTCACTTCTACCTTTAATAAATATGCCTTGGTTATGATCTATAAAATTTATATCTGTGTATTTCATAGATAACAGAAGAAGTCAAGCAGATATGAAGCATTGTGATGGGAGCTAGAATCACAAGAATGACATGTATAAGACAATAAAATTACATATGATTTATCCATATGCATCATTCAACAGATTCTCTTAAGTATAGTACACATTGACAAGCAAAACTGACAGTCATCGAGGTCTATTTCGTGAATATCAAAGCCTAATTAAAAAATGTCTTTTATAATCTCTAAATGAGCCGCTCAGTGCACACTTCGACTAACTCCACTTTTTGAAAAATTTGAGATTTTAGTGTCAAAGCCTTTGATAACGCCATATCTATTTATGATTGTAATATCTTTCCTGAATAATAAAGATGAGCACCTTTAAATAACAAGTTTTTATTGACCACTGAATAATATGCAATTTTTTTCAGTGCACACTTCGATTAACTCCACATTCAAATGTAGCTCTGTTCGCAACTTGTACATTTTTACATGCAATGTTGTTTGTTGAAACCATAGATAGCCTTTAGAAAATGATGACGTATATAACATACATTTTTGACGTATATTACATACGTCGGAAACGTCGTAAACCTAGCCATGAAGAATGACGCTAACATAAAGCTAACATGAATTAATTACAAATATTGTTTTATAACCGAACTGCCAAAATTAATTTTTATGTAAAACATGTAATATATGTGTATAAAACTAAGTTTTTCGTTAATAAAAAAATTCAAGACCTAAGTTTATTACTTTTTTCAGTGCACACTTCGATTAACTCCACCATTACCACAACATTACTAACGATTGTTTGTTGACTATTGTTTTTATTTTATTTTATATACCGTTAGATAAAAGCTATACCTGCTATTATGCATTCTACATTATATATTTGAATCCATATTATTAGGGGAATTTTAAAAAACAATATGCACTTCATCATTGATTTTCTCAACTTTTTGTTTTATGGAGTTAGTCGAAGTGTGCTCTGAACGCCTCAAATAATACCGTAAATATTGTATTTCAAACTTTTTTAGCTAAATAAAAGTTGTTATTTGCCGGAAAATTGTCCTTAAAGTACGTTGACTGTCAGTTTTGACTGTTAGTGTGTACTCCCCTTTACATTCAGGTGATTATTTTTATCATTGACTTTTAAAGTAAAAACTTATAATATTATTTTTTTTTAGAGAGAGAATATCGGTAACTGGATGGGAACGTTTGATAATATGTTTCATTATGTTCATTCTTGGATAAATACCTATATAAATACCTATTTTATGTTATATTTTGGCAGACGACCAAGGCAATATGGGCATCATTCTATAGCTTTAGAGGTCTTGACTGCAACTAGCGTGTGTTGGAAAAACGTTTCATTTGTAAATGGCGTTTTCCCGACCGAAGGCCGTCCAACCACCTAAACCACCTAAACTTAATAAATTCTTAATTCGAGCTTTACTTAATATGAGAAATATCTTAGGCGTTTACAGAAGCATGGACTTGTGCAAGATAAAATTTATGTCGTCATACTCAGGATCCCAAGGGCTATCTGTAGTATACAATATATCAACATTATCCGAAACCGGTCCTTAAACTGTACTTGTTCCAAATAATGACACTGGAATTATAAACAAATATCTGGCAAACATTTTCATAATTAAATATGTATGTATGTGGATATTTCCGTTTCAGAAGTTTTTACGACTAGTTTCTCAATTAAATGTATTCCCCATGCAATTCATAAATTGTTCCGGCCTTTTATACACCTTCAAACATACGGAAACATACATAGGTAATATCTTAAAAGTGTTAAGCTTTGTCGAGTTCCTTTTGCATGTTAAATTCCTTTTATGCTCCATTCAAATTCATATGAAAATCCCCCAAAGATATTTGAGGCTTTCGTTTATCGCTGTGATCTTTGCACATACACGCTTGAAACGACACACACACATACTCACATATCCGACATACAAAACCACTCATGTCACAGTCATACAAAATTCGTTTGGTATCCTTCAAAGCAACATACCTTCATATGGACATACATACATGCATTCGTGTCCATATGTGTGTGCATCAAACTATTGGTGAATCCACATGCATGTGGATAAATTCTGCAACTGAATGAATAGTGGTGGTCGGTCACCAAAAGCTGCTGCGGGTGTGTACGCCAGTGTGTGTGTGTGTGTGTTAAATGTAGAAAATTTTACCTTGTACCTGAATGAGTGGTCGGTCGGTTGTACTGCATGTTCACATGTTGTGCTGATGATGTTTCTCGATACACATATTGCATGTACATATGTATGTGTGAATGTCGGTATGTCTGTGGATTTGTGTGAAGGCTGATGTTGCATTTCTACTCTTGTTTGGTTTATACCCTGATGAATACAGTTTCAATATTCAAAGTCGTTTCTCTCTGCTACTTGATGTTCTTGTTGTCGCTTTTTCACAAAACAGTCAAGGTTAGTTTTTGTTGTTGTTATTAGTGTTGCTGATGAGCTGCTGCTGTTTGTGCTGAAACATTTTCCCCAGGTATGCGTTTATGTCCATATGTGAGTGTGTGCGCGCGTTTATGTTCAAATAAAACAAAAAGAAGAGTGAACTTCTACTAAAAGATAAGTGAGAGGTGGCCTACAATGCCATGTGTGGATGTGTGTGTCTGTTTGCGTGATGCATTTGTATGCAATTCAAAATCCATAAGTCCTTTGTGATGCTAATTCTTTTTTCCCTCCTCATCCTAACATCAGAGATAAACCTTGAGGATTTTAACCACAAAAAGAAAAAAAATAACCACGTATGCCATGTTTGCATGTGTGAGTGTGTGGATATTTATTTTATTTATGTATGCTTATGAGTGCTATATCAACATGGGAGCGTATTTATGGTGATACAGTGTAAATAATTTTTAAAAAACCATTATCAATAGAAAGGTCAAAAGTTATGACTTGTTCTTCGGCTTGGAAATGGGCAAAGCGTTCAATATAACTAATCAAGGCGTATGATCAATATTTAACACTGATGATATGATTCATACGCCTACATATTACCTACAATTAAGATTTTAAGGTAGCAACAGACTACGGTTATTCCCATGAAAACTGAATAAGGTCTCCGATAGGAAAACTTCTATTCAGCCTGGCTGAATAAGGTTTCCAATAGGAAAACTTCTATTCAGCCTGGCTGAATAAGGTTTCCAATAGGAAAACTTCTATTCAGCCTGGCTGAATAAGGTTTCCAATAGGAAAACTTCTATTCAGCCTGGCTGAATAAGGTTTCCAATAGGAAAACTTCTATTCAGCCTGGCTGAATAAGGTTTCCAATAGGAAAACTTCTATTCAGCCTGGCTGAATAAGGTTTCCAATAGGAAAACTTCTATTCAGCCTGGCTGAATAGGGCTTGCCATAGGAAAACTTCTATTCAGCCTGGCTGAATAGGGCTTGCCATAGGAAAACTTCTATTCAGCCTGGCTGAATAGGGCTTGCCATAGGAAAACTTCTATTCAGCCTGGCTGAATAAGGTTTCCAATAAGAAAACTTCTATTCTGAATAGAAGGAAAACTTCTATTCAGCCTGGCTGAATAAGGTTTCCGATAGGAAAACTTCTATTCAGCCTGGCTGAATAAGGTTTCCGATAGGAAAACTTCTATTCAGCCTAGCTGAATAAGGTTTCCGTTATAAATACTTCTATTCAGCCTGGCTGAATAAGGTTTCCGTTAGGAAAACTTTAATTTAGTCTGGCTGAATAAGGTTTCCAATAGGAAAACTTCTATTCAGCCTGGCTGAATAGGGTTTTCGATAGGAAAACTTCTATCCAGCCTGGCTGAATAGGGTTTTCGATAGGAAAACTTCTATTCAGCCTGGCTGAATAGGGTTTTCGATAGGAAAACTTTAATTTAGTCTGGCTGAATAAGGTTTCCAATAGGAAAACTTCAATTCAGCCTGGCTGAATAAGGTTTCTGATAGGAAAACTTCAATTCAGCCTGGCTGAATAAGGTTTCTGATAGGAAAACTTCAATTCAGCCTGGCTGAATAAGGTTTCCGATAGGAAAACTTCTATTCAGCCTGGCTGAATAAGGTTTCCGATAGGAAAACTTCTATTCAGCCTGGCTGAATAAGGTTTCCGATAGGAAAACTTCTATTCAGCCTGGCTGAATAAGGTTTCCGATAGGAAAACTTCTATTCAGCCTGGCTGAATAAGGTTTCCGATAGGAAAACTTCTATTCAGCCTGGCTGAATAAGGTTTCCGATAAGAAAACTTCTTCAGCCTGACTGAATAAGGTTTCCAATAGGAAAACTTCTATTCAGCCTGGCTGAATAAGGTTTCCAAAATAGGAAAACTTCTATTCAGCCTGGCTGAATAAGGTTTCCAATAGGAAAACTTCTATTCAGCCTGGCTGAATAAGGTTTCCAATAGGAAAACTTCTATTCAGACTGGCTGAATAAGGTTTCCAGTACGAAAACTTCTATTCAGCCTGGCTGAATAAGGTTTCCAATAGGAAAACTTCTATTCAGCCTGGCTGAATAAGGTTTCCAATTGGAAAACTTCTATTCAGCCTGGCTGAATAAGGTTTCCAATTGGAAAACTTCTATTCAGCCTGGCTGAATAAGGTTTCCAATTGGAAAACTTCTATTCAGCCTGGCTGAATAAGGTTTCCAATTGGAAAACTTCTATTCAGCCTGGCTGAATAAGGTTTCCAATTGGAAAACTTCTATTCAGCCTGGCTGAATAAGGTTTCCAATAGGAAAACTTCTATTCAGCCTGGCTGAATAAGGTTTCCAATAGGAAAACTTCTATTCAGCCTGGCTGAATAAGGTTTCCAATAGGAAAACTTCTATTCAGCCTGGCTGAATAAGGTTTCCAATAGGAAAACTTCTATTCAGCCTGGCTGAATAAGGTTTCCAATAGGAAAACTTCTATTCAGCCTGGCTGAATAAGGTTTCCAATAGGAAAACTTCTATTCAGCCTGGCTGAATAAGGTTTCCAATAGGAAAACTTCTATTCAGCCTGGCTGAATAAGGTTTCCAATAGGAAAACTTCTATTCAGCCTGGCTGAATAAGGTTTCCAATAGGAAAACTTCTATTCAGCCTGGCTGAATAAGGTTTCTAATAGGAAAACTTCTATTCAGCCTGGCTGAATAAGGTTTCCAATAGGAAAACTTCTATTCAGCCTGGCTGAATAAGGTTTCCAATAGGAAAACTTCTATTCAGCCTGGCTGAATAAGGTTTCCAATAGGAAAACTTCTATTCAGCCTGGCTGAATAGGGTTTCCAATAGGAAAATTTCTATTCAGCCAGGCTGAATAAGGTTTTCAATAGGAAAACTTCTATTCAGCCTGGCTGAATAAGGTTTCAATAGGAAAATTTCTATTCAGCCTGGCTGAATATGGTTTCCAATAGGAAAACTTCTATTCAGCCTGGCTGAATAAGGTTTCCAATAGGAAAACTTCTATTCAGCCTGGCTGAATAAGGTTTCCAATAGGAAAACTTCTATTCAGCCTGGCTGAATAAGGTTTCCAATAGGAAAACTTCTATTCAGCCTGGCTGAATAAGGTTTCCAATAGGAAAACTTCTATTCAGCCTGGCTGAATAAGGTTTCCAATAGGAAAACTTCTATTCAGCCTGGCTGAATAAGGTTTCCAATAGGAAAACTTCTATTCAGCCTGGCTGAATAAGGTTTCCAAAATAGGAAAACTTCTATTCAGCCTGGCTGAATAAGGTTTCCAATGGGAAAACTTCTATTCAGCCTGGCTGAATAAGGTTTCCAATAGGAAAACTTCTATTCAGCCCGGCTGAATAAGGTTTCCGATAGGAAAAATTCAATTCAGCCTGGCTGAATAAAGTTTTCGATAGGAAAACTTCTATTCCGCCTGGCTGAATAGGGCTTGCCATAAGAAAACTTCTATTCAGCCTGGCTGAATAGGGTTTTCCATAGGAAAACTTCTATTCAGCCTGGCTGAATAAGGTTTCCGATAGGAAAACTTCTATTCAGCCTGGCTGAATAAGGTTTCCGATAGGAAAACTTCTATTCAGCCTGGCTGAATAAGGTTTCCGATAGGAAAACTTCTATTCAGCCTGGCTGAATAAGGTTTCCGATAGGAAAACTTCTAGGAAAACTTCTTCTATAGGGCTTTCCATAGGAAAACTTCTATTCAGCCTGGCTGAATAGGGCTTGCCATAGGAAAACTTCTATTCAGCCTGGCTGAATAGGGCTTGCCATGGGAAAACTTCTATTCAGCCTGGCTGAATATGGCTTGCCATAGGAAAACTTCTATTCAGCCTGGCTGAATAGGGCTTGCCATAGGAAAACTTCTATTCAGCCTGGCTGAATAGGGCTTGCCATAGGAAAACTTCTATTCAGCCTGGCTGAATAGGGTTTTCCATAGGAAAACTTCTATTCAGCCTGGCTGTATAAGGTTTCCGATAGGAAAACTTCTATTCAGCCTGGCTGAATAAGGTTTCCGATAGGAAAACTTCTATTCAGCCTGGCTGAATAAGGTTTCCAATAGGAAAACTTCTATTCAGCCTGGCTGAATAAGGTTTCCAATAGGAAAGCTTCTATTCAGCCTGGCTGAATAAGGTTTCCAATAGGAAAGCTTCTATTCAGCCTGGCTGAATAAGGTTTCCAATAAGAAAGCTTCTATTCAGCCTGGCTGAATAAGGTTTCCAATAGGAAAGCTTCTATTCAGCCTGGCTGAATAAGGTTTCCAATAGGAAAGCTTCTATTCAGCCTGGCTGAATAAGGTTTCCAATAGGAAAACTTCTATTCAGCCTGGCTGAATAAGGTTTCCAATAGGAAAACTTCTATTCAGCCTGGCTGAATAAGGTTTCCAATAGGAAAACTTCTATTCAGCCTGGCTGAACAAAGTTTCCGATAGGAAAATATCAATTCAGCCTGGCTGAATAAGGTTTCCGATAGGAAAACTTTTATTCAGCCTGGCTGAATAATGTTTCCGATGGGAAAACTTCTATGCCCCCTGGCTGAATGAGGTTTCCGATAGGAAAACTTGTATTCAGCCTGGCTGAATTAGCTTTCCATAGGAAAACTTCTATTCAGCCTGGCTGAATGAATAACAAAAAAATCACAAGGCCCCAGTAGAGCCCTTTCCCTTGTCTCTGACTTGCCTTTTATTTCAAATTCTACTTGATTTGTAATTGTTGTGCTGTGACGTACATCATGTACAAATCATGGTCACTTTCTCTTTTTCCGTTTGCGTGTGTTTGTGTGCGAGTAATGACGATGATGATTGTGGCTGTAAGGGTTTACCTTAAGAGTGGGTAATTATCCTTGTAATGTGAAAAATAAAACAAATGAAAACAGTAAAAAAGCTTTAATGCCACTGTCATACAGATTTACTGGTAATACCTGTGATTCGGTTTTAAAGAGACAATAAAAAACATAAAAGAAAGCTTTGCTCTTTGTTTTACCGTGTACATATACACACAATAAATGAAATCTCTTCAAAATTTATCCTTGTATATATTTTATACACCATATCGACATCATCATTGTGATTATTATTTTGAGTAGATTCTGTATCACGGCAAGGATCTATTGAGTTAAGTTGTTTGGTTTGTGTTTCTTTTTTATCTTTCATTTCTTTTGTTAACATCAAAAGCCTTTCGTTTTTTTCTCTGTTTTGCATCTCTGAGATGGCTGGGGTACTTTAAAGCCAAGGCAGAAAGATTAAAACAAAGTCCTCCATGAACACAGTGGCAAAGATAAAGAGCCACAACGAAAAAACAAATCTGTATAAGAACCTGTAATATAAAGCAAAGCAATGAGCCAGGTTAAGATAATAAAACCAAATATGATCCATCATCCTCGTCATCATCATCATCATTGTAATTTGTGTGTATGTGTGGGTTTGGTAGACATTTCTTTGGTGTTGCTTATAAAAATTCAATTATATTGAGTTGGTTTTTTGTTGTTGTTGCTTATCCATCAAACAATGCCTGCCTGCTGCTGGCAACAGGCTAAGGTTATACTTCTTGCCATCTTGTTCAATTTATTATTATCATCATCATCACCACAACTTACCTTAAATGTCTATTGTCAAAGTTTTCAAAGGCTAAAAGCATAAGACGAAGTCTTCTTCTTCGGTCTTTGTTATTTCACAAATCCCACACACAAGGTTATGGCCAAGAGTATTGACTGCTAATGTTATGCTTGATGATTAAAAGTAAACTTCATTAAATTTTGATTTTGTTTGTTAATAAAGGAAGGAAGGAAAGAATGAAATGAAATAATGAACTATTTAAATGAAATGGAAATTGATTTAAAATAGCAGAGAAGGGTAGGTAAGTATGAGTATTAAGATAAAATAGGTTGAGTAATAGTTAAATATTTAATTTATTTAGCAATTTTTTTATTAACAAGTTTTCTTCGATATTACGAATTAAAGCCATGCTTCTTAAATTACATATCATAAGGAAGTACCAAAACCATATTAAAAATCTATTACAGCTGCTCCTTATTAAATTATCTGACTGTATTTCAGCCTTAAGAATTATTATTTCATTTTAAAGACCACTGTTAGTGTTACAAAGCATCTTCTCTCTTTCTCTCTCCTTCCTCAAATCTTCTGATATTAATGTGGAAATAATTATCTGAACGTTTGTTTAACAAGATAAACTTTCAAATGTGCCGCTGTGCACCTGTGCGTATGCAGAACAAACCACAACGGAGTTTTTATTTAAGTATCTCCCTCTCTCCCTTTCTGCCAATATTGTCTTGCATTTTTATCACCTAATAACATTGTTATACTTTACCACATTATGCTTGGTTTACATTTACGAAATCCACTCGATTTCAACTTTCAAATCCATTGGTTAAATGTCATATGAAATCCAATGGATTTCAGATGAGATTTCGTTTGACGTTTGAGCATTGGAATTGCCAGCTGAAGTGGATTTTGCAAATGTAAACCTAACATTACTCTCTCACATAGAGACTCGTGAACACACATTTACACACTTAAACCAAATTTACACCATAACCTACAACAAATGATTTGGTCAAATACGTCATTTATTTGGTAGATACCCTGTAGGAAACGTCTATAGTGAATCTATACAGACTTACTACTGCTATTACTATTATTGACAAACTGTAGACAACACATGTAATTTCCTATAGACATTTTGTATGAACGTGTCATTCGAAAGTAGTATGTCAGAAGTTGCTGAGGGACCATGTGTTGAGATTGGAGGTAGTGAGTCAGTATAGACATTGGAGGTAGGAAGTCAGTAAAGACATCGGAAGTAGTGGGTCAGTAGAGACAATGGAGGTAGTGAGTCAATAGTTCGTAAAGGGTCATATGGAGACATTGGTACCAGATTTTCACTACTAAGTGTGTTGGCCTATTTGGAACTTTTTATAGATTAAAAAACTATATTGTACGTTTAATATGACGATGAACATACACTTTTGTTTAAATGGTACATATATTTTATTAAAGAAAACAGATATAATATTGAAAATCCTAAAAAAAGGACAAATTGTGTATTACAGTTTTTTATCTTTATAAAGGGCTATGCCCAAGAAGGCTGGCTAAACATTTTAACATTTAAATAATAACAAAATGCTTTTCATTGTTAGAAAAATAATCGTTTTTTTATTTTCTTGGCCATAAGACTTAATGCGACTTGTTTGCTTAAAATATTTCTTCTTCTGCCCTTAACGTTTTTTCAGGCGATTTGTGGAATGTTGATATAACATCAAGGAATTGAAAATTTCCTTAATTTTTTTTCCTATTGTAGCTGTATAAACATTGGATTTTTGCCAAATAATCCTTCAACATTGTAACCCATTATTATGTCATGTCTAAATAACAGATGTAAGTTGCGTTCAACATGTCTAATTGTCGAAATTTCACCACAAATGTTGTCAGCCGCCTCAGAATTAGTATTTCGATAAAGAATTGTCTATTTTTTCACTTGTCTCTTATAATTTCTTTTGCTCATACTTGTTATTAAAATTATATATGTTAAATTTAATTACTCGCTAAATTCACGATATTTGATTGATTTTTCCAAAAAAAAAAAACTTTTTTCACGAACCGCCAAAATAATTTTACACCAAACAATTAAGAAACTTAAGAAATTATAAGAAGATGCTTAGTTGGGCTATCAGCTGTCAATAGGTGTGTTCGTTTACTCAACAATTTGTACAAGTTCAGTAACTTCTTGCAATCGGCTAAGGTCTTTTGCATTGTACTGTAGAGTAAACGAACAACATCCAGTAACAATTTGTACGAATTTTGAGTAAATCAAGGCAAATTTATATAAGGTAAATGCATGAATTACAACAACTAACAAATTTACAAAAACAACGTTGATGTTATTGAAAAGTAATTGTCAAAGAAAATATTGAATAATAGGGTCGTTCCAAAAATTGTTTTAGGAAAAACATAAATACATTTTGAAAATCCCCTAAAATAGAACAAATTTGAATCAAAATGTAAATGTAAAGCATTCAGAACACTCGTAGGAAATTTTTATTACACGTTTTTGATGAAAAGCAGTATTTTATGGTAGCAAATTTTGAAGTTTCAAATTTCATAAATCATAAATTTAGTTTTCAAAATGTAATAGGGTCTACATTTTGAAAACTAAATTTACAAAAAAAGTAAGAATGCAGCTGATTGTCACTTCTACCTTGTATAAATATGCCTTGGAGTAAACGAACACACATAATTGGCCTGTTCCCGTACTTTATAAAGTGGTAAAAGTCGTAAACGATTTTCATATAAATTTTGTGTACGGGAACGCAAAATGTGTAAAAGTGGTATGTAAAAACTTTTTAGTTCTGGAACAGAGCTAATATAAACAATGCTTCTTCTTATTAAAGTAAAAGTATCAATTGTTGACAACATGTATTTCTTTCGATAACATAAAGGAAAAAATGTTATCGTAGTAAAAAGTAGTAGCTTCTTGCAGGTTCTGGAAGTCCGTGTTTATACAGGGAAAGTTTATGGGAAAGAAAATTGAGTTTATGGGCGAGGGAGTAGAGAGGAATAAGAGGGGGTACACACACCTCTGTACTGGCAAATTCTGTTTTGTTTCGTTTTTCTTCGAATACAACCTGAAGATGGCTGCAGATTTGTTTTTGCATTTTCTTTCATTTTATTTTCTCTGTCGAGAAACAAACAGCAGCGAAAATAATTTTTGAACGGCGCAATGAGAAAATGAGTGTGAAGAAGAATAAGAAAAATTATAAAATTGACACAAACATAATTTCCGTGTCTAAACAACAAGGAAATTTTAAAAGAAATTGAGAAGAAAAAATTTCTTTCCAGTTTGAATGTCTAAACACGGTCGAACAGAGCAAAAGTGTTGACTTTTGGTCTGTTCCAGAACTGAAGAATCTACTAATTTTTACCATTTTTTTCCGATAACATAAAGGTAAAAATTTTATCGTAGTAATAAATAGTAGCTTCTTGCAGGTTCTGGAACAGAGCATTTGTCACCATAATAGTAGACAAAGTGGTGACATGTCGACACATGACCCCATGTTTCCTACAGGGTAACCAATAGAATTGATAGCTAAAATGACGCGATTTCTTAAAATATGTTTGATGTTAATGTTAATCTACAGGGGGGGAGTTCTATGTTTTTGATTGAATGAAAGAAACAGTGGGTGCTTCTATAGACTATATCTGGTAGCAAGGGAGTCTCTATAGACCCTTTCTATAGACACTTTCTTTCAGAAAGGGTGCTTCTATAGACCCTTACTCAAAGAAAAGGTGTCTCTATAGACCCTTTTTCAAGGAAAGGGTGGTTCTATAGAACCCTTCTCAAAGAAGTAGTTCTTCTATAGACCTCTTTCAAAGAAAGGGTATTTCTATAGACCCATTCTCAAAGAAAGGGTATTTCTAAAGACCCTTTCTCAAAGAAAGGGTGTTTCTATAGACCCTTTCTCAAAGAAAGGGTGCTTCTATAGACCCTTTCTCAAAGAAAATGTGCATCTATAGACCCTTTCTCAAAGAAAAGGTGCTTCTATAGACCCTTTTTTAAGGAAAGGGTTGTTCTAAAGGACCCTTTCTCAAAGAAAGGGTGCTTCTATAGACCCTTTCTCAAAGAAAGGGTGCTTCTGTAGACCCTTTCTTAAAGAAAGTGTGCTTCTGTAGACCCTTTCTCAAAGAAAGGGTGCTTCTATAGACCCTTTCTCAAAGAAAGGGTGCTTCTATAGACCCTTTCTCAAAGAAAGGGTGCTTCTATAGACCCTTTCTCAAAGAAAGGGTGCTTCTATAGACCTTTCTCAAAGAAAGGGTGCTTCTATAGACCCTTTCAAAATGAAAGGGTGCTTCTATTGACCCTTTCAAAATGAAAGGATGCTTCTATAGACCCTTTCAAAATGAAAGGGTGCTACTATAGACCCTTTCAAAATGAAAGATTGCTTCTATAGACCCTTTCAAAATGAAAGGGTGCTTCTATAGACCCTTTCAAAATGAAAGATTGCTTCTATAGACCCTTTCAACATGAAAGGGTGCTTCTATAGACCCTTTTAAAATGAAAGCGTGCTTCTATTGACCATTTCAAAATGAAAGGGTGCTTCTATTGACCCTTTCAAATTGAAAGCGTGCTTCTATTGACCATTTCAAAATGAAAGGGTGCTTCTATTGACCCTTTCAAATTGAAAGGGTGCTTCTATTGACCCTTTCAAATTGAAAGGGTGCTTCTATTGACCCTTTCAAAATGAAAGGGTGCTTCTATAGACCCTTTCAAAATGAAAGGGTGCTTCTATAGACCCTTTCAAAATGAAAGGGTGCTTCTATAGACCCTTTGAAAATGAAAGGGTGCTTCTATTGACCCTTTCAAAATGAAAGGGTGCTTCTATAGACCATTTCAAAATGAAAGAGTGCTTCTATAGACCCTTTCAAAATGAAAGGGTGCTTCTATAGACCCTTTCAAAATGAAAGGGTGCTTCTATAGACCCTTTCAAAATGAAAGATTGCTTCTATAGACCCTTTCAAAATGAAAGGGTGCTTCTATAGACCCTTTCAAAATGAAAGGGTGCTTCTATAGACCCTTTCAACATGAAAGGGTGCTTCTTTAGACCCTTTCAAAATGAAAGGGTGCTTCTATAGACCCTTTCAAAATGAAAGGGTGCTTCTATTGACCCTTTCAAATTGAAAGGGAGCTTCTATAGACCCTTTCAAAATAAAAGGGTGCTTCTATAGACCCTTTCAAAATGAAAGGGTGCTTCTATAGACCCTTTCAAAATGAAAGGGTGCTTCTATAGACCCTTTCAAAATGAAAGGGGCTTCTATAGACCCTTTCAAAATTAAAGCGTGCTTCTATTGACCATTTCAATATGAAAGGGTGCTTCTATTGACCCTTTCAAATTGAAAGGGAGCTTCTATTGACCCTTTCAAAATGAAAGGGGCTTCTATAGACCCTTTCAAAATGAAAGGGTGCTTCTATTGACCCTTTCAAATTGAAAGGGTGCTTCTATTGACCCTTTCAAAATGCAAGGGTGCTTCCATAGACCCTTTCAAATTGAAAGGGTGCTTCTATTGACCCTTTTCTCAAAGAACGGGTGCTTCTCTAGACCCTTTCTTAAAGAACGGGTGCTTCTCTAGGCCCTTTCTTAAAGAAATGGTGCTTCTGTAGACCCTTTCTCAAAGAAAGGGTGCTTGTATAGACCCTTTCAAAATGAAAGGGTGCTTCTATAGACCCTTTCAAAATGAAAGGTTGCTTCTATAGACCCTTTGAAAATGAATGGGTGCTTCTATAGAACCTTTCAAAATGAAAGGGTTCTTCTATTGACCCTTTCAAAATGAAAGGGTGCTTCTATAGACCCTTTCAAAATGAAAGGGTGCTTCTATAGACCCTTTCAAAATGAAAGGGAGCTTCTATAGACCCTTTCAAAATGAAAGGGTGCTTCTATAGTCCCTTTCAAAATGAAAGATTGCTTCTATAGACCCTTTCAAAATGAAAGGGTGCTTCTATAGACCCTTTCAACATGAAAGGGTGCTTCTATAGACCCTTTCAAAATGAAAGCGTGCTTCTATAGACCCTTTCAAAATGAAAGCGTGCTTCTATAGACCCTTTCAAAATGAAAGCGTGCTTCTGTAGACCCTTTCTCAAAGAAAGGGTGCTTCTATAGACCCTTTCAAAATGAAAGGGTGCTTCTATAGACCCTTTCAAAATGAAAGGTTGCTTCTATAGACCCTTTGAAAATGAATGGGTGCTTCTATAGAACCTTTCAAAATGAAAGGGTTCTTCTATTGACCCTTTCAAAATGAAAGGGTGCTTCTATAGACCCTTTCAAAATGAAAGGGTGCTTCTATAGACCCTTTCAAAATGAAAGGGAGCTTCTATAGACCCTTTCAAAATGAAAGGGTGCTTCTATAGTCCCTTTCAAAATGAAAGATTGCTTCTATAGACCCTTTCAAAATGAAAGGGTGCTTCTATAGACCCTTTCAACATGAAAGGGTGCTTCTATAGACCCTTTCAAAATGAAAGCGTGCTTCTATAGACCCTTTCAAAATGAAAGCGTGCTTCTATAGACCCTTTCAAAATGAAAGCGTGCTTCTGTAGACCCTTTCTCAAAGAAAGGGTGCTTCTATAGGCCCTTTCAAAATGAAAGGGTGCTTCTATAGACCCTTTCAAAATGAAAGGTTGCTTCTATAGACCCTTTGAAAATGAAAGGGTGCTTCTATAGAACCTTTCAAAATGAAAGGGTGCTTCTATAGACCCTTTCAAAATGAAAGGGTGCTTCTATAGACCCTTTCAAAATGAAAGGGTGCTTCTATAGACCCCCTTTCAAAATGAAAGGGTTCTTCTATAGACCCTTTCAAAATGAAAGGGTGCTTCTATAGACCCTTTCAAAATGAAAGGGGCTTCTATAGACCCTTTCAAAATGAAAGCGTGCTTCTATTGACCATTTCAAAATGAAAGGGTGCTTCTTTAGACCCTTTCAAAATTAAAGGGTGCTTCTATAGACCCTTTCAAAATTAAAGGGTGCTTCTATAGACCCTTTCAAAATTAAAGGGTGCTTCTATAGACCCTTTCTTTTAGAAAGGGTGCTTCTGTAGACCCTTTCTTTTAGAAAGGGTGCTTCTGTAGACCCTTTCTTTTAGAAAGGGTGCTTCTGTAGACCCTTTCTTTTAGAAAGGGTGCTTCTTTAGACCCTTTCTTTTAGAAAGGGTGCTTCTGTAGACCCTTTCTTTTAGAAAAATGAAAGCGTGCTTCTATTGACCATTTCAAAATGAAAGGGTGCTTCTTTAGACCCTTTCAAAATGAAAGGGTGCCTCTATAGACCCTTTCAAAATGAAAGGGTGCTTCTATAGACCCTTTCTTTTAGAAACGGTGGTTCTATAGACCCTTTCTTTTAGAAAGGGTGCTTCTGTAGACCCTTTCTTTGAGAAAGGGTGCTTCTATAGACCCTTTCTTTGAGAAAGGGTGCTTCTATAGACCCTTTCTTTTAGAAAGGGTGCTTCTATAGACCCTTTCTTTTAGAAAGGGTGCTTCTATAGACCCTTTCTTTTAGAAAGGGTGCTTCTATAGACCCTTTCTTTTAGAAAGGGTGCTTCTATAGACCCTTTCTTCTAGAAAGGGTGCTTCTATAGACCCTTTCTTCTAGAAAGGGTGCTTCTATAGATTCATTCTGAAAGAAAGGGTGCTTCTATCCATGGAATGTACACATTAACCACCTTTACTACGACAGTCCCACACTGTACTGCTATCCTCTCTTACGTTTCATGTATGGATAGCAAGAGTTAAGCTCTAGCGAGAAAAGTCTGTACTGGACAGACCTGGTGTATAAGGATAGCAAGTCCTCATCTTCCGGTTCTTGCACGATCCTTTCGCAAAACATTGTAACCATCGCAAAGTTCCAAACTACAAGTAAATGTGAGCTTTGTTTCCTGGATCCCGACGACAATGATTTTTCTCCGGCTGGTAAACCGTTCCAATTAAGTTGCCAGAACCATGCATTACTGGGGCGCTGAACAGTAACATGTGGGGGAAGAAGCTGCGTTTGAAGCTTCTTTCGTATCGGATTGACCCGAAACGATAGTGTTTCGGCCAGCGGCTGTCAACCTAGCATCAAACCTATACCTCTTCGTAGATATATTCTGCTACAACAACGAAGTTTGGGACACTCTGGGAGATGTTCTGGAGCAAAATGCAGCAGTAACATAACGCCTATCGCAGTAGTCCTGGAGGCGGCTATGTCCAGAGCAGCATCGACGGGTGCATCCATTTTCTACATCCAATACATTTCACCGATGTTGAAATGTGGTGGACGCGGTTCTACCAAACAAAATAGATCCATGTTCCGGAATTCTTCTCCATATCTATGCTCGGACCAGGCATTCTGGGATACAAATATTGTCGAACACAAACATTCACTAAAAATAACATCTATTATGCATGATGATTGGACTTAACCATCCGTAAAACGTGTGGTACTTTGGTAGACCCTCAGTTTTTTAATGTATCTCTTAGGTCATAATAGCTCAACTCTAAAGAGAAATAATTAAAAACACATACATATGTATGTAATTGTTGAGGTGACGACCCCTGGTAAAAGATTCCTCCGGTTCTATGCACCGCATTGACTAGGGATTGACAAAATATCAGTGGAGAATTTTTCTGCCGATTGCTGTTAACGCGTTATTAAAGTAGTTGAAGAAAACTTGTTGGTGGTGGGTTAAGTCTCAAAGTGCGAGTTTTAATAGGAAAAAATGTGAACATTAATAGCAACTATGGTGTTTGTAACCCAGCAAACATAATTTGTATTAAACAGAAATAACCATTGATCTTCCATAGGAAGTCACACTGATATTCTATAAGAAGTCATCTGCTTCTGCTAAGAATGTCCATCAGTCTTCCATAATAATACCCATTGTCACTGACAAACTATAAGAAGACCAATTGGTCTTTTAAATGACGTCTCAATAGTCGTCTAAAAGAATTCCCACTACTGACCCTCCATAAAAAAATCCACTGGTCCCATGTCAGAGAATCTTCTTGTCTTTTTTCAAAAAGTTCCACTTATCTCCAAGAGGTGTCAGTGATCTTCAACAATAAGCAGTTCAAAGGGTCTTCTCCAAGAAGTTCCACTGGTCTTCTATAAGATGTCGTCTTCGCTGGACTTTTATAAAATATATCTTTTCTATAGAAATTTCCATTGGCATTCTCAAACAAATTAGCTGATCTTTTATAAGAAATTCGAGTGGTCTTTTGCAGATATTTCCATTGGTCTTTTATAAGAAGCCCCACTGGTCTTCAGTGAGCAGTCGTCGTCTGGTCTTTTATAAAGAGTCCCATTGGCCTTCTACAAAATGTCACACAATCTTTCCTCGTATAAAAAGTCACACGGAAGAATAAAATGCCATACTGGTTTTCAACAAGAAGTCCCACTGATCAGTCTCTTAAAAGATTGTTGGGTTTTTATAAAAAGTCTCTCTTGTTTTTTTTTTAGAAGACTTGGTATTCTCTCGCGTGTTTCCTTAATTTCTTCTATAAGAAATCCTTCCCGTCTTGTTAACTGGGTAATTGCGTAAACAATCCAGATGAAACCCCCACAGAATCCCATTAAATGTCAATAACAGCAGCACTGACAATGCTCCTGAACGAAAAAGAAAAACAACAAGAAAATAACACGGCAATCACAAAATCAAACAACAACTGACAGGTAAACCAAGCCAATCAGGCGTAACGGCAATGCAAATAACATATATTCATATGTTAATACATATGTATGTATACACATACATAAGTATTTTGGTGTGTATCTTTTAAAGCCACAAAATGGAAATGTTTGGTAAAAATACAAATCCACAAAATGCGAAAAAAGAAAAATAATAGACCCAATTCGTTTGTATGTTAAATCAATAACAAATGTAGGTACATACATAGATATATTCTCTCCCACAACCCACAGTGTCTATTCTTTCTCTCTCTCTACCCCCGATAGAATCAATATAATCAAATTATTTGTAAGTTCGAAAAGAAGAAGAAAATCAACAACAAACACCTGTTTGTTTACTTGGGAGTCAATAATAATGATTGAGGGACCTTACGTTGCTCTCTTCTCTCTCTCTCTTTCACCCTTATTGTTTAACTTTATATTACAGAGAATAATTTTGTTTGCTATCACAAAGTCGCCCTTTTAAAGAATCTTTGTGGGGAAAAATTAGAATTTATTTAAATGCAAAAACAAGAGAAAGAAAGAAAAGTTTTAATTTTCCTTTTGGCCTTATGCTACTTGTCGAAACAAAACGCCAGACATATAACGACCAACCGAACTACCTAAACTTAAAATATGCATTACCATGTTTTTTGAACTTTGATGTTGGTGTTTGTTGTTTGCTGCTTTTGTTGTTGTTAATTTGAAAGATAAGAAGTTTTGTAGGTAAGCAAAAAACCTCTCCCCTCATAAAGCAGACCATCAACATTACACAACACAAACATTAATTTAAACACTTTGTTAATGTGTAGCCTAGAATGCGTAGCATTTTCTTTTGTTGTTGCTGTTGTTATTGGGGGGTCCGTCCGCCCTTTCACTAACACAAAAAAAGGAATTTGTCAAATATTTGAGTTTGTATTAATGAATGGAAATGGAAAAGATTTTTCCGTATCTTTGGGTAACTGAAAATTGTTCTAATAGAAATGGGCGTATAGTGGGGAAACTGGGATTTTTCCTTATCTTCAATTTGCCGCAGAGAAACACACACACAGCCAAACAAAGGGAGCAGCAATTTAAAATAGAAATACTATACACACGGTAAAATATACATACATACATAACTAGGTATGTATTTATGTGTCTATTGGCTGTAAAGAATGTTAGCTAATTTGAGTACAACAAGCATCCTGTACATTTTATTTATTTTCCAACCCCCCACCAAAGCCATTATTTCCCTTATCATTTCAGGCAAAGCCAAACATGGAAAAAGTTTTAAATTTCAAATTATGGAATCTTATTAAGATTTCCATCTTTGTATTTTATATTCGCGGCTTATACACATTTTAAAGAGCCAACACTGAAAGTATCAGATTCAAAGAACATTTACACTTTATATGGCGTGTAGAACAAGAACACAGGCAAAGTAATACACAATTACATACATACATATATTTATTTTCTTGTCACGCTTTAAGGTTACAAGGTTTTCGGTAGGAAACCGCCTTTATATTTATCTTATTTGTGAAAGAAAGGGTGCTTCTGTATGGACCCTTACTGAAAGAAAGGGTGCTTCTATAGACCCTTTCTGAAAGACAGGGTGGTTCTATAGACCCTTTCTCAAAAAAAGGTGTTTCTATAGACCCTTTAAAAAAGAAAGGGTGCTTCTATAGACTCTTTCTCAAAGAAAGGATGCTTCTATAGACCCTTTCCCAAAGAATGGGTGCTTCTATAGATCCTTTTCAAAGAAAAGGTGTTTCTATAGACCCTTTATCAAAGAAAGGGTGCTTCTATGGACCCTTTCTCAAAGGGTGCTTCTATAGACCCTTTCTCAAAGGGTGCTTCTATAGACCCTTTCTTAAAGAAAGTGTGTTTCTAAAGACCCTTTCTCAAAAAAGGGTGCTACTGTAGACCCTTTCTCAAAGAAAGGCTGTTTCTATAGACCCTTTCTCAAGACAAGGGTGCTTCTATAGATCCTTTCTCAATTAAAGTGTTCTTCTATAGACCCTTTCTCAAAGAAAGGGGGTTTCTATAGACCCTTTATCAAAGAAAGGGTGCTTCTATGGACCCTTTCTCAAAGAAAAGGTACGTCTATATACCCTTTCTCAAAGAAAGGGTGCTTCTATAGACTCTTTCTCAAAGAAAGGGTGCTTCTATAGATCTTTTCTGAAAGAAAGTGTGCTTCTATAGATCTTTTCTGAAAGAAAGTGTGCTTCTATTGGCCTTTACTGAAAGAAAGGATGCTTCTATGGACCCGTTCTGAAGGAAAGGGTGCTTCTATAGTCCCTTTCCAAAAGAAAGGGTGCTTCTATAGATCCTTTCTCAAAGAAAGGGTGTTTCTATAGACCCTTTATCAAAGAAAGGGTGCTTCTATGGAGCCTTTCTCAAAGGGTGCTTCTATGGACCCTTTCTTAAAGAAAGGCTGTTTCTATCGACCCTTTCTTAAAGAAAGTGTGTTTCTAAAGACCCTTTCTCAAAGGAAGGGTTCTTCTATAGACCCTTTCTTAAAGAAAGGGTGCTTCTATAGACATTGTCAAAAAGAAAGGGTGTTTCTATCGACCCTTTCTCAAAAAAGGGTGCTTCTACAGATCCTTTCTCAAGGAAAGTGTTCTTCTATAGACCCTTTCTCAAAGAAAGGGGGTTTCTATAGACCCTTTCTCAAAGAAAGGGTGCTTCTATGGACCCTTTCTCAAAGAAAATGTACTTCTATATACCCTTTCAAAAAAAAAGGGTGCTTCTATAGACTCTTTCTCAAAGAAAGGATGCTTCTATAGAGCTTTCTCAAAGAAAGAGTGCTTCTATAGAGCTTTTCTGAAAGAAACTGTGCTTCTATTGGCCTTTACTGAAAGAAAGGGTGCTTCTATGGACCCGTTCTGAAGGAAGGGGTGCTTCTATAGTCCCTTTCCCAAAGAATGGGTGCTTCTATAGATCCTTTCTCAAAGAAAGGGTGTTTCTATAGACCCTTTATCAAAGAAAGGGTGCTTCTATGGAGCCTTTCTCAAAAGGTGCTTCTATAGACCCTTTCTTAAAGAAAGGCTGTTTCTATCGACCCTTTCTTAAAGAAAGTGTGTTTCTAAAGACCCTTTCTCAAAGGAAGGGTGCTTCTATAGACTCTTTCTTAAAGAAAGGGTGCTTCTATAGAACCTTTCAAAAATAAAGGGTGTTTCTATCGACCCTTTCTCAAAAAAGGGTGCTTCTGTAGACCCTTTCTCAAAAAAAGGGTGCTTCTATAGAAAGTGTTCTTCTATAGACCCTTTCTCAAAGCAAGGGGGTTTCTATAGACCGTTTCTCAAAGAAAGGGTGCTTCTATAGACTCTTTCTCAAAGAAAGGATGCTTCTATAGACCTTTCTCAAAGAAAGTGTGCTTCTATAGATGTTTTCTGAAAGAAAGTGTGCTTCTATTGGCCTTTACTGAAAGAAAGGGTGCTTCTATGGACCCGTTCTGAAGGAAGGGGTGCTTCTATAGTCCCTTTCCCAAAGAATGGGTGCTTCTATAGATCCTTTCGCAAAGAAAGGGTGTTTATATAGACCCTTTATCAAAGAAAGGGTGTTTATATAGACCCTTTATCAAAGAAAGGGTGCTTCTATGGACCCTTTCTCAAAGGGTGCTTCTATAGACCCTTTCTTAAAGAAAGGCTGTTTCTATCGACCCTTTCTTAAAGAAAGTGTGTGTCTAAAGACCCTTTCTCAAAGGAAGGGTGCTTCTATAGACCCTTTCTTAAAGAAAGGGTGCTTCTATAGACCCTTTCAAAAAGAAAGGGTGTTTCTATCGACCCTTTCTCAAAAAAGGGTGCTACTGTAGACCCTTTCTCAAGAAAAGGGTGCTTCTATAGATCCTTTCCCAAGGAAGGTGTTCTTCTATAGACCCTTTCTCAAAGGAAGGGGGTTTCTATAGATCCTTTCTCAAAGAAAGGGTGCTTCTATGGACCCTTTCTCAAAGAAAAGGTACTTCTATATACCCTTTCAAAAAGAAAGGGTGCTTCTATTGGCCTTTACTGAAAGAAAGGGTGCTTCTATGGACCCGTTCTGAAGGAAGGGGTGCTTCTATAGTCCCTCTCTGAAGGAAGGGGTGCTTCTATAGTCCCTTTCTGAAGGAAGGTGTGGTTCTATAGTCCCTTTCTGGAAGAAAGGGTGCTTCTATAGTCCCGTTCTAAAAGCAAATGTGCTTCTATAGACCCTTTCTGAAAGAAAGTGTGCTTCCGTAGACCCTTTCTGAAAGAAAGTGTGCTTTTATAGTCCCCTCCTGAAAGAATGGGTGCTTCTATAGACCCTTTCTGAAGAAAGTCTGCTTCTGTAGACCCTTTCTGAAAGAAAGTGTGCTTATATAGACCCTTTCTGAAAGAAAGTGTGTTTTTATTGCCCCCTCCTGAAAGAAAGGGTGCTTTTATAGTCCACTCCTGAAAGTAAGGGTGCTTCTATAGATCCTTTCTGAAACAAAGGGTGCTTCTATAGACCCTTTCTGAAACAAAGGGTGCTTCTATAGACCCTTTCTGAAACAAAGGGTGTTTCTATAGACCCTATCTGAAACAAAGGATGTTTCTATAGACCCTTTCTGAAACAAAGGGTGCTTCTATAGTCCCTTTCTAAAAGAAAGGGTGCTTCTATAGTCCCTTTCTGAAAGGCAGGGTGCTTCAATAGTCCCTTTCTGAAAGGAAGGGTGCTTCTATAGTCCCTTTCTGAAAGAAAGGGTGCTTCTACAGACCCTTTTTCAAAGTAAGGGTGCTTCTATAAACCTTTTCTGAAAGGAAGTGTGCTCCTATAGTCCCTTTCTGAAAAAAAGTGTGCTTCTATAGTCCCTTCCTAAAAGGAAGGGTGCTTCTATAGTCCCTTCCTAAAAGGAAGGGTGCTTCTATAGTCCCTTTCTGAAAGAAAGGGTGCTTCTATAGACCCTTTCTCAAAGAAAGGGAGCTTCTATAGTCCCTTTCTGAAAGAAAGGGTGCTACTATAGTCCCTTTCTGAAAGAAATGGTGCTTCTATAGTCCCTTTCTCAAAGGAAGGGTGTTTCTATCGACCCTTTCTCAGAGAAAGGGTGCTTCTATAGACCATTTCTGAAGGAAAGGGTGCTTCTATAGACCCTTTGTCAAAGAAAGGGTGCTTCAATAGACCCTTTCTCAAAGAAAGGCGGTTTCTATAGACCCTTTATCAGAGAAAGGGTGCTTCTATGGACCCTTTATCAAAGAAAGGGTATTTCTATCGACCCTTTCTCAAAGAAAGGGTGCTTCTATAGACCCTTTCTCAAAGAAAGGGTGTTTCTATAGACCCTTTCTCAAGGAAACGGTGCTTCTATAGACCCTTTCTCAAGGAAACGGTGCTTCTATAGACCCTTTCTCAAAGAAAGAGTGCTTCTATAGACCCTTTCTCAAAGAAAGGCGGTTTCTATAGACCCTTTCTCAAAGAAAGGGTGTTTCTAAAGGGTCTATAGACCCTTTTTCAAGGAAAGGGTGTTTCTATATACCGTTTCTCAAGGAAACGGTGCTTCTATAGACCCTTTCTCAAGGAAACGGTGCTTCTATATACCCTTTCTCAAGGAAAAGGTGCTTCTATAGACCCTTTCTCAAGGAAACGGTGCTTCTATAGACCCTTTCCCAAAGAAAGGGTGCTTCAATAGACCCTTTCTCAAAGAAAGGCGGTTTCTATAGACCCTTTCTCAAAGAAAGGGGTTTCTAAAGACCCCTTCTATAGTCCTTTTCCAAAAGAAAGGGTGCTTCTATAGTCCTTTTCCAAAAGAAAGGGTGCTTCTATAGTCCTTTTCCAAAAGAAAGGGTGCTTCTATAGTCCTTTTCCAAAAGAAAGGGTGCTTCTATAGTCCTTTTCCAAAAGAAAGGGTGCTTCTATAGTCCTTTTCCAAAAGAAAGGGCGCTTCTATAGTCCTTTTCCAAAAGAAAGGGTGCTTCTATAGTCCTTTTCCAAAAGAAAGGGTGCTTCTATAGTCCTTTTCCAAAAGAAAGGGTGCTTCTATAGTCGCTTTCTAAGACAAAGGGTGCTTCTATAGTCCCTTTCTGAAAGAAAGAGTGCTTCTTTAGTCCCTTTCTAAAAGAAAGGGCGCTTCTATAGTCCCTTTCTAAAAGAAAGGGTGCTTCTATAGTCCCTTTCTAAAAGATAGGGTGTTTCTATAGTCCCTTTCTAAAAGAAAGGGTGCTTCTATAGTCCCTTTCTAAAAGATAGGGTGTTTCTATAGTCCCTTTCTAAAAGAAAGGGTGCTTCTATAGTCCCTTTCTAAAAGATAGGGTGTTTCTATAGTCCCTTTCTAAAAGAAAGGGTGCTTCTATAGTCCCTTTCTAAAAGAAAGGGTGCTTCTATAGTCCCGTGCTAAAAGAAAGGGTGCTTCTATAGTCCCTTTCTAAAAGAAAGGGTGCTTCTATAGTCCCTTGCTAAAAGAAAGGGTGCTTCTATAGTCCCTTTCTAAAAGAAAGGGTGCTTCTATAGTCCCTTTCTAAAAGAAAGGGTGCTTCTATAGTCCCTTTCTAAAAGATAGGGTGCTTCTATAGTCCCTTTCTAAAAGAAAGGGTGCTTCTATAGTCCCTTTCTAAAAGAAAGGGTGCTTCTATAGTCCCTTTCTAAAAGAAAGGGTGCTTCTATAGTCCCTTTCTAAAAGAAAGGTTGCTTCTATAGACCCTTTCTAAAAGAAAGGGTGCTTCTATAGTCCCTTGCTAAAAGAAAGGGTGCTTCTATAGTCCCTTGCTAAAAGAAAGGGTGCTTCTATAGTCCCTTTCTAAAATAAAGGGTGCTTCGATAGTCATTTTCCAAAAAAAGGGTGCTTCTATAGTCAGTTTTCAAAAAAAGGGTGCTTCTATTGTCATTTTTCAAAAAAAGGGTGCTTCTATAGTCATTTTTCAAAAAAAAAAGGGTGCTTCTATAGTCATTTTTCAAAAAAAAAAGGGTGCTTCTATAGTCCCTTTCTAAAAGAAAGGGTGCTTCTATAGTCCCTTTCTAAAAGAAAGGGTGCTTCTATAGTCCCTTTCTGAAAGAAAGTGTGCTTCTATAGTCCCTTTCTGAAAGAAAGGGTGCTTCTATAGTCCCTTTCTGAAAGAAAGGGTGTATCTATAAACCCTTTTTAATTTTTTAAATACGTAGCTTAACACTGATTCTAAATAGTCTTCTCTCCTTTTAAAGGCTATGACTAGCGAAGGATAAGATATTCAACAGAAAAGGGGTAGATAATTTTCACTTAGATATCCTTTGTAATAAGGACAACTTATGATAATATTAATTTTAAAACCACTCTCCAATTGAAGTGCGCCGCTGAAAACCAATGTTGAAATCTTAAGAATCTTTGTAATCTGCATGGCACAGTCTGCCGTTGTTGATTCCTCATAACGCCTCTTGTTGATTGTTATCCTTTTTGTTGCTTGTCTTATTTCTTCTTTGTCAATATTGCTCCTTGACCATGGTGTTTGTATTGTTAGACAATAATATTTATGGTTTACACGTGCAGCTGCGGGTTTTCAAAGAATTGCAGAGATCAGGCCTTTCGGCTTTTAGAAAACTGTTTCTATCCATTGGGGATATTCTAGAAAGTTCCTAGTCCAAAGGGGGTTCTTTGATATAAAACCAACCCTTGGGATACCGAAACTACACTCAGAGAGTCAAGGTCTTTATAGCACCTATTATATTTAAAGAGGCCCCTGCTTAACCCAACAAAAATGAATGTAAAGGATGACAAAGAGCAGAAAGAAGGTGACATTACAAAACAAACCATTGAAAAAAATTATTTTTTCTTTTTTTTGCATTAGAGAAGAAATAATTGAATTGCAACAATAACAACAACATTTACAATTGCTGACATTCATCGTCGTCTGACTTCCCGGTATTGCCCTTACCATCCTCATCAACGTCGATGGGATGCCTGCCCATTGTGATTGGGTCTACGCTGAAGCTTTGTTGTTGTGGTGCTGTTGTTGGTGTCATTGTAAACACAATTTTCCTACAACTTGAATGGATGGATATTGGATACGAGTTTGCACCAACGAATAACAAGCACAACAGCAACAACACGAACAACAATGGAAAGGCAACGGCGTATGATGTCTTTACAATCCTGGTTGAATCAGCAGTTTTTCAGCTATTTGCTGGTGCTTCTGCTGCTACCGCTTTTGTTGTTGTTGCACTTGATTGTCGGAAAGGAAAACATGGTAATTGAAATTAATTTCGAAAGGGGAGGCAAGCTCGAACAGCAACAACAACAAAAACAAACAATGACAGCATGCAATTCCAACTATACATAGGTGTGTTAATATACTTGTCTTCTCAGGTACCCTATTCCATGCCTCTCGCCTGCTCTCCCTTACCCAACCACGCTCTTCTTTAACAAATTCAAACAGCTGTAGGAAAACAGAGCAAGGAAGAAAGAAAAAATTAAAAACTGAAGAGAATATATTATTTCTGTAGTATGTTGTGCGGCTCCACACACAGGATTGGAACATTGTTCGAACTCTAGCACTCACTTATGCAATGTCACAACCGAAACAGGAACAAATGCTACAAGCATGACGACGAAGACGACGCCATGCCCAACTACCTGCCTGTGTTCAGGTGCATTTGAATTTCAATTTTCATCTTCTTGAAGTTTTGTGGTTAACAAAACAAACAAAAAACCGGAAGGAAGAAAAACCTCTTCCATTCGCACTCTGAACTCATGGCCCCAGCAACATGGGTAATAAGAATTTATTCACACGTATGAAGATGTTATTCCGTGTTGGTGTTTCTCCTCCCATTCCGCAGTCCAATCAAGTCGTGTTCATACATATAAACATGAAACATGTTTTTATATATTAATAAATTTGCATATTTGTATTAGGGTGGAGAACAAAAAAAAAAACACAGCTTTATTTAGGAGAACCAAAGGATTTCCCATAGAAGCCAGAATAAGAACAAAGTTTTCCCATAGGAAAACTTCAATTCAGCCTGGCTGAATAAAGGTTTCCATAGGAAAACTTCAATTCAGCCTGGCTAAATAAAGGTTTCCATAGGAAAACTTCAATTCAGCCAGGCTGAATAAAGGTTTCCATAGGAAAACTTCAATTCAGCCAGGCTGAATAAAGGTTTCCATAGGAAAACTTAAATTCAGCCTGGCTGAATAAAGGTTTCCATAGGAAAACTTCAATTCAGCCTGGCTGAATAAAGGTTTCCATAGGAAAACTTCAATTCAGCCTGGCTGAATAAAGGTTTCCATAGGAAAACTTCAATTCAGCCTGGCTGAATAAAGGTTTCCATAGGAAAACTTCAATTCAGCCTGGCTGAATAAAGGTTTCCATAGGAAAACTTCAATTCAGCCTGGCTGAATAAAGGTTTCCATAGGAAAACTTCAATTCAGCCTGGCTGAATAAAGGTTTCCATAGGAAAACTTCAATTCAGCCTGGCTGAATAAAGGTTTCCATAGGAAAACTTTAATTCAGCCTGGCTGAATAAAGGTTTCCATAGGAAAACTTAAATTCAGCCTGGCTGAATAAAGGTTTCCATAGGAAAACTTCAATTCAGCCTGGCTGAATAAAGGTTTCCATAGGAAAACTTCAATTCAGCCTGGCTGAATAAAGGTTTCCATAGGAAAACTTCAATTCAGCCTGGCTGAATAAAGGTTTCCATAGGAAAACTTCAATTCAGCCTGGCTGAATAAAGGTTTCCATAGGAAAACTTCAATTCAGCCTGGCTGAATAAAGGTTTCCATAGGAAAACTTCAATTCAGCCTGGCTGAATAAAGGTTTCCATAGGAAAACTTCAATTCAGCCTGGCTGAATAAAGGTTTCCATAGGAAAACTTTAATTCAGCCTGGCTGAATAAAGGTTTCCATAGGAAAACTTTAATTCAGCCTGGCTGAATAAAGGTTTCCATAGGAAAACTTTAATTCAGCCTGGCTGAATAAAGGTTTCCATAGGAAAACTTTAATTCAGCCTGGCTGAATAAAGGTTTCCATAGGAAAACTTTAATTCAGCCTGGCTGAATAAAGGTTTCCATAGGAAAACTTTAATTCAGCCTGGCTGAATAAAGGTTTCCATAGGAAAACTTCAATTCAGCCTGGCTGAATAAAGGTTTCCATAGGAAAACTTCAATTCAGCCTGGCTGAATAAAGGTTTCCATAGGAAAACTTCAATTCAGCCTGGCTGAATAAAGGTTTCCATAGGAAAACTTCAATTCAGCCTGGCTGAATAAAGGTTTCCATAGGAAAACTTCAATTCAGCCTGGCTGAATAAAGGTTTCCATAGGAAAACTTCAATTCAGCCTGGCTGAATAAAGGTTTCCATAGGAAAACTTCAATTCAGCCTGGCTGAATAAAGGTTTCCATAGGAAAACTTCAATTCAGCCTGGCTGAATAAAGGTTTCCATAGGAAAACTTCAATTCAGCCTGGCTGAATAAAGGTTTCCATAGGAAAACTTCAATTCAGCCTGGCTGAATAAAGGTTTCCATAGGAAAACTTCAATTCAGCCTGGCTGAATAAAGGTTCCCATATGAAAACTTCAATTCAGCCTGGCTGAATAAAGGTTTCCATAGGAAAACTTCGATTCAGCCTGGCTGAATAAAGGTTTCCATAGGAAAACTTCGATTCAGCCTGGCTGAATAAAGGTTTCCATAGGAAAACTTCGATTCAGCCTGGCTGAATAAAGGTTTCCATAGGAAAACTTTAATTCAGCCTGGCTGAATAAAGGTTTCCATAGGAAAACTTTAATTCAGCCTGGCTGAATAAAGGTTTCCATAGGAAAACTTTAATTCAGCCTGGCTGAATAAAGGTTTCCATAGGAAAACTTTAATTCAGCCTGGCTGAATAAAGGTTTCCATAGGAAAACTTTAATTCAGCCTGGCTGAATAAAGGTTTCCATAGGAAAACTTTAATTCAGCCTGGCTGAATAAAGGTTTCCATAGGAAAACTTTAATTCAGCCTGGCTGAATAAAGGTTTCCATAGGAAAACTTTAATTCAGCGTGGCTGAATAAAGGTTTCCATAGGAAAACTTTAATTCAGTCTGGCTGAATAAAGGTTTCCATATGAAAACTTTAATTCAGCCTGGCTGAATAAAGGTTTCCATAGGAAAACTTTAATTCAGCCTGGCTGAATAAAGGTTTCCATAGGAAAACTTTAATTCAGCATGGCTGAATAAAGGTTTCCATAGGAAAACTTTAATTCAGCCTGGCTGAATAAAGGTTTCCATAGGAAAACTTTAATTCAGCCTGGCTGAATAAAGGTTTCCATAGGAAAACTTTAATTCAGCCTGGCTGAATAAAGGTTTCCATAGGAAAACTTTAATTCAGCCTGGCTGAATAAAGGTTTCCATAGGAAAACTTTAATTCAGCCTTGCTGAATAAAGGTTTCCATAGGAAAACTTTAATTCAGCCTGGCTGAATAAAGGTTTCCATAGGAAAACTTTAATACAGCGTGGCTGAATAAAGGTTTCCATAGGAAAACTTTAATTCAGTCTGGCTGAATAAAAGTTTCCATAGGAAAACTTTAATTCAGCCTGGCTGAATAAAGGTTTCCATAGGAAAACTTTAATTCAGCCTGGCTGAATAAAGGTTTCCATAGGAAAACTTTAATTCAGCCTGGCTGAATAAAGGTTTCCATAGGAAAACTTTAATTCAGCCTGGCTGAATAAAGGTTTCCATAGGAAAACTTTAATTAGGTTTCCATAGGAAAACTTTAATTCAGCCTGGCTGAATAAAGGTTTCCATAGGAAAACTTTAATTCAGCCTGGCTGAATAAAGGTTTCCATAGGAAAACTTTAATTCAGCCTGGCTGAATAAAGGTTTCCATAGGAAAACTTTAATTCAGCCTGGCTGAATAAAGGTTTCCATAGGAAAACTTTAATTCAGCCTGGCTGAATAAAGGTTTCCATAGGAAAACTTTAATTCAGCCTGGCTGAATAAAGGTTTCCATAGGAAAACTTTAATTCAGCCTGGCTGAATAAAGGTTTCCATAGGAAAACTTTAATTCAGCCTGGCTGAATAAAGGTTTCCATAGGAAAACTTTAATTCAGCCTGGCTGAATAAAGGTTTCCATAGGAAAACTTTAATTCAGCCTGGCTGAATAAAGGTTTCCATAGGAAAACTTTAATTCAGCCTGGCTGAATAAAGGTTTCCATAGGAAAACTTTAATTCAGCCTGGCTGAATAAAGGTTTCCATAGGAAAACTTTAATTCAGCCTGGCTGAATAAAGGTTTCCATAGGAAAACTTTAATTCAGCCTGGCTGAATAAAGGTTTCCATAGGAAAACTTTAATTCAGCCTGGCTGAATAAAGGTTTCCATAGGAAAACTTTAATTCAGCCTGGCTGAATAAAGGTTTCCATAGGAAAACTTTAATTCAGCCTGGCTGAATAAAGGTTTCCATAGGAAAACTTTAATTCAGCCTGGCTGAATAAAGGTTTCCATAGGAAAACTTTAATTCAGCCTGGCTGAATAAAGGTTTCCATAGGAAAACTTTAATTCAGCCTGGCTGAATAAAGGTTTCCATAGGAAAACTTTAATTCAGCCTGGCTGAATAAAGGTTTCCATAGGAAAACTTTAATTCAGCATGGCTGAATAAAGGTTTCCATAGGAAAACTTTAATTCAGCCTGGCTGAATAAAGGTTTCCATAGGAAAACTTTAATTCAGCCTGGCTAAATAAAGGTTTCCATAGGAAAACTTTAATTCAGCCTGGCTGAATAAAGGTTTCCATAGGAAAACTTTAATTCAGCCTGGCTGAATAAAGGTTTCCATAGGAAAACTTTAATTCAGCCTGGCTGAATAAAGGTTTCCATAGGAAAACTTTAATTCAGCCTGGCTGAATAAAGGTTTCCATAGGAAAACTTTAATTCAGCCTGGCTGAATAAAGGTTTCCATAGGAAAACTTTAATTCAGCCTGGCTGAATAAAGGTTTCCATAGGAAAACTTTAATTCAGCCTGGCTGAATAAAGGTTTCCATAGGAAAACTTTAATTCAGCCTGGCTGAATAAAGGTTTCCATAGGAAAACTTTAATTCAGCCTGGCTGAATAAAGGTTTCCATAGGAAAACTTTAATTCAGCCTGGCTGAATAAAGTTTTCCATAGGAAAACTTTAATTCAGCCTGGCTGAATAAAGGTTTCCATAGGAAAACTTTAATTCAGCCTGGCTGAATAAAGGTTTCCATAGGAAAACTTTAATTCAGCCTGGCTGAATAAAGGTTTCCATAGGAAAACTTTAATACAGCGTGGCTGAATAAAGGTTTCCATAGGAAAACTTTAATTCAGTCTGGCTGAATAAAGGTTTCCATAGGAAAACTTTAATTCAGTCTGGCTGAATAAAGGTTTCCATAGGAAAACTTTAATTCAGCCTGGCTGAATAAAGGTTTCCATAGGAAAACTTTAATTCAGCCTGGCTGAATAAAGGTTTCCATAGGAAAACTTTAATTAGGTTTCCATAGGAAAACTTTAATTCAGCCTTGCTGAATAAAGGTTTCCATAGGAAAACTTTAATTCAGCCTTGCTGAATAAAGGTTTCCATAGGAAAACTTTAATTCAGCCTGGCTGAATAAAGGTTTCCATAGGAAAACTTTAATTCAGCCTGGCTGAATAAAGGTTTCCATAGGAAAACTTCTATTCAGCCTGGCTAAATAAAGGTTTCCATAGGAAAACTTCTATTCAGCCTGGCTGAATAAAGGTTTCCATAGGAAAACTTCTATTCAGCCTGGCTGAATAAAGGTTTCCATAGGAAAACTTCTATTCAGCCTGGCTGAATAAAGGTTTCCATAGGAAAACTTCTATTCAGCCTGGCTGAATAAAGGTTTCCATAGGAAAACTTCTATTCAGCCTGGCTGAATAAAGGTTTCCATAGGAAAACTTCTATTCAGCCTGGCTGAATAAAGGTTTCCATAGGAAAACTTCTATTCAGCCTGGCTGAATAAAGGTTTCCATAGGAAAACTTCTATTCAGCCTGGCTGAATAAAGGTTTTCATAGGAAAACTTCTATTCAGCCTGGCTGAATAAAGGTTTTCATAGGAAAACTTCTATTCAGCCTGGCTGAATAAAGGTTTTCATAGGAAAACTTCTATTCAGCCTGGCTGAATAAAGGTTTTCATAGGAAAACTTCTATTCAGCCTGGCTGAATAAAGGTATCCATAGGAAAACTTCTATTCAGCCTGGCTGAATAAAGGTTTCCATAGGAAAACTTCTTTTCAGCCTGGCTGAATAAAGGTTTCCATAGGAAAACTTCTTTTCAGCCTGGCTGAATAAAGGTTTCCATAGGAAAACTTCTATTCCGCCTGGCTGAATAAAGGTTTCCATAGGAAAACTTCTATTCAGCCTGGCTGAATAAAGGTTTCCATAGGAAAACTTCTATTCAGCCTGGCTGAATAAAGGTTTCCATAGGAAAACTTCTATTCAGCCTGGCTGAATAAAGGTTTCCATAGGAAAACTTCTATTCAGCCTGGCTGAATAAAGGTTTCCATAGGAAAACTTCTATTCAGCCTGGCTGAATAAAGGTTTCCATAGGAAAACTTCTATTCAGCCTGGCTGAATAAAGGTTTCCATAGGAAAACTTCTATTCAGCCTGGCTGAATAAAGGTTTCCATAGGAAAACTTCTATTCAGCCTGGCTGAATAAAGGTTTCCATAGGAAAACTTCTATTCAGCCTGGCTGAATAAAGGTTTCCATAGGTTTTCCATAGGCTTTTCATGGGAAATCTTACATTTTGTTGTTTGAATGAACTCCCTTAATATTGGCGTACAATCATGTACAGGAATTTCTACTCTCTACATGAATCTGATGGAATGAAATTGCAGTTAATGGCAAACAAGAATGAGAAATCCATTTGGCCTATTGTAAACATTAAGGGTACGTGGATGCGTGCGTTCGTGCGTGTGTATGCCTAATAATGTCATATAAGGCGAACACCACATCCATCCCAGTTGATGGCGTATGAGTGTTGGCGGCATATTGGCTTCAGCACTTATACGCTGACATACCACCGCCATAACCTCCTTTAGAGAGCAGCTGTGGAAATTACCTTCATTCTTAGAATGTCTTGAGTGTCATCACAGCATTAGGCAGACACAGCTTCGTGAGAAAGGGCCATTTAGAAGCCACACTGTTGACACTAACTAAATAAGTTGTTTTATAAGAATGAAAAACGACCCCCACTCCCCGAACGCCACAATCATCCTCATCAACAGCAGCAGGAGCATTGTTTATAGAAATAACTACTATTTATAGATGGAATAGTTAATGTTGTTATTTACTCGGAGTAACATGATCAATAATGCCATCAACGTCGTCGTTCGTCCTGGAAAAGTCTCCTTGCCTTGAAAGGGGCAATAGGTGGAGGTAAATAAAATAGAAAGCATATGATGTACTTACATGATGGCATTCCATTAAATTTCTTCCTTCCTTCCGTTCGCTCGCTCCTTGGCCTGTTGTTTGTTTCTTCATTAACATTAACAAACAACAACAACGTGTAGCTGTACACAGAAAGACAAATGCCCTACTAGGACTAATGCATTACCCCAAGATTGAGGTTAAGGCAACGTAATGGCAATGGCGTCGTTGTTTTCATCATCACCGTCGTCGGAAGGAGCCAACTGCCACTTTCAAAGACGCCACCAGAAGAAGGCCGGAAGTAAATAACATCGAAATAATTTTCCCTAATAAATTACATCGAATTCTTTGCATGCAGTCGCCGAAGTGGATTCAGCAGAATGTGCGTGTCGTATAGAAAAGAAATAAAAATAAACGTTGTTACACTGTAAATGTGGTTATAAATATCAGCAACTTGAGATCTTGGGCTGTTTAATATTCCTTAAGTTATAAAGCAAGAATATGTTAGGGGAAATTAATTATTAATTAAAGGAACAATGAATAAATTAGTAACAAATTAGGAAGAATAATGTAATTTTTCCTATGGAAATAAATTGCAGTTTTCCTAAGGAAGCCTAAATTGCAGTTTTCCTAAGGAAGCCTTTATTCAGCCAGGCTGAATTGCAATTTTCCTATGGAAAACCTTATTCAGCCAGGCTGAATTGCAATTTTCCTATGGAAAACCTTATTCAGCCAGGCTGAATTGTAATTTTCCTATGGAAAACCTTATTCAGCCAGGCTGAATTGCAATTTTCCTATGGAAAACCTTATTCAGCCAGGCTGAATTGCAATTTTCCTATGGAAAACCTTATTCAGCCAGGCTGAATTGCAATTTTCCTATGGAAAACCTTATTCAGCCAGGCTGAATTGCAATTTTCCTATGGAAAACCTTATTCAGCCAGGCTGAATTGCAATTTTCCTATGGAAAACCTTATTCAGCCAGGCTGAATTGCAATTTTCCTATGGAAAACCTTATTCAGCCAGGCTGAATTGCAATTTTCCTATGGAAAACCTTATTCAGCCAGGCTGAATTGCAATTTTCCTATGGAAAACCTTATTCAGCCAGGCTGAATTGCAATTTTCCTATGGAAAACCTTATTCAGCCAGGCTGAATTGCAATTTTCCTATGGAAACCTTATTCAGCCAGGCTGAATTGCAATTTTCCTATGGAAAACCTTATTCAGCCAGGCTGAATTGCAATTTTCCTATGGAAAACCTTATTCAGCCAGGCTGAATTGCAATTTTCCTATGGAAAACCTTATTCAGCCAGGCTGAATTGCAATTTTCCTATGGAAAACCTTATTCAGCCAGGCTGAATTGCAATTTTCCTATGGAAAACCTTATTCAGCCAGGCTGAATTGCAATTTTCCTATGGAAAACCTTATTCAGCCAGGCTGAATTGCAATTTTCCTATGGAAAACCTTATTCAGCCAGGCTGAATTGCAATTTTCCTATGGAAAACCTTTTTCAGCCAGGCTGAATTGCAATTTTCCTATGGAAAACCTTATTCAGCCAGGCTGAATTGCAATTTTCCTATGGAAAACCTTGTTCAGCCAGGCTGAATTGCAATTTTCCTATGGAAAACCTTGTTCAGCCAGGCTGAATTGCAATTTTCCTATGGAAAACCTTATTCAGCCAGGCTGAATTGCAATTTTCCTATGAAAAACCTTATTCAGCCAGGCTGAATTGCAATTTTCCTATGAAAAACCTTATTCAGCCAGGCTGAATTGCAATTTTCCTATGGAAAACCTTATTCAGCCAGGCTGAATTGCAATTTTCCTATGCAAAACCTTATTCAGCCAGGCTGAATTGCAATTTTTCTATGGAAAACCTTATTCAGCCAGGCTGAATTGCAATTTTCCTATGGAAAACCTTATTCAGCCAGGCTGAATTGCAATTTTCCTATGGAAAACCTTATTCAGCCAGGCTGAATTGCAATTTTCCTATGGAAAACCTTATTCAGCCAGGCTGAATTGCAATTTTCCTATGGAAAACCTTATTCAGCCAGGCTGAATTGCAATTTTCCTATGGAAAACCTTATTCAGCCAGGCTGAATTGCAATTTTCCAAGGAAAAACCTTATTCAGCCAGGCTGAATTGCAATTTTCCAAGGAAAAACCTTATTCAGCCAGGCTGAATTGCAATTTTCCAAGGAAAAACCTTATTCAGCCAGGCTGAATTGCAATTTTCCTATGGAAAACCTTATTCAGCCAGGCTGAATTGCAATTTTCCAAGGGAAAACCTTATTCAGCCAGGCTGAATTGCAATTTTCCTATGGAAAACCTTATTCAGCCAGGCTGAATTGCAATTTTCCTATGGAAAACCTTATTCAGCCAGGCTGAATTGCAATTTTCCTATGGAAAACCTTATTCAGCCAGGCTGAATTGCAATTTTCCTATGGAAAACCTTATTCAGCCAGGCTGAATTGCAATTTTCCTATGGAAAACCTTATTCAGCCAGGCTGAATTGCAATTTTCCTATGGAAAACCTTATTCAGCCAGGCTGAATTGCAATTTTCCTATGGAAAACCTTATTCAGCCAGGCTGAATTGCAATTTTCCTATGGAAAACCTTATTCAGCCAGGCTGAATTGCAATTTTCCTATGGAAAACCTTATTCAGCCAGGCTGAATTGCAATTTTCCTATGGAAAACCTTATTCAGCCAGGCTGAATTGCAATTTTCCTATGGAAAACCTTATTCAGCCAGGCTGAATTGCAATTTTCCTATGGAAAACCTTATTCAGCCAGGCTGAATTGCAATTTTCCTATGGGAAAACCTTATTCAGCCAGGCTGAATTGCAATTTTCCTATGGAAAACCTTATTCAGCCAGGCTGAATTGCAATTTTCCTATGGAAAACCTTATTCAGCCAGGCTGAAATGCAATTTTCCTATGGAAAACCTTATTCGGCCAGGCTGAATTGCAATTTTCCTATGGAAAACCTTATTCAGCCAGGCTGAATTGCAATTTTCCTAAGGAAAACCTTATTCAGCCAGGCTGAATTGCAATTGTACTACGGAAAACCTTTTTCAGCCAGGCTGAATGAAAGATTTCCTATGGAAACCTTTATTCAGCCAGACTGAAAAACTCATTTTTGCCATTTTGAGAGGCCATGACTTCTAATACAGCTGACCTTTTGTTAGCAAGGCAATGCTGAAAGCAAAAAAAAAACAAAGAAATGCTTGAAATATTCAAGACATTGTCAAGTTGTAATAAATTTGTTCAGCTAAAAGTGTAACCAAAAATATTTGTGCAAATTAAATTCCTTTGCATACCAACTAATTCTGAGGGGGGCTTGGCTGGTTCTTTGAATCGTCTTTGTGTGTCTTAAAACCTCTTTAAGGTTCCCTTCTTCGTTTGTTAGTTTTGGTTGAGAAGGTTAGTCTCTTTGGTTGGTTGGTTGGTTCGTTAGTCTGTCTGTCTGTTTGTTTGCCTCTGGTCGTTGATTTGCAATGGTAAGTGAATGTTGTTTTCGTTCGCTTGAGCTTCCTCCTTTCATTTATAATACTGACCCTAATTTATAAGAACATTAGGAAGACTTGGACATATCTACAAAAATTTGCATGTTATGCCATAAGAAAAACAAACAAGGAAAACAAGAAAATGCCAAAAGAAATCACAAAAAATAAACTAAATACAACTCTTTAACAGAGATAGCCAACGAGTTTCAGATCCAAAAGGAGGAGGAGTGAGGTTGGTCATCACCCAGACTCAACTAAGAAGAAATAATAAAACAAATGGACGATGGACGGACAGTTGGATGAATGGATGGATGCACGACATTGCTGACCAAACCCTTGGAATTACAAATAATCATGACAAGAGTAATGAAATATTTACAGTGCTCTCCAAAGGCATGAAATGCTCATCGGAACTAAATCGTTGGGGGTCTCGGTAGTCTCAAGTAACAGCAAACAGAGAATTAAATCTGAAGATGTTAATAAATTTTACATGGGTGAGAAAATTTCTACTAAAACAAACAAAAAAGTTGTGGTTGTACCTATAGATTACCAAAGGGTATCCTAAAGGTTAGGATAAAAGGATTGTCACGAGGGACATGTGTAGCTGTTATTTTTTATGAAAACAAAGGTCTCAAATAGAAGAGGGTTAAATAATTGCCAAGGAAAGCTTCTATTCAGCCTGGCTGAATAGGGATTTCCATTGGAAATTTGCTATTCAGCCTGCCTGAATAGGGATTTCCATTGGAAATTTGCTATTCAGCCTGGCTGAATAGGGATTTCCATTGGAAATTTGCTATTCAGCCTGGCTGAATAGGGATTTCCATAGGAAATTTGCTATTCAGCCTGGCTGAATAGGGATTTCCATTGGAAATTTGCTATTCAGCCTGCCTGAATAGGGATTTCCATTGGAAATTTGCTATTCAGCCTGCCTGAATAGGGATTTCCATTGGAAATTTGCTATTCAGACTGGCTGAATAGGGATTTCCATTGGAAATTTGCTTTTCAGCCTGGCTGAATAGGCATTTCCATTGGAAATTTGCTTTTCAGCCTGGCTGAATAGGCATTTCCATAGGAAATTTGTTATTCAGCCTGGCGGAATAGGGATTTCCATTGGAAATTTGCTATTCAGCCTGGCTGAATATGGATTTCCATAGGAAATTTGCTATTCAGCCTGGCTGAATAGGGATTTCCATTGGAAATTTGCTATTCAGCCTGGCTGAATAGGGATTATCATAGGAAATTTGCTATTCAGCCTGGCTGAATAAAACTTTTCCTATTTCATTGAGTTTAAATTGTCAATTTTCTTTAATCCACCTTCCCCTAAATCTTGTTCATTTGACAGGATAATTAAGAAAATGTTTGCTTATTCTTTTCCTTGCCATTGGTAACACGCTTTTAATCCGAAAAGTCTATTTATTTGGAATAAAATTGACAAAAACCCAGCTGGGAATTTTATGAACATTTCCCCATTTTAAAAGAAAACAAAACCCCAAACTTGCCTTAGTGTTTCGGGGGTTGGCCAAAATACTTTGTGTCCGGGGTACGTGCGTTTGGATAATAACCTTTTTAGGAGGCAAAATGAAATGGCCTTTTAAAATTCAATGGCCTTCTTATGACCCTCCCCAACTGCCGACAAACATTGACGGTATGACCGTTTAGTGGCAGGCGGTCTCACAAGGGAATGTGTGTGTTTTTCATTTTCAGAAATGAAAACAAAAAAACAAACAGGACTCAGGTGCGTGCGTGTGTGTGTGACTAAGCAGGACTAAAAAATGTTTGATGGGCCAAAGTTTTTAAAGGGCAATTTAAAATTATTTTCACTTTCAATTTTTGGGGCTTTAAGGAAGCGGTCTTTTAGGACGTGTTGTCCTGTCATGTTTACGCTTGTTTTTTTCGAAACAAGCGACAACCTGAATGGCAATAACAACAAATATATTAACAATGGCAATGGTTTAGCAGGTACCTTCATGATATCAACTAGTATAGGTGCTGGCCTTACCTTTCCACTGCCACTCCTTCCTGGCGAACGTGTTGCTAGGTTGGCTGGCTGGTTGGTTGGTTGTTTGCCCTGGTAGTATTGGCATTAATTTATTCATTAGCAAATGTTAGTCCTGGGAATTTCTAACGTTTTCACTTTAAACAAGAAACCTCTTTGCCCGAACCATCCAATATTTTGACTAATACCCAAAAACAATGGCAAAGGCAACTAAAGCAACAACAACAATTGCAAGAAAAAAACTGAAAGTGAAGGGAAAACTTAAAACCCTGGGGAGGTTTTATACGATAGTAACTTTTTTAATTAAAAATGTTTCTGTGTAAAAAAGAGAGAGTGTGAGTGTGTGTGATGTGTTTTTTGTTAACAACAAGGTAACTGAATGAGATGTTAATGAGGAAATTGAGCAGCAAGGACATGGTAGAAGCAATGCAGGACAGAAATTCAATTTGTTCCATACGAAAACTACTATTTAGCCAGGCTGAACTGAAGATTTCCTATGGAAACCTTAATTCAGCCAGGCTAAATTGAAAATTTCCTATGGAAACCTTAATTCAGCCAGGCCGAATTGAAGATTTCCTATGGAAACCTTAATTCAGCAAGGCTGAATTGAAGATTTCCTATGGAAACCTTAATTCAGCCAGGCTGAATTGAAGATTTCCTATGGAAACCTTAATTCAGCCAGGCTGAATTGAAGATTTCCTATGGAAACCTTAATTCAGCCAGGCTGAATTGAAGATTTCCTATGGAAACCTTAATTCAGCCAGGCTGAATTGAAGATTTCCTATGGAAACCTTAATTCAACCAGGCTGAATTGAAGATTTCCTATGGAAACCTTAATTCAGCCATGCTGAATTGAAGATTTCCTATGGAAACCTTAATTCAGCCTGGCTGAATTGAACATGGAAACCTTTATTCAGCCAGGCTGAATTGAAGATTTCCTATGGAAACCTTAATTCAGCCAGGCTGAATTGAAGATTTCCTATGGAAACCTTAATTCAGCCAGGCTGAATTGTAGATTTCCTATGGAAACCTTAATTCAGCCAGGCTGAATTGAAGATTTCCTATGGAAACCTTAATTCAGCAAGGCTGAATTGAAGATTTCCTATGGAAACCTTAATTCAGCCAGGCTGAATTGAAGATTTCCTATGGAAACCTTAATTCAGCCAGGCTGAATTGAAGATTTCCTATGGAAACCTTAATTCAACCAGGCTGAATTGAAGATTTCCTATGGAAACCTTAATTCAGCCAGGCTGAATTGAAGATTTCCTATGGAAACCTTAATTCAGCCAGGCTGAATTGAAGATTTCCTATGGAAACCTTAATTCAGCCAGGCTGAATTGAAGATTTCCTATGGAAACCTTAATTCAGCCAGGCTGAATTGAAGATTTCCTATGGAAACCTTAATTCAGCCTGGCTGAATTGAACATGGAAACCTTTATTCAGCCAGGCTGAATTGAAGATTTCCTATGGAAACCTTAATTCAGCCAGGCTGAATTGAAGATTTCCTATGGAAACCTTAATTCAGCCAGGCTGAATTGAAGATTTCCTATGGAAACCTTAATTCAGCCAGGCTGAATTGTAGATTTCCTATGGAAACCTTAATTCAGCCAGGCTGAATTGAAGATTTCCTATGGAAACCTTAATTCAGCCAGGCTGAATTGAAGATTTCCTATGGAAACCTTAATTCAGCCAGGCTGAATTGAAGATTTCCTATGGAAACCTTAATTCAGCCAGGCTGAATTGAAGATTTCCTATGGAAACCTTAATTCAGCCAGGCTGAATTGAAGATTTCCTATGGAAACCTTAATTCAGCCAGGCTGAATTGAAGATTTCCTATGGAAACCTTAATTCAGCCAGGCCGAATTGAAGATTTCCTATGGAAACCTTAATTCAGCAAGGCCGAATTGAAGATTTCCTATGGAAACCTTAATTCAGCCAGGCCGAATTGAAGATTTCCTATGGAAACCTTAATTCAGCCAGGCCGAATTGAAGATTTCCTATGGAAACCTTAATTCAGCCAGGCTGAATTGAAGATTTCCTATGGAAACCTTAATTCAGCCAGGCCGAATTGAAAATTTCCTATGGAAACCTTAATTCAGCCAGGCCGAATTGAAGATTTCCTATGGAAACCTTAATTCAGCAAGGCTGAATTGAAGATTTCCTATGGAAACCTTAATTCAGCCAGGCTGAATTGAAGATTTCCTATGGAAACCTTAATTCAGCCAGGCTGAATTGAAGATTTCCTATGGAAACCTTAATTCAGCCAGGCTGAATTGAAGATTTCCTATGGAAACCTTAATTCAGCCAGGCTGAATTGAAGATTTCCTATGGAAACCTTAATTCAACCAGGCTGAATTGAAGATTTCCTATGGAAACCTTAATTCAGCCATGCTGAATTGAAGATTTCCTATGGAAACCTTAATTCAGCCTGGCTGAATTGAACATGGAAACCTTTATTCAGCCAGGCTGAATTGAAGATTTCCTATGGAAACCTTAATTCAGCCAGGCTGAATTGAAGATTTCCTATGGAAACCTTAATTCAGCCAGGCTGAATTGAAGATTTCCTATGGAAACCTTAATTCAGCCAGGCTGAATTGAAGATTTCCTATGGAAACCTTAATTCAGCCAGGCTGAATTGAAGATTTCCTATGGAAACCTTAATTCAGCCTGGCTGAATTGAACATGGAAACCTTTATTCAGCCAGGCTGAATTGAAGATTTCCTATGGAAACCTTAATTCAGCCAGGCTGAATTGAAGATTTCCTATGGAAACCTTAATTCAGCCAGGCTGAATTGAAGATTTCCTATGGAAACCTTAATTCAGCCAGGCTGAATTGTAGATTTCCTATGGAAACCTTAATTCAGCCAGGCTGAATTGAAGATTTCCTATGGAAACCTTAATTCAGCCAGGCTGAATTGAAGATTTCCTATGGAAACCTTAATTCAGCCAGGCTGAATTGAAGATTTCCTATGGAAACCTTAATTCAGCCAGGCTGAATTGAAGATTTCCTATGGAAACCTTAATTCAGCCAGGCTGAATTGAAGATTTCCTATGGAAACCTTAATTCAGCCAGGCCGAATTGAAGATTTCCTATGGAAACCTTAATTCAGCAAGGCCGAATTGAAGATTTCCTATGGAAACCTTAATTCAGCCAGGCCGAATTGAAGATTTCCTATGGAAACCTTAATTCAGCCAGGCCGAATTGAAGATTTCCTATGGAAACCTTAATTCAGCCAGGCTGAATTGAAGATTTCCTATGGAAACCTTAATTCAGCCAGGCCGAATTGAAAATTTCCTATGGAAACCTTAATTCAGCCAGGCCGAATTGAAGATTTCCTATGGAAACCTTAATTCAGCAAGGCTGAATTGAAGATTTCCTATGGAAACCTTAATTCAGCCAGGCTGAATTGAAGATTTCCTATGGAAACCTTAATTCAGCCAGGCTGAATTGAAGATTTCCTATGGAAACCTTAATTCAGCCAGGCTGAATTGAAGATTTCCTATGGAAACCTTAATTCAGCCAGGCTGAATTGAAGATTTCCTATGGAAACCTTAATTCAACCAGGCTGAATTGAAGATTTCCTATGGAAACCTTAATTCAGCCATGCTGAATTGAAGATTTCCTATGGAAACCTTAATTCAGCCTGGCTGAATTGAACATGGAAACCTTTATTCAGCCAGGCTGAATTGAAGATTTCCTATGGAAACCTTAATTCAGCCAGGCTGAATTGAAGATTTCCTATGGAAACCTTAATTCAGCCAGGCTGAATTGTAGATTTCCTATGGAAACCTTAATTCAGCCAGGCTGAATTGAAGATTTCCTATGGAAACCTTAATTCAGCAAGGCTGAATTGAAGATTTCCTATGGAAACCTTAATTCAGCCAGGCTGAATTGAAGATTTCCTATGGAAACCTTAATTCAGCCAGGCTGAATTGAAGATTTCCTATGGAAACCTTAATTCAACCAGGCTGAATTGAAGATTTCCTATGGAAACCTTAATTCAGCCAGGCTGAATTGAAGATTTCCTATGGAAACCTTAATTCAGCCAGGCTGAATTGAAGATTTCCTATGGAAACCTTAATTCAGCCAGGCTGAATTGAAGATTTCCTATGGAAACCTTAATTCAGCCAGGCTGAATTGAAGATTTCCTATGGAAACCTTAATTCAGCCAGGCTGAATTGAAGATTTCCTATGGAAACCTTAATTCAGCCTGGCTGAATTGAACATGGAAACCTTTATTCAGCCAGGCTGAATTGAAGATTTCCTATGGAAACCTTAATTCAGCCAGGCTGAATTGAAGATTTCCTATGGAAACCTTAATTCAGCCAGGCTGAATTGAAGATTTCCTATGGAAACCTTAATTCAGCCAGGCTGAATTGTAGATTTCCTATGGAAACCTTAATTCAGCCAGGCTGAATTGAAGATTTCCTATGGAAACCTTAATTCAGCCAGGCTGAATTGAAGATTTCCTATGGAAACCTTAATTCAGCCAGGCTGAATTGAAGATTTCCTATGGAAACCTTAATTCAGCCAGGCTGAATTGAAGATTTCCTATGGAAACCTTAATTCAGCCAGGCTGAATTGAAGATTTCCTATGGAAACCTTAATTCAGCCAGGCTGAATTGAAGATTTCCTATGGAAAACTTAATTCAGCCAGGCTGAATTGAAGATTTCCTATGGAAAACTTAATTCAGCCAGGCTGAATTGAAGATTTCCTATGGAAACCTTAATTCAGCCAGGCCGAATTGAAGATTTCCTATGGAAACCTTAATTCAGAAAGGCTGAATTGAAGATTTCCTATGGAAACCTTAATTCAGCCAGGCCGAATTGAAGATTTCCTATGGAAACCTTAATTCAGCAAGGCTGAATTGAAGATTTCCTATGGAAACCTTAATTCAGCCAGGCTGAATTGAAGATTTCCTATGGAAACCTTAATTCAGCCAGGCTGAATTGAAGATTTCCTATGGAAACCTTAATTCAGCCAGGCTGAATTGAAGATTTCCTATGGAAACCTTAATTCAGCCAGGCTGAATTGAAGATTTCCTATGGAAACCTTAATTCAGCCAGGCTGAATTGAAGATTTCCTATGGAAACCTTAATTCAGCCAGGCTGAATTGAAGATTTCCTATGGAAACCTTAACTCAGCCAGGCTGAATTGAAGATTTCCTATGGAAAACTTAATTCAGCCAGGTTTCCATAGGAAATCTTCAATTCAGCCTGGCTGAATTAAGGTTTCCATAGGAAATCTTCAATTCAGCCTGGCTGAATTAAGGTTTCCATAGGAAATCTTCAATTCAGCCTGGCTGAATTAAGGTTTCCATAGGAAATCTTCAATTCAGCCTGGCTGAATTAAGGTTTCCATAGGAAATCTTCAATTCAGCCTGGCTGAATTAAGGTTTCCATAGGAAATCTTCAATTCAGCCGGGCTGAATTAAGGTTTCCATAGGAAATCTTCAATTCAGCCTGGCTGAATTAAGGTTTCCATAGGAAATCTTCAATTCAGCCTGGCTGAATTAAGGTTTCCATAGGAAATCTTCAATTCAGCCTGGCTGAATTAAGATTTCTTGAGGAAATATCCTATTCAACCTGACGGAATTAAGATTTCTTGAGGAAATATCCTATTCAACCTGACGGAATTAATGTTTACTTGAGGAAATTCCCCATTCGGCCTGGGTGAATTAAGATTTCCATAGGAAATCTTCAATTCAGCCTGGCTGAATTTCCATGGGAAATCTTCAATTCAGCTTGGATGAATTAAGGTTTTCTTGAGGAAATATCCCATTCAGCCTGACGGAATTAATGTTTCCTTGAGGAAATTCCCCATTCAGCCTGGTTGAATTAAGGTTTCCATAAGGGAAAGTGAGATTTGTTTTTATTGCTGGTATAAAGCTTCTTGTTTTGCCCAAAACTGAGTCGCCAATTGTCCATTAAGTTGTTGTAATTCATGAGGTATACCCAACATAGTTTCGTAATGAGCTAATCGCCATTGCCTTTGCGGATTTGCCTTTTTTGTTGTAGCAAAACACAAAGAATTCCATTATTAAATACCTTAGACACCTGAAACTAAGTCAATTAGCCTGGTCAACAAGCAAAATAATTAGTGTAAATGTTTGTGGAAAACATACATATGTATGTATAAGCATGTGTGTAATGAAAGAAATGTGATAAACGAATTTGACATACCCTTTCGAAGAATGTTTGAAATGTGGTCAAGTCGAGGAATGGGTCCATTAAGTGACTTATAGATACCCTGGGCAATAACTTCCAAAAGTTGGTTACCTGGCAAAATAAATATCTCAGATTGCTGTAGGGTAGGTATAATATGTACGTGTCCCATGTGACCGGCCCTCCCTCTATTGTCCCAACATAACATGAGGTCATTATGCGAGTATGTATGTCGGTGTGCTTGTGCGTTTGTTTGCAAGTTAAGTGCTGCGTTGAAAACCTCTCGGACAGGATTAGGTAACGCAATGCAAATAACCATCATCAGTATGTGTCACACCAGTGTCACTCCCACCAGCTTAAATGAAAATGACCATCACCACCGCCACCAGTACAACGACAACCCCTGTAATCTGGCAAAGCTGCCTCCACAGTTAGACATTTGCTTATTCCGTTTCTTGCATTCGGAACATTTGGGCTCGATGATAGATGGCGGCTGAGATAGCAAAAATATGGAAGAAGGTGGCATGCGAGACAAAATCCAATTACATTAAGAGAGCCAGCCAGGCACACACCGAGCAATTGCGTTTCTTTTTCATGTGCACGAAATGGTCAACTAAATGGAATTTAATATACCCGACTAGAACTTAGCGCCGTCGATACATACAGACATACAAAACTACAACCGTATTATTCAAACATATGAGTTATGTTTTTGGGAATCAAAAGTCATAACAGAAACCAGAGATTGGTGTAGGTCACTGCACAAGGAGTCAACGGCATGTAAAAGAAGTTCAGGGCTTGAGCAGAAAGGCTACCGGTTCACTACAAGTCCATGTTACTGGGAATTTTAAAATCACACTTCCTTCTCTCTCCTCCCCCTTCAAAGTTGGAGTTAGTTATCTTCGACTTATCTCCCGCAGTCCTACAGTCATGGACCCCAAGATTTACTTGCCCATAAAGATTATCTTGAAGATTACTTCCATAAAATAGAAAGTTCATACCCATCAACTTCCATGGGTATTAAATACCTTCGAACCCATGGGATTAACGCCAGTAGACATTTACTAAGTCCCTTTAGCCTTATCTCTCACAGATTCGATAGTCAATAATAACAAAACAAACAAAAAGCCCAATAAAAAAGTTATCATATTGCAATTGACATTTACGGCCTGATGCCAGAAGACTCATAAAGAATCCTGCTTCCACATAAACTCTTATCCTCCCATATGGGTTATTTGCCAATTGACATCAAGGACTTTTTTCTCAGCTATTAAATGGCAATACGAGTGAGTTGAATGTTTGTTTGCTTAGCTAACTGCCTAGCAGACAGCCTGCATGCCTACCATGGCAAGTGGTTAAGTAGCTATAGCGGTATCATCTTGTCGTTTATGGTCGATTATAATTTTTTACACGTTTCCCTCCTCCTACCATCCATCCCAACATTCCGGGAAATAGGCATTTTTGTTTTATTGGCATCAACCCTGAACCTGAAGAAGAATGTGAAACAGGCGTTGCCTCTAGTCGACTACTGAAGAATGTTATGTTATGTGTGTGAAACAATGACAAATGAACGTCAAGTCAGGACAAGACATAAAACAAAAAATGAAACAGGGGCAAAAATATTCATGTTATTTTCTCTTTAAATGTTGCGAAGTTGTTTTCTTTTTTTATGGGAAGATTCTTCACAAGAGGTGTGTCTAAGTGTGTGTGTCTAACATTCCACTTGTATCTCAAGTGATAGTGAAACAACCATTACACACTCGCATATAAAAAGATAGCGAATAGAGATAGGCATGGTTATATGAGGTATTTCCAATTTGAAAGGGACTATAGAAATACTCTTTCTTTCAGAATGGGACTATAGAAGTACCCTTACTTTCTGAAAGGGCTCTATAGACCCTATAGAACCCCTTATTTCAGAAAGGGTCTATAGAAGCACACTTTATTTTAGAAAGGGTCTAGGGAAGCACCCTTTATTTCAGACAGGGTCTAGGGAAGCACCCTTTATTGCAGAAAGGGTCTATAGAAGCACACTTTATTTTAGAAAGGGTCTAGGGAAGCACCCTTTATTTCAGACAGGGTCTAGGGAAGCACCCTTTATTGCAGAAAGGGTCTATAGAAGCACCCTTTCTTTAAGAAAGGTTCTCAACAACCATTCGCTTTTTCAGCAAGGGTCTCTAGAAGCACCCGTTCTTTCAGAAAGGGTCTCTACAAGCACTCGCTCTCTCAGGAAGGGTCCCTAGAAGCGCTCGTTCTTTCTGAAAGGATCTATAGAAGCACCCTTTATTTCAGAAAGAGTCTATAGAAACACCCTTTATTTCAGAAAGGGTCTCTACAAGCACTTGCTCTTACAAAAGGGTCTATGAAGTACCTTTTATTTCAGAAAGGGTCTACAGAAGCACCCTTTCTTTAAGAAAGGGTCTCTAGAAGTACTCGCTCTATCAGAGAGGGTCTCTAGAAGCACTCGCTCCTTCAGAAAGGGTTTATAGAAGCACCTTTTCTTAAAGAAAGGGTCTCTAGAAGCAATCGCTCCTTCAGAAAGGGTCTACAGAAGAATCTTTGATTTCTACAGAAGCAACCTTTCTTTCAAAAAGGGTCTCTAGAAGCACTCACTTTTTCAGAAAGGGTCTATAGAAGTACTCTTTCTTTCAGAAAGGGCCTCTACGAGCACTCGCTCAATCAGAAAGGGTCTCTACAAGCACTCGCTCCCTCAGAAAGGGCCTCTACAAGCACTCGCTCTCTCAGAAAGGGTCTATACAAGCACTCGCTCTCTCAGAAAGGATCTCTAGAAGCGCTCATTCTTTCCGAAAGGGTCTCTACGAGCACTCGCTCTCTCAGAAAGGGTCTCTAGAAGTACTCGCTCTTTCAGAGAGGGTCTCTAGAAGCACTCGCTCCTTCAGAAAGGGTCTACAGAAGTATATTTGATTTCAGAAAGGGTCTATAGAAGCAACCTTTCTTTCAAAAAGGGTCTCTAGAAGCACTCTCTCTTTCAGAAAGGGTCTATAGAAGAACTCTTTCTTTCTGAATGACATTATAGAAGCGCCCTTTCTTTCAGAAAGAGACGATAGAATCATCCTTTATTTCAGAAAGGGTCCATAGAAGCACCCTTCAATTAAGAAATAATCTCTAGAAGCATTCTCTTTTTCAGAAAGGGTCTCAAGAAGCATTCGTTCTTTCAGAAGGGGTCTCTACCAGCACTCGCTCTCTCAGAAAGGGTCTATAGAAGCACCCTTTATTTCTGAAAGAGTCTATAGAATCACTCTTTCTTTTAGAAAGGGTCTCTAGAAGCACTCGCTCTTTCAGAAAGGGTCTATGGAAGTACCTTTTATTTCAAAAAGGGTCTATAGAAGCAACCTTTTTTCAAAAAGGGTCTCTAGAAGCACTCGCTCTTTTAGAAAGGGTCTATAGAAGTACCCTTTCTTTCAGAAAGTGTCAATGAATTACCATTCATTTCATAAAGGGTCTATAGAAAGGGTCTTTAATAAAGGGTCTCTACAAGCACTCGCTCTTTCAGAAAGGGTCTATGGAAGTACGTTTTATATCAGAAAGGGTATATAGAAACACCCTTTATTTCAGAAAGGGTCTCTAGAAGCACTCGCTCTTTCAGAAAGGGTCTATAGAAGTACCTTTTATTTCAGAAAAGGTCTATGGAAGTACCCATTATTTCAGAAAAGGTCTATAGAAGCACCGTACATTTCAGAAAGGGTATATGGAGACACTGGGAAGAAGAGAAGGGAAGCACCCTTTATTTCAAAAAGGGTCTATAGATGCACCCCTTATTTCAGAAAAGCACTTAGAAGCACCATTTATTTCAGAAAGGGTCTAGGGAAGCACCCTTTATTCCAGAAATGGTCTCTAGAAGCACCCTGTATTTAAGAAAGGGTTAGGGAGGTCCCTTTATTTTAGAAAGGGTATATGGAAGCACTCGCTCTTTCAGAAAGGGTCTATAGAAGTACCTTTTATTTCAGAAAAGGTCTATGGAAGTACCCATTATTTCAGAAAAGGTCTATAGAAGCACCGTACATTTCAGAAAGGGTATATGGAGACACTGGGAAGAAGAGAAGGGAAGCACCCTTTATTTCAAAAAGGGTCTATAGATGCACCCCTTATTTCAGAAAAGCACTTAGAAGCACCATTTATTTCAGGAAGGGTCTAGGGAAGCACCCTTTATTCCAGAAATGGTCTTTAGAAGCACCCTTTATTTCAAAAAGGGTATATGGAAAGGTTCAGAAAGGTTCTTTAGAAGCACCCTTTATTTCAAAAAGGGTATATGGAAAGGTTCTTTAGAAGCACCCTTTATTTCAAAAAGGGTATATGGAAAAGTTCACAAAGGTTCTTTAGAAGCACCCTTTATTTCAAAAAGGGTATATGGAAAGGTTCAGAAAGGTTCTTTAGAAGCACCCTTTATTTCAAAAAGGGTATATGGAGGCACCTTTTATTTCAGAAAGGTTCTTTAGAAGCACCTTTATTTCAAAAAGGGTATATGGAGGCAGAAAGGGTCTTTAAAAGCACGCTTTATTTCAGAAAGGGTGTTTAGAAGCACCCTTTATTTCAGAAAGGGTGTTTGGAAGCACCCTTTATTTCAGAAAGGGTGTTTAGAAGCACCCTTTATTTCAGAAAGGGTGTTTAGAAGCACCCTTTATTTCAGAAAGGGTGTTTGGAAGCACCCTTTATTTCAGAAAGGGTGTTTAGAAGCACCCCTTATTTCAGAAAGGGTATATGGAAGCACCCTGTATTTCAGAATGGGTATATGGAAGCACCCTTTATTTCAGAAAGGGTATATGGAAGCACCCTTTATTTCAGAAAGGGTATATGGAAGCACCCTTTATTTCAGAAAGGGTATATGGAAGCACCCTTTATTTCAGAACGGGTATATGGAAGCACCCTTTATTTCAGAAAGGGTATATGGAACCACCCTTTATTTCAGAAAGGGTATATGGAAGCACCCTTTATTTCAGAAAGGGTATATGGAAGCACCCTTTATTTCAGAAAGGGTATATGGAAGCACCCTTTATTTCAGAAAAGGTATATGGAAGCTCTCTTTATTTCAGAAAGGGTATATGGAAGCACCCTTTATTTCAGAAAGGGTATATGGAAGCACCCTTTATTTTATAAAGGGTATATGGAAGCACCCTTTATTTCAGAAAGGGTCTCTAGAAGCACCCTTTATTTCAGAAAGGTTCTATAGATCCACCCTTTATTTCAGAAAGGGTCTATAGATCCACCCTTTGTTTCAGAAAGGGTCTAGGGAAACACCCTGTATTTCTTGAAAGGGTCTGTAGAAGCACCCTTTATTTCAGAAAGGGTCTATAGAATACCTTTTCTTTCAGAAAGGGTCCCTAGGAGCATTCGCTCTTTCAGATAGGGTCTATAGGAGCACCTTTTCTTTCAGAAAGGGTCTCTAGAAGCATTCGCTCTTTCAGAAAGGGTCTATAGAAGCATTCGCTCTTTCAGAAAGGGTCTATAGAAGCACCCTTTATTTTAGAAAGGTTCTATAGAAGCACCCTTTATTTTAGAAAGGTTCTATAGAAGCACCCTTTATTTCAGAAAAGGTCTATAGAAGCACCCTTTATTTCAGAAAAGGTCTATAGAAGCACCCATTATTTCAGAAAGCGTCTCTAGAAACACCTTTTCTTTCAGGAAGGTTCTATAGAAGCACCCTTTATTTCAGAAAGGTTCTATAGAAGCACCCTTTATTTCAGAAAGGTCCTATAGAAGCACCCTTTATTTCAGAAAGGTTCTATAGAAGCACCCTTTATTTCAGAAAGGGTCTCTAGAAGCATTCGCTCTTTCAGAAAGGTTCTATAGAAGCACCCTTTATTTTAGATAGGTTCTATAGAAGCACCCTTTATTTTAGATAGGTTCTATAGAAGCACCCTTTATTTTAGAAAGGTTCTATAGAAGCACCCTTTATTTCAGAAAGGGTCTATAGAAGCACCCATTATTTCAGAAAGCGTCTCTAGAAACACCTTTTCTTTCAGAAAGGTTCTATAGAAGCACCCTTTATTTCAGAAAGGTTCTATAGAAGCACCCTTTATTTCAGAAAGGGTCTCTAGAAGCATTCGCTCTTTCAGAAAGGGTCTATAGAAGCACCCTTTTTTCAGAAAGGGTCTATAGAAGCACCCTTTATTTCAGAAAGGGTCTATAGAAGCACCCTTTATTTCAGAAAGGGTCTATAGAAGCACCTTTTCTTTCAGAAAGGGTCTCTACAAGCATTCGCTCTTTCAGAAAGGTTCTAGAGAAGAACCCTTTATTTCAGAAAGGTTCTATAGAAGAACCCTTTATTTCAGAAAGGTTCTATAGAAGCACCCTTTATTTCAGAAAGGGTCTCTAGAAGCATTCGCTCTTTCAGAAAGGGTCTCGAGAAGCATTCGCTCTTTCAGAAAGGGTCTATAGAAGCACCCTTTATTTCAGAAAGGTTCTATAGAAACACCCTTTATTTCAGGAAGGTTCTATAGAAGCACCCTTAATTTCAAAAAGGGTCTACAGAAGCACCCTTTATTTCAGAAAGGGTCTATAGAAGCACCCTTTATTTCAGAAAGGGTCTATAGAAGCACCCTTTATTTCAGAAAGGGTCTATAGAAGCACCCTTTATTTCAGAAAGGGTCTATAGAAGCACCCTTTATTTCAGAAAGGGTCTATAGAAGCACCCTTTATTTCAGAAAGGGTCTATAGAAGCACCCTTTACTTCAGAAAGGGTCGATAGAAGCACCCTTTATTTCAGAAAGGGTCTACAGAAGCACCCTTTATTTCAGAAAGGGTCTATAGAAGCACCCTTTATTTCAGAAAGGGTCTATAGAAGCACCCTTTATTTCAGAAAGGGTCTATAGAAGCACCCTTTATTTCAGAAAGGGTCTATAGAAGCACCCTTTATTTCAGAAAGGGTCTCTAGAAGCACCCTTTATTTCAGAAAGGGTCTATAGAAGCACCCTTTATTTCAGAAAGAGTCTATAGAAGCACCCTTTATTTCAGAAAGGGTCTACAGAAGCACCCTTTATTTCAGAAAGGGTCTATAGAAGCACCCTTTATTTCAGAAAGGGTCTATAGAAGCACCCTTTATTTCAGAAAGGTTCTATAGATGCACCCTTTATTTCCAAAAGGTTCTATAGATGCACCCTTAATTTCAGAAAGGGTCTCTAGAAGCACTCGCTCTTTCAGAAAGTGTCTATGGAAGTAGCTTTTATATCAGAAGGGTCTATAGAAGCACCCTTTATTTCAGAAAGGGTCTCTAGAAGCACTCGCTCTTTCAGAAAGGGTCTATAGAAGTACCCTTTCTTTTAGAAAGGGTTTATAGAACCAACCTTTCTTTCAGAAAATGTCTATAAAATCACCCTTTATTTCAGAAAGGGTCTCTAGAAGCACTCGTTCTTTCTGAAAGGGTCTCTAGAAGTACTCGTTCTTTCTGAAAGGGTCTCTAGAATCACTCGTTCTTTCTGAAAGGGTCTCTAGAAGCACTCGTTCTTTCTGAAAGGGTCTCTAGAAGCACTCGTTCTTTCTGAAAGGGTCTCTAGAAGCACTCGTTCTTTCTGAAAGGGTCTAGGGAAGCACCCTTTATTCCAGAAGGGGTCTAGGGAAGAACCCCTTATTTCAGAAACGGTCTATAGAAGCACCCTTTATTTCAGAAAGGGTATATAGAAGCACCCTTTATTTCAGAAAGGGTATATAGAAGCACCCTTTATTTCAAAAGGGTATATAGAAGCACCATTTATTTCAAAAAGGGTCTCTAGAAGCACCCTTTATTTCAGAAAGGGACTATAGAAGCACCCTTTATTTCAGAAAGGGTCTATAGAAGCGCCCTTTATTTCAGAAATGGTCTCTAGAAGCACTCGCTCTTTCAGAAAGGATCTCTGGAAGCACTCGCTCTCTCAGAAAGGGTCTCTATAAGCGCTCGTTCTTTCTGAGAGGGTCTTTTGAAGAAGAGTCTATAGAAGTACCCTTTATTTCAGAAGGGGTATATGGAGGCACCTTTTATGTAGGTAAGGGTCTAGGGAAGCACTCTTTATTTCAGAAAGGGTCTAGGGAAGCAGCCTTCATTTCAGAAAGGGTCAAGGGAAGCACCCTTTATTTCAGAAAGGGTCTAGAGAAGCACCCTTTATTTCAGAAAGGGTCTAGGGAAGCACCCTTTATTTCAGAAAGGGTCTAGGGAAGCACCCTTTATTTCAGAAAGGGTATATAGAAGCACCCTTTATTTCAGAAAGGGCCTTTAGAAGCACCCTTTCCCTCAGAATGTGTTTATAGAAGCACCCTTTTTTTTTAGAAGCACACTTTATTTCAGAAAGGGTCTATAGCAGCACCAATTATTTCTTAAAGGAAATCATATTCAGCCAGGCTGAAGAGAAGAATATGGTTTATCTCATATGAATACTTCCAACAGAATTCCCTCTTAAGGACATGTGTTTGTGTTTTTTTTTCTTCTTATTTTTTTTCAAGGATACATCTGTTTAATTTTCTTGTTATGGGCGTGTGTGTTGTGTTGTTGTTACAGTTTTTGTTGTTACTTTGGCGTTTTGTTTTTCTTCTCCTTTAACATGTCTTGACATTTTTATAGACATTTGGTAAACGTTTTATTGTTATTGTTGTTGCCACTACTAACGCCGTTTTTGCTGCTGTTGTTAAGGTTATGGTGTTTCTCAGCTATTAATCGCTGGCCACTAAAATAGAGGAGGAAAAGTTCACAAGACAAAAAAAGAAAACACTTCGTTCTGCTTTCCAGAGAAATGCTATTTCAATAATCTTTATTTGCCACATAAATGTTTTCGGAGCTTAGATAAGGAATTTAGCTAAGGGCTCTGTTTTTTTTATTGCAATTCTATTCCGAGAACAACGCACACACCGACATTTCTACCCAAAAGGAATGTCTTACTATGGTGGTCTTCGAGGATAAGATGTGTATAAGCCGCTGGCATGATACTATTTGCCAGGAGCAAGTATGGAAATTACATAAAAATCTACATGCCATGGCTAAGCGAAGGTAGTTTTAGCACACTTTTTACACTGTAACCCCACCTTGAAAGCAAGGAAAGAAAACAAGGCGAGTCAGGAAAGAATAACAACACCCACCACCACCAACAACAACAGCGTCATCCAAAAGGCAAATAAAACTGCAGCGGCATCAAAAGCGTTTTGAAAAAAAACGCACGAAGTGGGGGAGGGGTGTTCTTATTCAAATCCATTGTTATCCTAACATTTTGGGTGGTTAAAACTATTGCTTCGAGGGCAACTATTACATACATCTGCTCCCAACCTTTTCTCCCCCACCATCAGTACCTCTGACACTAACAACAACAACCATGAATATGTAGTTTTATGGCAAAGTCTTGTAAATTATGGCCAAAAAACCAACAACAGCGAGGAAAGTCATTAAGGTTATTTTTATACAATTGCAGCACCGCCATCAACGTCAGCAACAACAACAACACCACCAACAACGACAACAGCTAAAACAAAGAGACCAGTGGCATTTTGATATTTAAGTTTCTGTGCTACTTTCGCTTTCACATTGCTTCGCAACTGGAAAGCGTTCTTTGGCGATTAACCCTTGAAACTACACAAAATAAATCGGAATCTTAAGATAAAAATCTTGGAGAAGAAGTCTTCTATATTAAGACCTCCAGGTCTTCTATATTCAGCCAGGCTGAATAGGAGGTCTTCTTATAGAAGACCTGGAGGTCGTCTTATAAAATACCTGGAGGTCTTCTTAAAGAAGACATGGAGGTCTTCTTATAGAAGACATGGAGGTTTTCTTATAGAAGACATGGAGGTCTTCTTATAGAAGTCCCGTGGGTCTTCCTAAAAAAACTGTAGGTCTTAGGAAGCACCCTTTCTTTTTGAAAGGGTCTTAGGAAGCACCCTTTCTTTTTGAAAGGGTCTTAGGAAGCACCCTTTCTTTTTGAAAGGGTCTTAGGAAGCACCCTTTCTTTTTGAAAGGGTCTTAGGAAGCACCCTTTCTTTTTGAAAGGGTCTTAGGAAGCACCCTTTCTTTTTGAAAGGGTCTTAGGAAGCACCCTTTCTTTTTGAAAGGGTCTTAGGAAGCACCCTTTCTTTTTGAAAGGGTCTTAGGAAGCACCCTTTCTTTTTGAAAGGGTCTTAGGAAGCACCCTTTCTTTTTGAAAGGGTCTTAGGAAGCACCCTTTCTTTTTGAAAGGGTCTTAGGAAGCACCCTTTCTTTTTGAAAGGGTCTTAGGAAGCACCCTTTCTTTTTGAAAGGGTCTTAGGAAGCACCCTTTCTTTTTGAAAGGGTCTTAGGAAGCACCCATTCTTTTTGAAAGGGTCTTAGGAAGCACCCTTTCTTTTTGAAAGGGTCTTAGGAAGCACCCTTTCTTTTTGAAAGGGTCTTAGGAAGCACCCTTTCTTTTTGAAAGGGTCTTAGGAAGCACCCTTTCTTTTTGAAAGGGTCTTAGGAAGCACCCTTTCTTTTTGAAAGGGTCTTAGGAAGCACCCTTTCTTTTTGAAAGGGTCTTAGGAAGCACCCTTTCTTTTTGAAAGGGTCTTAGGAAGCACCCTTTCTTTTTGAAAGGGTCTTAGGAAGCACCCTTTCTTTTTGAAATGGTCTTAGGAAGCACCCTTTCTTTTTGAAATGGTCTTAGGAAGCACCCTTTATTTTTGAAAGGGTCTTAGGAAGCACCCTTTATTTTTGAAAGGGTCTTAGGAAGCACCCTTTCTTTTTGAAAGGGTCTTAGGAAGCACCCTTTCTTTTTGAAAGGGTCTTAGGAAGCACCCTTTCTTTTTGAAAGGGTCTTAGAAAGCACCCTTTCTTTTTGAAAGGGTCTTAGGAAGCACCCTTTCTTTTTGAAAGGGTCTTAGAAAGCACCCTTTCTTTTTGAAAGGGTCTTAGGAAGCACCCTTTCTTTTTGAAAGGGTCTTAGGAAGCACCCTTTCTTTTTGAAAGGGTCTTAGGAAGCACCCTTTCTTTTTGAAAGGGTCTTAGGAAGCACCCTTTCTTTTTGAAAGGGTCTTAGGAAGCACCCTTCCTTTTTGAAAGGGTCTTAGGAAGCACCCTTTCTTTTTGAAAGGGTCTTAGGAAGCACCCTTTCTTTTTGAAAGGGTCTTAGGAAGCACCCTTTCTTTTTGAAAGGGTCTTAGGAAGCGTCCTTTCTTCTGAAAGGGTCTTAGGAAGCACCTTTTATTTCTGAAAGGATCTTAGGAAGCACCCTTTATTTCTGAAAGGGCCTTAGGAAGCACCCTTTCATTCTGAAAGGGTCTTAGGAAGCATCCTTTCATTCTGAAAGGGTCTTAGGAAGCACCCTTTCGTTCTGAAAGGGTCTTAGGAAGCACCCTTTCGTTCTGAAAGGGTCTTAGGAAGCACCTTTTCGTTCTGAAAGGGTCTTAGGAAGCACCTTTTCGTTCTGAAATGGTCTTAGGAAGCACCCTTTCATTCTGAAAGGGCCTTAGGAAGCACCCTTTTTTTGAAAGGGCCTTAGGAAGCACCCTTTTTTTGAAAGGGTCTTAGGAAGCACCCTTTTTTTTGAAAGCGTCTTAGGAAGCACCCTTTTTTTTTTTTTGGAAGGGTCTTAGGAAGCACCCTTTTTTTGAAAGGGTCTTAGGAAGCACCCTTTTTTTGAAAGGGTCTTAGGAAGCACCCTTTCTTTCTGAAAGTGTCTTAGGAAGCACCCTTTCTTTCTGAAAGGGTCTTAGGAAGCACCCTTTCTTTCTGAAAGGGTCTTATTAGGAAGCAACCTTTCTTTCTGGAAGGGTCTTAGGAAGCACCCTTTCTTTCTGAAAGGGTCTTAGGAAGCACCCTTTCTTTCTGAAAGGGTCTTAGGAAGCACCATTTCGTTTGTAAAGGGTCTTAGGAAGCACCCTTTCTTTCTGAAAGGGTCTTAGGAAGCACCATTTCGTTTGTAAAGGGTCTTAGGAAGCACCCTTTCGTTTGGAAAGGGCCTTAGGAAGCACCCTTTCGTTTGGAAAGGGTCTTAGGAAGCACCCCTTCTTTCTGAAAGGGTCTTATTAGGAAGCACCCTTGCTTTCTGAAAGGGTCTTAGAAAGCACCCTTTCTTTCTGAAAGGGTCTTAGAAAGCACCCTTTCTTTCTGAAAGGGTCTTAGGAAGCACACTTTCTTTCTGAAAGGGTCTTAGGAAGCACCCTTTCTTTCTGAAAGGGTCTTATGAAGCACCCTTTCTTTCTGAAAGGGTCTTAGGAAGCACCCTTTCGTTTGGAAGGGGTCTTAGGAAGCACCCTTTCGTTTGGAAAGGGTCTTAGGAAGTACCCTTTCGTTTGGAAAGGGTCTTAGGAAGCACCCTTTCCTTCGAAATGGGTCTTAGGAAGCACCCTTTCGTTTAGAAAGGGTCTTAGGACTCACCCTTTCTTTCTGCAAGGGTCCTAAGAAGCATCCGTTCTTTCTGAAAAGGTCTTACGCAGCACCCTTTCGTTTGGAAAGGGTATTAGGGTCTTATAAAAGACCAATTGGCTTTCTGAATGTGGACTATTACGTCTTCTCATCGAAAACCACTGGGTCTTCCTCTAGAAAACCTTTAGGCCTGAAAAGGCCTGTAGTTCAGGTTTGGTTTCCTATTAAAGTCTTCTAGTATATTTTTGGCTTTTTTCAGAGGTAACCTTTAAAGTATGTTTGCCATCCGTTGCCCACAGAAGGATAACAGATTCCAACAAATATTTGCGTGCAACATGCAGCTGTTTGGTTGGATGGCTGGCTTGCCCCAGAACCAAGCGTATTTAGATTAATTCTTTAAAAACTACGACAACAAGAACGAAGAAGAAAAAGAAAAACTTTTTTATCGTTTTTGCTTTTTTGTTGTTACTGGTGTTCGTTCCTTAAGATAAATTTTTCCCCTTGTGAGGCAATGGCAGAGATAGAGGGAGGTACTATTCTGTATAAATTTAAAAGGTAAAATTTTGTTGAATGCCTTCATGATGACTTTGCTTATTCCGCTTCTTCTGCTAACCCATAAAAATGACTTAAAAAAGTTGTTTCGTTTTTTCCTCTATTTTCACTTTGTTATCCCTTTATCCCGCCGTTTACCTCTTTGAATGGCATTCCGGACAAACATCTTGAAACTAAGTAGATGAACAACAATAAAAAACTTGTTCTTTCTCTACTTTTAGAGGATGCCTTTGAATCAATTAACAGCACCAGCAGCAACAACAAGAAGATGAGGAGAAGGATGAAAACTCTTGAAAAACTTGATTACGAAAGTCGTGAATTGTCCTCTAAGTAAAAGATAAATTCTCCGAAACATCAACCGCCAAGGCCTACTTCTCCCCAATGACGGTGGTTTGGCATAGTTAAGAAGATTTGCGAGGCTGGAAGACGGGATGTTTAAATATTTCAGGAATTATTGAGTCTTTTTTGCTTTAATTGTTTTTATACCAGCTGCGGAAATAGCCAGCCTATTAATGGCAAATGGATATCCTTGTTAATTATTGAGGAGGGGACCATAGGAAGAGAGGTTTAATGAAGGTATTTTAACTGCCGTAGTGATTTTATTTCGTTGTTGTTTTAATTACAAAACAAATGGAATTTATGGACGTTTTCGGAGTTAGTTCAGTAAAAGTATTCTATTAGCTTTCTAAGGACATCTTATGGATGGCATTTATGAACTTCTTCTTATCGTGTTGTATGTTTTTCTAATTGTTTTCTAAATGTTTTCCAAGAACATCGAATATTGAAATCACCCCTCAAAGAAATGATTGCGGAAATGGATACAAGGAATGCGAAAATCAGATTTCTCTCTTTTATTTTTGGTGTAATTACTAAGGACGAATTTTGTAAGAACAAATAACAGTAACAAATTTTCAAACACACACAGTTCAATCCCACACATTTTTTTGTAACAAAAGACGTCAACGCAACAAAGCGTGACGAAAGCTACAAGACAAGGAGCTGCACGGAGAAAACAAAAAACAAATAACTCAAACCAAAAAACCAGTCAGGCGTTCAGTCGTCGCGGTTGATTGTTTGTTTGATTTTTTACGAAGTTACACACGGCACGAAATATCGATAAAACTTTGAAATATTTCTTTCGTTTCGGTACGGATGGATGCCATGCCATTCATGGTGGTGTTGTTGGGGGGGTATGGGGGTACATAATGCAACAACCAACGTCAACAAAGCCATCATCAGCTACTCCACTATGTTCCAAAGTGGCGTCTGTTAGTTAGGCAGTGATACAAGAAGCCACTACAAGTTCGAGTTATTTGTTTACATGTGGGTGTGTGTATTTGTATGTCAGCTTGTTTTTTGGTACCAATACCTAACAGATCGGATGATTCATTAATCTGTGTTACATGCGCCATCAGTAATTTGTTACCAACTTTTCTCCAAACACACACACACACACACTCACACACAGACTTTTGGCAAATTTCGAAGATGCATTAAGTTGCGTCGTCTTCTATTTGTGGAGCGGAATGATGTTCTTGTTGCTGTTTCTGCTGATTTAGACAAAGATTTATTTTATTACAAAAATCCCTCATAAATCTTTTCAACACCGCTCATAAGCTCTACGAATCACCACAAACCACCAACAACAACGATTTTGTAGCAAAATGTTTGTAATTGCCTTTTTGGAAAGTATGACAACGCTTTTCTTTCTTGATCCGGTTCCGGAAAAAATATACAACCTTCATTAGTGGATTTTAAATGGTTGATTTGTGACATGGATATATCAAGATTTCGCGGCAGGGAAAATTCCAAAAAAAAAGGAACAGGAAAAGGATATTTATATGTGTTTTAAAAGTCAGGGATAAATAAAAATTGATACCTTGGATGTAGATGTACGGCAGTTACTGGTGGGTGTAATGAATAGCATATCAAACTTGCAGACAGAAGGTCGTGAGTCTACGGTGGTTAAACACCTTGGAGCTAGGTTTGCTTCCATTCCCTGAGTATTTTGGCAATGTTAAGCACTATCTCTCTCTCGCTCTTTGTCTCTCTACCAGTGGTGTCGATAGCAATAATAAAAAGAGGACGCATATCAGGACGCCACGTTCTTATTTTCGGAAGCAGAAATACACTGTTGGTTGTACCATGGCTTCCTAAACAGGGGCCTTTGGCATCCAAGTGCCATGCCATGTGTTGTGGTATATCCACAAATCTCGAATATTCTGGTTTGATTCCCAAAGATACGTGAATAAGTCATAAAAACAATTTAATTTAAAATTCAATAGTGCAACAATGCGTATACGTATTGACGGTACTCATACTACCGAATGGATTTGAAATCTAAAAAAGAACTATAAGGTATACCCTCGTCATTTTGCTGGATGTTAGATAGGAAATATATAGACAGCCTTCTCAAGGTATTCCATAGACAGAAAACCACTAAATGTATTATATTGGCAGGAGACCTTCGAATTAAAGTCTCCACAAATAGAATCCTCAAAACTTCTTTTATTACAAAAAAGGGTGCTTCTTATGAGAGGTTTTTGGAACTTTCGAATCATTATCTAGGGAAGTATTGATAATAAAACTACACCCTTTTAATGGAGACCATAAGTAGACTATTAACTTTTTTAACTTTTTACAGGGGTGTATGAAGTTGTGTTAATAAATATTCGCCTATGGGGATAAAGTCCAATTTCTTCCTGAACAGCCCTTCTGAATAGCCCAGAAGAAGCATGGCATCCTTGCTTAAATCATTTCTGATAAAAGAATGAAGAACGATCGAGCCAAATTCGAACTACGTTGATTTCTTTTTTTTAGATTTTTACCAGAAATGACTTAAGATTCTGCTGGTTATGTAAAACATAGCTCGAATTTGGCTTGGCTGTCGTATATTCTTTTGCCAAAAACGACATAAGCAAGAATGTAATGCTGCTTATGTTCTGAGGCCTTTACACTGAACTTAAGCGAACATTTTTAAAGGGTCTTAAGAAGCACTCTTTCCTTAAGAAAAGATCTCAATCTTTAGAATGGGTCTTAAGAAGCACGTTTTCCGAGGAAAGTGTCTTAGGAAGTACTCTTTGCCGTTTAAGGGTTCTTAGAAAGCACCCTTTCCCTTGAAAAGGGACATAAACAGCACCTTTTCAAAGAGTGTTAAGAAACACGCTTTTCTTTGGAAAGGGTCTTAAGAAACTTCCTTTCTATCAGAAATTGTCCATGGAGGAACCCTTTCTTTCAGAATGGGTCCATAGAAGCACTCTTTTTTAGAAGGGATGCTTCTGGATGAAATGTTCTTCTATAGATAGACCCTTCTTAATAAATAGAAAGAAACCCTTTCTGAATGAAAGGCTGCTTCTATGAAGGGTGCTTCTATAGACCCTTTCTGAAAGAAAGGGTGCTTCTATAGACCCTTTCTGAAAGAAAGGGTGCTTCTATAGACCCTTTCTGAAAGAAAGGGTGCTTTCTAAGAGCCTTTCTAAAAGAAAGGGTGCTTGCTAAGAGCCTTTCTGAAAGAAAGGGTGCTTCCTGAGAGCCTTTCTGAAAGAAAGGGTGCTTCCTAAGAGCCTTTCTGAAAGAAAGGGTGCTTCCTAAGAGCCTTTCTGAAAGAAAGGGTGCTTCCTAAGAGCCTTTCTGAAAGAAAGGGTGCTTCCTAAGAGCCTTTCTGAAAGAAAGAGTGCTTCCTAAGACCCTTTCTGAAAGAAAGAGTGCTTCCTAAGACCCTTTCCAAAAGAGAGGGTGCTTCCTTTCTGAAAGAAAGGTTGCTTCCTAAGAGCCTTTTTGAAAAAAGGGTGCTTCCTAAGACCTTTTCCAAAGGAGAAGGTGCTTCCTAAGAGCCTTCCTGAAAGAAAGGGTGCTTCCTAAGAGCCTTTCTGAAAGAAAGAGTGCTTCCTAAGACCCTTTCCAAAAGAGAGGGAGCTTCCTAAGAGCCTTTCTGAAAGAAAGGGTGCTTCCTAAGAGACTTTCTGAAAGAAAGAGTGCTTCCTAAGACCCTTTCCAAAGGAGAGGGTGCTTCCTAAGACCCTTTCTAAAGGAAAGAGTGCTTCCTAAGACCCTTTTTGAAAGAAAGGGTGCTTTCTAAAGGACTTTCTGAAAGAAAGGGTGCTTCCTAAGGGCCTTTCTGAAAGAAAGAGTGTTTCCTAAGACCATTTTTGAAAGAAAGCGTGCTTCCTAAGACCCTTTCCAAAGAAAAGGGTGCTTCCTAAGACCCTTTCCCACTTTCTGAATGAAAGGGTGCTTTGAAGAACCATTCTGAAATAAAGGGTGCTTCTGAACAACCCTTCTGAATTGTGCTTCTATAGACACTTTCTGAAAGAAAGGGTGCTTCTATAGACCCTTTCTGAAAGAATGGTTGCTTCCTAAGACCCTTTCTGAAAGAAAGAGTGTTTCCTAAGACCCTTTTTGAAAGAAAGGGTGATTCCTAAGACCCTTTCCAAAGAAAAGGGTGCTTCCTAAGACCCTTTCCCACTTTCTGAATGAAAGGGTGCTTCCTAAGACCCTTTCCCACTTTCTGAATGAAAGGGTGCTTTGAAGAACCATTCTGAAATAAAGGGTGCTTCTGAACAACCCTTCTGAATTGTGCTTCTATAGACACTTTCTGAAAGAAAGGGTGCTTCTATAGACCCTTTCTGAAAGAATGGTTGCTTCCTAAGACCCTTTCTGAAAGAAAGAGTGTTTCCTAAGACCCTTTTTGAAAGAAAGGGTGATTCCTAAGACACTTTCCAAAGAAAAGGGTGCTTCCTAAGACCCTTTTCAAAGGAAAGGGTGATTCCTAACACCATTTCCAAAGGAAAGGGTGATTCCTAACACCATTTCCAAAGAAAAGGGTGCTTCATAAGACCCTTTCCAAAGGAAAATGTGTTTCCTAAGACCCTTTCCAAAGGAAATGGTACTTCCTAAGACCATTTCCAAAGGAAAGGGTGTTTGCTAAGACGTTTTCCAAAGGAAATGATACTTCCTAAGACACTTACTAAGGGATATTGTGCTTCCTAAGACACTTACTAAGGGATATTGTGCTTCCTAAGACCCTTTCCAAGGAAAAGGGTGCTTCCTAAGACCCTTTCCAAGGGAAAGGGTGCTTCCTTCCTAAGACCCTTTCCAAAGGAAAGGGTGCTTCCTAAGACCCTTTTCAAAGGAAAGGGTGCTTCCTAAGACCCTTTTCAAAGGAAAGGGTGCTTCCTAAGACCCTTTTCAAAGGAAAGGGTGCTTCCTAAGACCCTTTTCAAAGGAAAGGGTGCTTCCTAAGACCCTTTTCAAGGGAATTTGCTCTTCCTTAGACCATTTTCAAGGGAAAATGTGCCTCCTAAGACCGTTTCCAAAGGAAAGGTTGCTTTCTAAGACCCCTTCCAAAAAAAGGGTGATTCCTAAGACGTTTTCCAAAGGAAAGGGTGCTTCCTAAGACCCTTTCCAAAGGAAGGGGTGCTTCCTAAGACCCTTTCCAAAGGAAAGGTTGCTTCCTAAGACCCTTTCCAAAGGAAAGGGTGCTTCCTTAGACCCTTTCCAAAGGAAAGGGTGCTTCCAAGGGAAAGGGTGCTTCCTAAGACCCTTCCCAAGGAAAGAATGCTTCCAAGGGAAAGGGTGCTTCCTATGACCCTTTACAAGGGAAAGGGTGCTTCCTAATACCCTTTCCAAAGGAAAGGGTGCTTCCTAATACCCTTTCCAAAGGAAAGGGTGCTCCCTAATACCCTTTCCCAAGGAAAGGGTGCTTCCTAATACCCTTTCCCAAGGAAAGGGTGCTTCCTAATACCCTTTCCAAAGAAAAGATTGCTTCCTAATACCCTTTCCAAAGAAAAGATTGCTTCCTAATACCCTTTCCAAAGAAAAGATTGCTTCCTAAGACCCTTTCCAAGGGAAACGGTGCTTCCTAAGACCCTTTACAAGGGAAAGGGTGCTTCCTAAGACCCTTTCCAAGGGAAAGGGTGCTTCCTAAGACCCTTTACAAGGGAAAGGGTGCTTCGTAATATCCTTTCCAAAGGAAAGGGTGCTTCCTAATACCCTTTCCATAGGAAAGGGTGCTTCCTAATACCCTTTCCCAAGGAAAGGGTGCTTCCTAATACCCTTTCCAAAGGAAAGATTGCTTCCTAATACCCTTTCCAAAGGAAAGATTGCTTCCTAATACCCTTTCCAAAGGAAAGGGTGCTTCCTAATACCCTTTCCAAAGGAAAGATTGCTTCCTAATACCCTTTCCAAAGGAAAGGGTGCTTCCTAATACCCTTTCCCAAGGAAAGGGTGCTTCCTAATACCCTTTCCAAAGGAAAGATTGCTTCCTAATACCCTTTCCAAAGGAAAGATTGCTTCCTAATACCTTTTCCCAAGGAAAGATTGCTTCCTAATACCTTTTCCCAAGGAAAGGGTGCTTCCTAATACCCTTTCCAAAGGAAAGATTGCTTCCTAATATACTTTCCAAAGGAAAGGGTGCTTCCTAATACCCTTTCCCAAGGAAAGGGTGCTTCCTAATACCCTTTCCAAAGGAAAGATTGCTTCCTAATACCCTTTCTAAAGGAAAGGGTGCTTCCTAATACCCTTTCCCAAGAAAAGGGTGCTTCCTAATACCCTTTCCAAAGGAAAGATTGCTTCCTAATACCAAAGGAAAGGGTGCTTCCTAAGACCCTTTACAAGGGAAAGGGTGCTTCGTAATATCCTTTCCAAAGGAAAGGGTGCTTCCTAATACCCTTTCCATAGGAAAGGGTGCTTCCTAATACCCTTTCCCAAGGAAAGGGTGCTTCCTAATACCCTTTCCAAAGGAAAGATTGCTTCCTAATACCCTTTCCAAAGGAAAGATTGCTTCCTAATACCCTTTCCAAAGGAAAGGGTGCTTCCTAATACCCTTTCCAAAGGAAAGATTGCTTCCTAATACCCTTTCCAAAGGAAAGGGTGCTTCCTAATACCCTTTCCCAAGGAAAGGGTGCTTCCTAATACCCTTTCCAAAGGAAAGATTGCTTCCTAATACCCTTTCCAAAGGAAAGATTGCTTCCTAATACCCTTTCCAAAGGAAAGATTGCTTCCTAAGACCCTTTCCAAAGGAAAGGGTGCTTCCTAAGACACGTGAGAAGACACGTGTCTCGCCGTTTTCCCTATCTCATCCTCTTTTGCGGTTATAGGCCTCCAAAGGTTTGAGGCTTTGCTGTAGAAAGGGTAATTTAGTCAGGACTATATCTTCCAAACCGTTAAGAAATTTTATCTCGGAGGCAAAGTTGTAGCTCTGGTCTTAAAGAACAAAAATTGTGAACACATATAATCCATCAAGCTTCATCTGTAAGGTCAAAATCGCCATGGTCAAATTTCTTTTAAAATTTGTTCTCAAGTTTTGTTATACAGCTTTCAAACCGATCAAATTTTAAGCAAACAATCAACTACAAAAATGTACCTCAGATCTCAATAAATATCTTTCTAGAATATACGAACCCTGAAGGAACGTGTCTTAATGGTCACAATAGCAAAACAATTGCGATTTTTATTCTCTTTTCAAGAAAACAATGAACCACAATAGTGTAGCAAAGTCTTCAATAAACAACTTTCTGGAATATGCGAAATGTCTATGAACGGATCTTCATGGTCAAAATAGCAAAAATCTTTTGAAAATATCCAATTTTTATACTTTGGTTTAAAGATACGCAACCGCCCAAAAAATAAGGATACCGTCAACCACAAAAATGTACCTAAGATTTCAATAAACAACTTTTTAGAACATATGAAGATTCTAGGAATGATTCTTAGGGCCGTTCCTTAAGATCCGTTCCTAAAGGGTTGTATATTGTAGAAAGATGTTTATTAACATCTGAGTTACATTTTTGTAGTTGGTTGTTTGCTTCACATTTGATCGGTTTGATAGCTGTATAACAAAACTTGAGAAAAAATTTTAAAAAAAATTTGACCATGGCGATTTTGACTTTGCAGATGAAGTTTGATGGATTATACGTGTTCACAATTTTTGTTCTTTAAGACAAGAGCTACAACTTTGCCTCTGAGATAAATCCAAAATTCCTAACGGTTTGGAAGATATAGTCCTGACAAAATGTCCCTTTTTACATCAAAGTCTCAAACCTTTGGAGGCCAATAACCGCGAAAGTTGATGAGATAGGGAAAAACGGCGAGACGCGTGTCTTCTCATTTTTGGTGTTATATAACACTATGGAGTCAGAATATGGTTAATAAAACATTACTCAAAAAATTACACACAGTGTAATCGAACAGGCCTATTGGGTTGTTACAACAAAAAGTTTTCCAAATATTATCGAACTTTTGTTGGGGAGGTACCTAAAGGAGTGAATCGGTATGGCTGATTCTATGGACTCCGTCTGAAAGAAAGGATGCTTCTGTGAACCCTCTCTTAAAGAAAGGGTGCTTCTGTATATCCTTTCTGAAAGAAAGGTTGCTTCTATGGTCCCTTTCTGAAATAAAGGGTGCTTCTATGGACCCTGTCTGAAAGAAAGCCTGCTTCTATGGATCCTTTCTGAAATAACTGGTTTATAGAAGCACCTCTACTTTTATTTTGTGGCACTTTGTATAAAATGATTTGTTGAGTAGATCTCTCTTCACTGTCCCTCATTGAGGCCATTAGTAGTCATTTTAAAAATTCCAACAATTTAATACAAACGAACAACAAATTAAAACTTTTGAAATTTAACAAGAATTTCCACCAAAAATGTTGTTGTGTTTTATGTAATGTCTAATGGACTCCATGGATAAATGTTTGTCACATTTACACAGTGCGACAAACAATGTTTTACAAGGTTTTGTCATTGAAAGATCGACAATAATTAAAACAAGTTTTGAAAACTTCTATATAGCATAAAGTTTAAATTTACCAATGAATTTAGGCAACAATTTAATTTGCTTCAGAAAAAATGTGAACGAATTAGCTCATGGCATATTAAGTAGCTCACGAGTTAAAATGTGTTTGTGTGTGGTTTCATTTGACAAAGTATGCGTGTTTCTTAATGTGCTTGTTACTTATTCGCCTATTATGCTCCATAAATACCTAATAAAGCTTAATGGATTTTTGTTCCCTTTATGGTGATTTTGTTGCTGTTGTTGTTGCCGATTTTTTCGTTTTGATGATTGCAAGTCTACAGCTTCTATAAGTTTAATTCTTTATTTCCGTCTCCTCTTTCTCTCTCTCCCACTCCAAATAACAAACTCAAAGGTTCGTTTGGAACTTGCTTAAGCTGATGGTGACAAAGTAGTGTTTGCGAAAATGAATGTTCCAATTTTTCCAAGAGTTCTTTTTTTTTTGTTGGTTTGCTTCTCTGCCTCTCCTGCCTTCTTTTTTGTTTGCTTTGCGAATTGCCAATATCAAATATTCAAAGATGAAAAGCACAAAATGCTGTTAAGTGTCACTAAACTTTATTTGGTATTTAAGTATGTGTTCGTCTCTCGGTGTGCGAGTGTGTGTGTGACAAATGTATACATGGTATGGTATGTGGAGATGTAAGTTTGTGTTGATTGGTATGTATGTATTCCACATTTCTGTGTGCATTATATTTTTATTTGCTTTTCATTGTAGCTGTTTTTTTGCTCCTCTCTTTTATTTTTCTTCATGAATATCACATGAAGCGAATGCTGGCTGCTGACTATGATGCCCCGCCGCCATTGGGCACAAGCCAGAGCCATGGTCATATTAGAGCGCCACTATATTATCAGTTTCCTCGTTTCTGTTTTCCATGGAAACTCATGCTATGTTGGAGGAAACTAATGACTGGAGAATTTTTAATTATTGCCAAAATTTTCGAATACAAGGAATTTTTGTTAGATTTTTTGTGTATTTTCAGTTTTGTGGCGATGCTGTGCTGCTACCATAGGGAATTTTGTGAAAACATATTTTTTTAGATTTCGTTCGTTCCGTTGGTTGGTTCTGTGGGAGTGCCTAAAGTGTCCTTGATATAGCTGTTGTTAGCTAAGTTGAATAGTTATTCATTTTGTTGTTAAAGTCCTTGTTTTTCTGTGTGTTTTTTTGCTTGCACAAATAATGTTCGGAAATTAGTATTGAGTGGAAATAAATGTTTGGCAAGTTTGACAAATAAATTTTCTGGTTAAAGCAATTTTTATATCCCCAAAGCGGAATTGGGTGGAGATTGGATATTACACATTACATACCTTGTGTGGTATTGTGAAATAGTTTGCGGAAGAACTTGTAGCCTTAGAATATAGGACCAAACATGATATAAGTTAGATTAGTGTCAAGGATGTTTCAAATAACCGTAAATATTTGTTCAAGAAAGACAAGCCATACTAAGAATTAAAAAAAACTCAATATCAGTGTCACCTGTCCGAAAGATTATCTATTTTCAAATGTCTGCTTTACAGTAGAGGACCCAAACGGATCTTTGGATCTGCAACAGATGACACAACAGTCCATCTACTCCACAATACATGACCCAAGCGACCATCTACTCTACAGTAGACGACCCAAAGGGTCATCTACTCTACAGTAGACGACCCAAAGGGTCATCTACTCTACAGTAGACGACCCAAAGGGTCATCTACTCTACAGTAGACGACCCAAAGGGTCATCTACTCTACAGTAGACGACCCAAAGGGTCATCTACTCTACAGTAGACGACCCAAAGGGTCATCTACTCTACAGTAGACGACCCAAAGGGTCATCTACTCTACAGTAGACGACCCAAAGAGTCATCTACTCTACAGTAGACGACCCAAAGGGTCATCTACTCTACAGTAGTCGACCCAAAGGGTCATCTACTCTACAGTAGACGACCCAAAGGGTCATCTACTCTACAGTAGACGACCCAAAGGGTCATCTACTCTACAGTAGACGACCCAAAGGGCCATTACTCTACAGTAGACGACCCAAAGGGCCATCTACTCTACAATAGACGACCCAAAGGGCCATCTACTCTACAATAGACGACCCAAAGGGTCATCTACTCTACAGTAGACGACCCAAAGGCCATCTACTCTATAGTAGACGACCCAAAGAACCATCTACTCTACAGTAGACGACCCAAAGGGCCATCTACTCTACAGAAGACCACCCAAAGGGCCATCTACTCTACAGTAGACGACCCAAAAGGCCATCTACTCTACAGTAGAAGACCCAAAAGGCCATCTACTCTACAGTAGAAGACCCAAAGGGCCATCTACTCTACAGTAGACGACCCAAAGGGCCATCTACTCTACAGTAGACGACCCAAAGGGCCATCTACTCTACAGTAGACAACCCTAAAGGTCATCTACTGTACTGTAGACGACCTAAGGGGACTTCAACTCTGGGGGAACCCCGTCCTGTAGATTGTGGTAGGGATGTTCACGGCGGTAACACCCATGAAGGTACTGCATCGACCACATTTCGTTGTGCTGATGCAACGGAAAAAAAATTTTTTCGTCACCTCATGAAGATAGTACACTGGAGCTGCCCTGACCGAGTCGCAGGGTTAAATTCATTTGTCCTTTGTGCGCTTTCTTTCAAAAAGGGAGATATGGCTCTATAGAAGCACCCTTTCTTTCAGAAAGGCACTGCAGAAGCACCCTTTCTTTCAGAAAGGCACTGCAGAAGCACCCTTTCTTTCAGAAAGGCACTGCAGAAGCACCCTTTCTTTCAGAAAGGCACTACAGAAGCCCCCTTTCTTTCAGAAAGGCACTACAGAAGCACCCTTTCTTTCAGAAAGGCACTACAGAAGCACCCTTTCTTTCAGAAAGGCACTACAGAAGCACCCTTTCTTTCAGAAAGGCACTACAGAAACACCCTTTCTTTCAGAAAGGCGCTACAGAAGCACCCTTTCTTTCAGAAAGGCACTACAGAAGCACCCTTTCTTTCAGAAAGGCACTACAGAAGCACCCTTTCTTTCAGAAAGGCACTACAGAAGCACCCTTTCTTTCAGAAAGGCACTACAGAAGCACCCTTTCTTTTAGAAAGGCACTACAGAAGCACCCTTTCTTTCAGAAAGGCACTACAGAAGCACCCTTTCTATCAGAAAGGCACTACAGAAGCACCCTTTCTTTCAGAAAGGCTCTATAGAAGCACCTTTTCTTTCAGAAAGGCTCTACAGAAGCACCTTTTCTTTCAGAAAGGCTCTATAGAAGCACCTTTTCTTGCAGAAAGCCTCTACAGAAGCAACATTTCTTTCAGAAAGGCGCTACAGAAGCCCCCTTTCTTTCAGAAAGGCACTACAGAAGCACCCTTTCTTTCAGAAAGGCACTACAGAAGCACCCTTTCTTTCAGAAAGGCACTACAGAAGCACCCTTTCTTTCAGAAAGGCACTACAGAAGCACCCTTTCTTTCAGAAAGGCTCTACACAACGACCCTTGCTTTCAGAAAGGCTCTACAGAAGCACCCTTTCTTTCAGAAAGGCTCTACAGAAGCACCCTTTCTTTCAGAAAGGCTCTGCAGAAGCACTCTTTCTTTCAGAAAGGCTCTACAGAAGCACCCTTTTTTATAAGAAAGGGTCTATAAAAGCACCCTTTTTTATAAGAAAGGGTCTATAAAAGCACCCTTTCTACCAGAAAGGGTTTATAGAAGCAGCCTTTCTATGAGAAAAAAATATTCTTTAAAACCTCCACGTCTTGTGATCCTTGGAAACAAATATTTTTTTAAACATCCACGCCTTTTGATCCTTGAAAAAAATATTTTTTAAAACCTCCACCATTTGAGGACCTTGAAAAAAATTCTTTAAAACCTCCACGCTTTGTGGTCCTTAGAAAGAATATTCTTTAAAACCTCCACTCCTTGTGGTCCTTGGAAAAATATACTGGTCCTTGAAAAAATATTCTTCAAAACATCCACGCCTTGTGGTGCTTGGAAAAGATATTTTGTCCCTGGAAAAATATCCTTTAAAATCTCCGCGCCTTGTGGTCTCTGGTAAAAACATTCTTAAAAACCTCCTTGCCTTGTGGTCCTTGGAAAAAAATATTCTTTAAAACCTCCACGCCTTGCGGTCCTTGGAAAATATATTCTTAAAAATCTACACGCTTTGTGGTCCTTAGAAAAAATATTCTGGTCCTTGAAAAAATATTCTTCAAAACATCCACTCCTTGTGGTTCTTGGAAAAAATATTTTGGTCCTTGGAAAAATATTTTTTAAAACCTCCACGCCTTGTGGTCCTTGGAAAAAAGTATTCAGGTCCTAGAAAAAATATTCTTTAAACAGGTCTATAGAAACACCCATTTCTTCAGAAAGGGTTTATAAATACACTTTTTTAGAAAGGGTCTATAGAAGCCCTATTTTATCAGAAAGGGACTATTAATTCTATTGAGGTACCATTTCTTTCAGAAGGAGTATATAAAAGCATCCTCAGTTTTGAACTCTGCATGATACAACTCATAGTTGTTAGCGTTAGCTCGTCTAGCGATACGAATCAAAAGCAAAAGTTGATGTTTTAACTTTTCAGACTTCTAATCAAGTTTCCTTTTCAATCTCTTTAAGAATTTAATATTTCCCAAAATAATTACTTCCCCTTCGCTTATTATCCCAGAAGATTTCCTTTTTATTGCTTCTATTCCTTCCTTCTAATCAAACCTAAAGCCTATCCGACAGTTATTTTTTATATTTTTAATTTTATTACCAAAATTTTTTTATAACTCTGTTTGCAAGAATTTCAACACTGACATGAATTTCAAACATGATTTGAAATTTAATTGGTACCTCTTGGTACAAGTCTGCAAGTAGATGGGAATGGGGATGTGGGGGACCACACATATGAAGATATTTTTGTGAAGAACGTCACTGGCAATGACGGGTTTTCCAAACAAATGTGACACAATTTTTATTGTTTCATTTTAAATGTGTCCATGGGTGTGCGAATGAATGTATGCAATGTTGTCAAATGTGTGTGAGTGTGTGTATGTATGTGTGCATGGCAAATGACATCTACACATATTTACATTACCCCCTTTACAAAACTCATGAATTTTGAACGCAAAAAATATAGACCATGTAAATATGTGACAATGTTAACAGATGGGGGAGAGGTCATCTTCTCTACTCCAGCCATTTCCTAGGAAGGAAAAGAACGGTAGCCTTAAAATGATGATGTTTGCTTTGTTGATTTTTCTTCTCTAGTTTTAAATTCGGATCACAAAATTTAACAAATGAAATGAAAATGGTTAAGGGGGAAAATTTGGTACGTGTCCCACAAAAACATACGCACTAACACACATGGACACACTGGTGTGTGCACGTTTACACATGTCATCTATAGCCTCATATATTTTATATTTGACAGGGCATTGTCCCTTTGCGTTGATCCTTAAATTCCCAAAACGTAAATATGAAATTAACGACATCATTGTCAAATAAAAATCGTTTATTTGCCAAAGTGACACCGGAGAACGGAGAACATGGCTTCGTTATTTTTTGGTTTTCTTTTTCTGCCAAACAGATTAATGATGCCATTATAAACTGGTCTTTTGTTGTCGTTTATGTCAGGATCAAGAAAAATAACATTACGGTAACAACAATAAAATGGCAAACAAAGTAACAAATTTCTGTGCCAAAGCTAAAGGGAAATAACTTTCTTAAGTCGGTGTTTAACAAATTCAATATTGAAGATTGATAAGATCTTTAAAGGGGTGTTGAGTAATGAAATTGTATTTTATTATTATATTACATTTTATTACATTACATTTCAATATTATTTAAGAAAGGGTCTATGGGGTTGGAAAGGGTCTTTGGAAGCGCCCTTTCCGTTGGTAAGGGTCTTTCGAAGCACCCCTTCTATTGGAAAGGGTCTTTGGAAGCACCCATTCTTAAAGAAAGGGTTTATAGAATCTCCATTTCTTTAAGAAAGGGTCTATGGAAGCACCCTTTCTTAAAGAAATGGAGATTCTATAAACCCTTTCTTTAAGAATGGGTGCTTCCAAGACCCTTTCCAATAGAAGTGGTGCTTCGAAAGACCCTTACCAACGGAAAGGGCGATTCCAAAGACCCTTTCCAACCCCATAGACCCTTCTATGGAAGGTCTATGGAAGCACCCTTTCTTTAAGAAAGGGTCTATGGAAGCACCCTTTCTTTAAGAAAGGGTCTATGGAAGCACCCTTTCTTTAAGAAAGGGTCTATGGAAGCACCCTTTCTTTACGAATGGGTCTATGGAAGCACCCTTTCTTTAAGAAAGGGTCTATGGAAGCACCCTTTCTTTACGAAAGGGTCTATGGAAGCACCCTTTCTTTAAGAAAGGGTCTATGGAAGCACCCTTTCTTTAAGAAAGGGTCTATGGAAGCACCCTTTCTTTCAGAAATTGTCTATGGAAGCACCCTTTCTTTAAGAAAGGGTCTATGGAAGCACCCTTTCTTTAAGAAAGGGTCTATGGAAGCACCCTTTCTTTAAGAAAGGGTCTATGGAAACACCCTTTCTTTAAGAAAGGGTCTATGGAAGAACCCTTTCTTTAAGAAAGGGTCTATGGAAGAACCCTTTCTTTAAGAAAGGGTCTATGGAAGAACCCTTTCTTTAAGAAATGGTCTATGGAAGCACCCTTTCTTTAAGAAATGGTATATGGAAGTACCCTTTCTTTAAGAAAGGGTCTATGGAAGCACCCTTTCTTTAAGGAAGGGTCTATGGAAGCACTCTTTCTTTAAGAAACGGTCTATAGAAGCACCCTTAATTTAAGAAAGGGTCTATAGTAGCACCGTTTCTTTAAGAAAGGGTCTATAGAAGCACCCTTTCTTTAAGAAAGGGTCTATAGAAGCACCCTTTCTTTAAGAAACGGTCTATAGAAGCACCCTTAATTTAAGAAAGGGTCTATGGAAGCACCCTCTCTTTACGAAAGGGTCTATAGAAGCGCCCTTAATTTAAGAAAGGGTCTATAGAAGCACCCTTAATTTAAGAAAGGGTCTATAGAAGCACCCTTTCTTTAAGGAAGGGTCTATAGAAGCACCCTTAATTTAAGAAAGGGTCTATAGAAGCACCCTTAATTTAAGAAAGGGTCTATAGAAGCACCCTTAATTTAAGAAAGGGTCTTTGGAAGCACCCTTTCTGTTGGAAAGGGTCTTTGGAAGCACCCTTTCTGTTGGAAAGGGTTTTTGGAAGAACCCTTTCTGTTGGTAAGGGTCTTTGGAAGCACCCTTTCTTAAAGAAAGGGTCTATAGAATCTCCGTTTCTTTAAGAAAGGGTCTTTGGAAGCACCCTTTCTGTTGGAAACGGTCTTTGGAAGAACCCTTTCTGTTGGAAAGGGTCTTTGGAAGCACCATTTCTGTTGGAAAGGGTCTTTGGATGCGCCCTTTCTGTTGGAAGGTGTCTTTGGAAGTACTCTTTTTGTTGGAAATGGTCTTTGGTAGCACCCTTTCTGTTGGAAAGGGTCTTTGGAAGTACCACTTATGTTGGAAAGAGTCTTTGGAAGCACCCTTTCTGTTGGAAAGGGTCTTTGGAAGGACACTTTCTGTTGGAAAGGGTCATTGGAAGCACCCTTTCTGTTTTTAAAGGGTCTTTGGAAGCACTCTTTCTGTTGGAAAGGGTCTTTGAAAGCACCCTTTCTGTTGGAAAGGGTCTTTGAAAGCACCCTTTCTGTTGGAAAGGGTCTTTGGAAGCACCCTTTCTTAAAGAAAGGGTCTATAGAATCTCCCTTTTTTAATAAAGGGTCTTTGGAAGCACCCTTTCTTTAAGAAAGGGTCTTTGGAAGCACCCTTTCTTCTGGAAAGGGTCTATAGAATTTCCCTTTTTTTAATAAAGGGTCATTAGAAGCACCCTTTCTGTTGGAAAGGTCATTGGAAGCACCCTTTCTGATGGAAAGGGTCATTAGAAGCACCCTTTCTGTTGGAAAGGGTCTTTGGAGGCACCCTGTCTGTTGGAAAGGGTCTTTGGATGTACCCTTTTTGTTGGAAAGTGTTTTTGGAAGCACCCTTTCTTTTGAAAAGGGTCTTTGAAAGCACCCTTTCTTTTGGAAAATGCCTTTGGAAGCATCCTATCTTTTGGGAAGGGTCTTTGAAAGCACCCCTTTTTTGGGAAGATTTTCAAACACACATCCTGACGTTCTTCTTTTATATTGCTTTTTTTGTTATGCCCTGATTTTAATTGCAATATTTCAATACCAACCTATAGGCGTATGATTGTTATTTCAATACACATACGCTAAGGTGGCATACGGTTGGTAAAGGCTTAAATAGGTATGACTAATCAAAGCTGTGTGTCTGTCTGGTACTTCATTGCTCCACATATTACAGAAATATATTGGTTTATTTTTATTTTATTATAGGCACGAATATGAGCGGGAGGGAGAGTGAAATAAACAAAACAAAAATATTGGATTTCAAATGATGGAATATCCAAATTGGAACAGTAATAAAAACAACCCATATTTGCATGCAAATCTAAATTCAAATACACGAAATAAAAAGGGTTCTTCCAGATTAGCCATGCAAAAAACGAGTAACACATAAAAGAAACGAAAAAAAAAACAGAAATTCAACATTTCATCAAATAGATACGCAATTTTTCATCTCTCTTCCCCATGGAATTTCTTTATGGTAATAAAGAGGTAGCTAACAAAACAATCATTTTAGCCAAACAGTCAGTCAAACAGCAGGAAAGGGGTTTCTTTTGGGGCTGGAAACGAGTTTCTGTTTGCCATTGCTAAACAAATGCTGCAGGGTTATAGGTGTTTTTTCGGGGGGTGGTTTATGGCTCTTTGTTATGCGTAAGGGGTAAGGGCCAAGGGGGTGTGAGTATTTCTTTAGTTGTATTTTGTGGTTTGGGTTAAACTATTTGTTAAACCACCATGGAAACCCTCCGCAATGGAAGCATAACAAACAACCGCACATACACACAAAATCAACAAACATAAACACATGCCTTAGTTGTCCCTGCAACTGGCAATAAAATGTAAAACAGAATAATAATGAAGACAACAATTCTATTCATTTTTCAGAGGTTACATTTGAAGTCAACAACAACAACGAAAGCAAAAAATGCAATGAGAAACTACTTAACATAAAGCTTTATATGCCAAAAAAATCAATCTTGGAGAGCATATGATATTCCTTAAATATAATACTAAGTTTTCTTAGGAAACGCTAAACCTTTGTAAAGGGTTTTAACAAGCATCCTTTTCTTAGGAAGCTCTATTTCCTTTGGAAAGTGTCTTAACAAGGTGGGAGGGTTTTAAAAGCACCTTTTAGTTTGGGAAGGACCTTAAGAAGCACGCTTTTCTTTGGAATGGGTGTTAAGAAGCACGCTTTTCTTTGGAAAGGGTGTTAAGAAGCATCCTATCCCTTGGAAAGGGTCTTAAGAAGCACCCTATCACCATTTCAATTTGAAATCATTGGAAAGAGTTTTAAGAAGCACCTTTCCCCCATAGAAGATGTCTTAAGAAGAAACTTTTCCCTAAGAAATAGTCTCATGAAGACTTTTTCCATTAGAAAGGGTCTTAATAAACACCTTTTCTATTGAAAACGGTTTTAAGAAGAACCTATTCCGTTGGAAATAGGTAAAAGATGCATTGTATCCGTTGGAAATGGTCTTAACAAGCACACTTCCTTTTGGGAAGTGTCTTAAAAAACAATCAATCCATTGGAAAGTGTCTTAAAAATGGAATCAATCCTTCCTTTTACTTTGGAAGCAACTTTTCCTTTGGAAACGGTCATAGGAAGCAACCTTTTATTTAGAAACGGTCTTCGGAAGCACCCTTAATTAGGAAAGAGTCTTAGGAAGCACCCTTAATTGGGAAAGAGTCTTAGGAAGCGCCCTTAATTGGCAAAGAGTCTTAGGAAGCACCTTTATTTGGGATAGAGTCTTAGGATGCACCCTTAATTGTAAAAGAGTCTTAGCAAGCACCCTTAATTGGGAAAGAGTCTTAAGAAGCACCCTTAATTGGGAAAGAGTCTTAGAAAGCACCCTTAATTGGGAAAGAGTCTTAGGAAGCACCCTTAATTGGGGAAGAGTCTTAGGAAGCACCCTTAATTGGGAAAGAGTCTTAGGAAGCACCCTTAATTGGGAAAGAGTCTTAGGAAGCACCCTTTCCTTGGGACAGAGTCTTAGGAAGCACCCTTTGTTAGGAAAGAGTCTTAGGAAGCACCCTTTGTTAGGAAAGAGTCTTAGGAAGCACCCTTAATTGGGAAATAGTCTTAGGAAGCACCCTTTCCTTGGGAAAGAATTTTAGGAAGCACCCTTTCTTTGGGAAATAGTCTTAGGAAGCACCCTTTCCTTGGGAAAGAGTCTTAGGAAGCACTCTTTCGATAGGAAAGAGTCTTAGGAAGCACCATTTTTTGTGGGAAACAGTCTTAGGAAGCACCCTTTTTTTGGGAAACAGTTTTAGAAAGCACCCTTTTTTTGGGAAACAGTCTTAGGAAGCACCCTTTTTTGGTAAACAGTCTTAGGAAGCACCCTTTTTTGGTAAACAGTCTTAGGAAGCACCCTTTCTTTAGGGAAGAGTCTTAGGAATCACCCTTTCCTTAGGGAAGAGTCTTATGGAGCACCCTTTCCTTGGAAAATAGTCGTAGGAATCACCCTTTCCTTGGGAAACAGTCTTAGGAAGCACCCTTTGCTTGGAAAAGAATTTTAGGAAGCACCCTTTCTTTGGGAAATAGTCTTAGGAAGCAGCCTTTCCTTGGAAAAGAGTCTTAGGAACCACCCTTTCGATAGGAAAGAGTCTAGGAAGCACCCTTCCCTTGGAAAAGACCCTTAGGAAGCACCCTTTCCTTAAGAAAGAGTCTTAGGAAGCACCCTTAATTGGGATAGAGTCTTAGGAAGCACCCTTAATTGTAAAAGAGTCTTAGGAAGCACCCTTAATTGGGAAAGAGTCTTAGGAAGCACCCTTTCCTTGGGAAAGAGTCTTAGGAAGCACCATTTCCTTGGAAAATAGTCTTAGGAAGCACCCTTTCCTTGGGAAAGAGTCTTAGGAAGCACCCTTTCCTTGGAAAATAGTATTAGGAAGCACCCTTTCCTTGGAAAAGAGTCTTAGGAAGCACCCTTTCCTTGGGAAAGAGTCTTAGGAAGCACCCTTTCCTTGGGAAAGAGTCTTAGGAAGCACCGTTTCCTTGGAAAATAGTCTTAGGAAGCTCACTTTCCTTGGGAAAGAGTCTTAGAAGCACCCTTTCCTTGGGAAAGAGTCTTAGAAGCACCCTTTCCTTGGCAAATAGTCTTAGGAAGCACCATTTCCTTGGGAAAGAGTCTTAGGAAGCACCCTTTCCTTGGGAAAGAGTCTTAGGAAGCACCCTTTCTTTGGGAAATGGTCTTAGGAAGCACCCTTTCTTTGGGAAATGGTCTTAGGAAGCACCCTTTCTTTGGGAAATGGTCTTGGGAAGCACCCTTTCTTTGGGAAATGGTCTTAGGAAGCAGCCTTTCTTTGGGAAGTGGTCTTAGGAAGCAGCCTTTCTTTAGGAAATGATCTTAGGAAGCACCCTTTCTTTGGGAAATGGTCTTAGGAAGCACCCTTTCTTTAGGAAATGGTCTTAGGAAGCACCCTTTCTTTGGGAAATGGTCTTAGGAAGCACCCTTTCTTTGGGAAATGGTCTTAGGAAGCACCCTTTCTTTGGGAAATGGTCTTAGGAAGCACCCTTTCTTTGGGAAAGCACCCTTTCCTTGGAAAAGAGTCTTAGGAAGCACCCTTTCCTTGGCAAAGAGTCTTAGGAAGCACCCTTTCCTTGTGAAAGAGTCTTAGGAAGCACCCTTTCCTTGGGAAAGAGTCTTAGGAAGCACCCTTTCCTTGGGAAAGAGTCATAGAAAGCACCCTTTCCTTGGGAAGGAGTCTTAGGAAGCACGCTTTACTTGGGAAAGAGTCTTAGGAAGCACCCTTTCCTTGGGAAAGAGTCTTAGGAAGCACCCTTTCCTTGGGAAAGAGTCTTAGGAAGCACCCTTTCCTAGGGAAAGAGTCATAAGAAGCACCCTTTCCTAGGGAAAGAGTCTTAAAAAGCACCCTTTCCTTGGGAAAGAGTCTTAGGAAGCACCCTTTCTCTGGGAAATGGTCTTAGGAAGCACCCTTTCTTTGGGAAATGGTCTTAGGAAGTACCCTTTCATTGGGAAAGAGTCTTACGAAGCACCCTTTCCATAGAAAATTGTCTTAGGAAGCACCCTTTCGATAGGAACGAGTCTAGGAAGCACCCTTTCCTTGGGGAAGAATCTTAGGAAGCACCCTTTCGATAGGAACGAGTCTAGGAAGCACCCTTTCCTTGGGGAAGAGTCTTAAGAATCACCCTTTCGGTAGCAAAGAGTCTTAGGAAGCACCCTATCGGTAGCAAAGAGGCTTAGGAAGCACCCTTTCGGTAGCAAAGAGTCTTAGGAAGCACCCTATCGGTAGCAAAGAGTCTTAGGAAGCACCCTTTCGGTAGCAAAGAGTCTTAGGAAGCACCCTTTCGGTAGCAAAGAGTCTTAGGAAGCACCCTATCGGTAGCAAAGAGTCTTAGGAAGCACCCTTTCCTTGGGAAAGAGTCTAGGGAAGCACCCTTTCCTTGGGAAAGAGTCTTAGGAAGCACCCTTTTGTTGGGAAAGAGTCTTAGGAAGCACACTTTCCTTGGGAAAGAGTTTAGGGAAGCACCCTTTCCTTGGGAAAGAGTCTTAGGAAGTACCCTTTTGTTGGGGAAGAGTCTTAGGAAGCACCCTTTCCTTAGGGAAGATTCTTAGGTAGCACCCTTTCAGTAGGAAAGAGTCTTAGGAAGCACCCTTTCACTGGGAAACAGTCTAGGAAGCACCCTTTCCTTGGGGAAGAGTCTTAGGAAGCACCCTTTCGGTAGCAAAGAGTCTTAGGAAGCACCCTTTCGGTAGCAAAGAGTCTTAGGAAGCACCCTATCGGTAGCAAAGAGTCTTAGGAAGCACCCTTTCCTTGGGAAAGAGTCTAGGGAAGCACCCTTTCCTTGGGAAAGAGTCTTAGGAAGCACCCTTTTGTTGAGAAAGAGTCTTAGGAAGCACACTTTCCTTGGGAAAGAGTTTAGGGAAGCACCCTTTCCTCGGGAAAGAGTCTTAGGAAGTACCCTTTTGTTGGGGAAGAGTCTTAGGAAGCACCCTTTCCTTAGGGAAGATTCTTAGGTAGCACCCTTTCAGTAGGAAAGAGTCTTAGGAAGCACCCTTTCACTGGGAAACAGTCTAGGAAGCACCCTTTCCTTGGGGAAGAGTCTTAGGAAGCACCCTTTCGGTAGCAAAGAGTCTTAGGAAGCACCCTTTCGGTAGCAAAGAGTCTTAGGAAGCACCCTATCGGTAGCAAAGAGTCTTAGGAAGCACCCTTTCCTTGGGAAAGAGTCTAGGGAAGCACCCTTTCCTTGGGAAAGAGTCTTAAGAAGCACCCTTTCGGTAGCAAAGAGTCTTAGGAAGCACCCTATCGGTAGCAAAGAGGCTTAGGAAGCACCCTTTCGGTAGCAAAGAGTCTTAGGAAGCACCCTATCGGTAGCAAAGAGGCTTAGGAAGCACCCTTTCGGTAGCAAAGAGTCTTAGGAAGCACCCTATCGGTAGCAAAGAGTCTTAGGAAGCACCCTTTCAGTAGCAAAGAGTCTTAGGAAGCACCCTTTCGGTAGCAAAGAGTCTTAGGAAGCACCCTATCGGTAGCAAAGAGTCTTAGGAAGCACCCTTTCCTTGGGAAAGAGTCTAGGGAAGCACCCTTTCCTTGGGAAAGAGTCTTAGGAAGCACCCTTTTGTTGGGAAAGAGTCTTAGGAAGCACACTTTCCTTGGGAAAGAGTTTAGGGAAGCACCCTTTCCTTGGGAAAGAGTCTTAGGAAGTACCCTTTTGTTGGGGAAGAGTCTTAGGAAGCACCCTTTCCTTAGGGAAGATTCTTAGGTAGCACCCTTTCAGTAGGAAAGAGTCTTAGGAAGCACCCTTTCACTGGGAAACAGTCTAGGAAGCACCCTTTCCTTGGGGAAGAGTCTTAGGAAGCACCCTTTCGGTAGCAAAGAGTCTTAGGAAGCACCCTTTCGGTAGCAAAGAGTCTTAGGAAGCACCCTTTCGGTAGCAAAGAGTCTTAGGAAGCACCCTATCGGTAGCAAAGAGTCTTAGGAAGCACCCTTTCCTTGGGAAAGAGTCTAGGGAAGCACCCTTTCCTTGGGAAAGAGTCTTAGGAAGCACCCTTTTGTTGGGAAAGAGTCTTAGGAAGCACACTTTCCTTGGGAAAGAGTTTAGGGAAGCACCCTTTCCTTGGGAAAGAGTCTTAGGAAGTACCCTTTTGTTGGGGAAGAGTCTTAGGAAGCACCCTTTCCTTAGGGAAGATTCTTAGGTAGCACCCTTTCAGTAGGAAAGAGTCTTAAGAAGCACCCTTTCATTGGGAAACAGTCTAGGGAAGCACCCTTTCCTTGGGAAAGAGTCTTAGGAAGCACCCTTTTGTTGGGAAAGCGTCTTGGGAAGCACCCTTTTGTTGGGAAAGAGTCTGAGGAAGCACCCTTTCCTTGGGAAAGAGTCCTAGGAAACACCATTTCCTTGGGAAATAGTCTTAGGAATCTCCCTTGCAGACAGAAGGGAGCTTCTTTAGACCCTCTCCCAAAGAAAGTATGCTCTTTCATACCCTTTTCCAGTGAAATTATGCTCGGTAGACCCTATTCTAAGGAAATTATCCTTCTTTAGACCCTTTCTCTAAGAAGTGATGCTTTTTCAGACCCTTTCCCAAGGAAATTATCCTATCTGCCTTTCCAAAGAATAGGGTGCTATTTGAGAAAATGTCCAAAACAAAGGGCTCTTCTTTGGGCCCTTTCCAAAAGAAAGGGTGCTTCTTTAGAAAAGTGCTCTATTTCATATGGAAATGGTCACACTATCACCTGAAAAGTGTCTTAATATGCCGCCTTAGGTAAGGAAAAATTCCTTAAAAATCCCATTTGAGTTGAAAAAGGTTTTTAGAAGAAAATGCTCTCGAGAGGACCTTCAGGTGCACATATTCCTCTAAAATACATCTTTAGAAAATTCATTTGCACCGAAAGTTTTTTAGAACTTGAACTTTTCAACCTGGATTCATAGAATATGCGGATGCCTACTCAAAAGAGATTTTTTAAAGTCTTGTCCAGCACTACCGAGGGAGTTTCTTACTTTATTAAACTCTTTTCCATTGAGGATCAAAATGCTTATTCATGAATTGCCGTTAAGTCGTTTCCTAGAGCACCAAAAAGCCAAAATATGTTACTTTTTTCCAACATATGTACTGGCGTTGTAAATCTGCAGTATTCAGCTTCTAACAAAAATATCTACCACTTATTGTGTAGATGTTTGAGCATGTGTGTGTGTGCGACATGTTTATGTAGAGGCCTCTTAACAACATTTACTCTTAAGCTATTGAGAAATCTAAACATTTGCTATTAACTACGACGAATAGCCCAGAAAATTGCCAAATACGCAAAATATAAGACTTTACGAGTACCTCTGCAGCGGCGTGTTACCCCTAAGGCCGTAGGAATATAAAAGAAAAGTTAGAGAGAGCTAGAATACACCGAGCAGAAACCACACACGGTTTGGTCTATATTTTGAAATGGAGAAAATGGAAATTCGAGACTTCTCTCTTTATCTCTCTCAGTGTCTATATACCAAAAATCTAACGTTTTTTCTTTAACAAGGTTTTAATTTAGAGAATAAATGTCAATGAGACAGAGAGAGAGAGAGAGAGAGAGAGAGTGTGTGAAAATGTGTTATTATTTCAAGGGGAAAGTTTCTGTGAAACGGTTCTGTTTGATAATTGAACAGAACCGTTTTTCTGCGGTACCTTTTTTCCTTGTACAGACACACACATACACACTTGCGAGCTTTGAATTAGTACAACCACCCCCCAAGAGACCATCAACTATTTCGTGCTACTGCATATATCTTTTCCTTCTTTTTTGTTGCTGCTGTTTAATGTTGTTCTGCAGCACCTGACATGCTCCAACGAAGGTCGGTTAAAACGAAAGCATAAAAACTACGTAGCAAAACTTAACGAAAACCCTGCACATAACACAAACGACGACGGCAACAACAACCACAAAAAACAAGGCACCCAAGGCAACAGCACCAGTATCAACCAGCCAGCAACAGTCCAACTCGCACAGTTCCACGTAAAACAACCGCAGTTTCTCTATTAGCGCAAAATTGTTTTTGTTGGTAGTTGACTTGCTCGCTCGGTCGCAGTTCGCAATAACCATTCATCCTTCTAAATATTATGATGGTCTGCAATATTGCGTTTATCACTTTCGTTTTTGTCTTTATCTATATTCACACACATACACACACTCACACATACACACATACATATACACTGAGCTACCTTTGCAAAAGTGTAGTCTGCTTTTAGGCTACTACGTACTATGCGTCATTTTTATGCTATTTTTTCGGTTAAGGTCTTTACTTGTTTTGTTAAAAGGGTTCTCTTTTATTCGATTCTTCGATTTTCGTACACAGTAGCAGCATACATATGGAAGCAGAGATGTCAACGTGATAAATTTGTTGCTCGTAACCAGAAGGCCACTGAGGCTATTGCAGAAGTTCAGGAGGCTCTTCTCGAAGAGGAGGAGTCTTCTCACAGAAGAACACGGTGTCTTCTCGAAGGAGAATACGATATTTTCTCATAGAAGGGCACGAGGCCTTCTTTTAGTATCATAGAAAAACACGAGGTCTTTTCACAGAAGATCACAATGTCTTCTCATAGAAGATCACGAAGTCTTCACACAGAAGAACATGAGGCATTTTATTAGTAGACCACGAAGTCTTCTCATAGAAAATTACGAGAGTTTCTCATAGAAGAACACGAAGTCTTCTCATAGAAAAACATAAAGTCTTCTCATAGAAGAGCACTAACTCTTTTCATAGAAGATGGTAGAAACTTTGAAGCTCTTCGGTCTATATGGAAGACTTTTAAAATATTCTCGCTCTCTAAGGCATATCTTTAGATGATTTGGGTTTATACGGAAGACGTTAAGAAGGTCCTCGGTGTATATGGAAGATCTTCAGAGAGTCTTCTGTCCGTATGGAAGACTATGAATAGGTCTTCGGTCTCTACAAAAGACCTCTAAAGGGTCTTCGGTGTATATGTAAGACTCTTCAGTTAATACGGAAGACCTTTAGGTGGTCTTTGGTCTATGTGGAAGACCTCTAGAAAGTCGTCGGTCAACATAGAAACCCCCTAGAAAGGCTTCTGTTCATTAGGAAAATTTTAAAAAGTTTTCGCCACATATGGAAGACCTTAAGAAGGACTTCGGTCTATGTAGAAGACATTAAGAAGATCTCCGGTCTACGTGGCAGACCTTTAGAAGGTCTTAGACTCTTAGGGCTTTTAGAAGGTCTTCGGTCAATATGGAAGACTTCTAGAAAGTCTTTCGTCTATATGAAAGAACTCTAGAAAGTCTTTGGTCTATATGAAAATGTCTAGAAGGTCTTCGGTCTATATGGAAGCTGGTCCAGGATCCATATAGGATAAATTTCGAAAACTTTTTGAAGGTTATCGCTCCATACCGAAGACCTTTAGAAGGTCTTCGTTCTCTATGGAAGATCTAAGAAAAGCTCCTGTATATATAGAAGACCTCTAGAAGTGTTCGGCTCATATTAAAGACTTTTAGAAGGACTTCATTCTATTTGGAAAAACTTTAGGAGGTTTTCGATCCACATGGAGGTAAGTTGAAAGGACTTCGGTCTATATGTAAGACCTTTAGATGGTCTATGGTCCATATGACAGATCTTCGGTCTATATTTAAGACCTCTAGAATTGTTCTGCTCATTTTGAAATCTTTTAGAAGGTCTTCGTTCTATTTGGAAGACCTTTAGGAGGTCGTCGGTCCATATGGAAGACCTTTAGCAGGATTTCGGTATATTTGGAAGGCCTTTTGATGGTCTTCGGTTTGTATAAAAGGCCTCTAAAGGCCTTCGGTTTATTTGGACGACCTCTAGAAGGTTTTCGGTCTATTTGGAAGACCTTTAGGAGGTCTTCGGTCTATATGGAAGGCCTGTAGAAGGTATTCGGTCCACTGGAACAATTTAAGAAGTGTTCGGTTCATATTGAAGACCCCTAGAAGGTCTTAGGTCTATTTGGAAGACGTTAAGGAGGTCTTCGGTCCATATGGAAGAACTTTAGAAGGATTTCGGTCCATATGGAAGACCTTTAGCAGGATTTCGGTCTATTTGGAAGACCTCTTGATGGTTTTCGATTTGTATAAAAGGCCTCTAAAGGCCTTCGGTTTATTTGGTCGACCTCTAGAAGGTCTTCGGTCTATTTGGAAGACCTTTAGGATGTCTTCGCTCTATATGGAAGACCTCTTCGGTCTATATGGAAGGCCTGTAGAAGGTCTTCGGTCCACTGGAAAAATTTTAGTAGTGTTCGGCTCATATTGAAGACCCCAGAAGGTCTTCGGTCTATTTGGAAGACCTTTAGAAGAATTTCGGTCTATTTGGTAGGCACCTTGATGGTCTTCGGTTCGAATAAAAGGCCTCTAGAAGGTCTTCGGTCTATTTGGAAGACTTTTAGGAGGTCTTCGGTCTATATGGAAGGCCTCTAGAAGGTCTTCGGTCCACTGGAAAAATGTAAGAAGTGTTCGGTTCATATTGAAGACCCCTAGAAGGTCTTAGGTCTATTTGGAAGACGTTAAGGAGGTCTTCGGTCCATGTGGAAGAACTTTAGAAGGATTTCGGTCCATAGGAAGACCTTTAGCAGGATTTCGGTCTATTTGGAAGGCCTCTTGATGGTTTTCGGTTTGTATAAAAGGCCTCTAAAGGCCTTCGGTTTATTTGGACGACCTCTAGAAGGTTTTCGGTCTATTTGGAAGACCTTTAGGAGGTCTTCGGTCTGTATGGAAGACCTCTTCGGTCTATATGGAAGGCCTGTAGAAGGTCTTCGGTCCACTGGAAAAATTTTAGAAGTGTTCGGCTCATATTGAAGACCCCAGAAGGTCTTCGGTCTATTTGGAAGACCTTTAGACGAATTTCGGTCTATTTGGAAGGCACCTTGATGGTCTTCGGTTCGAATAAAAGGCCTCTAGAAGGTCTTCGGTCTATTTGGAAGACTTTTAGGAGGTCTTCGGTCTATATGGAAGACCTCTTCGGTCTATATGGAAGGCCTCTAGAAGGTGTTCGGTCCACTGGAAAAATTTAAGAAGTGTTCGGCTCATATTGAAGACCCCTAGAAGGTCTTAGGTCTATTTGGAAGACGTTAAGGAGATCTTCGGTCCATATGGAAGACCTTTAGCGGGATTTCGGTCTATTTGGAAGGCCTCATGATGGTTTTCGGTTTGAATAAAAGGCCTCTAAAGGCCTTCGGTTTATTTGGTCGACCTCTAGAAGGTCTTCGGTATATTTGGAAGACCTTTAGGATGTCTTCGCTCTATATGGAAGACCTCTTCGGTCTATATGGAAGGCCTGTAGAAGGTCTTCGGTCCACTGGAAAAATTTTAGAAGTGTTCGGCTCATATTGAAGACCCCAGAAGGTCTTCGGTCTATTTGGAAGACCTTTAGAAGGTCTTTGGTCTATTTGGAAGACGTTAAGGAGGTCTTCGGCCCATATGGAAGACCTTTAGAAGAATTTCGGTCTATTCGGAAGGCTCCTTGATGGTCTTCGTTTCGTATAAAAGGCCTCTAAAGGCCTTCGGTTTATTTGAACGACCTCTAGAAGGTCTTCGATCCACATAGAGGACCTTTAGAAGTGTTTACCTCATATTGGTCTATTAGGTCTATTTGGAAGACCTTTAGGAGTCTTCGGTCCATACGGAAAATTTTTAGAACGACTTCGGGCTATATTGTGGACCTCTAAAAGCCTTCGGTCCATATGGAAGGACTTTAGAAGGTCTTCCGTCCACTGAAAAAATTTTAGCAGTGTTCGGCTCATAGTGAAGACCTCTAGAAGGTGTTAGGTCTATTTGGAAGACCTTTAGATAGTCTTCAGTCTATTTGGAAGACGTTAAGGAGGTGTTCGGTCCATATGGAATACCTTTAGAAGGATTTCGGTATATTTGGTATGCTCCTTGATGGTCTTCGGTTTGTATAAAAGGCCTCTAAAGGCCTTCGGTTTATTTGGACGACCTCTAGAAGGCCTTCGATCCACATAGAAGACCTTTAGAAGTGTTTAGCTCATATTGAAGACCTTTAGAAGGCCTTAGGTCTATTTGGAAGACCTTTAGGAGTCTTCGGTCCATACGGAAGATTTTTAGAACGACTTCGGTCTATATTGTGGACCTCTAAAAGCCTTCGGCCCATATGGAAGGACTTTAAAAGGTCTTCGGTTCACTGAAAAAATTTTAGCAGTGTTCGACTCATAGTGAAGACCTCTAGAAGGTGTTAGGTCTATTTGGAAGACCTTTAGATAGTCTGCAGTCTATTTGGAAGACGTTAAGGAGGTCTTCGGTCCATATGGAATACCTTTAGAAGGATTTCGATATATAAAAGGCCTCGATTGTATAAAAGGCCTCTAAAGGCCTTCGGTTTATTTGGACGACATCTAGAAGGTCTTCGATCCACATAGAAGACCTTTAGAAGTGTTTAGCTCATATTGAAGACCTATAGAAGGCCTTAGGTCTATTTGGAAGACCGTTAGGAGTCTTCGGTCCATACGGAAGATTTTTAGAACGACTTCGGTCCATATGGAAGATGTTTAGAAGGTCTTCGGTCTGCTGAAAAAATTTTAGAAGTGTTCGGCTCATATTGATGTCCTCTAGGAGGTCTTCGGTCTATTTGGAAGACGTTAAGGAGGTCTTCGGTCCATATAGAAGACCTTTAGAATGATTCGATCTATTTGGAAGGCCCCTTGATGGTCTTCGGTCCATATTTAGAAGACATTTAGATGGTCCTCGGTCTATATAGCAGACCTTTGAAGGTTTCGGACCATATGGTATTTGTACTATGTGCAAGACTTTTAGAAGTGTTCGGTTCATATTAAAGACCTTAAGGAAGTCTTCAGTCCATAAGCAAGGCTGTATGGACTTCGATTCATACGGAAGACCTCTAGAAGGCCTTCGGTCTACATTGGAAGGCCTCTATCGGCTTTTGGTATAACCTTTTAGAAGGTCTTCCATCTATATGGAAGACCTTAAAGAGGTCTTCGGTCTATATCGAAGACCTGTAGAAGGTCTTCGGTGTACATGCAAGACCTTTAGAAGGTCTTCGGTCAATTTGGAAGACCTTTAGGATGACTGCGGTCTATATGGAAGAACCCGGATGGCCTTCGATGTTCGACTTTTATTGAAGACCTTTAGAAAAACTTGGGTCTATTTGGAAGACTTTTAGGAGGTCTTACGTCCATATGGTAGACTTTTGGAAGGACTTCGACCGACTTCGACCTATATGGAAGACCCCTGGATTGCCTTTGGTCCATATGGAAGATCTCACGATGGTCTTTGATATGTATAGATGACTTTTAGAAGGTCAGCGCAAGACTTGTAGAAGGACTTTGGTCTATATGGAAGGCCCCTGGATGGCCTTCGGTGCACATGGAAGACTTTAGAGGTGTTCTTCAGTATATTTGGAAGAGCTTTAAGAGGTCTTCGATCCATATGGAAGACCCTTAGAAAGACTTCGGAAGGCTATATGGAAGACCCCCAGATGGCCTTCGGTCCATACGGAAGACCTTCAGAAGGCCTTCGATTCATATGAAAGACCTTTAATCGTGTTTCTTTAAAAACACGAGTTCTACTCACAGAAGAGCTCGAAGTCTTCTCATATGTGGTATTTTTACAGAAGACCACGACGTCTTCTTACAGTTGTCCTTTTATAGAACGGCACGAGATCTTCTGATAGAAAAACACGTGGCCTTCTCACAGAAGAGCACGGGATCTACTCATGAAGTGTATCCAATATTAACCCTCTTTTAAAAGATCTGAAATCCTTTTTCCAAATGGGCTCTCTGTGGACCAAATGTTTGACCTCCTTCCTTCACATGGAGTAAAATTTTTGAACATATATGTAACAATGTAAAATGTTGCTGTTGTTGTTGCTGCAAAGAAAATCCTGCAAACATTTTTTGTCGATTTTTTTATATTTTTTAGCCTGCCCGACCCGACAGTCTGTCAGTCAACCATCCATGCAAACATACAAGTAACCATCCATTCAGCCATGCTACAGCAGACATGATTCTCAGACCTTTTTCGTGGATTTTCTTTTGTTTCCTGTTACAATAAGAGAAAGAAAATGAAGGAGGAGGAAGGACAAGAGAGAGAAGGCAAGGAGGTAGCATAGGCATGAATTTCTGTATTACACTGCAGCATTTCCACGCATTGCGCTTTGTCTGGCTATTCGCCATTGGTATCATGGACAAGTCACATTGTTACACTCACACAGACGCACACACATGTCTATCCCATGGATGTGTGTAAGTGTGTTTGTAAAAACCACCGCATTATCAGCTTGTCCTCGTATTTGGGTCTTTTCTTTTGTTGCTTTTTCTTTGTTTGTAATTTTCTTGGATTTTTACTTGTTGCTGTTTGTAAGGCATTTCCTTTTTCCTCCCCACACTGCTGGCACAGACCAACAAAAAGCTCACAAATGAACGCAAAACACCCCAACAGCAGCAGCTACCACCCACCCCTTATTTGGATTTCGTTTTACTTCTTTTTCTTTTTGTTTTCTTTTAGCCTTAACGTGAGTAAATTTTTATCATAATTATTATCTTTAACCACCCCGTTTTCGCCTTGCATCCACAAGTTGAGGTGATGGCCAAACAGTTCCATTATTTGGATTTTGGTTAAAACTTTTTTGGGGCAAACCATTTGGAAAGAATAAAGTACTTCATTGGGTGTGTGTGTGTGTGTGTAACTCTCAATAAATGGTTAAAGTGTTAGCCCAAGCATAATGGCAGGTTGTATTTTGTAGTTCTTGAAACGGCAATGTGTTCCAGTTTGTAGATTAAAATGGCTTACTCTCTCTCTTCCTAGAATAGCTCACACACTCACTCTCTTGCTCTCGTTCGGTGTACTTACTCATCATCGTGCAATGAATATTTTTCACCACAATTCTTAGCAATTGTCATAATGCGACACAGTTGTAGCAACACTGTGGCAATGACAGCCGCAGCAGCAGTGGTGGCAGTGATATTTTCTTGTCACCCCTGCCGGCTCCCTCCTCCTCCTCTTCATAGTGCTTGCACCAGCAACAGTAGAGGCTCAGTGCCAGTAGTCATGGCTTTAGTTTTTGCCATAAAAGTCATAAACAGACACACACACACTCACACACAAACACAAAGTCATAACTCCTGCTGTTTTCTCTTCTTCATCAATGTTATGCCATTTTATTGTTGTTGTTTGTTCCTGCCTCTGTGTGTTTGTTGCCCTTGCTGTCATTTTATTTCTTTCTATTGCTCCGAACTACCACTAGGACGAGGAGGACGTACTACTGGCACTGCCGTTTTTTCGCTTAACATCTTATCAAGATTAAAAGGCTTTTTTCCGTTGTTTGTTGTTTCTGCTGCTGCTGTTGTTGTTGTTCTTGTTATTGTTGTTTAATGTTTGAGGTTACTTAAAATGTTGAATATTATACTTAATGCACATACTTTTTGTTGTTGGCGATGTTGTTGTAGTTATGTTAACAATGTAAATTGGGCGTATACATATGTACATACATATGTATGTATATGGTACTTATGTATGTATGTGTATGGTCATACGTATATTTAAAAAAATGCGTATAAAATGGATTTACCTTGGGACATATCGCCAATTTGAAAGATTTAAGGAGATTTACTAGAATATAGAAGTCCTCTTTATAGCTTAAATACTCCTAAGAGTTTCTAAATTACAAAAAGCACTCAAAAGGTCTTCTTCAGATCTTCTTTAAGTCGTCTATTTGAACAGAGAACCTTACATGTGTTCTATATAGAACGAAGACTCTCAAGCTCAACATTATAGGCTCTCAAGCTCTTTTTTTATAGACCGAAGATTTCTGAAGTTCTTTTATATTGACGGAACTCCTTCAAAAGGTCTTCCATATGCATCGAAGGCCTTATGAAGTTGTTCCACATAGACCGAAGGCCTTCTAAACGTCTTCCATATGGACCGAAGAGCTTCTACAGGTCTTCCATATAGATCGAAAACCTCCTAAAGGTCTTTCATATGGACCGAAGACCTTCTACCGGTCTTCTATGAGGACCGAAAACTTTCTAGAGGTCTTCCATATAGACCAAATACCTTCTGTGGGTCTTCCCTTTGAACCGAAGGCCTTTTTAAGGTCTTCCGTGCAAACCGAAAACCTTCAAGAGGTCTTTAATATAGACCGAATACCTCTAGAAGGTGTTCCATATGGACAGAAGACCTTCGAAAGGTGTTCCATATGTACTGAAGACCTTCTACGGGTCTTCCATATGGACCGAATACTTTCTAACGATCTTCCACATGGACCGAAGCCTTCTAAATCTCTCCCAGATTTTCTAAAGGTCTTCCACATAGACCGAAGACTTCTGAAGTTCTTCTATATGGACGGAACTCCTTCAAAAGGTCTTCCATATGCATCGAAAACCTTATGAAGTTGTTCCACATAGACCGAAGACCTTCTAAACGTATTCCATATGGACCGAAGAGCTTCTACGGGTCTTCCATATAGACCGAAGACCTCCTAAAGGTGTTTCATATGGACCGAAGACCTTCTACCGGTCTTCTACGAGGACCGAAAACTTTCTAGAGGTCTTCCATATGGACCAAATACCTTCTGCGGGTTTTCCCTGTGAACCGAAGACCTTTCTAAGGTCTTGCGTGCAGACCGGAATCCTTCAAGAGGTCTTTAATATAGACCGAATACCTCTAGAAGGTATTCCATATGGACAGAAGACCTTTGAAAGGTGTTCCATATGGACTAAAGACCTTATACGAGTCTTCCATATGGACCGAATACTTTCTGACGATCTTATACGTGGACCGAAGCCTTCTACAGCTCTCCCAGATTTTCGAAAGGTCTTCCATATAGACCGAAAACCATCTATGTACGTAGACCGAAGACCTTCGAAAGGTATTCCATATGGACAGAAGACTTCTACGAGTCTTCCATATGGACCGAATACTTTCTAACGATCTTCCAGATGGACCGAAGCCTTCTAAAGCTCTCTCAGATTTTCTAAAGGTCTTCCATATAGACCGAAAACCATCTACATAGACCGAAGACCTTCGAAAGGTATTCCATATGGACTGAAGACTTTCTACCAGTCTTCTATGTGGACCGAAGACCTTTAAAAGGTATTCCATATGGACCGCAAATCATATAAGGGTATTCTATATAGAACGACGATTTTTAAAGGTCTACAATATGGATTGTAGACCTTCTAAATATCTTCCGTATAGACCGAAGACCCTCTAAAGGTCTTTATCATGGACCGAAGACTTCTTAATTTGTACTATATGGTCAAAAGTCTTTCTATATGTCTCTCATATGGACCTAAGACTTTCTAGAAGTATTTCACATGGATCGAACAACTTGTAAAGCTGTTCCACATGTACCCGGAGACTTTCTACGGGTTTTACATATAGCCCAAAGACCTTTGAATAGCCTTCCATATGGATGCAAGACCTTCTGACGGTCCTTCATATACACCGAAGACCTTCTAAAGATTTTCCATATTGACTGAACCCGTTCTAAAGGTCTTCCGTATAGTCCGAAGACCTTCTAATGAACTCCCATGTAGACTAAACCCCTTCTAGAAGTCTTCCATATAGACCAAACTCCTTCTAGAGGTCTTCCATATAGACCAAAGACCTTATTAAGGTCTGTCGTAAAGACGCAAAAAATTCTGAAAGTTTTCCGTATAGACCAAAGACTTTTTAAGGATCTTCCATATGGACCGAAGACCTATTGAATGTCTTTCATATAAACCTTGGGAAGCAAGGTCCACCGTATAGGCTTCTAATATTATGCCGTATTGAGATTTCTGCCATAAAGAAGACATTAAAAGGTCTTGGGTCTAGCCTTACTAATATTTTCTTTATAGACCGAAGACTTCTAAAGTTTTTCTATATGGACAAAATACCTTTAACAGGTCTTCTATATAGATCGAAGATCTTCTACAGGTCTTTCATATGGACCAAAGATCTGTTAATAGCTTGCATATGGACAGAGGGCCTTCTGAAGGTCTCCGTATGGACAAAAAAAAACTTCAAAGGGTTTTCATATACTCCGAAGAATTTTTTAAGGCTCTTCATATAGACCGAAGATCTTGATAGGGTCTTCTATATGGGCCGAAGACCTCCTAAAGGTCTTCCAAATGGATAGTAGACATTCGAAGGGCCTTCCATTAAGACCGATGGCCATCCAACGGTCCTTTATATAGACCAATGTCCTTCTAAAGGTTTTCCATATGTATAGCGGACCTTCGATATGGACTCCTAGTGGTTCCTCGATATATACCGAAAACCTTCCATATTGTCTTAAGGCCTTCTAAAGGTGCTCCATATAGAGCGAAGACATTTTATGGTCTTTCATATAGACATCTTCCATATGTATCGAAGATTATCTGAAGATCTTCCACATTGACCGAAGGCCATCTAAAAGTCTTCTATATGGATGGAACGCATTCAAATGGACTTTTTTTATGGATAGAAGGCCTTCAAACTGTCTTCGAATAGAGAGAAGATCTTCTAAGGGTTTTACATATGGACCGTATACCTTCTTGAGGTCTTCTGTATGGACCGAAAACTTTCTGGAGTGTTCCATGTATACCAAAGATCTTTTACGGGTCTTCCATATGGATCGAAGATTATCTGAAGGTCTTCCACATTGACCGAAGGCCTTCTAAAGGTCTTGTATATGGACGGAACGTATTCAAGTGGACTTATTTATGAAAAAGGCCTTCAAACTGTATTGCAATAGAACGAAGATCTTGTAAGGACAGAAGACCTTGTGGAGGCCTTCGATATGGACCGACAACTTTCTGAAGTGTTCCATGTAACCAAAGATCTTCTACGGGTCTTACATGTTGACCGTACACCTTTGAATACTCTTACATATGGACCGAAGACCTTTTCAAAGTCTTCCGAAGGTCTTCTCGAGGTCTTTCGGAAGGACTGAAGCCATTCTGAAGGTCTTCCATATAAACCGAAGACCTTCTATAGGCCTGTCGTATAGACCAACAGCTCCTTAATGTCTTCTGTATACACTGAAGATTTTATTAAGGTCTTACATACGAACCGAAGTCTCTCTGTTGTCTTTTATGTGGATCGTAGACCTTCTGGAGGTATTTTATATGGACCAAAGGCTTTCCATATTGACCTAAGACACTCTATTAGGCTTCCATATAGACCGAAGATCCTCTAAAGAGCATCCATTCGGACCGAAGACTGACTATAGGTCTTCCATAGAGACTGGGGACGTTTTAATAGCCTTCTTTATGGACAGAAACATTGAACTGAAAAATGTCTAAAGATATTCCATATAAACCGAAGACTTTCCTATGGTATTCCATATACACCGAAGGCCTGCCGTATACGCCATAAACTTCTAAAAGTCTTCCGTAAACACCGAATACTTTATAAATGTATTACAGACGGACCGAAGTTCCGTTTTTGTTGAAGACCTTCTAAAGGTCGTCTATATGAACCTAAGGGCTACTTCTCCTCCTTTTATATGAACGGAAGGCCTTTAAAAGGTCTTTCATATGGGCCGACGATCTTCTTAGGGTCTTCTTCATGGATGGAAAACTTCTTAAGGTGCTCCATACGAAACGAAGACCTTCAAGAGGTCTTCTATATAGACCGAAGACTTTCTGAAGGTCTTCAATATAGACCGAAGACTTTCTGAAGATATTCAATATAGACCGAAAACCTTCTGAAGGTCTTTCGTATACACCGAAAACCTTTTATAGGTGTTACATATGAACCGAAGACCTTCTGAATGTCTTTAATACACAACGAAGGCCTTCTAGGGGTCTTCTACATGGACGGAAAAACGTCTAAAGGTGCTCCATACGAAAAGAAGACCCTCTGAAGGTTTTCTATATAGACCGAAGACCTTCTGAAGGTCTTCCATATAGACCGAAGACCTTCTGAAGGTCTTCCATATAGAACGAAGACCTTCTGAAGGTCTTCAATATAGACCGAAGACCTGCTGAATGTTTTCCATATAGACCGAAGACCTTCTGAAGGTCTTCCATATAGAACGAAGACCTTCTGAAGGTCTTCAATATAGACCGAAGACCTGCTGAATGTTTTCCATATAGACCGAAGACCTTCTGAAGGTCTTTCGTATACACCGAAGACCTTTTATAGGTGCTACATATGAACCGAAGACCTTCTGAAGGTCTCTAATATACACCGAAGGCCTTCTAAAGGTTTTCCATAAAGACCAAAGACCTTGTAAAGGGCATCCATACAGACGGAAGACCCTCTATTGGTCTTCCATAGAGACACGGAACGTTTTAATAGCCTTCTTTATGGACCGAAGGTCTTCTGAAGTACTTCCTTATGGACCGAAACTTTTCTAAAGATAATCCATATGAATGGAAGACATTCTGATGGTCTTCCATATGGACCGAATCCATTCTGAAGATCTTCCACATACACCGAAGACCTTCTACAGGCCTGCCGTATAGACCAAAAGCCGTATACACCGAAGACTTTATAAAGGTATGTAAGACGGACCTAAGTCATTTTGTGGCCATTTTTATGAGCCGAATACCAGGTATTACACCAAACACTTTCTAAGCTATTTAATATAGACCGAATACCTTCTAACTATCGTTCATAGGGTCCGAACACCTTTTATGAAGACCCGTAGAGACCGAGGACCTTTTAATAGGCTTCTTTATAGTTCGAAGACCTCATGGAGGTCTTCCATATACACCGAAGACCTTATAAAGGTCGTCCATATGGACCGAAAGCATTTTAAATGACTTTCATATGAACCAAAAGATATTCAATATAGGCCAAAGACCTCTTAAGATATTCCTACATGAACCGAATACCTACTAAAGGTCGACTACATGGACCGAAGGCCTCTTAAATGCCTTATATATGGACGGAAGACTTTCTGCAGGTTATTCATATAGACCTAGGGCATTCTAAAGCTCTATCATATTTTCCGGAGACTTTCTAAATGTTTTTATGGGGATCGAAGACCTTCTTGTGATCTTTTATGTAGACCGACGATCTTCTAAAGGTCTTACATATACGCCGAATAACTTCATTTTGCCTTACAAAAAGAGAGAACACTTCCTGAAGGTATTCTTTGTATGCAGGATACCATCTTAAGATCTGCTGTATAGATAGAAGCCCTTGTGAACGACTTCTATATATGGAATTAAGTATTCCTGAAAGAGTTTTTCACAGACTGATGAACTTCCAAAGGTCTTCTAAATAGACAGTGGACTTTCGAAAAAGAAAAATCCTCCTAAATCTTTCATATACACCTTTTAAAGCTCTTCTTTATAGACCGAGGACCCTCTGGAGGTAATCAATACAAAGGACCCTCTAGGGATAATCAATACAAAGACCACATTCTAAAAACATAAGGTCTTCTGAAGTTCTTCTAGGTTCAGAAGACTTTTTAAAGATTTTCTATGACGACATTCCCACCTAACGGGGTCCTATAATAGACAACAGACTTCTTATTGACATGTGTCTAATATAGGAATCCTAGAAACAGACTTCTGTGGTTAAAATACCTTCGAAAGGTATTCCACATAGATCCATCGAAATTAATTATTTGGACTTGTGACTTTTAGATCCTCAAAATACCTCCTGTAAATAGAAGAACTTTAAACTTTCAAAAAAACCCTTTGAGATCAACAGACTTTTGAGAGGTTTTGTAGATTGCGATACATCCTAATGTAACAAAACAGTCTAGCACTGATCCCCATGTGGTAAATGATTTAATAATAAATTCATTTGCTGGCTCTTAGCTCATAGCCTGGCTGTTGTAACAGCAGCAGACACAAGAGGTTGGTGGCTTGTTGTTGGTTTCTGTGCCATTTAAACGATGACGATAAGGATAATTGTCTTAAATCCCTATTAAATACCCTGCTTAATACCATCCTTAATACCCTCCATTTTGTGATTCTTAGCATCTACTTGTGATGAGATTTTGTGTCTTTCATTTGTTCGGAACGATACTGAATGACAGTGTGCGAATTTTTTAAAAAATATTGCCATCAATATTTCTTTGGTTTCCCAACCATTCTCCTTTGATTCCAGACAAATCACCAAGAATGACATATAAATGTAACCTCCCGTCTGTCACCATCATCATCATATCATGGCACCAACAACAATACGAATGATAAACGTTTTTATCAATTGTTGGCACTTATGAACTGAACCACACGCCAGCGAACAATCAGAAAATTTTAACATACACTTGGAGCCCCTTTGCCACCACCACCCATCATCCAATTTACAAACATAACCAAACAACGAACTAACAAATCCAAGCAACCAACCAATATGCCATGCCAAAGAACACATCAAACTATTCGACGGACAGCCAAAATATGGAAGAAGAAGAAAAAACAAACTACAATTTCAATTCGACAAGTGTTGAGAATGCAAAATCAGTGTTCGGCATGTAATACATCAAATATGAGATGGAGAAATGGGCCACCAAAGGCACGCCAAGAAGACCTTATATAAGACTTCTGATTTCCACATACTCTGAAAACCTTCTAACGGTCTTTCGTATGGACTGAAGACTATCTAGATGTCTTCCATATAGACCAAGAACTTCTAAAGAACTTCCATATGAACCGAAGACCTTATAAAGGACTTCCATGTTGACTGACGAATTTCTAAAGGTCTTCAGTAGACCGATAACCTTGTAGAGGGCTTCCATATAGAATAAAGACTCTCTAGACGTCATCCATACAGACTGAAGACCTTCTAAAGATCCTCCATATGGATCGAATCTAATCTTCTTTCTAAACGTCTCCCAATGGACCGAAGACCTTCTAATCGAAGGCACCCACAGAAGCCCTTCTATAATATATCTGTATTAGTCTCTAAAAGTCTTACCGGGACAGAAAACCGTCTGAAGGTTATGGTTAGAGAGACGGCAAAAAAATGTCTAGAGGTATTGGATGGAATTCCCCATAAAGAAGTCTTCTAACATTTTGAAAAAATGGTCATATACACAGAAGACCTTTAAAAAGTCGTCTACAGATGGATAGAAGTCTTCTGAATGGTCTACTATGGAAAGGTCCTCTAGGGTCTTAGAATCATTGAAAAAATCTTTTCAGACAGACGGCAGTTGAAAAATATTCTTTATATAGAAGGCTAAAGGTCTTCTGAACGTTTTCTTTCAGCAGAAGACCATCTATGGGACACATCTTCTAGGGACAGAAGACCTTCAAAAGGTCTTTTAGGAACAGAGAATCATCTAAAAGAAATGGTGCTTCGTAAGAACCTTGACAAAGCAAAGGGTGCTTTATAACACCCTTTCCAAAGCAAAGGGTCTTTATAACACCCTTTCCAAAATAAAGGGTCTTACAAAGCCCCCTTTCTTCTGGAAAGGGTCTTACAAAGCCCCCTTCCTTTTGGAAAGGGTCTTACAAAGCCCCCTTTCTTTTGGAAAGGGTCTTACAAAGCACACTTTCCTTTGGAAAGGGTCTTACAAAGTACCCTTTCCTTTGAAAAGGGTCTCACAAAGCACCCGTTCCTTTGGAAAGGGTATTACAAAGCACCCGTTCCTTTGGAAAGGGTATTACAAAGCACCCGTTCCTTTGGAAAGGGTATTACAAAGCACCCGTTCCTTTGGAAAGGGTATTACAAAGCACCCGTTCCTTTGGAAAGGGTATTACAAAGCACCCGTTCCTTTGAAAAGGGTATTACAAAGCAGCCTTTCCATTAGCAAAGGCCTTACGAATCACCATTTACTTTGGAAAGGGACTTTCGAATCACCATTTACTTTGGAAAGGGTCTTACGAAGCGCCCTTTCATTTGGAAAGGGTCTTACGAAGCGCCCTTTCTTTTGGAAAGGGTCTTACGAAGCACACTTTCCATTGGCAAGGGTCTTACGAAGCAATGTTTTCTTTGGAAAGGGTCTTACAAAGCACCTTTTCCTTTGCAAAGGCCTTACAAAGCACTCTTTCCTTTGGAAAGGGTCTTACAAAGCAACGTTTCCTTTGGAAAGGGTCTTACAAAGCAACCTTTTCTTTGGAAAGGGTCTTACAAAGCAACCTTTTCTTTGGAAAGGGTCTTACAAAGCACCCTTTCCTTTGGAAAGGGACTTTCGAATCACCATTTCCTTGGAAAGGGTCTTACGAAGCGCCCTTTCCATTGGAAAGGGTCTTACAAAGCAACCTTTTCTTTGGAAAGGGTCTTACAAAGCAACCTTTTCTTTGGAAAGGGACTTACAAAGCAACGTTTCCTTTGGTCTTACAAAGCAACCTTTTCTTTGGAAAGAGTCTTACAAAGCACCCTTTCCTTTGGAAAGGGACTTTCGAATTACCATTTCCTTGGAAAGGGTCTTACGAAGCGCCCTTTCCTTTGGAAAGGGTCTTACAAAGCAACCTTTTCTTTGGAAAGGGTCTTACAAAGCAACCTTTTCTTTGGAAAGGGACTTACAAAGCAACGTTTCCTTTGGTCTTACAAAGCAACCTTTTCTTTGGAAAGAGTCTTACAAAGCACCCTTTCCTTTGGAAAGGGACTTTCGAATTACCATTTCCTTGGAAAGGGTCTTACGAAGCGCCCTTTCATTTGGAAAGGGTCTTACGAAGCGCCCTTTCATTTGGAAAGGGTCTTACGAAGCGCCCTTTCATTTGGAAAGGGTCTTACGAAGCACCCTTTCCATTGGCAAGGGTCTTACGAAGCAACGTTTTCTTTGGAAAGGGTCTTACAAAGCACCCTTTCCTTTGCAAAGGCCTTACAAAGCACTCTTTCCTTTGGAAAGGGTCTTACAAAGCAACGTTTCCTTTGGAAAGGGTCTTACAAAGCAACCTTTTCTTTGGAAAGGGTCTTACAAAGCACCCTTTCCTTTGGAAAGGGTCTTTCAAAGCAACGTTTCCTTTGGAAAGGGTCTTACAAAGCAACCTTTTCTTTGGAAAAGGTCTTACAAAGCACCCTTCCTTTGCAAAGGCCTTACAAAGCACTCTTTCCTTTGGAAAGGGTCTTACAAAGCAACCTTTTCTTTGGAAAGGGTCTTACAAAGCAACGTTTCCTTTGGAAAGGGTCTTACAAAACAACGTTTTCTTTGGAAAGGGACTTACAAAGCACCCTTTCCTTTGGAAAGGGTCTTACAAAGCAACGTTTCCTTTGGAAAGGGTCTTACAAAGCAACCTTTTCTTTGGAAAGGGTCTTACAAAGCAACGTTTCCTTTGGAAAGGGTCTTACAAAACAACGTTTTCTTTGGAAAGGGACTTACAAAGCACCCTTTCCTTTGGAAAGGGTCTTACAAAGCAACGTTTCCTTTGGAAAGGGTCTTACAAAGCAACGTTTCCTTTGGAAAGGGTCTTACAAAGCAACCTTTTCTTTGGAAAGGGTCTTACAAAGCAACGTTTCCTTTGGAAAGGGTCTTACAAAGCAACGTTTCCTTTGGAAAGGGTCTTACAAAGCAACCTTTTCTTTGGAAAGGGTCTTACAAAGCAACGTTTCCTTTGGAAAGGGTCTTACAAAGCAACCATTCCTTTGGAAAGGGTCTTACAAAGCACCCTTTCCATTAGCAAAGGTCTTACGAAGCACCCTTTCCTTTGGAAAGGGTCTTACGAAGCACCCTTTCCTTTGGAAAGGGTCTTACGAAGCGCCCTTTCATTTGGAAAGGGTCTTACGAAGCACCCTTTCCATTGGCAAGGGTCTTACGAAGCAACCTTTCCTTCTCAAATTTTCTGAGACAGAAGACCTTCAAAAGGTGTTCTCGGGACAGAGAACCTTCTAAAAATGTTATAGGGATCGATACCCTTTTATAGGTCTTCTAGGGATAGAATACCTTTTAAAGGTCTTCTAGGCACAAAGACTTTGTAAAGGTCTTCTAGGGACAGCAGAACTTCTAAAGGTCTTCTGCGGACAGAGACCCTTCTAAGGATAGAGACCCTTTTAAAGGTCTTCTTAATGTCTTATGAACAGAGGAGATCCTAAAGGAGAACCTTTTAAAAGTCTTTCAGGGACAAAGAACCATCCAAAGGTCTTCTAGGGACAGAAAATCGTACGAAGGTCTTCTGGGGACAGTTACCATTTTAAAGATTTTCTAAAGACAGACATACACCTAAAGGTCTTCTAAGGACAGAGGAGTTCCTAATGGTTAGAAGCCCTTTAGGTCTTCTGGAAGAGAAACCCTTCGATAGGACAGAGGACCTTCAAAAGGTCTTCTAGGGACAGAGAACCTGCTAAAGGTCTTCTAGGGACAAAGGACCTTCTAAGACCTATAGAAGGTCCTAGAGATAGAAAACCTTCTTTAGGACAAAACACATCCTAAAGTTCTTCTGTGGACTGAAGGTCTTCTAAACGTCTACTAGGGACAGAAGACATTAAAGGTCGCCTGTGGACTGAAGAAAGAATAACCATAAATAGCCTTCTATAGACATAAGATCTTCGAAATGGTCAATAAATAATCCATCCATGTGACATCTCTGTTGGCTATGATGTTAAAGCAGAGCTTTAAAATACCGCATTGCTGTTGTTGTCGCCATCACTTGATTTTGCCACACCAGTGAAAGAGTGCCACCCAACCAAAAAGGTTGATGAAGAGTGTACGGCTCACATCACTCCTCTCTTCCTGCAGTGCAGTGGTTCTAAGTTGACGGAATGGTTTTGAATTTTCATTATTATTGCCTTGCCTCGTCTCATTTTCATTCTTTATTGCCATTTCGTCTAAATTTCATTTGTTTATTTGCTGCGCTAAACAATGTTAACCATAACTTAGAGAATATGCGGTGATGTGTGTAGTCGTCGTGGGTCTGTCGTCTGCTGCTGCTCCTCTTCTATTGATAATGATGACGATGATGGCATGGAAATGTTACTTCTTGCTGTGCTTTATGTCTGCGACCCCCCACAAAAGGCAATGCGTGTTTCTTTCTTCATTTGCTTTTTAAAGGGACCAGGGGGGTCCGTCGTACATTGATTGGTTACGACAACCGATGCCGTTGACAATAGTGGTAGAACAACGCTTACAACTATGACAATCAAACAGCAACAACAACAACAGCTAACTACATTTATATTTCATTCCTTATGCGAAGACAATTACAGAGGCCGACAACAATAGCCTCACTCTCGCCATGCCATCCATGGCAGGCAGTGTAGCAGCGGGAACAACAGCATAAGAAATGCGGCTAACAAAAATGCGACATGTTGCGACAAATTTTCCAAAGTTCTTTTCTGAGCAATTTTCGTTGCCATCACCGTGGCTGTTGTTGGTGTCATTGTCGCCCATTGTCGTCGGTCGTTGCGACAACGAAGTAGTCGACCAGAGGTCTATTATTATTGTTTTAGTTGTCACCCGATATATGACAATGCGGTAAAAATGTTCGTTGTTCTTCTGCACCCATGGGAGTCTCCATGAGCCCCCTTTCTTTCTTTATCCCAACTGCTCTGCTATTTGCCATCCCGTCCATGTTGGGGCATGTGTAAACAGTTCAATATTGCATTGGGTGTCAGTGTTAATGTTATGCCTTGCCTGTTCTTGCTTTTATTGTGTCACTCACTGCAAACTGCACCACCACCAATCACAGTAACAACAACAAGCACTTGTACTGCAAACGTTTACATTTATTATTGGATTAACACCGACTGTTTGTTGGGGTATGCCAATGCGCTGGGTTGGTTCGTTGGTTAGTCTGTTTGCTAGGTTCCCAGTGATGAAATGCAAAGTGTCATTAAGTTGGATTACATGAACTCTACTCTTTGGCTGTCAGCCTGAATGCCAGCTAGGCTGTTTGCCTGTCTGCCAGTCATGCCAGTAGCACCCATTACCAGTCGAAAACACACAGACGTACATACATACACCCGTTTGAATAGCAAATGTGGAGAACTATTTCCCACATTCATTCACATGCCAGCCATTATTGTCTGCTTTTATTTCAAGGACTTTTTGGAATCAAAGGGTTTAACAATTATTCAAAGGCTATTATTTGTTGTTGTTGACGGTAGTATTGTTGTTATTGATATGACAGCTATGAATGCGTAAAATCATTTTATATGAAATACTAAGTGGACTTATATGAGAGAATCCCCACATAAATCTACTTAAAGGGTCGCCAGTAGCTAGAAAATCTCCCCGCGGATTGAAAAACTCACAATGGGGTTCTATAGACAGAAGTCATCCTAAAGATATTCTATGATTAAAAGACCTCTTAAGGGGTTGCTATGGATGAAAGATCCCATAAGTCTCTTATACAGAGAGAAGACATCCTAAAGGTCTTCCTCAGATAGAAGACTAACTAAAGGCTCCAGAAGACCTCCTAAAGGTCTTCTGCAGATAGAACACCTCCTAAAGCTCCCGAAGACCTCCTGCTGGTATTCTGCAGATAGAAGTCTTCCTAAAGGTTTTCTACAGACAGAAGACCTCCAAAAAGTCTTCTACAGATAGAAGACGACCTCCTAAATGTCTTCTATGAATAGAAGACCTCATAAGGGTCTTCTACAAATAGAATATCTCCTAAAAGTTATCTTTTGCAGGTCTTCTGCGGATAGAACAACTCCTAAAGGTGTTCTACGGATATAAAACCTATAAAAGGTATTTTGCAGAAAGAAGTCCTCTTCTATGGATGGAAGACCTCATAAGGGTCTTCTACAGATAGAAGACCCCATAAAGCTCTTCTACAGATAGAATACCTCCTAAAGGTCTTCTTCTGGTAGAAGACTTCCTAAAGGCTCTTGAAGACATCCTAATGGTCTTCTGCAGATAGAAGACATCCCGCAGGTCTTCTGCAGACCTCCAAAATAATTCTACAGATAGAAGAGGACCTCTTAAAAGTCTTTTATGGTTGGAAGACCTCATGAGGGTCGTCTACAGGTAGAAGACCTCTTAAAGGTCTTCTATGGTTGGAAGACATCTAGAGGGTATGGTTGGAAAACCTCAAGAGGGTCATCTACAGATAGAAGACCTCCTAAAGGTCTTCTATGGTTGGAAGGCCTCAAGAGCGTCGTCTACAGATAGAAGACTTCCTAAAGGTCTTCGATAGTTGGAAGACCTTAAGAGGGTCGTCTACAGATAGAAGACTTCCTGAAGGTCTTCTATGGTTGGAAGACCTCAAGAGGGTCGTCTACAGATAGAAGACCTCCTAAAGGTCTTATATGGTTGGAAGACCCCAAGGGGGTCGTCTACAGATAGAAGACTTCCTGAAGGTCTTCTATGGTTGGATGGCCTCAAGAGGGTCGTCTACAGATAGAAGACCTCCTAAAGGTCTTCTACGGTTGGAAGACCCCAAGAGGGTCGTCTACAGATAGAAGACCTCCTAAAGGTTTCTATGGTTGGAAGACCTCAAGAGGGTCGTATACAGATAGAAGACTTCCTAAAGGCCTTCTAAGGTTGGAAGGCCTCAAGACGGTCGTCTACAGATAGAAGACTTCCTAAAGGTCTTCTGTGGTTGGGAGACCACAAGAGGGTCGTCTACAGATAGAAGACTTCCTAAAGGTCTTCTATGGTTGGAAGACCTCAAAAGGGCCGTCTACAGATAGAAGACTTCCTAAAGATCTTCTATGGTTGGAAGACCTCATAAGGATCGTCTACAGATAGAAGACTTCCTAAAGGCCTTCTATGGTTGGAAGACCTTAAGAGGGTCGTCTACAGATAGAAGACTTCCTGAAGGTCTTCTATGGTTGGAAGACCTCAAGAGGGTCGTCTACAGATGGAAGACTTCCTAAAGGTCTTCTATGGTTGGAATATAGAAGACTTCTTAAAGGTCTTCTATGGTTGGAAGACCTCATATGGATCGTCTACAGATAGAAGACCTCCTAATGGTCTTCTATGGTTGAAAGACATCAAGAGGGTCGTCTACAGATAGAAGACCTCCTAAAGGTCTTCTATGGTTGAAAGACTTCAAGAGGGTCGTCTACAGATAGAAGACATCCTAAAGGTCTTCTATTGTTGGAAGACCTCAAGAAGGTCGCCTACAGATAGAAGACCTCCTAAAGGTCTTCTATGGTTGGAAGACCACAAGAGGGTCGTCTGCAGATAGAAGACCTCCTAAAGTCTTCTATGGTTGGAAGACTTCAATTGGGTCGTCTACAGATAGAAGACCTCCTAAAGGTCTTCTATGGTTGGCAGACCTCAAGAGGGTTGTCTACAGATAGAAGACTTCGTAAAGGTCTTCTATGGTCGGAAGACCTCAATAGGGTCGTCTACAGATAGAAGACTTCCTAAAGGTCTTCTATTGTTGGAAGAACTCAAGAGTGTGGTCTACAGATAGAAGACTTCCTAAAGGTCTTCTATGATTGGAAGACCTTGAGAGAGTCGTCCACAGATAGAAGACTTCCTGAAGGTCTTCTATAGCTGGAAGACCTCAAGAGGGTCGTCTACAGATAGAAGACCTCCTAAAGGTCTTCTATGGTTGGAAGGCCTCAAGAGGGTCGTCTACAGATTGAAGACCTGCTAAAGGTCTTCTATGGTTGGAAGACCTTAAGAGGGTCGTCGACAGATAGAAGACTTCCTGAAGGTATTCTATGGTTGGAAGACCTCAAGAGGGTCGTCTACAGATAGAAGACCTCCTATGGTTTGAAGACCTCAAGAAGGTCGTCGACAGAATATCTCCTAACGGTCTCCTATGGTTGGAAGACCTCATAAGGATCGCCTACAGATAGAAGACCTCCTAAAGGTCTTCTATGGTTGGAAGACCCCAAGAGGGTCGTCTACAGATAGAAGACCTCCTGAAGGTTTCTATGGTTGGAAGACCTCAAGAGGGTCGTCTACAGATAGAAGATCTCCTAAAGGTCTTCTATGGTTTGAAGACCTCAAGAAGGTCGTCTACAGATAGAAGACCTCCTAAAGGTCTTCTATGGTTTGAAGACCTCAAGAGGGTAGTCTACAGATAGAAGACCTCCTAAGGGTCTTCTATGGTTGGAAGACCGCAAGAGGGTCGTCTACAGATTGAAGACCTGCTAAAGGTCTTCTATGGTTGGAAGACCTTAAGAGGGTCGTCTACAGATAGAAGGCCACCTAAGGGTCTTCTATGGTTGGAAGACCGCAAGAGGGTCGTCTACAGATAGAAGATTTCCTAAAGGTTTTCTATTGTTGGAAGACCTCAAGAGGGTCGTCTACACATAGAACCCCTCTTAAAGGTCTACAGGGTCGTCTACAGTCAAGAGGGTCGCCTACAGATAGAAGGCCTCCTAAAGGTCTTCTATGGTTGGAAGACCTAAAGAGGGTCGTCTGCAGTTAGAAGACCTCCTAAAGTCTTCTATAGTTGGAAGACCTTAATAGGGTCGTCTACATATAGAAGACCTCTTAAAGGTCTTCTATGGTAGGAAGACCTCAAGAGGGTCATCTACAGATAGAAGACTTCCTGAAGGTCTTCTGTGGTTGGAAGACCTCAAGAGGATCGTCTACGGATAGAAGACTTCCTGAAGGTCTTCTATGGTTGGAAGACCTCAAGAGGGTGGTCTACAGATAGAAGACTTCCTGATCGTCTTTTATGGTTGGAAGATCTCAAGAGGGTCGTCTACAGATAGAAGACTTCCTGAAGGTCTTCTATGGTTGGAAGATCTCAAGAGGGTCGTCTATGGGTGGAAGGCCTCAAGAGGGTCGTCAACAGATAGAAGACTGCGTAAGGTCTTTTATGGTTGGAAGACCTCAAGAGGGTCGTCTACAGATAGAAGACTTCCTAAAGGTCTTCTATGGTTTGAAGACCTCATAAGGATCGTCTACAGATAGAAGACCTCCTAAAGGTCTTCTATGGTTGAAAAGCCTCAAGAGGGTCGTCTACAGATAGAAGACTTCCTACAGGCCTTCTATGGTTGGAAGACCTAAAGAGGGTCGTTTGCAGATAGAAGACCTCCTAAAGGTCTTCTATGGTTGGAAAGCCTCAAGAGGGTCGTCTACAGACTTCCTAAAGGTCTTTTATGGTTTGAAGACCTCATAAGGATCGTCTGCAGATAGAAGACCTCCTAAAGGTCTTCTATGGTTGGAAAGCCTCAAAAGGGTCGTCTACAGATAGAAGACTTCCTACAGGTCTTCTATGGTTGGAAGACCTAAAGAGGGTCGTCTACAGGTAGAAGACCTCCTAAAGGTCTCCTATGGTTGGAAGACCTCAAGAGGGTCGTCTACAGATAGAAGACTTCCTAAAGGTCTTCTATGGTTGGAAGACCTCAAGAGGGTCGTCTACAGATAGAAGACTTCCTAAAGGTCTTCTATGGTTCGAAGAGCTCATAAGGATCGTCTACGATAGAAGACCTCCTAAAGGTATTCTATGGTTGGAAAGCCTCAAGAGGGTCGTCTACAGATAGAAGACTTCCTAAAGGTCTTCTATGGTTTGAAGACCTCATAAGGATCGTCTACAGAAAGAAGACCTCCTAAAGGTCTTCTATGGTTGGAAAGCCTCAAGAGGGTCGTCTACAGATAAAAGACTTTCTAAAGGTATTCTATGGTGGGAAGACCTCAAGAGGGTCGTCTACAGATGGAAGACCTCCTAAAGGTCTTTTATGGTTGGAAGACCTCAGAGTGTCGTCTACAGAAAGATGGCCTACTAAAAGTCTTCTATGGATAGAAGACCTCAAAATGCTCTTCTACAGGCCTTCTATGAATGGAAGACCTCGTAAGGGTCATCTACGGATAGAAGACCTCCTAAAGGTCTTCTTCTGTAGAAGATTTCCTCTTAATCTCATTAAGGTCGTCTAGAAGACCTATTAAAGGTGCTCCCCAGATAGAACAGCCCCTAAAGAAGACATCCAAAAAGTCTTCTGCAGATAGAAGACCTCCTAACCACCTTCCATGAATAGATTACCTCATTAGGGTCTTGTACAGATAGATGACCTCCTAAAGGTCTTCTACGGAGGTTCTTCTTATACTAGCTGTCTTCCTTGCATATAAGTCCTCGACGTCTATGAATGGAGACCCTCTCAAGGATCGTCTATATAAACATTTCCACCGGGTACCACCGTGGTGCAATGGTATGCACACCCGCCTTGCACGCAGAAGGTCAGTGGTTCGATTCCCCGGCCAGGCAACATCAAACATTTTTCAACGGTGGCAAAATACCCCTCAGTAATGTTGGCGACATTTCCTGAGTATATCAGCCTTGAAAAACTTCTCTAAAAGTGGTGTCTTAAGGCACGCCGTTCGGACTCGGCGATAAACAGTAGGTCCCATATCATTGAGCTAATATGAATCGGGGTGCACTCATTGATATGAGAGAAGTCTCCCTTGTCCCGTATGGGATGTTGTGGAACAATGTTTTGTGTTTTTGTTAACTAAGGAAGAAGTGCCAACCGCCCACCATAAAAATTATACTTCCTCCCGAATAAAGACCTCCAAGAGTATCCTTCAAGAAGACCCGCACACATACTAATCTACCTCCTCCTTAAGTACACTAAGAACTCATTCTCTCTTTCCTGGAATTGCCCACATTTAATGCGTATTAAAGATAAAGAAAAAAAACAATGCACGAAACGACAAATGCAACACTGACTGCAGTGTTTCGTGTTTGGGTTTTTCTTCGTCTTCTTTTTTAGATTTCCAACTGATAACAATTTTGCGTTTTCATACATTTTCATCATTATTAATGACTGACATACAAGACACGCACACATACATACAGACATATGTATAGAAACAAATGTCACTACTATTCCGCAACCCAGGAACCTGTCGTGCCTCTGTAGTTAGTTAAACACATACAATTATACACATGCATGTATGTTTGGGTGTTTGTGCCTGTTTCCCTGTGTGATTGTTATTTATTAGCAAAGGACTTTTCTTTTATGCGACACAAAATGCTGCGTACAAAATAATCGCTACTGTTGCCCATGGCAATTTTCATGACAGACAACAATTCAAGCAATTCCAAAGAACAACAAATTTCTTGGTAAATAACCTTTAGAAGCATGAAGAAGACACAATTCCGAAACACTTCTAACATTACAAATTCCGGATCTTCTTACTTCGGATTTAATTAGGACACGTGGTCTCGTGTTTCATTAGTAGCTGGCAGATACTTTGTAGAAGAAGGCCTGAGGAGGTGGATGGGGGGAGGAGGTATAGGTGTTGCTAATGTCAAGGCGGCATGTGATAAATATGCGGTTTCAATAAGTTGTCTTGGCAACAATGTAACGTAGTTGGGAAGGTGTATTTGTTTTCAAAATTAGTTGCCGAAAATTAGTTCATGTTGATGTGTTAAAGGTTATGTTAGGAAGTTTCTGGAGAAAAAAATTCATAGGTAAGTGGAATTTTTTTAGATTAATGGTGGAGCAAAGAGGCGTTTGAAAAGATCTCTACTTGTCCTTTAATAAGAAGACCGGTGGATAATCAGAAACTCTTGTCATGAAACACCAGAATGTATTCTTCATAGATTTTTATACTCATAGAAGATTACAAGGGATTTTCTTGAAGGCCTCATAAGATCTGCCATACGGTTGTCTATGGATATTACAACGCGCAAACGTCTTCTATGGTTAGTATCTTCTAAAGGCTTTCTATGGAGAGAAAACATCGTAAGGATTTTCGGTGGACATAAGACCTCATAAGAAAAGCCAATAGATAGAATAGACAGAAGAGTTTCTTATGGAGTTCTATGAATAAAAGTCTCCCTTAAAGGCCTCATAAATGTCTTCTATGGACCGAATTCCCACATCCATAAGCTATTCTATGTATAGAAAACCTCCTTAATGTCTTCTATGGATGCAAGGCCTCAAAAGATCATCTATCTAATTCTCAAGGCCTTCTTCTATGAAACCTACTTAAGGTCCCAAAACCTCATTAAGGTCTTTTATATAAGACCTCATAAGGATCCATAGATTGGAAGACTTCATCTTGTTCATCCATAAGAGGACCTCTTGTTCTTGATTCTATAAGACCACAAGGTCTTCTTATAGAAGTCCAGTATGTCTTATAGAAGATCAATAGGTTTTTTTTTATAAAAGACCAAGAGGTCTTCTACTCATAAATCTGTGTGTGCGCTATAAAAACCCTCAAGATCTTCTTACAGAAACTCTATAGGTCTTTTTATAGAAAACCAAGAGATCTCCATGTAGAAGGCTTAAATAACTCCGCCGAGATGATGCTCAGTAGAAAACCTAGAGGTCTTCCAATAGAAGTCCTAGAGGTCTTCAAATAGAATACCTAGAGGTATTCCAAAACCAGATGAAAAAAAGATATATTGGTCTTCTAAAGGGAGACCATTAAGTTTTCTATAGGAAGACCACTAGGTCCTCTGTAGGAAGATCTCTAGGGCAGCTATTCAATTGGATGACCCCATAGCCTTCTATACGAAGCCCTCTAGGTGTTCCATAAGAAGACTGTGGTCTTCTATTAGAAGACTGTTCTATAGGAACTCCTCTAGGGGTTCTATTCAAAGTCCTCTAAGTCTTCTATTGGAAGACCTCTAGGTCTTCCATAGGAATAACTTTGGGTTTTCCAAACGAAGACCTCGTTGTTTTTGACTAGAAAACATATTAATCCTCCATAAGAAGGCACTTTTGTCTTCTAAAAGAAGCCTTCGTAGTCTTCTATAAGAGGACTTTGGTCTTCTATAACAAGACTTCGTGGTCTTCTATAACAAGACTTCGTGGTCTTCTAGAAGAAGAGTTTGTGGTGTTCTAGAAGAAGAGTTTGTGGTGTTCTAGAAGAAGACTTCGTAGTCTTCTATAAGAAGACTTCGTGGTCTTCTATAAGAAGACTTCGTGGTCTTCTATAAGAAGACTTAGTGGTCTTCTACAAGAAGACTTAGTGGTCTTCTATAAGAAGACTTCGTGGTCTTCTATAAGAAGACTTCGTGGTCTTCTATAAGAAAACTTCGTGGTCTTCTATAAGAAGACTTCGTGGTCTTCTATAAGAAGACTTCGTGGTCTTCTAGAAGAAGAGTTTGTGGTCTTCTAGAAGAAGACTTAGTGGTCTTATATAAGAGGATTCCTGGCCTTCTATAAGAAGACTTCGTGGTCTTCTATAAGAAGTCTTCGTGGTCTTCTATAAGAAGTCTTCGTGGTCTTCTATAAGAAGACTTAATGGTCTTTAATAAGAGGATTCGTGGCCTTCTATAAGAAAACTTCGTAGCCTTCTATAAGAAGACTTCGTGGCCTTCTATAAGAAAACTTCGTAGCCTTCTATAAGAAGACTTCGTGGTCTTCTATAAGAAGGCTTCGTTGTCTTCTATAAGAAGACTTCGGTGTCTTCTATAAGAAGACTTCTTGGTCTTCTATAAGAAGGCTTCGTTGTCTTCTATAAGAAGACTTCGTGGTCTTCTATAAGAAAACCTCGTGGCCTTCTATAAGAAGACTTCTATAGGACGACCTCTTGGTATTCTATGAGAAGATTCTGGGTATTCTATAAGAAGATCTCTTCTATAAAGAAACATGTAGGTTTTCTATACGAAGACCTCTAGGACTTCTATACGAAGACCTCTAGGACTTCTATAGAGGTCGTATACGAAGACCTCTAGGTCTTCTATACGAAGACCTCTAGGTCTTCTATACGAAGACCTCTAGGTCTTCTATACGAAGACCTCTAGGTCTTCTATACGAAGACCTCTAGGTCTTCTATACGAAGACCTCTAGGTCTTCTATACGAAGACCTCTAGGTCTTCTATACGAAGACCTCTAGGTCTTCTATACGAAGACCTCTAGGTCTTCTATACGAAGACCTCTAGGTCTTCTATACGAAGACCTCTAGGTCTTCTATACGAAGACCTCTAGGTCTTCTATACGAAGACCTCTAGGTCTTCTATACGAAGACCTCTAGGTCTTCTATACGAAGACCTCTAGGTCTTCTATACGAAGACCTCTAGGTCTTCTATACGAAGACCTCTAGGTCTTCTATACGAAGACCTCTAGGTCTTCTATACGAAGACCTCTAGGTCTTCTATACGAAGACCTCTAGGTCTTCTATACGAAGACCTCTAGGTCTTCTATACGAAGACCTCTAGTTCTTCTATACGAAGACCTCTAGGTCTTCTAGGTCTTCTACACGACGACCTCTAGGTCTTCTATACGACGACCTCTAGGTCTTCTATACGACGACCTCTAGGTCTTCTATACGAAGACCTCTAGGTCTAGGTCTTCTATACGATGACCTCTAGGTTTTCTATACGAAAACCTCTATGTCTTCTATACAAAGACCTCCAGATCTTCTATACGAAGACCTCCAGGTCTTCCATACGAAACCCTCCAGGTCTTCCATACGAAGACCTTTAGGTCTCCTATACGAAGACCATTAGGTCTCCTATACGAAGACCTCTAGGTCTTCTATACGAAGGCCTCTATGTCTTCTATACGAAGACCTCTAGGTCTTCTATACTAAGACCTCTAGGTCTTCTATACGAAGACCTCTAAGTCTTCTATACGAAGACCTCCAGGTCTTCTCTGCGAACACCTCTAGGTCTTCTATACGAAGACCTCTAGGTCTTCTATACGAAGACCTCTAGGTCTTCTATACGAAGACCTCTAGGTCTTCTAAACGAAGACTTCTAGGTCTTCTGTACGAAGACCTCTAGGTCTTCTATACGAAGACCTCTGGGTCTTCTATACGAAGACCTCTAGGTCTTTTATACGAAAACCTATAGGTGTTCTTAACGATGATCTCTAGGTCTTCTGTGCGAAGATCTGTAGGTCTTCTATACGAAGGCCTGTAGACCTTCTGTACGTAGACCTCTTGGTCTTCTGTACGAAGATATCTCAAATGGAATAATTTGTTTCCTTTCCTGTCCACAATATCGGACGTTTTTTGACGGGCCGAAAATGTAGATAGAAACTTCAAATCCTTCAAATCGGGAGGTACAGTTATATTGGGGCTATACCAAAACCTGGACGTATGGCCACAATTTTTGGCGCAGAAGGTTTCTGATTACAGGGAACCCCAAATACCAAATTACAGCCAATTCGTGCAGAAAATGTAGATAAAAACTTAAAAATACCTCAAATCAGGAGGTACCGTTATACCGGGGCTATACCAAAACCTGGACCTATGGCCACAATTTTTGGCGCAGAAGGTTTCTGATTACAGAGAACCCCAAAATACAGCCAATTCGGGCCGAAAATGTAGATATAATTTTCAAAATACCTGAAATCGGGAGGTACCGTTATACTGGGGCTATACCAAAATCTGGATCTATGGCCACAAGTTTTGGCGCAGAAGGTTTCTGTTTACTGGGAACCCCAAATACCAAATTACACCCAATTCGGGCCGAAAATGTAGATAATAACTTCAAAATACCTGAAATCGGTAGGTACCGTTATACTGGGGCTATACCAAAACCTGAACCTATGGCCACAATTTCTGGCGCAGAAGGTTTCTGATTACTGGGAACCCCAAATACTAAACTACAGCCAATTCGGTCCGAAAATTTAGATACAAACTTCAGAATACCTGAAATTGGGAGGTACCGTCATACTGGGGCTATACCAAAACCTGGATCAATGGCCACAATTTTTGGCGCAGAAGGTTTCTGATGACTGGGAACCCCAAATACCAAAATACAGCCAATTCGGCCCGAAAATGTAGATAGAATTTTCAAAATACCTGAAATCGGGAGGTACCGTTATACTGGGGCTATACCAAAACCTGGACCTATGGCCACAATATTTGGCGCAGAAGGTTTCTGATTGCTGGGAACCCCAAATACCAAATTACAGCCAATTCGGTTCGAAAATTTAGATAAAAACTTCAAAATACCTGAAATTGGGAGGTACCGTTGTAGAGGGGCTATACCAAAACCTGGACCTATGGCCACAATTTTTGGCGCATAAGGTTTCTGATTACTGGGAACCCCAAATACCGAATTACAGCCAATTCGGTTCGAAAATGTAGATAATAACTTCAAAATAGCATAAATCGGGAGGTATATGGGGGCTATAGGAAAAACTGGACCCATATTGATAATATTTTTTATTTTTTTTTTAATTTTACTTATTTTAAGCATTTACTGAAAAAATCAGATCGATCCAACGATTAGAAATATTTTTGTCGCACCTTCCCATACAAATGGGACCACTGTGCTGTGGTGGTCGCCTGTAGTTTTATATGAGAAGTCCTACTTATAATCTGGGAGAAGACTTCAGGACATCTATAGTCCATCTTTTTCTAACAAATAATCTTGTTTGTTTAAAGGTATCTTTAATTATTCACGAGACATCATCTATCTTTCCCATTTTATTTTTTGCCTAAAAAACACTCCCTAACTCAGCTATAATTGTCCTACACTGTTGCCTTTAAACACTTATTGTATGCCATTATTATTAGCGATATGTGTTTTTATTATTAGCGCGATAATGGTTATCAATTACAAATTCAAGCGCACGAAGCACCATTTCAATTGATAAAAAACAACAATCAAACATTGAACCCCACCCCACCCTCTCACTCTGTCAAAAATAATCAACAAAAAATAAATGAGAATCCTTCATACAAAAATACCTAGTCTGAGTGTTTTATTTGTACTTCACATACATACATGCATACATATGCACAAACACACATCCTAACGACATCATTACTTTTGGGCATCAATAAAATCTATAAATTTAATTATGACAAAACTACATAAGCAGCGAGAACAATAGAGTACAACAACAACAATAATAATAATGACAATAGGTACTTACTTACCGTTAGAAAGTAACAACTAAAGTCGTAAAATGGGTTGTTGTTGTTGTTTTCCTTTTGGCCATAATCTGCAGTTCAGTTTCTCAACAGCAGCAGCAGAACAGAGAGTCAGAGATAACAACTTGACTGGTCGGTTGGTCCTTGGATATGATGTGCTGAACTGTGGGTGTGATTCGGGGGGTTGCTGTATTGTTGGGGGAGTGAGAATAGTTTTATGACAAAAACTACCGTTACTTGAAACAACTCCATTTTTATGATGATATACTCCCAAAAATCGATGACGTTGATGATGAGAGTTATGTACTGAGAGCAGTTATAACTGTTGTTATTGTTCTATGACTGTTATTGGTGATCGAAAAAAATAACTGCTGGCCAAATAGCCCTGAATGAATGATGCATGAAGAGGATTTCATTTCATACATAACTATCTTTTAGCTCCCTACATAGTATCTGCTGTATCTACCAATAACACCGCACATACACATACATTTTCTATGGACAATTTCATATTCTTGCACAATTTTCTCTATTTGAAATTGTTCTTATTTTTATGTTGATGTGTATGCAGAAGACACCATACACATGTGTGTGTTTGTGTGTGCATGAGTAAAAAATCGTCCGTCGTCGTAAGACGAGGCTTTGTGCAGAAGTCGAAATGCAGAAATGCGACCGGAGAAAATGTTTCTTCGTTGAACATAATTAGGGGAGGTTTTCTCATTCATCAATTGGCTGAGAAATCCGATGGGGAGACAGAGAAATGGAGAGTAGTAATTGAAAGAGCTGTCATGGTTTATTGCTTTCAAGTGGAATAAACATCAATATTTTTGGAATAATATGATAACCTTATCTTTTCAAATGCATTGCATATACATACCGATTGTATATATTTTAAATAATTATCAAAACGAATTGTGTCAATGTTTAAAAATAATTGAATAAAATATAAATCAACATTGTGGGAAGTGTCACGGCGTTGTTATCATTGCGGTTGACTGAGTCACTGACTTGTCATAAATTCCGATAAAATTACTACAGCTATGCAGGGTTTGGACAATATTGTTGTGTGCCCTGCTTTTATAGGTACTTTTGGAACTTTTATACTTTTGGAACTATACCCGTAGTAGAAAGTCATTGGTAGGATAAGTTAATGTTTGAAACGAAGGAAGGCAAAGCAAGTAAAAAAGGAGTCTAATTTTTTTCTTAAATTTAATAAAATAAAATTAGCAAAAATCAGGTAAATTTAGATAAAAACAAGTAAAAAAGTATCAGTCGGCTTTGCGAACAGAGATATACCCTCAGCCTATGTGAATTGAAACCTTTATCTAAGATCGAATATATTTAGGGTCATATATGTAACTATTATCAGCATTCCTAAAACGGAATATTAACAGCTTAGGGCTTTTCTTTGACCTCTCAGCTAAATAAAAATTAATGGATCAATGAAATTCCAGATTAATTTGTGTTTGGGTAAGCGAATGTTTAAATAGGGAGGCAAAAGCAAAACGGCATAAGTATTTTGACACGTCATAATTATGTTAATTTTGGTACCAAAATCAATTACTTTAGCTAAATTATTAACATTTAAGTAAAACATACTTGACAGTACTAGATTTGTCTAAAATATGTTTTTACTTTTTGTCTAAAAGATGTTATGGACAACCAGAGGTGTTCGCTAAAGCGAGAAAATGTAAAATTTGTATTGCTTATTCCATAATCTTTACGGTAATATCCATATTTCATTGGGGTGTATGTACACTTTTTCCCTATAATTTTTTTAATTTTTATAGTATTTACCATTATTTATTTGTATTATGGAATATATTTTTGTTGTATTTAACACGTTCGCGGACGCAAAAAAACTCAGAGAGGTGCAAAAAATTACACCCAATTTTTTTCGAAATTAATTTTTGTGTATTTATTAATTAGTTATTAATATTATTAATATTTTATTTATTATATTATGGATATACTCGTATATGAAATGAGTCGTATTATGAACATACATAAATCACAAAAACATACGATTGTACACAAGTAAATGACTAAAGATTGACTTTGCATATGAATGCTTTAGCATTCACGTCATCCTACGTCACCATGAAAATGAATGCTATAGCATTCACGTCCGCGAACGTGTTAATATTGTTTATTAGTGATATGAAATAGAACTATGTATGTACTTGGATTTTGATAAAAATGCTTCCTTACCCTTAAAACCCGAGATTTATAGGGTGTATGTAGACTTTCCATTATACAGTGAACCAAAAAAATCTACATACACCCTATAAATCTCGAGTTTTAAGGGTAAGGAAGCATTTTTATGAAAATCCAAGACATAGCTCTATTTCATATGCCTAATAGACAAAATTAAATACAAAAAATATATTCCATAGCACGAATAACTGTAAATTCTATCAAAATTAAAAAAAGAAGGAAAAAGTGTACATACACCCCAATGAAATATGGATATTACCGTAAAATTTATGGAATAAGCAATACAAATTTTACATTTTCTTGCGTTAGCGAATCTCTCTGGCTGCCCATGATATCTTTTAGGTAAAATAGAAACATGTTTGTGGATTAGTTGCCGTTATTTCAGGTTAGATTTCGCGTATAGCTCGTTAAAGTAGAACTTTGCAGATTTCTTTGTATTTGTAACTTTATAAAACCCCAGAAAATACAGTGGGGCTGATAAATTTGAGATCCTAGCGCCCTTTCCATTTGTCCTTGTGGACATTATATGCTCCGGAACTTCGCAAAATGTACGAATTCCTGACTTTTCTCATACATTTTATAAGTTTCACAGCATTCCAAGGGACAAATAACATGCAGAAACCTTGGAATTACTTTGTAATACGGTTTGGTACAATCCTCGAGCATCCATTGAATTAGCAATGTAAAACTATCCGACATTTTTAGCGCTTTAAGTGACACTAACGATCATTATACATGAGCATAGTAGTTAATAGTGTAAATTTCATGCATTATTTGGTAGTGCTTTGATTTTGATGCTTTGGAAACGTTAGGAGCGGGTTTGTAGAATAATGTTGTACATTTCTGATTATATCAGCCCTTTTTTTTATTTTTGCCTTATTAAGGCGAAGGCCATTTATAGTGATATTTAATTAATTCTCTTTCGAGTTGAGCTGTTAGGCCTTTAGAGATACATTGAAAAGTTAGGAGTCTACCGAAGTCCCACGCATCCAACCATTACACTACGTTTCACGGGAGGTAAATCCGATCTTCAGGTGTATTAGGATGTTGTTTTTGTGGCAGACGAAGGCAAAGCTTGGTAACTGGTATATATATCGAACTTCATTAGATAAATGTATATGCGAAATTATGTCAGTTAATTGAAACTCCAAACTTTTCCTATAGTCCTGCTTTGGTAATCCCATTTTTCAATGTTCACAAATACTATGGTAAGTTTTATTCCTACATCATTAGTAATTGCTCTTCTATATCAGAAGATTTTATTTTTTGATCATCAATTATTGTCTACTAAAGTTTTGACAAGTTGATGGTGGCTTAGAACGCTAAGACGCCGGCAAACTTGACACTCAGTTGTCGGAGACCCAGGTTCGAATCCCAGTCTGGCTCATGCTGAAATTATTTTTTATTTTTGCCTTATTAAGCCCTTATTACAAGGTAATTCTAAGACTTCTGCATGTAATTTGCCCCTTGGAATGCTGTGAAAGCAATACAATTTATGAGGAAACTCAGGACTTGGTATATTTAGCGAAGCTTAGGAGCATATTTTATCCACAACAACAACTTCAAAGCGCTCTAGTATATCAAAATTATTAGTCCCACTGTATTTTTTGGGGTTTTATAACTTACCAGCCTGAAAAATTCAAAGAAATCTGCCCAAGGGCCCACTTTAACGAGCTATACGCGAAGTCTGACCTTAAATAACGGCAAGTAATACACAAATATGTTCCTAATTTGTCCAAAAGATATCATGGACAACCAAAGACGTTCAATAAAGCAATAAAATATAAAATTTGTACCTATTGCCTATTCCATAAATTTTACGGTAATCTCAATATTTCATTGGGGTGTATGTACACTTTTTCCTTATTATTTTTTTAATTTTTGTATGATTTACCGTTATTCATACTATGGAATATAATTTTGTTGTATTTAATTTTGTTCATTAGGGATATGGAATATGACTATGTATGTATGTACATACTTCGATTTTCATCAAAATGTTTTCTTTCCTTAAAACTCGAGATTTGTAGGATGTATGTAGACTTTTTTTGGTTGACTGTATATCGTTGTGATAAGGGTCCCAAGGGCTAGCTATGGTAAACATTTCAGACCGATCCGAGAGGAGCCCCTAAACGACGCTTGTTCCCTTTCGTTTAGGGATAGTAACCGACAGCACTACCAAAATTCCTTTCCCAAAAATGTATGTAAGTGGGTGATCCTTCGATACTTACTTACTTAGCTGGCCCATTACAGAACATTTGTTCCATAGGCCGAACTAAGAAAAAGATCTCCATTTCTCTCTATTTGTTGCTTCGCACTCTGTAATACCGCGCCTTTTCATCTCATCATCCACTTGTTTGCGCCATCTATTCCTAGGCCTGCCAATTCTGCGTGCACCGCCAACACAATCGCTACATCTCGATACGTTTAACAATACTCGTATTGATGTCGTTGTATAGCAGATACAGCTCGTGGTTTATGACACGTCGATATTCACCGTCAACGCAGATTGGTCCGTAGATCTTTCGAAGAATTTTTCTCTCAAACACACCAAGCACTGCCATGTCTGCTTGCGCAAGTACCCAGGCTTCGGAGCCATACATCAGCACGGGTAGTATCAGTGTTTTGTAAAGCGTTATTTTTGTTTGAGATGTGGCTTTGTTTTTAAACTGCTTACTTAAACCAAAGTAGCATCTGTTGGCCAATACAATTCTTCGTTTTATTTCACAACTGATGTCGTTTGTTGTGTTTACGGAGGTGCCGAGGTAGACTAAGTCTTTTACTACCTCAATATTATAGGAACCAACATCCACAGTCGGTCCGAGCTCAATGGACGCGTCGACACCATCAACTTGGTCTTCTCACCGTTTACCGCCAGACACACTTTAGCAGATTCTCCTTCGACCTTCACAAAGGTATCAGTTACTTCTTTTACTGATCGGCCCATGATGTCTATATTATCAGCATAAGCAAGTAACATGTGACTGTTGGTGTAGATTGTGCCACTTCCTTTTGCCCCTCGTATAACCTTTTCCTGCAGGATGTTGAAGAGATCACACGAAAGGTGAAACCTCTTTTGTTACCAAACCCTTCGGAGAGGTTCTTTCCTATTTTAACTGAGGACCTCGTGTCAGTTAAAGTCATTTTACAAAGCCGGATGAGCTTTGCGGGGATACCATATTCAGACATGGCTTGGAATACCTTTGAACGTAGCAGGCTGTCGAAGGCTGCTCCATAATCGACAAAAAGGTGGTATGTGTCGATCTGATTCTTTTGAGTCTTCTCCAGGATTTGCCGCAGGGTGAATATCTGGTCAATGGTGGACTTGCCAGGTCTAAAGCCGCATTATTATGGTCCAATTATCTCGTTGACCATAGGCCTTAGTCGTTCGCACAATATCCCTGATACGATCTTGTAGGCAGTAGGGAGTAAACTTATGCCCCTATACTTAGAGCATACAGTCTTATCTCCCTTCTTGTGAACGGGGCACAGGATACTCAGATTCCAATCGTCGGTTACTCGTTCTTCCTGCCAGATGGTGCTAACTAGCTGATGAATACACCTTATCAGCGTGTCGCCTCCGGTTTTGAACAGCTCGGCTGGTAAGCCATCGGCTCCTGCTGCCTTATTATTCTTCTGCCGTTTTATTGCTGTCTTTACCTCATCTTGGCAGGGCGGTATACATTCAATACCATCTTCTGGGACTGGGACTGTGGTATCTTCGTCGTCTTCGCTGCTATTGGATACCAACAGTTTTGAAAAATGTTCTTTCCATATCCTGATTACACTATCTGTATCAGCTACCAAATTACCTTGCTGGTCTCTACAGGAGGATGTGCCTGTACCATAGCCTTCAGTTTGATGCTTGACTCTTTGGTAGAATTTTCGGACTTCATTCTGGTTCCTGTACATCTCGATTTTTTTCACACTCCCGCTTTTCCATCTCCACACATCTTTTTCCTGCGGAAAGACGTTTCTCCTCTCTCCTTTTCTCCCGATATCTCTCTCGTGGGCTACGCGTTGCTATGGATTGTAAAGTAGCCCTATATGCCGCATTTTTCTCTTCGGTAGCAGCACGACACTCCTGATCATACCATGGATTCCTTGGTGGAGGTTGCTGTTATCCAAGTAAGGATTTTGCGGCTGTTTGCATGGAGTGGGCAATAGTTTGCCATTGCGCTGATATGTTATCGGGATTAGGAGTGCTTTGATTAAGCAATTGGGCTAGTTGAGTGGAATATGCTGTGGCTATCTGTTGTGATTGCAGCTTACCAATGTCTAACTTTCGTGCTGTTCGTACTTTGTTTGCTACGTTTAATCTGGTACGTACCTTTGCTGCAACAAGGTAGTGGTCCGAACCAATGTTTGCGCCTCGGAACGATCGTACATCCAACACGCTCGATGAATGTCTTCCATCTATCACAACATGATCAATTTGATTTCTTGTTTTCTGATCTGGAGACAGCCAGGTGCCCTTATGAATATCGAGATGATTAAATCTGGTACTGCTAACTACCATGTTTTTTGCAGCTGCAAAGTCTATCAGCCTCATACCTGAAGCTCATGCATGAAGCTGATGTTGAAGAATTTAGCTTTTATTCGAATTGCAGCAGGTCTTTCATTCACTGGGGTGAAGCTTGATACCAGATGTTTTAGCCTCCGACTAACTACGAATACGCAACCAAACTCATGCTTTACGTCATGGCAGCTATAATACAGTGCGTCACCTTTAGGTGTTGTTGTGACGCCTTTCCCAATTCATCGTATTTCCTGTATGGCAGTAATATCGCCTTGTACTTTTCAAGTACGTCTGCTAATGCGAAGACTGCACCTTCTCTATAAAGAGTGCGAACATTCCAGGTGCAGATTCGCAGGTCCTGGTCCTTAAAACGTTTGCGGGGTTCGTCATTTTTAGAGGGGTTTGTTTTTCTTTTCTATCGTTTTTTCATAGTAGGCTGTTTTTTCTAGGGGAGGGTTACTAACCCGACGCCCAAACCCAAGTTTTTAACGTTCTTATGGGTGAACGCGCGGCACATGTTAGCTCACTACCTTTAACGGGTGTTAAAGGCAGTTCCCCATTTGACACCACGCCTTAAACTGCACTTTTGTGAAATTTTGAAACGGATTTCGTGGGGTCTAAAATTCTTCTTGCAACAATGTACACATCTTTGTCCCAAATCTCAGTTTACGAACTCTGCTCAAATCTCTGTGAAATATGGATTTCACTACCTTTGGCACAGATTTCACAACCAGGGCAATCAAGAATAAAAATTCCGTCCGGAATTTGTTCCCTTTCCCCAATTTCATAATTGTTTATTTCCGCATTTATGTTCAAAAACGGAATATTTTTGTCGATTAGGCGAGAATTATCCAAAATTAGGTGAATCTAGTATTCTTCCACGTTTTAAAACATTAAATTTTGAAGATTTTCACCTTTTTAAATAATTTTCCGTGGGGAAAATTACCAGGGAAATATTCATGATTGTCCTGAACTAGTAGAACGGAGCTCCTTAACGAATTTCATGCTGCTTGACCTGTCTTCCATATTACAAGTCTCTGTCGCTCCCACTCTTACGAGGCAAATTTCTGCATATTTTTACATGATTTCTCCTTCATGTGGCAAGCTCGGTAGAGAAGCAAGCAATTCAACATGCGAAACGGTTTCAAATATGCTTTATTGTTGTTGTAATTTCTTTAAGGAGAAATTTGCTTTGCAGAACAATCGAAAAAGGCACACTCATTCACACACACTCTCATTGGTGACTGAACCAGACGAGGTGAGTTGTGGTGGCGGTGGGGCCAAGCTGCAAAGTCAACCGTTTACAGAGCGCAGCAAAACAGAAGATAGAACAGATAGAAGATGATAGAATGGAAAACACCACAAATGAAATGAAATAAAAAAACGGCCAAGCTAAACATGAAAGAGGCGAACGATATTTAGCTCAGTTTTCAATTGAGTGTTGACCGTGCAAGTTCGTGCAAGTTCCCTAACGTTGTTGAGTTGAGATTCTAATAAGAATTGAATACCAAGAAAAAAAATTATATATAAGCAAAAAAGCTAAACACACAAAATAAATTAAACAAAATTTTTAACTTTAAACAAAAAAAGAAATTTGCTGCGGGTATATATCAATCATCATCACCTTTATAATCATCAAGTTCTTTTTTCTTCTTCTGTTTGTTGCTGCTAAACTCTACAATCAAACAAACAAACTTTGAATGCTGTTAATTAAAGAAAATTAGAAAAAGAAACGAAATTATTTGAATCAGCAAGATATCAACATCGCCCACGACAGAAAATTAAATACAAACATATTTTGCCGAGTTGAAAAAAAAAGAAATTAATTTGCAAGATAAGAACAGCAAAAACAACAAACTAAACAATTTTTGTAGATTATCATTAAACAGCCAGCCAATCGGGCAGTTGTATTCATTTTTACAACAAACAAATGCTTCGCGGATAAAAATCTAGGAAAAAAACGTTGGATTTGTTGTTTTAAGTAAACGAAATTTAATTTGGTGTATTAAGTTATTTTTTGTTGAAGAATTTCAAGTCCACGTTTTATTTCTTTAGCTCAAAAGAGAGTCCCACATTTTCCCATCTAATTTTGTAAAAGTAAAGAAAATTGGAAAATAAATTTCTGTTTTTCCTCTGTGGTAAGCTTTGCTTATTTTCTGCGCTAAAGTTTATGTGGTGCTGATGTATGGTGAATTATTGTGCAGAAGAGAGTTATTTTACCACACATAATTATTCCCTTCTTGATCTCACCTTGTTTGTTTCATTTCGTTTGAGACTCTCTTCAAACAATTTGTGTTTTTTATTTTGCACAACTTTTGGGGCTCTGACAGAGACTCGGAGTATTGTTTTTTTTCTTGATTGGTTATCAAGCTCACTTCCCCTACCACAAATGGTGAGAATTTGTAGGGGAAGAGAGCGAGTAAACAGCCAGCAGAAGAGCATTGAGAATTTATGTTGTTTCATTGTACAAAAAAAATGAGACAAAACAGCAAAGCAAAAACGAGAAAATAGGAAATTCATGGCAAAAACGCATTTCTTCTTTCAGTGTTTTTTGACCCTCACTCCCATACAAAACGAATTTCGTCGTTGAAACAGAAACAAATTTTGTTGTAAAAGAAATACCCCCAAAAACCGAAACGTCGTAAGCAGAGACGCGCGTACGCCGCAAAGCAACAGCAGCAACAATCGTCGTCAGTCAGTCGTCGTAGTCACACATCGTCAGTGTGAGTGTAACCGGAGAGAACTTAAGGCCGTAAGACTTATAACGGAAGCATTTTCTTCACACACATCCAAATCTACTTCAGTCGATAGTAGTTCGAAATTCCAGACCGGCGGATTTCAAACTACTCAACCACAACAACAGCTTTAATTTAACTTAAAAAACCCACAACAAAACACATTTAAAATGGTGAGTAACACAAAAAATTAAAAAAAAAATACTGAACCAAAAGGAAAGTTTTTTTCTTTTGGCGTAAACAAAATTAAAATTGTGTGGCCGCAGAAAAAAATCACAAGAAAACATCTAGAAAAAAAAATGAAATGAAAACACAAGGCAAGATTTATGATATCTATTTCGAAATCAAATTTCGGTGCGAAAATACAGTGGAAAATAGTTTAAAAAAATTGTCTGTCTACCCAAGAAGAATATCCGTTAAAGTTTGAAAAAAGGGTGGAGTAGTTCCATACACAGAAAAAACATTTACTTGCCGTCATCTATTGTCGTGTCGTCGTCATCACCATCATCCAGCACAGCAGCAGAAACAAGCAACCAACCATTATCCAGCTCATCGAGTTGCTGTTGTTGGTTAGCTTATCATCGTTCGGGTGTTTATGCTTTTTGATGGTTACTCACTAAGGAAACTGGTGGCTTGGTTACTTGTTTCCACTTTGATTATTTTCTGGTTACCAAGCTTTTTAATAACTTGATTGGATTTTTTTGGAAATGAAATGCAAAAAATGAGGTTATTTCAAGCAAAAAAGGCACAAGAATTTCATTTTTCATGACAAAAAAAGTGTGTTTGGTGTGCGTGCAAATATGCCTTGCAAATATTTCTCTACTCTCTCAAATTAGATGAAAAGAAAAAAAAAATAATGAGCACACACACGGTTTTTTTTTCTTTACTCCACCATTCATAGGGGAGCGAAACGGTTAACTCAGTGTCGGTGTGTGTGTTGGGTTTACGTGAACCGTTTGGCTTACATTTTTTTTTTTTTGCAAAGAAATTTCTTCTATTCTCTCATCTTTTTTACATTTTATTTTAATTTTTCTTTTGTGGTGTGTATCAGTTTTTGTGACTGGCTGGCCTTTGGTTTGTTGTTATAAATCAAAAACAACCACTTTTTGTGTGTTCTGCTTTGCAACAGCCAGCCGCCCCACAACATGCCACTCTCTCGGTGTCTTTTTGTTTTTCTCTCGTGAGTGAATTTGGGATTTCTCGATTTCTCCTCTATTTTAGCTCACCATTCGTTTTAATTTTTGTCTATTGCCTTTTGTTTTAACCGTTTCGAAAGCACCTAACAAAAGGGAAATGCCAATAACCGCACTGCAGTTGTTTTGCTTCCCTTTTTGCTATGGTGTTTCGTTGGTCTTTGTTTTCTTTCGCACTTTTTTTTGCTTTATTTATTTGTTTTCTTCGTGGTGTAGTATATTTTATCTTTGCGAGATTTCAGCGGCGTTTTATTTCCTTTCTGCTGTTTTGTTGTTGTTGTTGTTTCTTTGCTGCTGTTTTTTTTTTGTTGTTTCTCTTGTTTGGGGGTTTCTTGTTCTTTGCATTTCATTATTAACAAAAAAACAGTGTTTTCTTCTTTTATTCATGTTTAAATGAAGAGTTCATGTAGGCCTGCTGCTGTTGGCGGACAAGGCAATAATTGTTAGCAGCACCAACAACAATAAAGGCAAACAATTTAACAATGAAATTTGCTAACAAAAAAGTTGAACGGTTCCCCCTTAAATTCCGTCATTTTCTAAGCCTCCATTGTGAATTAACATTTGACGGTTTAAAAAAAATGACACTGAGTGACAGATGAGAGAGAATTAAACCTGATTTATGTGATGTGCAAGTTTTTGTGTTTGGACCTATGGCAATTAAAAAACGGACATACCCAGTTGGAGCCAAATATTGGAAAAAGGATTTGTTAAAGTAAAGAACATCTTCCTTTTCAAGCCCCCTATTGTGATTTGTCACTTAATGACTTCAAGAAAATGACATTTTCCAATCAATGGTGAGATGGAGAAAATTAGACGTTTATTAAACCTTTCTTATGTTTTTCATGTGCTGGTTTGATAGTCATTGGATGAGGAATGTTTTAAGGTAACACTAATCCGGAAACAAACACTGGCCAAGAAATTTGCTTAAAATTTAAGCCTTAAATATACAAGAGCTTATTTTCTAAGCCTCCATTGTGAATTAAAATTGCAAAATGTCATTTGTCTATGAGTGAAGGGTGGTGGAAGGAGATAGATAATCTAGCCCGGTTTACATATTATCATATTGTGCAATTTGTAGGGGTTTTAATGGAACAAAGAAGGAATATGGAGCGATAGAGGAGTATTAGGAGTTAAATATTACCAATTAAACATTTTATTTTATAAATTATTAATAGAAAATTTAGCTGTTTTTAAGGTGAGAATGTTACTAAAATGGTAAGAGAAAGTCAAGTGCAAAGAAAGTCTTAATTCTGTCTTACATTTTGTGTAAATTTGCAGGTTTTTAAGGACTTCCCTGCCTAAGAAGGAGTACAGAACAATGGGGAAACACAAGGAATGAATTTTTAATAAAATTTGTTAATGGTTTTAGTTCTTTTTTGGCACTTTTTGCCTACAGTTTGCCGGAAGGGGCCGGGAGGGGTACGGAGAAAGAGAAAGAAACATAATGAAGAATATGAAGTTTTTATTTAAAAAATAGTGTTTGTGATTACATTTATGGATGTTTTAGTGCCACAAAGGGTTTGCAGATGCAGTTTATAATTAAATAAAAGAATGTAAAAATAGTGAAAGTGTTGTGTACAGAGAATTAAAAGAACTTAAACCAAGATTACACTGGGAGAATATAGTGGCGAATGTTTTAATAGGCGTTTATTAGAAAAAATGCGGTAAAAATAAGAATACTGACACTTCACAAATGCATTTATTTGACAAGATATTCTATAGAATTGTAAATGCTGTTATGTATCGTTTTATAACCCCTATTGTGAATTATGACCTGTTTCACTATGTCGAAAGAAAATGATTGCGAACGAAAAACATCCAACCTTTGGTTTTCATGGCAATATTGACTTTGTGTTTGCTTTAATACAACTACAAAATTAAAAAAATCAAAACACGAGTTTTGTTGCTTTTCTTTGGTTGTCATTTTCGTTCGACATAGTGAAACAGGCTATTAATTTATGACCAAAGTCACACTGTGAGAATGGGTTGATGGTTTCTTCAAGCTGTTCTATTTTTTTTTCTTGGAACTAATTAGCAAATAATGTCCTAAAATGATAAATAAATGGTTTTTGCAAACGTTTCTAGTCGCCATTGTGAATTAATTTATGACATATTTAACACAAGGGCGTTAGAATGGAGGTTATGAAGACAATATTTTAGAAAGTTTTGTGTTAAATGGAGCTTATATGGAGCCACCAATTATAAAACAGAAGTGTTTACACTGCCAAATAAAGACGTGATTGTTTTGATTATTGTTAAAAAAATATGAGAAGATTTGTGGGAAATTTAAACCAATGACAATGAAATGCAATTAATACCCCGGTTACACTTAACCGGATTAACCCAGTGGGTTTGGATTTTTAATGTCAATTCCAAAGCGAAAACGTCAAATAAATCCTCTCGAAATGGGTTAACTCGGCAAAAAACTCTAGTGTAAGCGTACTATACGAAAATATGGAATTTAATTTCCAAGGCCACAAAGACAGGAAGAGAGTAGATTCTAAAGAAAAATTAATGGTTAATCGAGGAAAATAGTACGTTTACATATAACTGGATTTATTAAATGCAGTGGATTTTACATGTCAAATACATTGCGTAGATGAGAAATAAATCAAGGTTAACCCAAAAATGCTTTAACACAAAATTTAGAGGGAGTAATGGGTTTATATGAAATTTACAGATTTTTGGCATAAAAAAATCTAGTTTTGCTTTCTAGTTTCTAGTTAATTATGACAATAGATAGATTGACATCATAATTTAAATAACAAAAACAAAGATCTGTAGCAAAGAAATGTTTAATGTTTACATCATGATGCAATACAATCTATCAAAGTCATTGCTATTGTGAATTAATCGTATAAAAATGTAGTTCAAAAATTATGACAACTTAATGTAGTTTAACCCCCAGTTTTTGTAAAAATTTTTATTCTTCTCACACGAATTGTCAAATTTTGTAGATCGATTTACTCGCTTTAGCGCAAATGTAGAGCGCTGATTTTTAAATGAGGAATCCTTAATGATATATGGAACGGGTATACGAAAAATTAGATGTGTATGTCATCTGGGGGCTGAGCTATGAATGCCTAAATTATTACGAATATAGACGAACGAACAAAAATAAGTTACAAAAACTGGGGGTAAGTCAAAATAGTTAGTCTTGTTGTAGCTTCTGGTTAACCTTATTAATTGTATCATGGTTTAGGCCATGTTTATATTATAGACTTTTGCAGGGTTAACTTTCTTAATGAGGTTTAATTTGACGTATACTCAAAGGAATTGACATTTGAAACCCAGTGGGTTTTTTAAATCCGGTTATATATAAACGTACTATTACATTTAACTGGATTTATTATATCCATGGATATATGGATGGATTTCAAATGTCAATTCCGTTGCATATTCGTCAAACAAATCGCAATAAAGACGGTTAATGTGGCAAAAAGTTCTAATGTAAACATGGCGTTAAGGAAGATGTCTAAAAAATAAAAACATTTTCCGAAAAAATAAAGCACCTAAATAACATTTACACGACTTTGCCAACCCCTCTAGGTCAAAAGTGTCTTTTCACTATTTATGTTTTACTTCCATTGTATTAACATTTGTTTACTTCCATTAAGAATAATTGCCTCCTTGCCATTCATTGCGATGATCATTATTAGAGTAGACAAAAAATGGTCTCATTTCAGGGTTGTTATTTTGTATATTTCTCCATTTACGATAATAAAATTTATTGTTATTTTCGCAGAATTGCTAATTTATTTGTTTATTATTGCGAGTGTTTTTGTTTTTTTTTTATTTTTGTGTTTGTTCATTTTTTCGTTATATGTATTTAATTAACATAAGGCCTCTTCTGGGTGTATTGTTTGGAAATGGCAAGGAACAACAACAAAAAAGCGTACATATTTGTTGTTTGCCATGTGCTTCAAAAAATAACATCAAGCAAAGCAGCAGCAGCGTCGAGAGAGATATGATAAGCAAATTTTAATTTCAGTTTTTTAATTAAATTAGAAAAAAAAACGGAATAGCAATCGTTGATAATTGTTATATTTTTAATATTATCGAAATGGCTATAAATAAATTAAATATCATCTATGCTAACAAATCTATATATATAAAAATGGTGTAAAAAATGTATAGTAATTCATAAAATGAGAACGGCTAGGCCGATTTCTGTAAAATTTTTTGTCAGTTATTCGTATTTTCGAGGAGAAGGTCCTTACGGAAGAAAGTTTTGGAAAATCTCTCTGGAAAAGTCGGAAAATTGGAAACATCGAAAATTGAGCTTTTGTATGAAATTTTATTCCTTAATAGCGAGACGAAGTTCGCCGGGTCCGCTAGTTTGTTATAAAAGAAATCATTTTTTGTTCTGGAAATAGTAAAATTATTAAAAAAATGGAGGGTTTTTAGTTTCTGTTGTGATTTTTATGGTATTTATGGTTTTTTGTAAGAAATTCTGATAAATGAGGAATGTTTTCTAGTCGAAAGAGAAAAATATTTCTTGTTGGAGAATATTTTCAATGAAAAAAGTTAGCACTATGGAATCTCAAAAAAATCTTAAAAAAATAATTTAGGCATTAGGGAAATTATATCCTTTAGAGCTGATTTTCGTGAAATTCTTAAATATTTGGTCTGTTCAAGACTCTACTAATTTTGACTATTTTTTCGATAACATAAAGAAACGATTTTCGTATTTTGTAGATTCTTGCAGGTTATGGAACAGACATATTATGAAATAAATTTAATAACTTGTTGTAATCTACGTGACCGAAAATAACTTGCTGTTTAAAAAAAAAAAAATTCCCTTTTTCAATTTTTTTATTTTTAATTATATTTACCCCCATTATTATAAGTCTTCTTTTGTAATAGTTTGGATTTACCGAACAGATTTATAGCATTCCGGTTAACTTAAAGTTAAATGTGATGATTGAATTTCAAGGAGGAGCTTCTTGGCATTAACTTTCAAAGTTAAAAATATATTTTTAATGCCTCCAAATTGGTTTATTTTGCGTTTTCAAATCCATCAGATAGTAAATGAACACATATATAGTTTATTCGGAATTTAAAGGATTTGTTTGATTACAAAATCGACCCAAAATCCTCCCAAAACAAAAATATCCCATCTAGAAAATATTTTTTGCATGTAATTTTGAGTAAATTTTGTCCATAAAACTTATTGAATTTGAAGGATTACTTTGTATTCTAATAAATTTTCATTCTTGTTAAAATACTATAAAAATATTTCATTGGAAATATCCAACGACCATTTTGTTTCTCTTTAAAGAAATTAAACACTTTCTCTCTCACATCAATCCACAATTTGAAAATTTAGTGTAATATAATACTGCCATTATATTAAATTTCACATGACATTGTCATCATGTCATCCATGCCCACAACAAAAATGTGCAACAACCACAACCACCACGTTTCTAATTAAAAATCCAATATCGCAATTTCTTGTACTCTTGTGTTGTGTCCCTGTCCTGATTTTTTGCTATGTGCTGCTACCATCACCACCAGCATTGTGGTTGCAACAGTTACTATTTTAAGCCAATAAAATGGTTGGTGAATAAAAAAAAAACCCACAAAAATGAAATTGTGTGTAATATGGGCCACAAGCTACTAGTCAGCCACGACGCTAGGCTGTGTCACGTTCACATGTAAGGGCAATAAATTGTGAGAGTAATTTATAATTTATGAATATGTGACACGTTCATAGCAGGCAACAAACAACAGGTCAAAAGAAAAATGGGCACGAAATATTATATGATTTTTTTAATGATATTTCTTTAAAGCCTATCCGATGTAGGCGGAAGGAATACATATGAGATATTTCTTTTGATAAAAATTAATTTCTCTTTATTAAATACCTACTATAAAAAATTATTTCTAGCGTATTTTTTGTAATAGTACGTTTCAAATGTCAATATCATTTCGTATACGTCAGATAAATCCTCATAAAGAAGGTCATCCCGGCAAAATGTAAACGTAAATGTAAACTTACTATAAGTTCATTTTATATTTGTAACCATGGTGGAATAAGGCCCTGTTTATATTATAGCCTTTTGCAGGGTTAACCTTCTTATGCCCGTAATTTCTAGCCCTAGGTAACCGGGTAGGTAGCTACCTATTAGTTATCTTTACCTAGTCGTTTGGTAATTTCTACGTGCCATTTACCGAGGCGTGTAAATTTTGAAAACATGTGGTAAAATTGGTGATTTTCATTCATGAATTCGTAAAAACATTGCCACATATAAGTGTTTTACAATTTTTAACACTTTGGCAACAATCAACCAGGCAAAATCCTTGGTGTAAGTAACACGGCCGTTTTCGACCCGGTAACGTTACCTATGGATTGAAATTATGAAATGTTGCTTACACGGGGGATATCTATGAACTCGTAGATAACTACACGTAGAAATTACGGGCGTTAATGAGGATTTATTTGACTTATAAGCAAAGGAAATGACATTTGAAACCCAGTGGGTTTGTTAATTGCAGTTATATATAAACGTACTATAAGAAGGTGTTACATGAAATCATGTCAAACGTCAAATTTGGTCACAATAATGCATTAACGTGAATTGCTTGTTTACATTTTGTATGTGATTTTATTCACAATAACACATTTTGACAAGTGATATGAAGATCAGCTGTTTTTGGCGTTATGTTTGTAACCCAATAACAGTTGAGTGGTGCTCGAAATTCTTTCTATTCTTATCCAATGAATGTTAAACTAACTCTGTTTTCTTTGCATTCGGCCCTGGACAACATAGTACCACTTCACTTTAATTTATCCAACAAAAACTTCTTGAGCAATCCGCCTCAAGTATGTAATAATGACACATTTTTATTCCATTTCCTGTCAAAAGTTTAATTGATATTTTTCTCAACATTGATTCCAATGTTGGCGTTGGCCTTCCTCAGTTTTGCCCCAAGAAAAAACATAATATGAAGAAATTCTACTATATAAACCTTGCCTGCCGCCTGCCTGCTGATAACAAACAATTCGCCCAAGTGTTGTTGCTGATTGGAGCCAGCCAACAAGTGCGAAATTGCTTATGGAATATCTTCTTGTTGTAGCATGGTGGTAATGATGATGATGACTGTGTCTCTGCATTTTATATGAGTCACAATTTCTTTTTAATTTCTTACGATATCACCATATTTTTATTATTATTTTTTGCGCTCTTCTGCTGTTATCGTTGTCATGTCATTATTTTCATTTCAATTTAATTACTTTTAACATTATTTTGTTAAGTATTTTAACAGCAGTAATTATTGTTATTGTGAGAATGTTTTTTGAGAGCAGTGCAAAAAAAAAAAATAATAAAAATATTTTTATGATGATATGAAAAGAGTTCCTATTTGGTGTTGGAATGGATATGATCGGGTCATGATGAAATTATAAGGTGGCGTAAAACGACCAGCTGATTGGTTTCAATCTGTCAATTTTTTTGTTATTGTGAATCATTTGTACGAAAACGTAAACAAACATTTTGACATACTGAAGAATTTTCGGCCAAAATAGAGTTGTTGTTGTGCTACTTACGTGACCTTATAAATAGATCTTGGATCGGGTCACGAATTTTCAAAAATTGCACTGGCACTTAAAATAATTTTGTGAAAATATCTCCTTTCTTTGCAAGACATTCAATAGAATTTGCCACTAATATGCAAATTATTCAAACTTGCTCTATGTAAATGCGCTATAAGTTTTCACTATCAATTAAAAAGCGATATTACGTAGATTGTTCAAACCTTTTTTATGTAAACATGGCCTCTCCAATTCGGAATATGCTTAGATTTTTCATGCATTTTGTTACTTGAGCATACATTCTTCCCATGGCACAATAATACAGGTACAGCGGCAAAAACATGCATTATTGTGAATAAAATCACATACAAAATGTAAACAAGGGATTCACAGTAATGCATTATTGTGAACAAATTTGACGTTTTGCATGATTTGATGTAACACCTTCTTATTCCACCATGATTATTCCTAAGATTTTTGTAGTAATTTCTTTCTCCTGTTTTCTATCAAAAGTACATAAGAGCAATCCTCTCCTTGTGTTTTCCAACTCTTTTCATTGTGAATGGTGGGAAAATAGTAAATGATTTTGATTTTTTAAAATTTTATAGTAATTTTGTCTCTATCTTCGTGTCCAAAGAATAAGTGCAATCTATTCTTAACATTTCTTTAGGTTTCTTTTAATGTTATCCTATTTCCATGAACAAAATACCCTTCTCTTTGTTATACCAGCCTCTATTGTGAATAAATATATGACTGTTTAATTATTGTGCATTGAATTGTGAGTGAAGTAAATATAAATCATGGCACAATAAGAAGGTACAGCGCCAAAAACAGCTGATTTTCAGACTAGTTGTCCAAATGCATTATTGTAAATAAAATTACATACAAAAGGTAAAGAAGCAATTCACAGTAATGCTTTATTTTGACGTTTGATGTGGTAATTGGCCCGATTATTGTTATCGATTAAACACCTTCTTATTCTACCATGATATAAATCACATTGTGGTTACATTTATGGCAGGATCTTCATGAAAATAAATTTTATTCTCCATTTTATCCGCTATTGCAATTAATTGTTGTCTTTTGCAAATTGTCAATATATAATCCCCCTGCCTTGATCAATTGGAACTTTTGTTTTCAATTTTTAAGTGTGTTTCGGGTCATTGTGAATTAACACAGAGAAATTTTGTAAAAGTCAGTTATATCCCCGCTCCCTACAAACTCTGGAAGCTATTTTAAACTTATTTGCTCTGTTCCAGAACCTACAAGAATCTACTAATTTTTACTACGATAACAAGTTTTCCTTTATGTTATCGGAAAAAATAGTGAAAATTAGTAGATTCTTGCAGTTCTGGAACAGAACAATTGTTGTCTGTTGCCACTTGGAATCTATAGGGCTGTTCGATAACTTCGCAAGTAAAAATTATTTGCAAGTACTTGCAACCACTTCTCATTTCTGTTTTACTGAACCAATTTGTTATCGAACAGCATTATGTAAAAGTTTGTACAAATTAGTACAAACTTTTGAGTTATCGAACAGACCTTTGTCTCCCCATTCTTGTCTTATGCCAGACTATGAAAATTTGCACTGAAAACTCTGTCGTTTTCTTCTAAAATTGCATTAACATCCACACACGTATATGAAATCAAATGAAAATGTTGATATTTTCATTGCTTTACATTGGTTTGGGAGTTGCGAATTTAAACACAAGAATAATTTCAGATTACAGAACCTTGTGTCAGAGTTTCACCCCCTTCACCCTTTTTGCCTATAAACTCATTTTCATGTTAATGAAATTTTCATAGTCTGGCATAATACTTTGATCAATTAGAAAGTGTTACCTTTTGTTTTTGTGAGTATACTAAGTCATTGTGAATTAACACTGAGAGTGTGCAAATTTACTAAAGCATTTGACAAGTGTTTTAACCAACATAAATTCGTAAATGATCGTAGTTGTAGCAATAACGAAAGAACTTTACAACAACAAAATACATTTAAGCAGAAGAAAAGTTGTTTCTCATAACTGGCTAAAATAACAATTTATGTTTTTAATTATTAAACATTAATATTGTCATTGTTTTGAGAGAGATCCACATATAGAAAAAGTGTGACAGTTGTTTTCACCTATATTATGACAGTTGTTTTCGCCTATATTACGTCAAATGGCTTATCTTTCCTTTACCGACCCACCTCTGAAAATTATGAAAAAATTACCACAGATATTGTTTTTTATCCCGATTCCAACCATTTATTGCTTTTGTTGCGGAAATGTATACTTCCCGAGATATAGGCCTCCAAAGATCCACAAAGGCCCTAACCTATAACTTTGGCAAAACATCGCAGAAAATTATGAAAACAGTTGTTTTCACCTATATTATGTCAAATATATGGAGATATAATAAACAACGCTAATGAAAACATACTTTCACAAAGTAATTATTTCCCCCCCCCCCCCCCAAGTTATTGTGACATGTTAATTCACAATAACAACATTGGCAGTGTGTTCACAGCTGATTTACATGACTTGCAATTTTATAAAAGGTCTTGAACAAGTCGGTTTTTAGTAAAATTAAAACAGATTAAGGTTAGAAGGGAAGTAATGAAGGCAAAATTTGGAATCGTTTATAATAATAACGAACAATAAATAGATAGGTATCAGATTATGCTAAATACAAAAAAAATCTTCCTTTTACAAGATTTAGACAGGATATGAAAGCAATCTTTGGCGTTTTGTGACATGCAAATTAAATTCACATCAGTTACAGCTAATCTTGCTCACATTGATGAAATCACGTGAAAAATATTTTTCTGGCATAAATTGAATACTCTACCAGCTGGCGGATAAATCTGAAATGTTTACCACAGGTAGATCTTTACGTCCTGATTACAAAAATATAAAGTTTGTTGGGGGAAAGTCCATACTTCCCAAGATATGGGCAGCGTCTGAAGTTCCGAAAATTCCCTTGTAAAAGTAAGAAAAAAATTTAAACTAAAAAAATGTTGTTCCCGTGCCCTAAATTGGATCCTGTCCATAGGAGAAACTGTCAAATAAAAATTTCAGATTTTTTCCGCAAGCTGGTAGAGTATTCCATTTTCTCCAATTTGTTGACTCATTTTTAACAACTCTCATCCCTATCATTCAGAGTCAATTATTGGATTTTTTTTTAACAGCTTTAAATAAAATATTGCATTTCTTGCACAATCTATGGTTGGTTATCTTAATTCAGATAACTTTTTTTAGAACACAATCGTTGCTATTAGCTTGCCAAAAGAAACGAAATAAACAAATTCACTAGAGAGCACTATAAATGTTTAGCGGCGATAATTTTTAAATGTATAATCCTCCTCCTTACCTCCATTTCATACTCCAAAAGCAGCAACAACGGAACGGCAATCAATAAAGCAAATGCCTTAAAAGGCAAATGACTTGCAGCGACAATGCCAAGCATTTTCCATAACCAATTCCCCCAGTAACCAAGCAATTCCTTTGCTTAGATTTCCATGTTGTTGCTATTTTATAACCCAAGGCGTTGGTTATTAGTGAAGCTAGAACACAAACAAAAAAATAAGGAAATTGGAAACCAAATTATATAAGAAGCGATTAGCTTTATTGAACCCTCTTACTTAACATTATTCACAAAAGCTCATAATTCAATCAAGATAACGGCGGTTTTTCGAGGGTTTTTCGTGGTGTTTATTTAATTGGTTTCTTCCTTTTCTTCAAACACGGCAACGACAACAACAACAGTCACCAACCGCACAAAACTCAATGGTATTTTGTCATGAAATTTAAAATTAAGCGAAAACAAAAAATTCCCCAACTTGTGGGTTTTTTGTTGTTCTTGTTTTGTTTGCCTTTTTATAAAGCGCCTAGATTAAGTTTGTCACACATTTCATTCTCAAGTTTTGTGATTATTGCTTATTAGTTATTAGCCATGGGAAAAAGATAAGATAAGCGCATTTAAAAATTCTCCAACGATTTAGTCATACTATAAGTCTACAGAGGTATATCGTCTGATTGATATAATGCCAAGTATGTGGTGTACTCGATGCTTGCAAAGAATTTTCCATGGAAAATGAATGTTTCAACACTAGGAGGGACTCCCTAGATGATTGAAGGATATTTCAGCGAATTGTAAGGATATCTAGAATCTTTAATTGCTACATATTTTATAATTATTTAATTTTGCAGGTTGATTTGGAATCAATCATTCGCAGTTATCACCATATTGAGGATACTTCTATATAAATCGAAGAAAAGGAGAAAAATGAAACAACTTATTGGTTTCTCAGTCATCGGCTTAGTATTTTTCCAATTATATTTTTGAATACTTTTTAAATTCCTAAGGATAACGAGTGTCGTCTTAGAGCAGCCATTGGAATTATTTGAAACTAGTTTTGAGCAGTGGTGCTCAAAATATGTTGTACATCAATCGCTCTATTTGGATGGGTATCAGTGTTCTGAACGCAAATTCCCGTGAGTTTTCTCATTATCAGATAGCAAAAGACAAAACTCACGGGGAATTAAGGGTCAGATTATGGCTGCGTACTTTCCGAGATATTTGTCTTGAAAATTAACTTAAATAGCCGGTATTTGGCCGGGGATCTAAAGGCCAGAACAGAATCAATCGTCGCTTGCTTTGCTTGCTTCCCAAATGTCAAATTATAAAGGAATGCCAGAGCCATGATACAATAAGAAGGTAGCAGCAACTGCCGTTTTTGGTAACATAAGATGTCAAAAATTGACATAAATTCAATGCAATTGACACATTATGTTACCATCAGCTGGGCTGATAATGCTACCTTCTTATTGTATCATGGCCAGAGCATCCTAAAGGAGAACGCAGGCGGGTTTGCAAAGAGGCTGTGGGATTCCTTTATAATTTGACATTTGGGGAAGCAAGCAAGGATTGATACTGTTCTGGCCTTAAGCAATTCTGTGAAATTCTTAGCATTTCTTTTACTAATTTGGAATTCAAAAATCTTCCACAGTGAAAATTGTCAATATAGATACATAGGACCATGTTTTGTTATAGCTGTTCATTAATACCAAATATCGGTATTTTGCAATTTAAGTAAACTTTTCTAATGAAATTGTCTGTAATTTGACATTCCGTGTATTGTCTGAAGATCCTGTAATCAATTTCACATTGAAAGGTGGTCTCGATATCAGACATAGATCTAAAATAACCATTCACAATCATTCTATTCTTCATCTGATGATGCATTTTGTTTAACTTTCTCGTAATATTTTTGAAATAATACAAAAATAACAACAAATTAATAATAAAAATGCATATCGTTTTCATATTGTCGTCCACTCTCCCTTCACTCCTCTCTACGGCATCTGAAACCTATTATTGGATTATTCACTCACTCGCATTCATTCTAAGTTAATGAATCAACTTGACTTCTAAACACTTTTACAATTGGGTTCGGCAAAAAATCAAAAACAAAAGCAAAGCAAGCAGCAGCAGTGCCTCTGATATTTGTACCCAACACCGGTTGTGATGGTGGCTGTTGATGTTGTTGTTTTTTTTTTTATGCTGCGTTATCTAAAACAAATGATCTATTATTTGTTGTTGTTGTGGTCACATAGTTTGTGTTTTAGCCAAGGAGCAGAGCGGTGGGGCTGGGTGGGGGAGGGGAGGAGGTGACTATTGTTTGCTCATTAACATTATTTTTATGAATCATGATATTCCTCTGCTGCTGCCTGCCTCATGATGGTGGGGTGGCTATGATGTTGATGATGATTTTGTTGTCTTTCAGTGGTTTTCTATAACATTTTTTTATTTAAATGCAAGAGGAGCAGCAGTACTATGTGTGTTGTGTATGTGGCTGCTGTGTTTATTGAAAGATTGAATGACTGATTCCGAGTATTTGTTTTTAGTTTTGTTTTTTTGTTTGCCTCTGAGGTTTTATTTGTTTTTGTTTTCTTGCCTGTTTTTGGCATATTTGTGAGCGCTATGCTTTGATGGCAATACCGGCGATGGTGGTGGTGATGATGCTCATTGGGTTTCATGTGAAACACAATCTAAATAATAAAAGCGTGAAATTAGTTTCCAACTTGAATTTCCACCTTTACACGTTTTTTTGTTGTCACTTCCCCCTTCTCTCTTTATTGTTGGGCGGGTAACACATTTGTGCTGCTGTTGTTGTTATTGCTTTTTTAAGTTTAATTACCTTGAGCAAATTCTAGAAACTTCAATGAAATGGGACTTTGTTGTGGTTTGTTTTTGTGATGACCTTGTCGTTGTTGTTGGTTAAGGTAGGAAGGGAAGATAGGGTAGAGAGATGTAATTACATTTTAATGAGAGAAGGAGGATAATGTTCTTCGTATGCAACTAGAAGAAGGGACAATGGAGACTTCTCAAAGATGAAGGTAACCAACCTGGGAACAAATTGAATACTCTACCAGCTGACGGAAAAAAATCTGTAATTTTTTTTTTTAAATTGTAAGTTTTTTCTGAGTAGCCGGCCTCTGGCCGGGGATTTAAGACTTTCTCGTATGGACAGGAGCCAATTTAGGGCACGAAAACATTTTTTTAATTAATTTTTTTTCTTACTTTAACAAGGGAATTTTCGGAACTTAAGAGGCCCATATCTCGGGAAGTATGGATTTCCCTCCAACAAACTTTAAATTTTTGTAATCAGGACGTAAAGATCTACCTGTGGTAAATATTTCAGATTTTTCCGCCAGCTGGTAGAGTATTCAATTTATGCCCCCAACCTGAAAAAGCTATGAATGACAACAAATGTTAAAAACACAATGAGAAAAATGATAGGAGACCAAACCAAAGATATCCGTAAGAATTTTTTATAAATTACCCAAAAGGAGTCTTTGGAGGAGATGAAGAGTTAAAAACCGTATTTTCCTCAACGAATTTAGTACGAGTCATTCTTTTTTCCTCCAAGTCATTGTGAAATCTTCATTCACAATAATAACATTGACTGTGTGCTCACTGAGAGAGTTCACAGCTGATTTACACCAAAGATATCCTTAAGGAAGTTTTATAAATTACCCAAAAGGAGTCTTTGGAGTAGATGAACAGTAACAAACCGTATATTCCTTAACGATTTTAGTACCAGTGATTCTTTTTCCTCCAAGTCATTGTGAAATCTTCATTCACAATAATAACATTGACAGTGTGCTCACAGAGAGAGTTCACAGCTGATTTACACGACTTGCAAATTTATAAAAAGTCTTGGACAATTCCTTTTTAGTAAATTTCAAGTAAATCAAGAATATACGAAAAATAAAAAAGACAAAATTTGAAGTGTATTTTATAATAACTAGCAATGACCAATGGCAAGGAATAGTATGAATATGCATAAGGAGAGTGTAAGTTCAAATGTACAATGTAAATTAGGTGCACTTTTAAGTAAATAGAACCAATATCTTCCTTTTAAATGTTTTAGAATACCTCCTGCTGGACTAAAAATAATCCCCCAAACCAATCTTGGGGTTCTTTGTGGCATTTAAATTAAATTCTCGCATTCGTTATAGGTATTTAATGCTCACATTGATAAAATCACGTGAAAAATACATATTTTGTTCTAAGTTGTTGACTCATTTTTAACCACTACTCTCTTCCCTATCTTTCAGAGTCAATTATTGGATTTTTAACAACATTAAATAAAATATTGCATTTCATGTCACAATCTCTGGTGGTTGGTTATCTTAATTTGAGATAACCTTTTTTAGAACACAATCGCTGCTATTATATTAGCTTGCCAAAAGAAGCGAAATAAACAAATTCACTTCTTACATCCATTTCACATTCCAAAAACAACAACAATCGGAAAGGCAATCAATAAAGCCAAGGCCTAAAGAGCATTTGACATATGTATTCCCCAGTAACGTTTCACAACAAACCAAGCTAGATTCTTAGAACTTGGGACAAACTTTACAAAAACTTGATTTTGAAAATCTTTGGTAGATTTAATGAAGTATAACCATAGATTCCTTAGCGAATATTTAGCAGCAATTCAAGAGTTCAGCCAAAAACATACAAAATAGAAGGCAAACACATCATTAAAACTTGATTTTCAGGTTCTTAGGTATATTTTAATAAGGTTAATAAATCTGTCGTGGCCAAAGAGGGAGGCTATATAAAATTTGAGATAATTCGAGGATGCGTTTTAGATCCCACATATGTTTAGACCTAGACCTACGTCTGCTTGGCTGCTGGCGAATACGATAATTCTTGAAGTGGATAACCGATATGGTTCTAAATGTTTTGTACAAATTTTAGATTGATGTCGTAAATTGTCTAATCGGTCCTACTTCCACCACAAATTTTAACACATTTTTGTTTGAGTAGTTAAAAGGCTCTTTTTTTGGATCTCTTTGGTCTTTTGGTTTTCTCCTCTCAACGATATATAACTTTTCCGGAGGAAGTACATACTTCCCGAGATATGGGTCTTGACATTTTACTATTTGTACTTGGGCAATATGGGTATCATTGTAAAGCTCGTGGTGAGTACTTTTGATTGCGTTTACGACTTTTGCTCCTGTCCATAGGAGAAAGTCTTAAATCCCGGCCGAAGGCTAGCTACTTAAAGAAAAATTATAATTTTGGAGAAACTTGTTCGCGTAGCCCAATTTTGCTCCTGTCCTTATGAGAAAGTTTTAAATCCCGACTGAAGGCCGGCTACTTAAAGAAAACTTATAATTTTGGAGAAACTTTTGTTCGCGTAGCCCACTTTTGCTCCTGTCCATAGGAGAAAATCTTAAATCCCGGACTTCCCCCTGGAAAGATATATATAGTTGAGATCAGGGTCCCAAGGACTACTGAAAATTTCAGTCCGATCCGAGAGGTGCCCATAAATAAAGTAATGGCGTTAAAGTAGGACTTCCCGAAATGTCAAGACCCATATCTCGGGAAGTATGGACTTCTCCCGGGAAAGATATATATAGTTGTGCTCAGGGTCCCAAGGACTACCTATGGTAAAAATTTAAGCCCGATCGGAGAGGTGCCCCTAAACGAGACTTGTTTCGAGTAGGTCGTCTCTTGAGGTCGTCTACTGTAGAGAAGATTACCCTTGGGCTTGCCCACTGAAGAGTAGATTACCCTTGGACTTGTCTACTGTAGAGTAGATGGCCCTTGAGATCGTCTACTATGGGTCGTCTCCAAGTGTGAGCTTACTGAGAGCAAGTGAGCATTAATTTCAATGCATTTACGCTTATTTGCTCTGGAGCAAATATTTGCCTAATGTGACCTTATCTTAAGCTCTACCGATAGCAACAGTGATGTCAACTTTTATAGTTTTCATTCATAATTTTGCCGATTTTTGTCGGTAAGTCCATATTTACATTAGACAATTTTCCTTTCGCAAGTCCCAATTTACATTAGGCGAGTTTACTTGCGGCAATTGTCAGTTTGTAGGTGAGAGAGGGTGCTGAGAGGCAAAGGGTTACCATATGCCTCACCTCTCTCTCCTTCAAACTGACAATTGCCGCAAGGAAAATTGCCTAATATAAATATGGATTAACTCAAAAAATGTGTTGGAGAATCGCAATCAGCATCTGACTGAAAAATGGTTGCTGCCTCCGCTAGGCATGTTGATACCTGAGATTTTTAAGGAATATGAAATTTCGGGCGAGTTTTTACTATGGTACATTTTGTTAATGGATTTTCCAAAATTACCCCAAGAGAGACAAATCACAAATGATAGACTGGTCCAACAGTACCCGTGGTGCCGTGGGATTGCTTTTATATGTTTTTATGTGTTTGTATTTGTTTTTTTATGTATGTTTTTACTTGTTATCTATGTTTGACACCTTGCTAAGCCATGATAATGAATGAATGTGTGTTCTTCTCAGGTTATAATTAACAAATCAAATCAAAAAAAACGAAGAAGATTACAACTTTGTACGCTAAACAATTATTTTGTCTGTTATTTTGAGAGGGTATAAAGAAAATTAACACCACCTTACAAAGCCTCAAAATAAATGCTAAAAATACATACAAACACACACAGACACTATGATTGATGGCTATATCAACATATCCATTTAGCCGAAAAGGAAATGTTTAGCGTTGTTAATACGAAAGACAATTTCATTTCCATGAATATGAGGGGGGATTTATCATCATTTCAAACGTAATTTAGAAATCAATAAAATAGTGCCAGGATGATGGGGGTAGATTGGTGGGTGGGTGTTAGTCTAGAGCAGGAGTGGAAGTTGTACTAATAGCTTCGTTTGTGTGATGTGCCTACATTTGTTCAAATATATGTACCTCACAACCCCATCCTTGAAATGGTGTTATTGAAGTCTGTTTCGATGATCGTTAGATGGGCTCTGTTGTGTTTTGCCTCCATATAATAATGACACGTTTCACACTCATACATGGATATGTAGGTTTTTCCATGCATACTTCACTCCCTCCCCCCTACCCAAGCAAACTCTGCCCAGCCCCTAAGCAAACAATTTCTTCAAACGTACATATCACACGCATGCCATTTATATGTAAATATCAACATCATTACCATCACCACCATTCCAGTCCGCCATCCATCCATCTAGCTATCTATCTACTACTGACTTTACTGACGTCAACACCCCAGATATTACCTTAAACGTCTAGAATATAAAAAAATAACAAAAAAAATGTGTGATGTTATTTTGAAATTTAACACCTTTTTTGCTTGCCTAGCTGGCAGAAGAAGCACAAGATATAGATGACTGACGACAGGCATTCGATTGCGCATTTATTTGCGACATGAATTTGCATTCTTCTCCGAACGTTCGTAATTGTATATGCCCCCCAAAGTAACAAAAATTGTCGCTGTTGTTGTTGTTGATGTTAAAAAGTTACTTTGTGTGTTCTACATTCTTTTTGAGCCCAGGGAGAATCGTCGTTTAGCATACGCTTTACAATTCAAATTTAAATTTGTTGGAAAAATAAAAAAGGAACAAATACAAAATAGAAACAACAACAAAAAAATTAACACCAAAGACAATAGAAATCTGTTGAAATATAAACTTTTTCAAAACGCAGTTTCAGCAGATGAATAACTAGACAACAAATCTCAGCTGCAAAGGACATAAAATACCCTAAAAAGATCATTCTATACGCAGTTCCAATAGTACAACTGAAACCCACCCCCCGTAGTGGGCTTTCCCAACCCCCAACAAATCAGTTTCTAAAAACGCTCGTTTTGTGGTTAAAAATTTTGCGGTTTGGCTTATTTTCGTGTAATCTAAGAAGGGTGTGAATAATATGGTAAATCTTGCCTTGTGTGTTTAAAGAATTTTGTGGTTTTGTCCTTAAAGAATTTTTATATTAATTATTTTTTCTTTCTTTTTCTCTCCAGGCCGATCAACTAACAGAAGAACAAATCGCCGAATTCAAAGAAGCTTTCTCACTATTCGATAAAGATGGTGATGGCACCATCACAACAAAGGAATTGGGCACAGTCATGAGATCACTTGGTCAAAATCCCACAGAAGCTGAATTACAGGATATGATCAATGAAGTCGATGCTGATGGTAAGTGGTTTTGTTTGTTTTTGGGAAATTCCTGCTATATTTAAAGGGTTCACAAACAAATCGACTAAGGGATAATATATATCTACCCAGCCAGCCCTTATGGCTGAAGGGGACCAGAAAATGTTGAGAATATTATTAAAATTGTGTGGATATTTGCCAAAAAAACAGTTGCGAGGATTTGTCATGTCCATAGAGAATTCGATATGCCCAATGTGGTCGTCTACTGTAGAGTAGATGGCACTTGGGGCCGTCTACTGTAGAGTAGATGACCCTTGGGGTCGTCTACTGTAGAGTAGATGACCCTTGCGGTCGTCTACTGTAGAGTAGATGGCCCTTGCGGTCGTCTACTGTAGAGTAGATGGCCCTTGGGGTCGTCTACTGTAGAGTAGATGACCCTTGGAGTCGTCTACTGTAGAATAGATGATCTTTGGGGTCGTCTATTGTAGAGTAGATGACACTTGGGGTCGTCTACTGTAGAGTATATGACCCTTGGGGTTGTCTACTGTAGAGTATATGACCCTTCGGATCGTCTACTGTAGAGTAGATGTCACTTGGGATCGTCTACTGTAGAGTAGTTGGCCCTTGGGGTCGTCTACTGTAAAGTAGATGATCCTTGGGGTGGTCTACTATAGAGTAGATGACCCTTAGGGTCGTCTACTGTAGAGTATATGACCCTTGGGGTTGTCTACTGTAGAGTATATGACCCTTGGGGTCGTCTACTGTACAATAGATGACCCTTGGGGTTGTCTACTATAGAGAAGATGTCCCTTGGAGTTGTCTACTATAGAGAAGATGTCCCTTGGAGTTGTCTACTGTTGAGTAGATGGCCCTTGGGGCCGTCTACTGTGGAGTAGATGGTCCTTGGGGTCGCCTACTTAAGAGTAGATGGCCCTTGGGGTCTTCTGCTGTAGAGTAGATGACCCTTAGGGGTGGTCTTCTGTAGAGTGGATGACCCTTGGGGTCGTCTACTGTAGAGTAGATGACCCTTGGGGTCGTCTACTGTAGATTGGATGACCCTTGGGGTCGTCTCCTGTAGAGTAGATGACCCTTGGGGTCGTCTCCTGTAGAGTAGATGATCCTTGGGTCGTTTAATGTAAAGTAGATGATCCTTGTGGTCGTCTACTGGAGAGTAGATGACCCTTGGGGTCGTCTACTGGAGAGTAGATGACCCTTGGGGTCGTCTACTGTAGAGTAGATGATCCTTGGGGTCGTCTACTGTAGAGTAGGTGGCCCTTGGGGTCGTCTACTGTAGAGTAGGTGACCCTTGGGGTCGTCTACTGTAGAGTAGATGATCCTTGGGGTCGTTTAATGTAAAGTAGATGATCCTTGGGGTCGTCTACTGGAGAGTAGATGACCCTTGGGGTCGTCTACTGGAGAGTAGATAACCCTTGGGGTCGTCTACTGGAGAGTAGATAACCCTTGGGGTCGTCTACTGTAGACTAGATGACCCTTGGGGTCGTCTACTATAGAGTAGATGACCCTTGGGGTCGTCTACTGTAGAGTAAATGACCTTTGGGGTCGTCTACTGTAGAGTAGATGACACTTGGGGTTGTCCACTGAAGAATAGATGGCCCTTGGGGTCTTCTACTGTAGAGTAGATGACCCTTGGGTTTGTCTACTGTAGAGTATATGACCCTTAGGGGTGGTCTACTGTAGAGTAGATTACCCTTGGGGTCGTCTTCTGTAGAGTGGATGACCTTGGGGTTGTCTACTGTAGATTGGATGACCCTTGGGGTCGTCTCCTGTAGAGTAGATGACCCTTGGGGTCGTCTCCTGTAGAGTAGATGACCCTTGGGGTCGTCTACTGTAGAGTAGATGACCCTTGGGGTCGTCTACTGTAGATTAGATGACCCTTGGGGTCGTCTACTGTAGATTAGATGACCCTTGGGGTCGTCTACTGTAGAGTAGATGACCCTTGGGGTCGTCTACTGTAGACTTGTTGACCCTTGGGGTTGTCTACTGTAGAGTTGATGACCCTTGGGGTCGTCTACTGTAGAGTTGATGACCCTTGGGGTCGTCTTCTGTAGAGTATATGAACCTTGGGGTTAGATGAACCTTGGGAATCCGGTAAAAAAAAACCCACTGCCGTGGGATTGATTGGACTTTATGTGGTTTCCCTCACCGGTGGTGTCCGGTGTGGATAGAAGAAGAATCGTTTGATCGAATTTACTCCCCTACCAAACCCTTTTTGTTATTTCCAGAGTCTTTATTTTAGCTGTCAGTGGATCATGAAAGATATTTTCCAGTTTTTCCAGAAACATAACCTTACACTATCGAATACAGAAGAATGTTTCTAATCATCATAATATTTTGAATATTTTATAAACAATATTAGTTTATTATTTACTCCCAAAACTTGTTGCAAAAGATAAGACCGACCCTATCATAGCTTGGGCCAAAGATAAGGCAGGTGGTTTTTATGTTAAATATAGAATTTTAATCACCCCTATTGAAATGCCATCTAAAGGCGTAGTTGGTGCAACATAATGGTGTTCTTGATATTGAAATGGAATTATGGCCTTAATCATTCTAATGTTTTTAATGGACAAAGTCCATTTTTTCTAATCCATTGTGAGTGGAAAGTAACAAACAACAATAATAAGGGTATGATGGGTATTTATATTCATAAAGATCTTCAAATCACCACCTGAAATGCTCATAGATATAACCCTCAGTGCATGGTGGAATAAGAAGATGTTACATCAAATCATGTCAACGTCAAATTTGCTCACAATAATGCATTACTGTGAATTGCTTGTTTACATTTTGTATGTGATTTTATTCACAATAACGCATTTTAACAACTGGTATGAAGATCAGCTGTTTTTGGCGTTACACCTTATTATTCCACTATGCCTCAGTGCAACCCTTTGAGGTTTACTACGTCTTTGGGTATTTCAAGTGATCTCACATCAGGAGATTGGATAACAACCCCAAATTCTATAGGAAATATACTGGGCAATCATAAACAAAAATTCCGTGTGAAATTTGTTCCCTTTCCCCATTTTTTTATTTCCGTATTTTTATGTCCAAAAAGGTATTATTTTTGTCAATTAGGCGAGAATATTCCGTAATTAGACGATTCTAGTAATTTTCCACGTTTTAAAATATTATTTTTTAAATAATTTAACATTTTTAAAACATTTCCATAAGCAACTTTTTCTTGTTCTTCCTCTAATGGAAAAATTGTAATCTTTATAAGTTATTTTTTTATTTATTTATTTTTTTTTTTCATCTAAAAAGTTATTAAATTTATCTATTGAACCCTTCATAAAAGAGTTCAAATTCATTCTTTCATTTCGCTGAGCATTTTAGATTCAAACAAAAACTCCCCTGACTTTAAAAGGGGGGAACATGTTAAAGAGACAAGGGATCCGTACTAGAAAGCAGTAAAACTTGGTCATGCTGTCCTGCGCATGTTTGCTGCTAACACAGTTTTGCTTTATAACAAAATTCAGGCAACAGTATACAGACCAAATGAGAACTCCCTTCTTCTTTTTCGATTGTACTGCTGCTGCCTTTACTGCTTGGAACTTGTCAGAAAAGCTGCAAAATGATGATGAGATGATGTTGCTAATGCAGACATCAGCAAAAATCCAGGGTAACATTGTTTTTTTGACAATACGTTGGTATACCTTCAATCAAAATTTTGTGTGTATTACAGCAAACAAAACAAGGGATACTTTGTAGAAAAGCAAATCACATCAAAAAGGAAGACAAAGAAGAATCACAACCACCCACACACCACAAAAAGAGAAACCAAACGAACGAGAACCCCCCAATGATAAGCCAAACCATACATTGTTAAAAATAATTTGTGGCAAAATAGAGCTGGAACAAGTAAATAGCTTCTGACAAACATCTCGATGGTCCTTTCTTCCTCTAACATGGTTTGGTTGGTGGTGGTGGTTGTCTCTTCTTTTTTGATGCCACAGAACAAATATTTAATGGAAATTCCCAAAGGCGACAGCCAGCCAAGCCAGCATATCAGTAATGTATGGCAGGTTTGTTGTGTTCTGCTTCTGATGTTGATGACACATGTGTTTCTGGTGCACACACCCACAGCTCCTGTGAAAGCGGGTGGGTGTTTGCTATGGCTTTTAGAGGATTTTAACCTTTCCAAAAATAAAGCCGTCACGCATAGCTACAGAAACGTAGCATTTTATTGCGAGACTATTTAAGTTTTTTCTTGTCCACTTTTTTTATTGCGTTTTGCCAAAAATTATGCAGAGCAGCACCCCATACTGCACAAGTGGAAAAATTATACACTGCTTACTTGTGGTGCCCGCTCTACTGCTGCTTTCCTCTTTATCTTCTTGTGCCGCACGCAGCAGCATGAAATGACACTTTCGTGGTGCTTAAAAATAATGCAATATTTCGCAAAAAAAAACGAACAATTAAAAAATGTTATATAGTTGGAAATTATTTTTAGTTGTTGAGTTTTATGAATAAAATTCTATAAAAAGATGCTGAGTGAAATGGAAAACAATTTACCAAAAAAATAAAAAAAAAAACTAAAAAAGAAAAACAACAATGTAAGCAGCAGGAAAAAGTAAGAATTCTGTTTTCTGGATACCGGAGGGGGGAAGTCAATTGCAAACGTTAACATGAAAATGGAGAGATATCTTCGGAGGCACTCAAGGCAAAGTGGCTTATTTCTGAACATATCGAAGTTTAAAAGAAAAGATAATTTCCTTTTAGATCTGTAGTTAATCAAGCTACATTTTTTCTTTCGAATTCTCTCCCCAACCTCTATTTTCCACGAATAGCCAACATTTGGTTAAAATTCTTGTTCCACATACATAATAATTGTTTTATTTGTATTTAGTACAAGAACAAAGCAAAAGAGGGGTAAACGACCACTTAATTACCAGGTATTCATTTGTTTTCTTTCGCTTTGCGTGGAATAAATATTCTAAAATTCAAAAATAAATGAAGTATAAGCGTGTTTGAACGTCATTATATCGTCAATATATTTTTTTTAATATATATATGCCTACCTACTCTGTTCTAAACTAGTCATTAATCTTCAGAGTGAGAGGCAGAATAATTGTGCAATTATCATTAAAGTACCAACTTGGATACTTCCATGTACAAATTACAAATTCGAATGAAAGCTAAAATAGAAAAAAGGAACAAATTTCCTTCACCGACAGTTTCCAATTTTTTTTAAAAAAATCGTAAGGTTCTTCTAATAGCCGGCCTTCGGCCGGGATTTGAGACTTTCTCCTATGGACAGGAGCCAATCTCGGGAACGGGAACAACCTTTTTTTTTAAATTACAAATTTTCTCTAAGTAGCCGGCCTTTAAACAAGGGAATTTTCGGAACTTCAGAGGCCCATATATCGGGAAGTATACATTTCCCCAACAAAAATTATACAGCGTTGGAATCAGCATAAAAAACACTATCTGTGGTAATTATTTCATATTTTTCCGAATAATGTCGGTAAAGGAAAGATTTTCCAATAAAATACTTGGAGAAGTAATGGGAAAAATGGATCATATCTAGAGGTTCTTTTTTATTTATGCCCGCCCTCCTCCATGGAATTCCAATTTGTTTTTGCGTCTAAAATTTAGCATAGATGCGATGGGCTATATTGGGACACACCTTGATACAGTCTCCATATAACTGCACCACCCGATTTTAACTATTTTGATGTTTTTAACAAAATTTCCGGATCGAATTGAATGTAATTTGGCATTTGAGGTTCTCATGGGTCAAAACACTTCTACACCAAAAATTGTGTGTATAGGTCCACGTTTTTATGGTATTTTTATGGTTTTACATTACATTTTCTGACAGAATTATCTATAATTTGGCTTTTGAGGTTCCCAATGGTCAAACAACGTATCCACCGAAAATTGTAGGTATAGGTCTAGGTTTTTGTATAACCTCTAGGTTATTTTAGGAATTTTAGGAATTTTGAAGTTTTTAACAAAATTTTCCAACCGAATTAGCTTCATTTCCCATGGGTCAAAAAAAAAAAACTCCACCAAAATGAGTTCCGCGTTTTCGCATAACCTTATATAACGGTTACACCCGACCGAATTAGCTTTTGTGGCATTTGAGGTTCACACCAAAAATATTGGGTTAGGTCCATATAAGGGTACCGCCCGATTTTAGGTATTTTGAAGGTTTTTATTACATTTTCTAACAGAATTAGCTGTAATTTAGCAATTGGGGATCCCATAACCGAAGTCTCGGTTATATATGAAGTTACCGACGCACGATAACTCTCGAACGGATGAACCGATTTGGTCCAAAATTTGGATTTCGCAATATTTTGTCCAAACTTAGTTTAAGTTCGAAGATGGGTTATATCGGTCCACTCCTTCCGGTACCTCCCCCACAAAAGTTCGAAAATGTTTGGAAAATTTGTGCGCATGATAACTCTTGAAGGGAGTTACCGATTTGGTCCATAATTTGCACATCGTGAAATTTCTACCAAACTTAGATGAGGTCCAATATGGACTCAATCGGTCCACGCCTTCGGGTACTTCTCACACAAAATTTGGGAAAAGTTCAGTTTAGGACCTGCTCTCGAATCGTTTTGATTTTTGTTGTAACAACTTGTATTCACGGCCCCCCATACGGTGGTACAAGTTTCATTAGGGGCAAGTCCATACTTCCTGAGAAAATAGTCTAAAAGGTTCAAAAAACCCTTATTACGCCGTGTGTAGTGGTTGGAGCGCAAGATAACTCTCGGACGGATTTGCCGATTCGATCCAAAATTTGGCCTTCATAATATTTTGTCCAAACTAAGCCAGATCGGTTCACTCCTTCAGGTACCTCCCCCAACAAAAGTTGAAAAATGTTCGGAAAAATTGTATGCACGATAACTCTTGAACCGATTTGGTCCATACTTTACGCATCCCAATATATTTAACAGATATAGATCAGGTTTGAATATGGACTATATTCATACCTACGTGTACCTCCCACACAAAATTTCGGATAAGTTCACTTTAAGACCTGATATCGAATCACTTTGATTTTTGTTCAAGCAACTTGCATTCGCTGCCTCAATTACAACGGTAAAAGTTTTTTTCAGTGGCATGTCCATACTTCTTGGGAAAACAGCCCGAAAGTTGTAAAAACCCCTATGGCACCATATGTAGTAGCTGGAGAGCACAATAACTCTCGAACTCTGATAAACCGATTTGGTCCAAAATTTGGACTTCGTCATATTTTGTCCAAACTTAGTTTTATTTCAAAAATGGCCCATATCGGTCCTCTCCTTAAGATACCTCCCCCACAAAAGTTCAACATTTGTGTCCAAGTGCAGTTTAGGGTCTGTTCGGAGATCCTTTGGAAATTTATACCGATGATGTTCTTTGTGGTCCTGTTTATAGCCAAATTATATTTTCCGTGGACAAGTCCATGCTTCCTGGCATACTGGTCCAACAGGTGTACGATAACCCACTGAAATGACTAGTGGGCGCGATATCTATCGAAAAGATATGTCGGTTCATTCCATCCTCCGCAAAACTTTTGAACTTTAATCCTAATGCACATTTTTGTAGGCAAGTTCAAATGTCCAAAAAGTGACACAAAATTCAGAAAAGACCCTAAATACATTCGATCTGTCCGTAGATGAAAGTTCCAATTCACATAGGCTGAGGGTATATCTCTGTCGACAAAGCCGACTGATAATTTTTTACTTGTTTTAGCTACATTTACTGATGAAATTTTGAAGGTTTTAATTAATTTTTTGTTGTTGTAGTATCAGCATATGAAGAAGCTGGGTAGGCAGCCGCTGGCGAAAAAACTCTTGGTTCCGGTCCATCCCGCATGTAACAACCCGCTGCCGTCGGATTAAATTAAATTGTTTGACAGATTTTGCTGCAGTCTGGTGTTTAATATTATTGTCGTAGACCGCCTAAAAGTATGCTAATCATGTTTGCTTTCTCAAGCATACCGGATTACACATAGATGGCGTTAGTTATAGAATGTAGATCCATATCATCAACTTATCTTCGCCATCTAAAACTCCAAAAATCAGCTCAGAAGCATACTTTTAGGCGGAATATTAAAGACACGCCATGGCTGGTTATCAAGTTTTAAAGAGGGTCTCTATATTGGTGCAAAGATTCGATTTAAGGCAAATTGTTCGTCAATTCCAACGCCAAATAACTTACAAATATATTGTTGATATTACTTTGTGTCATCTGTACGTCAACAAATTCAGTTTATTCCTTCTCAAACACCTCCCTCAGTGATAATGTTAAAAATTAAACATATATGGTGTTCGATACGGCCCTCCTTAAACACAAAAACAAACCGTCTTATCTCGCATCTTCGAGATAATATTTTTCACATACTTTCGATCATTTCTCTCTATGTATCTCCCTCAGAAAATATTAAACTGTTCGCTTAATTGCAGTTTAAGGATCGTGTTGAGATTTTAATAGCGCGTAGTCGTTCGTTGTGATCATGCTTAGGGGAAAGCCAATGTACCAATATTTAGGATCACTTCTTCATATTCCTTTTGCACTAAAGTTTTTAGTAGTCTTTGTTACAAAGCAATAATTTTATTCTCTAATGTCTCTTGATAATGGTACGAAAGTCACAAAAGCGCCATCTAAGTGGCAATTTGTAGAATCAATGGTCTATTCAGTCGGGGACGGACTTTTATAAAAACTCAATTCAGAACAGTCAGTCCAGGTATCCTTTGTGTGCGTTTTAATAAAAAAAAGAATTTAAATGTTCATTACTTTCTTTAAATAACCCCTTATTTATAACCAAAAATATATTTTTAAAAATTAAAATAGGTGAAGGACCAATAAAATCGACACAAAGTCAGTCAGTCAAAATGAAATGAGTGTCTGTGTCTGGGATGTGCTGCTGCATCATGTGTTTTCATTTTTGTTTTTTTTTTTCTAATTGTATTGGGGAAATTCCAACTAATTGATATTTAACACTTAATAGAGACAAACAACAATGGATGGCAGAAAAAGGCATGCGAAGGAAAAAAAGCCGCCAACAACATTTCATAGCTAAACCACCAGCCAGCCACCAAACAGAGGGAGAAACGGAGGAACCCACCACAAAATATTCACACACACATCACTCACTTGCCCTCATGTGTGGTGGTGATGGTGGGGTAGAGGGAATTTGATGAAAATAAATATTTCAAATATTTTTACTCGACAAAAAGTCATTAAAAATTTTAAAAAGTATTGGACGGTGGTTGGCATGAGATCTGTTTTCTTCAATGCTTCTCCTCTTTCCTCACCATTTCCAGATGATCTGCATTTCCATCATCATCATTAAACCAAAAAAAAAATATTTGTGCAAATTTTTACTGTCTGCTGAATATGAAAATCACACATTTTTTGCGTTCAATGTATGTATGGCGGCAGACTATGCTATTGAAGGGAAGTCTGCTGCCTCACATACCCCTCCCCTTCTTTAATACTTTCACTTCCGATAGTATTCAATATTGTGAATTTGAATATGTTTCTTTTTTATAGTTAGACAGACAATTAACCATAACGACGGCATCCAAACATGTGGTGAGACGACGACAATTGGCGGCAAGGCAATTTTTTCGCCATACTTTGTCCGTTGTGGTGGAGGCAAGGCGGGCGACACCACTTACATTTTGGTTTTTTATTGTCGTGTGGGGGTGCCCCACACTACTCTTCTTCTTTAAACAAAAATGTATAAAACTAAAAACTACGTTAACAATTTAGTTAATGAAAGCAATAACACATCACCCCAAATAACAAAACAAAAACATTTTTGACACCTAGGGTTAAGCGCGGAGGTGGGTAGTGTGTACAGATCATGCCCAAGGTGGGAGGTTAGTGTGTAGGTTGTTGTTCGTGGTAGAAACAATGGAATATAAATGCCTCATTGAGATCAACAGATCCATACTGAAAGAAAACATGGAAATTATTTTGTGAATTGGAGAAATTTAACCAAATAGGAAATTTAAAAATGCTCCTCGTATATATTTCTATATGACTAAATGCTATGGCAGAATTAGTTGAAGATTGGCTGCCTTTTCAGACAAAAGAGCCCAATTCAAGATTTTGAAATTGTTCTATTCTATAGAAGACCACTACGATGCTCTTCTATTCTATAGAAGACCCCTACGGTGGACTTCTATTCTATAGAAGACCCCTACGGTACTCTTCTATTCTATAGAAGACCCCTACGGTGGTCTTCTATTCTATAGAAGACCCCTACGGTGCTCTTCTATTCTATAAAAGACCCCTACGGTATTCTTCTATTCTATAGAAGACGCCTACGGTGCTCTTCTATTCTATAGAAGACCCCTACGGTGGTCTTCTATTCTATAGAAGACCCCTACGGTACTCTTCTATTCTATAGAAGACCCCTACGGTGTTCTTCTATTCTATAGAAGACCCCTACGGTGCTCTTCTATTCTATAGAAGACCCCTACGGTGCTCTTCTATTCTATAGAAGACCCCTACGGTGCTTTTCTATTCTATAAAAGACCCCTACGGTACTCTTCTATTCTATAGAAGACGCCTACGGTGCTCTTCTATTCTATAGAAGACCCCTACGGTGGTCTTCTATTCTATAGAAGACCCCTACGGTACACTTCTATTCTATAGAAGACCCCTACGGTGTTCTTCTATTCTATAGAAGACCCCTACGGTGTTCTTCTATTCTATAGAAGACCCCTACGGTGGTCTTCTATTCTATAGAAGACCCCTACGGTGGTCTTCTATTCTATAGAAGACCCCTACAGTGGTCTTCTATTCTATAGAAGACCCTAACGGTGCTCTTCTATTCTATAGAAGACCCCTACGGTGCTCTTCCATTCTATAGAAGACCCCTACGGTGCTCTTCTATTCTATAGAAGACCCCTACGGTGCTCTTCTATTCTATAGAAGACCCCAACGGTGCTCTTCTATTCTATAGAAGACCCCAACGGTGCTCTTCTATTTTATAGAAGACCCCAACGGTGCTCTTCTATTCTATAGAAGACCCCAACGGTGCTCTTCTATTCTATAGAAGACCCCTACGGTGCTCTTCTATTCTATAGAAGACCCCAACGGTGCTCTTCTATTCTATAGAAGACCCCTACGGTGCTCTTCTATTCTATAGAAGACCCCTACGGTACTCTTCTATTCTATAGAAGACCCCTACGGTGTTCTTCTATTCTATAGAAGACCCCTACGGTGTTCTTCTATTCTATAGAAGACCCCTACGGTGGTCTTCTATTCTATAGAAGACCCCTACAGTGGTCTTCTATTCTATAGAAGACCCCTACGGTGGTCTTCTATTCTATAGAAGACCCCTACGGTGCTCTTCTATTCTATAGAAGACCCCTACGGTGCTCTTCTATTCTATAGAAGACCCCTACGGTGCTCTTCTATTCTATAGAAGACCCCTACGGTGCTCTTCTATTCTATGGAAGACCCCTACGGTGGTCTTCTATTCTATAGAAGACCCCTACGGTGGTCTTCTATTCTATAGAAGACCCCTACGGTGGTCTTCTATTCTATAGAAGACCCCTACGGTGGTCTTCTATTCTATAGAAGACCCCTAGGGTGCTCTTTTATTCTTTAAAAGACCCCTACGGTGGTATTCTATTCTATAGAAGACCCCTACGGTGCTCTTTTATTCTTTAAAAGACCCCTACGGTGCTCTTTTATTCTTTAGAAGACCCCTACGGTGCTCTTTTATTCTTTAGAAGACCCCTACGGTGCTCTTTTATTCCTTAGAAGACCCCTACGGTGCTCTTTTATTCTTTAGAAGACCCCTACGGTGCTCTTTTATTCTTTAGAAGACCCCTGCGGTGGGGTTCTATTCTATAGAAGACCCCTACAGTGGGGTTCTATTCTATAGAAGACGCCTACGGTGGGGTTCCATTCTATAGAAGACCCCTACGCAGGCCTTTAATTCCATAAAAGATGCATACGATGGGCTACTATTCTCTCGAAGACCCCTACTACACGGCGTTGCGATCATGCAAGGAGAACTTTATAACTTCTGAGATGTGGACCCCGAAATGTTTCAATATTTATTGCCACTCCCTCATACACCTCCCATACTAAAGTTTTTAGTAGCTTTTGTCTCAAATGTTTAAAACTTCGCCTTCAAGTGGCGACAATCAGTCGTTTCTTGAGCTGCAAAAATCAAGTCCATATTGTTATCCCTTTTTTGCTTCTCACAAAGGGCAATTATAATATTAAATATTATGAAAATAAGCAAAAATTACTATAAATTTCAGAACAAAAAGAAAATTGAACATCCTACACAATGACTAGACCAAAAAAGAAAAAGACCAATCAAACAGACAATACCACAGCCCCAAATCTACTCTACCAAGCATCCATTGTATTGTTGTTGTGTATAGTCTATATGGTTATTGGCACAAAAGCGTATCTTAACAACAATCTTAATAGACGATTAATTTCCATCATTACTGCTTCTGCACGTTGCCACCCACCACAAGCAACAGTCCCCCTCAACCCAAATCAAATGCCGGCAAAATGCTTTCTTTGCTCGATTTATCAAGAAAAGACCCACAGACCCCCATTAAAAAAATTCATACATATTAAAAAAAACATTCTTTATGCCGCTTCTTCTTCTTCTTTGGAATAGCCCTCTTCTACGCCCACCCGTTCTTTTCTTCTATTGTTGTTACTTGCAATTTAATAACAACAACAATAGCAATCATTTTATTTTAGCAAATCATCATTGCCTTTTGGTAGTTGTTGTTGTCGGTGGGTCTGTGGGGAGAAAGAGAGAAGAAGAAGGGTTAACTGAGAATAAAATTTGAAATAAATTAAATTAATTCTAAAAGAAAGAACATGATAAATTATGTCTAATCTCATCTAAAAGATAAGAAGAAGGAAACTCGTGAATTCTATTTGAGAATAAAAAAAATGTGTGTGTGTGTTTTATTCAAACTGACAGCTTGCAAATAAAATTTAAAGATTATGTTTTTTCTAACGCCTGCCGCCCGCCGGCTGAATTGCTCCAGCAATAAATTGATTTTTATCAAGTTGATTTTTTCTCTTCTTACCTTAATCTTAATCCCCCAGTAATTTGGGAGGATATTCAGATATGGGGAAGTGGATGTTTTGATTTTTTTAATTACTTTAATCTCTGAGAAGGCTTTTTTCATATTTAAATAGAAATTGCTCACACTAACGCATTACTGTGAATTGCTTGTTTACCCTTTGTGTGTGATTTAATTCACAATAATGTGGTTATCAGCTGTTTTTGGCGTTACATCTTTATTTATTTACTAAAATATTTCTGCACAATACCTATTTGTATTCATTATTCTATCGATTTCCTCAACTGGGAACGTCCAATAACGTTTCTTTATCTTTATGGCTGTCATCTAAATTATATTTATAAGAAATGATGGAATCATCATCACAACATTTTACGGAAGTAATATGCAAAACCAGGGTTTGGCCTGGCAGTCAATTTTAAGACGTTAAAAAAAGGAAGCAACAATAATGGATGTGTTCCATATTTGCAAATTCCATTATCATCTCCAACAATCCATGTCATTTTTCTAATGAACCCTAAACACACCCAACATTAACAATTGTTATTGTATTTTATTATCATAAATTTGCAAATAGAAAAACTTATTTTTTAAATAGTTCCTCCACATCAAATAATAATAACAAACATTTGATGAAAAACAGTTTTTTTTTAAATTTTATTTAATTGATTTGTTTGTGAACCGGTAAATAAACATGCAAAAAAAAAAAAAAAAATGGTTCATTCCATTTTCCATGAATATTGTTGTTTATATTGTTTGTATGGACTTTCATCTAACTGATTTATTTCTTCATGTTTTTCTTTTTGTTTTAAACAGGCAACGGCACAATTGATTTCCCTGAATTCTTGACAATGATGGCCCGTAAAATGAAGGACACCGATAGTGAAGAAGAAATCCGAGAAGCCTTCAGAGTATTCGATAAAGACGGCAACGGCTTCATTTCAGCGGCTGAATTGCGTCATGTCATGACAAATTTGGGTGAAAAGTTAACAGACGAAGAAGTCGATGAGATGATTCGAGAAGCTGATATCGATGGTGATGGTCAAGTCAATTACGAAGGTAAGTTAAGTTGTCAACAAAATTTGTGGGCGGTTATTAATAAGCCATATTGAAATAAGAGAGTAGAAAATACGTGTTAGTAATTCAAATCACAATTATAATTTGTTAGTCATTTGTGGTGGTGATGGTGGTTTGTTAAGAGGGGGTTTGCGTCATTGTTTGCTTTTCTCGCGCCTTACATTGAAATAATTGTGATTAGTCACATTGATTAGATCACTTTTTTTCCTAATGTTTTGTTAGATAAATTAAAAATCTAAGCCAGAGCGAGTTTTTTCTATGCAAAGCTAATTTGGAAAGGCATAGCTTATTTTACGTAATTTACTCGATTTGAAATTCGATGACAATTTACATTTTTACGCCTTTTCAATAATGGTGAAATATAAAACTATCAGACACGCCTAATTGGCATCAACTTAAAACCAAAACAATGTTAAAGAGAGGGGAGATTTTCTGGCATTAATCGATGGCAATTTAAAATATGGGAACAAGTGTCGTTTATGGGCAGCTCTCGGATCATGGGTAGCCCTTGGGACCCTGAACACCACGATATATAATTTTCCGGGGGAAGTCCATACTTTCCGAGATATGGGTCTTGACTTTTTGCTTTTATCACCATTATTACTGAACCCTATACAATATGGGACTCGTTTTAAAGCTCACGAAGAGTACCGATCCTAGAAGTGCTCCTAAACTACATTTAAAAAGCCAATTTGGGTATCAACTTGACACGAACTTTGGCAACAAAGCCGATGGTGCACCTTTGGAAACTCTTTTGGGGATATCTGGGTTCAATTTGTTGGTGGTTGCTGTTTGCGTTGCCTACTTTTATATAAACAAGTAAAAAAAGTATCAGTCAGCTTTGCCGACAGAGATATACCCTCAGCCTGTTTATATTGAAACAATTTTTTCCCAAAATACGTATGTATTTAGGGACTTTTAAAAATTTTGGGCATTTGAACCGACAAAAATGTTAATTAGGATTAAAGATCAAAAGTTTTGCGGAGGAGATATTAAAGGAATAGATCGACATGGATCTCCAGCCACAACATATGGTGCCATAGGGTGTTTTTACACTCTTCGGGCTGTTTGCTCAAGAAGTATGGACTTGCCCCTAAAAAACTTTTAAAATCTTAATTGAGGCAGCGAATGCAAGTTGCTCCAACAAAAATCAAAGTGATTCGATATCAGGTCTTAAAGTGAACTTATCCGAAATTTTGTGTGGGAGGTACCGGATGGAGTGGACAAGTATAGTCCATATTTGAACCTGATTTATATCTGGTAGATATATTAGGATGTTTAAAGTATAGACCAATTCGGCCACTCCCTTAAAAAGTTACCGTACGAACAATTTTTCCGAACATTTTTGAACTTTTGTGGGGGAGGTACCTGAAGGAGTGGAACGATATGGCTTATCTTGAAACTTAAACTATGTTTGAACAAAATATTACTAAGGCCCTATTTTGGACCGAATCGCCAGATCCGTTCGAGAGTTATCTTGCGTTCCAACCACCTCACACGGTGTCATAGGGGGGTTTTTTTTTGCTACTTTCATGCTATTTTCTCAGGAAGTATGGACTTGCCCCTGGTGAAACTTGTACCGTAGTATGGAGGGCAGTGAATACAAGTTGCTAAAACAAAAATCAAAGCGATTCGCGAGATGGCGCTAAACTGAACTTTTCCGAAATGTTGTGTGGGAGGTACCCGAAGGAGTGGACCTATTGAGACCATATTGGAACCTCATATTACTCTAATAGAAAGTTTACGCTAGACAATGTATGGACCAAATCGGTAACTCCCTTCAAGAGTTATCGTGCGCACAAACTTTCCGAACATTTTCGAACTTATGTGGGGGAGGTGCTGGAAGGAGTGGACCCATGTAGCTCATCTTCGAACTTAAACTAAGTTTGGGCAAAATATTACGAAAGCCAAAATTTGATCTGAATCGGTTTATCCGTTCGAGAGTTATCTTGCGCTCCAGCCAGCAGGACAGACAGACGGACGGACATGGCTAGATCGACTCCAAATTGTCTGAAACACATTTCGTCCAAACATACTTGGGGTCTAAAACCATTATTTCGATGAGGCACATTTTCATCGTATCAAAGTGTATATACCTTCCTTAGCCTAAAGGCTGAGGGTATAAAAATCATCTCTTGTAAAGGCTTTTCAGATTCCCACCTGTAATTATTCATGGACCTTCCTTTGCCAATGTTTTTACCAGTTCCTTCTTTCTCTGCTGACCGGCAAGATTTCAATTACACATTACTGCCATTGCCTTTTTGCACTTCATGTTTAATTCAGTATCGATGTGTGAACGAGCGTTTGAATGTGCGTTTCTTCTTCTTGGTCACGGTGTACAGCAAAACATGTGAACATCAGATATTCAGATCAGAATTCGATTGTCTTGTGTCTGTCTGTCGATCGCGTTTCTTGGTACTACTTTTATTTTAGCTAATTTTCCTCATTCTTGGGGTATGTTAAAAATGTTCTTGTTTTTGTTTTTACTAAACACAGCAACAACAACAAGAAAAAGAAAAGCAAACAACCAACCAACCCATAATACAACAAACAACACCTTCCTTCCTTCACTCACTCGCTCACATAGAGACAGACAGACGAACCGAAACAAAACGCCGCACATGAGCTATTTTTAAGCATTGAATGCAAACACCTGCTAAAATTGGGGGCACAACACATTCTCGGCGGCGTGATGTGAGTGGTGATGGGTGGTTGGTAGCGGCGGCACAGCACAGTTATCAGAGAAATAAAACACGAAAGAGCATAAATTTGTCTTTCTTTCGAATAGATGTTGCCACTCATCCACTATTTCATCCGTTGATCACATAAATTGAGCAGAGCTATTACTGCACGCCTTCCCCCTCCAGCCACTTTTGGTGACAAATAAAAAAAGCCAACAGTATAAAATTTATTAATCATTTGGTTTTATTTAGTTCATTATTTATGCAAATATTGCATTTAATTGCAATTATTTCAAGCGATTAGAAAAAGCAGACAATGTTGTTAGGTGAAGGGGGAAAGGGACAGGATTTATCATCTTTCATGATAAGGGAATGGTAGCTTCGCTTGGTTACAATGAAAAATAATGATTTTGGGGAAATACGTCAGAGTAGCGTTCAAACAGTAAATAGCTGGGCTAAAGTCTTCCACCACACTGCTGACTGACTGCCTCTTATTGCAATGAAAAATTTTAGATTTCTTTGTTAAAAAGCGGCATGTTGCTTGCCTCCACCTCCTTTTGTCGCCTTACTGTGTGTGTTTGTGCACCTATTTATTCTATTTACTTTATCATTTTTATGCATAGAAAAAAAATTATCAAAAGAATTTTCTTTGGATCAAGGTTTTGAGCGGCGTTTGTTTATTTTATTTTCTGTTGTTGTTGTGTGCCTGTCTGTTTGTCGAAAGGTGTGAAATCACCTCCACATTTAGATAAAAATGAAGAGCAGAACAGACGAAAAAAGAAGAAGAAACACACATTAAAAACACAAACACCTTTTATAAGCAAATATTTATTATTTTTATGATAAAAGAAAGTCGAACAAATAAAGTAACAACAAATAGCAACCAAGAGAGGGAGGAGGGAGGAGAAGGAAGTGTAATTGTTTCCTCAACAACAGCCCGGTCTTGTGACGTTAGCAAATTTATATTTTTAATTAACTTAAGTAATAGACATTTTTTTTATTCTTAGTTAAAAAATAATATCCCAAGAAGACGATGACGACGACGACAAGAAGTATGGCAAACAAAAATTCCAAAGTGATATAAAAGAAGAGTGTTTTTGTGCCGGCAAGTAATTGGCAACAAGTCTGCCGTTTATCACAAAGATCCCTTTTTTCTGCTACTCTGTCTTTGCCACCACATTCTTTCTGTGTGTGGTAATGACACATGCCCAATGTAATGTGTCATGAACAGGCTTGCCAAACGTAGTGATTTTTAAAGCATTTTTGGTCGGGGATTTTTCCATACCAATAGCTGCAATGAAGTGGTTCCACGAACAGCCATAGATAGGAATTTTGTCATTATTATAAGTGGAGTCTAAATTCGGGTTTGGTCGTTATGACTTAGACGGTGTGTTGGACACAGTAGGCATCACTTATGGATAAGTTTCACACGGATGGACGATTTATGAACCGTATAAAAGACCCTAAGGTCTTCGTATTGAGGTCTTTGGAGGTGTTCTTGTAGAAGACCCTAAAGTCTTCTTATGGAAGACCCTCAAGTCTTCTTATGGAAGACCCTCAGATCTTCTTAAAGAAATCCTTAAGGTCTTCATATAGAAGAACCTGAAGTTTTCATGTAGGAGAACCTGAAGTCTTCTTAAAGAAAAGCCTGATGCCTACTTAAAAGAGATCCTAAGTCTACTTCTGAAAGAGACTGAGGACTTTTATAGAAGACCTTGAGGTCTTCTTATAGAAGACCTTGAGGTCTTCTTATAGAAGAGACGGGTGCCATCTTATATAAGAGTCTGAGGTCTTCTTAAAGAGGGGCCAGAGGCCTTCTTATAAAGAGCTTGAGGTCTTCTTATAAAAGAGCTTGAGGTCTTCTTTTAGAAGAGCCAGAGGTCTTCTTATAAAAGAGCTTGAGGTCTTCTTTTAGAAGAACCTGAGGTTTTCTTATATCAGAATCTGAGGTCTTGTTATATACGACCATGAGTTCTTCGTATAGAAGACCCTAAGGTCTTCTTTTAAAAACCCCTGAGGACTTCTCTTAGAATACCAAAAGGTTTCTTATAGAAGCCCTGAGATCGTCTTGTATAAGAGCCTTTGGTCTGCTTATAGAAAATCCTAAGGTAGATCTGTTTATAGAAGACCAGGAGAGATCTTATAGAAGACCATGAGAGGTTTTCTTATAGAAGCCCATGAAGGTTTTCTTATAGAAGTCCATGAAGGTGTTCTTCTGGAAGACCATGAGAGGTTTTCTTATAGAATTCCATGAAGGTGTTCTTATAGAAGACCATGTGAGGTCTTCTTATAGGAGAGCCTGAGGTCTTCTAAAACACCTTAAGGTATCTTTATACAAAACACTGAGGTCTTCTTAAGGAAAAGCCTCAAGCCTTCTTATAAGAGATCCTAATTCTACTTACAGAAGACCCTGACGTCTTCTTATAGAAGACCTTGAGGTCCTCTAATAGAAGACCTTGAGGTCCTCTAATAGAAGACCTTGAGGTCCTCTAATAGAAGACCTTGAGGTCCTCTAATAGAAGACCTGAAGTCTTCTTACAGAACAGGTCTCAGGACTTATAGAAATCCTTGTGGTCTTCTTGTACAAGACCCTGAGGTCTTCTTGAAGAAGACCCTGAGGTCTTCTTGAAGAAGACCCTGAGGTCTTCTTGAAGAAGACCCTGCGGTCTTCTTGTAGAACACCTTGAAGTTTCTCTTATGAGAGGCCCTGACCATGAGGGCATCTTATAGAAGAGTCTGAGGTCTGATGGAAGTGCCTGAGGTCTTCTTGTAAAAGACCTTGAGGTCTTCTTATAGAAGGCCATGAGGACCCTGAGGCCTTCTTATAGAAGGCCATGAGGACCCTGATGCCTTCTTATAGAAGGCCATGAGGACCCTGATGCCTTCTTATAGAAGGCCGTGAGGACCCTCGACCCTGAGGCCTTCTTATAGAAGACCCTGAGGTCTTTGTGTTGAAGACGCTGATGTCTTCGTATAGAAGACCATGAGGTCTTCGTACAGAAGACCGTGAGGTCTTCGTACAGAAGACCCTGAAGTCTTCTTAAAGAAGACCCTAAGGTGTTCTTAAAGAAGACCCTAAGGTCTTCTTACAGAAGGCCCTGAAGTCTTCTTATAGAAGACCCTAAGATCTTTTTGCAAACACTGAGGTCTTCTTATATAAGACCCTAAGGTTTTCTTATATATGACCCTGAGGTCTTCTTGTAGAAAGAAGACCATGTAGCCGTCTTTTAGAAGACCATAAAGGCTTCTTATAGAAGACCATGAGATCTTCTTGTAGAGGACCCTAAGATCTTTTTGCAAACACTGAGGTCTTCTTATATAAGACCCTAAGGTTTTCTTATATATGACCCTGAGGTCTTCTTGTAGAAAGAAGACCATGTAGCCGTCTTTTAGAAGACCATAAAGGCTTCTTATAGAAGACCATGAGATCTTCTTGCAGAGGACCCTAAGATCTTCCAAACCCTGAGGTTTTTTTTATATATGACCCTGAGGTCTTCTTATATATGACCCCCTGGGGTCTTCTTATAGAAGACCCTGAGGTCTTAGTACAGAAGACCGTGAAGGCTTCTTATGGAAGGAATACCATAAGATCTTCTTGTAGAAGTCCCTAAGATCTTCTTGTAAACCCCGAAGTCTTCTTATATAAGATCCTCAGGCCTACTTATAGAAAACCATAAGGTATTCTTTATAGAAGAGCCTGAGGTATTCTTATAGACCGCTACAAGGTCTTCTAATAGAAGACCTTGAGGTTTTCTTATAGAAGACCCTGAGGGTTTCTTTTAGTATACCATGAATACCCTGATGTCTTCGTATTGAAGACCCTGAAAAACTTCATGATCTTCTATAAGATCTTTTGGCCTTCAATAAGAAGGTCTCGTGCTCTTCTAAAAGAATACCTAAGGTAGTTTATAAGGAGACCTCATGGACTTCTATAAGAAGACCTACTGGACCTCTATATGAAGTTATTGCAAAATCCACATTATATTCAAAAAATTTTTTTCGCACCCTGTATTTGTTCAGCCAAGCAAAATCAATTTACAATCTTGTGATTCTGTACCCTCAATACCTCCTCCGGCTCTCTTCTGCCTTCCTCAGCGCAGCGTTCTGCCAGACCAAGAAAAACAACAATGTGCTATTGAACAGCAAACAGCAGCACATCACGAGACAAATCAGATCAATACTATAGCTGCAGCACTAGTAGAGCGCATAGTTCTTGAAACTGTGTCGTAGTTATAAAAATACATTTTTACAAGAAAAGAATCAAAGAATGAATGCCGGCACCGGTCTCCACCATCAACATTATCACATTTTATTGTTCATTGTTGTTTAAAATAGAATTTGATTCAAAATCACAACTAATCGAATTTCTTTTTTTTTGGGAAAATCAATAAAACTATAAAATGGAATTGAGAGAAAGCAACGGCTAATCAAAGGCGAAAAAAAACGGGCCGAATTATTTTAGTAGCATAGGTCAGAAGATCTGTTTGCAGAGATTGATTGGTTGGTGAGGTAGCCTACCCGTCGATAGGAAGGATGGTTTGCAAACATGGAACAGACAGTTTCGATTGTGATTTTTAAAAACTAAGTTACTATATTTTAAGGGGAATTCATGAAGAAGCCGCCGCTCCACACTCTCCAATACTACATTTCAAGGGCTTTAATAGAGATAGCACTCTCCTACTATTATTTTAAAAAGCTCTACGATGTCATGTCTTTTTTTAAGTACCCACAAATCTCAAATATCAATCGATTTTTAATAACTTGAATGAAATTCCATTCGAATAGAAAAGATATATAAAATATTGCAATTTTTTTTTTTACCCACCCACATTTCTCCTGCCTTCTTACGCCCATCAGAGGTTTGGCCAATTGTCAATTATTAAATTAAACAGTTTATAAAAGATTAGCTGTGAGAAAAATACGCTATCATCATTTTAACTCTGAAATATACCCCAACAACACACCGCTTTGCAAGACATAAATCCACCCCATCCGATGCCGCCAACCACAACAAGAGGCAATGTTTCTGGCCCAAAGCCAATCAACGGAATCAAATAATATAGTTTTGTTGCTTCTTGCTATTAGGTAAATATTAGGTAGGCAGTAGCGAAGCCACAGCATCAGTGGTATGGCACCCCTTCACTCCCCTTTCTTTCCCAAAACGGCATTATAATTACCCACAGAATAACACCACAAATAATAAATTTGAAACAAGTCAAGAACTGATTACAAGAAAAACAAAACAACAACAATAGCAACACGAAAACCTTAGAAAAATGTAAACAAAAGTGGTCAAGAAAATTTCTCCTCAATGAACAAACAATAAAAAAAGCAAAAACAAAAAAATCATTATGAAAACAAATAGGAAAATCTGTAATAATCATGTTGGCAAGTGGAAGAAGAAGAAGCACGGTATTATTTCAAAAGCCTTTTATTTTCTTTGGAAAGGATCTTAGGAAGCCTCCTTTCCTTGGGAAAGGGTCTTAGGAAGCCTCCTTTCCTTGGGAAAGGGTCTTAGGAAGCCTCCTTTCCTTGGTAAAGGGTCTTAGAAGGCACCCTTTCCTTGGCAAATTGTATTAGGAAGCACCCTTTCCTTAGGAAAGGATCTTTGGAAGCACCCTTTCCTTAGGAAAGGATCTTTGGAAGCACCCTTTCCTTAGGAAAGGGTCTTAGGAAGCCTCCTTTCCTTGGGAAAGGGTCTTAGGAAGCCTCCTTTCCTTGGGAAAGGGTCTTAGGAAGCCTCCTTTCCTTGGTAAAGGGTCTTAGAAGGCACCCTTTCCTTAGGAAAGGATCTTTGGAAGCACCCTTTCCTTAGGAAAGGGTCTTTGGAAGCACCCTTTCCTTAGGAAAGGGTCTTTGGAAGCACCCTTTCTTTGGGAAAGGGTCTTAGGAAGCACCCTTTCCTTGGGAAAAGGTCTTGGGAAGCACCCTTTCCTTGGGGAAGGATCTTAGGAAGCACTATTTCCTTGGAAAAGGGTCTTAGAAAGCACCCTTTCCTTGGGAAAGGGTCTTAGAAAGCATCATTTCCTTTGGAAAGGATCTTATGAAGCACAATTTCCTTGGGAAAGGATCTTACGAAGCACAATTTCCTTGGGAAAGGGTCTTAGGAAGCACCCTTTCCGTGGGAAAGGGTCTTAGGAAGCACCCTTTCCGTGGGAAAGGGTCTTTGGAAGCACCCTTTCCTTGGGGAGCACCCTTTCCTTGGGAAAGTGTCTTAGGAAGCACAATTTCCTTGGAAAAGGGTCTTAGGAAGCACAATTTCCTTGGGAAAAGGTCTTGGGAAGCACTATTTCCTTGGAAAAGGGTCTTAGAAAGCACCCTTTCCTTGGGAAAGGGTCTTAGAAAGAACGCTTTCCTTGGGAAAGGGTCTTAGAAAGCACCCTTTCCTTGGGAAAGGGTCTTAGAAAGCCCCTTTTCCTTGAAAAAGGGTCTTAGGAAACCCCCTTTCCTTGGGAAAGGGTCTTAGGAAGTACCCTTTTCCTTGGGAAAGGATCTTAGGAGGCACAATTTCCTTGGAAAAGGGTCTTAGGAAGCCTCCTTTCCTTGGCAAAGGGTCTTAGAAAGCACCCTTTCCTTGGGAAAGGGTCTTAGAAAGCACCCTTTCCTTGGGAAAGGCTCTTAGAAAGCACCCTTTTCTTGGGAAAGGGTCTTAGGAAGCCCCTTTCCTTGGGAAGGGTCTTAGGAAGCACCCTTTTCCTTGGGAAAGGATCTTAGGAAGCACCCTTTTCCTTGGGAAAGGTTCTTAGGAAGCATCCTTTCCTTTCGAAAGGGCCTTAGGAAGCACCTTTAACTTACAATTACAGCTAGTAAAATCTATCCGTTACATTTTGGGGAACCCTGTATTTACGAACATATTTTTTGCTTATTTCTTTTCAACGTTTTGATAATTAATCTTTTTTCTCTCTCCATCTTTTTTTTTTGCAGAATTCGTGACTATGATGACATCGAAGTGAGCAGCTAAATTACTTCTTTTTAAGCTTTTCTATGTTTTTAAGATGTTGACGAAGACTGTAGCTGCTGTGCGCTCCAACACCGCGCCATCGCTATTGCTATGGATATAAAACAACAACCAACAACAACAACAAATGAAAATATATATATAAAACAACAACTATAAAACAAATCTTAAAAAATAAATTAAATTAAATTTTACTATAACACCCCTCAACAACAACAACAACTTAAAATAATAATAAAAAAATATTTAAAAAAAGAATGATGAAAATCAACTTGAAAATTTCTGAATGAAAGCAAAAAAATTTAAGGAGAAACAACAACAACATTTAAATATAAATATAATTAAAAAAATGAGAAATGAGAAGAAAATCCAGAAATATATTAAAAATAATAATAAAACAAAAAACAACAAAAAATAAAACTTTAATATTATTAAACCAAAACAACAACAACAAGAACATACAACAGAGAAATTATTCAGAAATATTACAACAAACCACAACAGCAACACAAACAGTTCAGATATTTAAGGCTCATTTTTTTGTTTGGAAACAGAAACAACAACAGAAAGAAAGTTAGGAAGAAAACAGTCGTCCCCATTCAGAAAAGCAAGTGTTTTAGGATACAGGATTTGGGAAACGTCAGAAGTAAAATGTAGGAATGCTCTATGAAGTACTAGCAGAAGGAACTTAACAACAACAACAAGAACATAGCTATTGAAAATATAAACTTTTTTATTATTACAAATTATTATATAAATATGATTACTATTAATTAATTACTACTTATAAATTAACTATTAATTTTATTGCCTTTTTCCTAACGGCGCTTGAAATGGTTGCCGGCCATCCCTGTTTCTCCCCCTCCTCCCCCCTCAAACAAACAAACAAAAAAGACCTTTTTCTATACAATATCGGTTAACAAAGAAAAGAAAAGTTGTAGTTTTTAAACAAAACAAAAACAAATGATGATAATTTTAAGGTAAACAACAAAAAGATTTAAAAAAAAGATAAAAACAATTTCAAATATACCAGCAAAGCAGTCAGCCACTAAAAAACGATTTCTTCAAATCAACCAAAAACAAACAAAAAGAAGAATTAACTAAAACTTGGAAGGAATGGTCAAGAAGAAGAAGAAGGCACACCTCAGGAGGATAAAAGCATGCCAAGAATGGAATTTTGGAACTTGCTCTACAGCCCCCGCCAAGAAATTGTCAATATTACAACTATGTGGATTGCTTGGTTTCTTTCTCTTCAGGCAATTGGCTTGCTCTGATGATTGGGTTTGACTGGCTGGCATAGCTGTTGTCTTGGCATTATCCATTTTGTTGGCAATATATCGATGGTTAGCTCGATGAAGACTATGGATCTGATCATGGGTTGGGTGGGTGTTATGGCATTAAGTTTTAGTTAGTTTTCCCTTAAGAAATTTTTCACATACACAACAACAACATTTACACACACACACTTGCAGTCCTCGTTGATAGTAAGTTAGTTAAAAAAGTGAAAAATATAAAAAAACACACACACTTAAACATATTTTCAATTCTGATACTTAAATTTAATTTTTAAACTTTAAAACAAACCAAAAAACCAAGAAAATGGAACTTTAAAAACTTAACAACAAATTACCAAAACAACAAAAAAAAAAGAAATGAAAACGCTCTTCTTTATCACTCACACTTTCTTAAGCAAAACTTCAAAACAACAAGAACAACTAAAAAAAAACTATAAGGCAGGCCAGACAAAAGAATCCAAATAAATTACAACAAAAAAACTACTACAAAAAAACATGACTATTTGTATATTTTAAAGAGATGGGAGATTTTTTTGGAGATTGGATGGAATAATGGGAAATTTTTGAAATTCACAAAAAAAAAAAAAACTTTCCTTGCAAAATCCCTCAGCTGTGATGAGGAGATTAGCATTGGGGGTTGTAAGGTGGTTAGATGCGGTGGTTTGGTTTGTAAAAATGGAAGCTGGTAAATGTACTCGCTGCATCCAATCTTTTAAGTGTTGTTTGAGCTAACTTTTTGAATGCGGGTTTGTGTAATATTATTGGGATGTTGAAGGTGAGGAGGTTTGCAGTCAATGATTTCATAGTGATGAGCACATGAAGTAAAGAGAGGAAAAAAATGACCGAATTTACTGGTTTCTCATCACTTTTTAAAAATGTTTGCTTAAATTGTGCTAGGATAAAAAAGAGGAAAGAAATAGTAAATTTACTTGCTTCTTCTAACCTAGCCACCTTTACATAACCTCACTTTCAAATGTGGGAGTGTTTTTATGAGGGTTTCACATCTTGGATTAAATTGTGGGGGAATGCTGAGGCAATGTTTTCCGATTTGGGATTCGAAGTAGTGATCGATGGTGTAATGTGGAGTAAATAAAGTGGTAAGCTTTTTGCTTCATTTGCCCTACCTAGCTACCATTACATAACCTCACATTTTTCAATGTTCAAAATTGATTGGTTGTTAACAGTAGTAGGTTCAAAGTATGTGCTGGTTGGTTAAGGTTTAACCACGTGCCATAAAGTTCTCTTGCTTCATCTAACCCATCTTCCATTACTTAACCTCTAATATTGTCTTTCATCAATGTTGAAGTTTAGGGGTTACAAATCTTGGCTTGAATTGTGGATGGCTGAGGAATTGTTTTCCGGTTTGGGATTGAAAGATAATGATCGATGGTGGGATGGAGTAATAAAAGTGGTGAGCTTCTGCTTTATTCATCTTACCTAGCTACCATTACCTAACCTCACTTTTTTCGATTTTCAAAGTTGATTGTTAACAGTAGTAGGTTCAAAGTGTTAGTGGGTTAAGGCTAAACCACGTGTTCTAAAGCGCAATTGCTTTGTCCAACCCATCTACCATTACTTAACTTCAAATTTTGTACTATTTTAAGTGATGTTTAAAAGTCAAACCATTACTAAACAACCATTTTTAACCTCACTGTTCAACAATTGCCAAAGTATAAAAGGAGATTGCAAGTATAAGGTTTAAAGCATGGCACAATAATACAGGTACAACGGCAAAAACAGCTGATTATCACATTAGTTGTCAAAATGCATTATTGTGAATAAAATTACATACAAAAGGTAAACAAGCAATTCACAGTAATGCGTTATTTTAACGTTTGGTGTGGCAAATGGTCCGATTATTGTTATCGATGTAACACCTTATTATTCCACCATGGTTTAAAGTAAGTTGTTGTGGGTTTAAAATAGAAGCAGATCTAATTTGTGTTTACTTTCCTCATTCAACCTTCCAGCCATTAAATAACCTCACTTTTTCCACTTTCAACGTTGATTGGCGAATTGAGCAGCTCACGGTGGTGGATTAAAGTCGAAGGAGTAGCTTTTTAAAGTGTACTTTCTTCATCGTGCCATCAACCTTTATTTAACCTCTAAATTTTTTCAATTCTTTATTGAACCTACCAACCACTTTAACCTCACTTTTTTCAATGTCATCGTAGAAAAGGAGTATGTCGGCAGTAGGTTCAAAGTAAATGGTGTTAAGTTTGAAGTAGAAAGAGGAGCTGAAAAGGTTTCTTTCTCTATCAAAACTATCAACCATTACATAACCACACTTTCCATTTTTAACTTTGATTGAGAAATTTAGTAGCTCTTGGGAGTGCGATTGAAGCCGAAAAAGGATCCATACTTCATAAAAAATTTCTGAAATTTTTAACAATTACTCTATTGAACCTACGAACCTTGCTACGAACCATGTTTAACCTCACTTTTTTAATTGACAAATGTATAAAAGGAGTTTACAGAAGTAGGGGTTCGAAGAAAGTGGTGATGGGTGCGAAGTAGAAAGAAGAGCATTGAAGTTAACTTCATCGCTCTTATCAACCATTACTTAACCTTACTTTTTTAAATGGCCAAAGTTAGGCGGTGGTTATCCGTAAGATGTTCAATGTTAATCGCGATGGACTAAAGTACAGAGGAAAGGAACAATAAAGCTTGCATTCTTCGTCATTACGGGACCTCAAGTCCTTCAACATTGGAAATTTACATAACCTCACTTTTTAAAATTGTCAAAAATTACGACGAATTTTGCAGCTAAATTTTCTTTCAATGGTTTGGAATGAAGTAGAAAATGAAGCTTCATCTAACCCAATATAACTTTGCATATTTTCTGGAGTCAACCACACAACCTACTAGGAGAATGGACAAGCAATGAATGCGTGATCCTATGGCTGAGGAACAGGTAAGGGATTGAATTTCATTACCACTTACGAGTCTTAAAGCACAAACATAGCCTGTAATTACTTCCAATATACGGGATAAGGGAGAGAAGTCTCCCTTGTCCTGTATGGGATGTTTGTGGAAAAATTATACAGCCAATTATGAATGTAAACTCCCCGTGAGTTTTCTCTTTCTGCCGTTGCATCTTAAAGGAGAAAGTGAAACAACTCACGGTGAGGTGATATTCATGATTGGGCTGATATTGTTTCCATTACCAAGATATACATGTATGTGATTCTCCTCCTGTATGATTGGTGGTATTTAACTTGTTCAGGAGGGAGACTAGACGTTCTTCAAGGAAGATATAACTGGTCAGATCTACTGTGGCGAAGTATATTATTTCTCAGAATGGATCTTCTCGAGTTCCGCTATGATGTAACTTAACGGGGGCTATCATGAACGGCAATTCCCCGTGAATTTTTTCACTTTCTCCCTTAAGTTGTAACGGCGGAAAGACGAAACTCACGGGGAAATTTCATTCATGATAACCCCCAACAACAATGAGAGGAGTTGACAAGCTAGACTGCATGTAGTGTGATGGACTGCAAGCCAGTCTTTTATACTACGCCTGCTTAGTTTTATTCATATTGGGCTTGTTGAGATCACAAAGTTGTTCGCTTGTAAATTAAAAACTCGACTTTGCCTACAAGGCAACTAATAGTCCCTCCTACGAATTGTTTTTGAAGACTGTCTTTAGAACAATTTGGCTGATGTACCCTTGTGAAGGGCTTACAAGATGTCCTAATGAAGTAAAATAGTAGGGGAGTCTAATAATTAGACCTGACCAGGATGGAGTAGAATGAATCACTACATTTACTTGCTTCTCTATTAAACAAACACCACAACTACCACCCACCACCACATCTCATGCAAAGAAAAACTCCACACTCCTTTGCTTTTATACATTTTGCAGATTACAACAAAACTTTGTAATCCAAACTTCTTTCCATACTTCTTTTGTAAAATGTTCCATAAGCTTTTTTCCTCTATCTCTCTATAATACTTTGCTTATAATCATGTTTGTACAAAAAAAACAACAAGAACAACAATTATAATATATATAACATCAAAATATATATAACGACAACAAGAACAACAAAAACAAACCTTGTAATAATAACTGAATGAATGATGGATGTTGCTTTTTCCTTTCCAATGATGATGCTAATGGCCAATGTTAATTTTGTTACTTTGTACCCTCTCCCGCCTACCACATGATGTGCGGTGGGTGAGTGGTGCTGTATGTATTTAAAGCTGAATTAACATTAGTCAATTAGCTCGGTTTTGAAATAAGTTTGTGCGAGTATTGAAGATTTAAATAAACAACAACAAAAAACAACTTTCCCCCTGACTTCTTCTTTCTACAACAATTTTAAAATGAAAAAAACGAAAAAACTACACCAAACAGAAGAGAAACAACAACAAACAAATTATGCATACACTGCCGCTCACTTGAATAGAACCCCCCCTGCAAAATTGTATTCAACCTCCATTTTTTCCGAATTATACAAGATATGAAGTTTTTAACTTTTATTATATTTTGCTTCATGTGTTTGGAGTAAACTTAGTCATTCATTTGCATTCAAATCCAATTTATATAAAAATTATACGAGAAAAACAAAATAAAGTCAAAAATTGGAGTAAAAAATTTGGCTCATTTGAATAGAACCCCCCTTTAAAACTTGCGAATACAAAAAGATTGTATTAGAATATCGATGCATATTTACTCTATATTGAAAACGAAGTACTTTCAGTACTATTCAGTAAAAGGATATCCCTCCTGATTAAGGATACACCCGTATATCCTGCTTTGGCAAGGATTCTTTAAATAATCAGGTGCAATGCCTAACAAAGCTTGCTTTTTCTGTCAACAAGTTTATTTTTGGAAGCGTACTGTCTCCTAGAGTCGTATATTTTACGCTTAAGTTATTCCCATACAGTTTAGAGAATATTTACCACTGTAGAATATGGTGGTCCCTCCAGGATATCTGCATTTCTATTCAAATCGTTAAGTTTTGATGACTCGAAGTGTACAAAAGTTTATAAAATCGTGATGAAATTGCCACTCGGGATATCCGAAAATGTTTCTCAATACTGGAAATGCCTGTTTTAGAACTCCTTTGTAAATTGTCGTGCGCATTTAGGGTGAAAGAAATTAACGCCCAAGTCCTTCATAATTATTAAGGACTCTCCTCATTAAGTAAACAATTGCATAACTCTATAACTATTATTTTCGCGTCTATTGAATGGAAGACCATCTTCTAAATTGTTTCTGTAGCGATGCATGTGTTTTTATTGTGCTGGAACGCCTTACTAATTATCAAGGACTTGGGCGTCAATTTAGTTCACCCTAAATGCGCACGACAACTTATAAAGGAGTTCTAAAACTGACATTTCAAGTATTGAGAAACCTTTTCGGATATCCCGAGTGGCAATTTCATCACGATTTTATAAACTTTTGTACACTTCGAGTCATCAAAACTTAACGATTTGAATAGAAATGCGGATATCCTGGAGGGGCCACCACATTCTACAGTGGTAAATATTCTCTAAACTGTATGGGAATGACTTATGCGTAAAACATACGACTCTAGGAGACAGTACGCTTCCAAAAATGAACTTGTTGACAGAAAAAAGCAAGCTTTGTTTGGCATTACACCTGATTATTTAAAGAATCCTTGCCAAAGCAGGATATACGCGTGTATCCTTAATCAGGAGGGATATCCTCTCACTGAATATTACTGAAAGTACTTCGTTTTCAATATAGAGTAAATATGCATCGATATTTTAATACAATCTATCTGCATTCGCAAGTTTTATAGGGGGGTTCTATTCAAATGAGCCAAATTTTTTACTCCAATTTTTGACTTTATTTTGTTTTCCTTGCATAATTCTTATACAAATTGGATTTGAATGCAAATGAATGACTAAGTTTACTCCAAACACATGAAGCAAAATATAATAAAAGTTAAAAACATCATATCTTGTATAATTCGAAAAAAAATGGAGGTTGAATACAATTTTGCAGGGGGGTTCTATTCAAGTGAGCGGCAGTGTATATCACAAGAAAAAAAAAACAACAAATCTCAACAAAATATATATGAATAAAACAGAAAATGGGTAAGAAAATTAAAAAAAAAAATAATTCTTTTGTTTTTCTTTTTTATTATATATCAGGATGACTTTTCCCTCCTATCCTTTTGGGGGAAATTTACTTTAAATGATGATGTCATGTCCTTATTTTGGTGGTAACTGAAAATGACCATATCATTTTTTTAGGTCGTAATTTCTTCACAACTACATAAGGCTACATAAGGGATATTGCTACTCCTCTTTCATAAACAAAAGAAAAACGAAAATGAAAACAAACACTTCCCTTCCAACTCACTAAATAATGACTTTCACAATTGTTTCCTCTTTTTTTATCAAACAATTTTTTGAAATACTTAAGCTTTGCGAGAAATAAAAGAAAGTAAAATTTTTAAATAAATGTTGTATTTATATTGTCATGAAAATAAGAATTGAATTGGCTTTAAAAATATTAAATAAAATCATAACTCAAGAATAAAGAAAACTATAACGGAACTGAAACAAAAGAAAAAAAAAATAAATGGAGATTTTTCTAAATTTTTTAAAAAGGGGGGTTTATGAAAAGAGAATTGTTTTATGGTGAAATAGGGGGTTATTGTGAATGAAAACTCCCTGTGAGTTTTCTCACTTTCTCCTTTTAGTTAAAACGGCAGAGAGACAAAACTCACGGGGAGTTTTCATTCACAATAACCCCCATAGTGAAGGCCCTTAAGTCGCTATTTTTAACCTTTGAGATTTGTATCCCTTTTCCCCCGACATTTAACATCAATTTATTTGGTGTGGAGGGAGGAGAATTTGTTCATTTTCTGATTCAACTGAAGCCTCAAAAAGTTATTGCAGTGTGCGGGAAGGGAAGTTTTTGAATTAATATTATAGTTTTACTTGAAATTGGTTTCTTGGAACAGGTAATGTATCAATAAATTCGACTTTTTTGCCACTACAAGGTAGGTAATTGCCTGAGAAGCGTGTTTAGAAATGTTGGTATCATATGTGGAATATTGGTTTTGAACCCCACACACCTGAATGACGTCCGTAATATCCTCTACAACCTGAATTTGCTATAGAATATCTTAGATTCTGGATAGGCTATGTTATTGTGATGTGGGTGATAAGGTTCCATTTCAGAAGCACCTTACGTCATTTTTTTGTTTGTTTTCAATGTTGATTGGAGATTTCAGCAGCCAATGGGGCAAGTATAAAATGTAGCAGGTTCAAAGTATGTCCTGGGAACCGTGTAAAAATGGGTAATCATGAATAAAAATTCCGTGAGGAATTTGTTCCCTTTCCCCAATTTTACAATTTTTATACCCAACACCACACTGTGGTAAGGGGTATTATGTCTTTGTGCATTTGTATGTAACATACAAAAGGAAACGAAATAGACCCATAGACCCAAAGGGGATATACATAATCACTTTCTGAGTCGATTTATGCATGTCCGTCCGTCTGTCCATGTATTTTTGTTCGCAACGTACAGGTCGCATTTTTTGTTCGATTCAGCTGAAAATTGGGGACTACATTTTTTTTAGCCATAGGAAGAACGCTATTGCTTTTGGTGAAAATCGGTTCAGATTTGGATATAGCTCCCATATATATTTTTGCCCGATTTCACGTATGTGCTGTACCAATCACGCTATTTACGTCCGATTTTAATGAAATTTGGAATGTTTGACTGAATTTGGTCTAGAAATAAGTGTGCCAAATTATATAGAAATCGGGTCAGATTTGGATATAGCTCCCATATATATTTTCGGTCGATTTCACGTATTTTCTGTACCACACGCTATATATGTATGTCCGATTTCGATGAAATTAGGAATGTGTGACTGAATTCCGTCTAGAAATAAATGTGCCAAATTATATCGAAATCGGTTCAGATTTGGATATAGCTTCCATATATATTTTCGGCCGATTTCGCGTATTTGCTGCATCAAACACGCTATATAAGTCCGATTTTGATGAAATTTTGAATGTGTGACTGAATTCGATCTAGAAATAAATGTGCCAAATTATATCGAAATCGGTTCAGGTTTGGATATAGCTCCCATATATATTTTCGCCCGATTTCACGTATTTGCTCCACCAAACACGCAATATACGTCTGATTTTTATGAAATTTGGAATGTGTGACTGAATTCGGTCTAAAAATAAATGTGCCAAATTATATCGAAATCGGTTCAGATTTGGATATAGCTCCCATATATATTTTCGCCCGATTTCACGTATTTGCTCCACCAAACACGCAATATACGTCTGATTTTTATGAAATTTGGAATGTGTGACTGAATTCAGTCTAAAAATAAATGTGCCAAATTATATCGAAATCGGTTCAGATTTAGATATAGCTTCCATATATATTTTCGGCCGATTTCGCGTATTTGCTGCACCAAACACGCTATATATGTCCGATTTGGAATGTGTGACTGAATTCGGTCTAGAAATAAATGTGCCAAATTATATCGAAATCGGTTAAGATTTGGATATAGCTTCCATATACATTTTCGGCCGATTTCGCGTATTTGCTGCAACAAACACGCTATATATGTCCGATTTTGATGAAATTTGGAATGTGTGACTGAATTCGGTCTAGAAATAAATGTGCCAAATTATATCGAAATGGGTTAAGATTTGGATATAGCTCCCATATATATTAACCTTACTTAACCTCAAAAAAAATTAATAGCCCATGACGATTGAGGTAGAAAGAAGAGCTCTAATCTTTATTGTCTTCATTCAACCTTCCACCCGTTACTTAACCTCAAAATTTTCAATGTATTTTTCATAGAACCTATCAACCCCTACCTAACCTCACTTTTTTCAATTTCAACTTTGATTGAGGAATTTATCACATATGGGTGTGGAGTTGAATCCAAAGAAGGAGCTTCAGAGCTTACATTCTTCATGGCACCCAAAAACTTGACTTACCTTTTCAATTTTTCTATTGAACCTACCAAATATGTTTAACTTTACTTACGACGTAAGCAATAGTAGGTTCAAAGTACGTGGGGTTGAATTAGAAGGAGATGCTACAAGGATTCGTTTCTATATCAAAACTATAATATAACCTCTTTTTTTCTATTTTCAACCATGGATTGAAGTCGAAATAGCAGCTTAAATTTTAATTTCTTAATAGAATCAATCAACCATTACTAAACATGAACCTACCAGGCATTTTTAAACTCACTTTTTCAATTGTCAAAGTACTAAAGGAGGCTAGCAGCAATAGTAGGTTCAAAGTAAGTGGTTATGGGTTTGAAGTAGAAAGAGACGCTATAGAGATTAGTTTCTCTATGAAACCTATCCACCATAACATAACCTCACTTTTGCAATTTTTAACGTTGATTAAGGAGTATAGTAGCCCATGGGGTTGGGACTGAAGCCAAAAAAGGGACTTTAGAGTTACTTTCTTCATCACACCTCTCAACCATTATTAAGCCGGACTATTTCTAACCTGCAAATCACCCAGACAGAGGTTTAGCGGAATAAAATAAACCTTCACTACTATAAATGGGACTGCAAGTAAACAAATTGGAGAAATATTGGAATTGACTGCTATTTTTTCATACCCTCATCATAAGTGGTCTGTATTGAATTGTTATATAATAAAGTTTTATTTATTTTAATAGTTTCTTCATTTTTCTTTTTTCTTTGTAGAAACCATAACCTCATAAGGGAAACGAACGTAACCTATAAGAAAAAAAAAATTGAAAAATGTGTAATATGTTGTATAATTGATTTTGATTTTATCTAAGCAATGCTTTTATTTATTGTTCTTTTCTTTATAGTCTGTGTATGAGTGATGAATATGCCGAGAACTTGTTCAAAATCAATGAGAAGAACGTAACCTAAGAACAAATCATTACTTCTAGGTGAGAGGTTAACCTCATAACCTCAAAGAAAGATCAATTTATAAGGAATGGATTAAGAAACATGAGTGACAAAGAAATGAGTTATAATGACGGATTAAGTTTCCAACTCCTATAGCTATCAGGTCACCTATCAAATAATGTTCCCAAAACTATTTTAATATATTGAAAGAAAAAATTGCCCATCACTCTTATGACAGGCAGCTTTGAAGGTGCATTTCAAGAAGATTTTAAATTTGCAGAGGTAGAGGAAAGTTCCAATTCCAGTCTTCTGTACTAAAGTAACGTTAAAAAAATATATGCTTTTAATGGGAGCGACTATAGACCGTGAGAGGTTAAGGCATCGATTATGGATAGCGACCCAACTCTAGTTGCGTTAATTAATAGAAAATTCCGTTCCTTCATTGAAATTCATACTTTTTTACAATTAAATTAATAGCTGAAGGTTCAAAACACTGATGTTGAATGAATTTGATGAAAATTTCTGTCGTTTCACTCATTTTAATGCATGATTTTCTCATCTGGCAACGCAACTACAGTTGAGTTGCAATCCATAATCGACCCCTAAGTCGTCACTCTAATTGTGTATATCACGACAGCTTCATGATTGCCATCGTTGGTGAAGTTTTTCGATACAGCAGTACGTTTATACTACCAGTTATTAACATGATAAACTGCTTTAGATAATTGATTTTCTTTGAAATCAAACTGTCAAATAATCAACATTGGGCCGTTATCGCGTCAATAAGCGCTAGTATAAACGTACTCCAACTTTAGTTTTTATTAAATCATAGACTAATGAAAACATAGAAGAAGGAATACTCAATTTTGCCGCTATCCAGTTACTCAAACCCGAAAACTCAAAAAAGTTCGAAGACGTTTTTTGCGGAAAATGACAATATTTTCTTGGATATTTTTATCTGAGGATATAGTTCAAAAACTAACCCCAAGTTGTCTTTTGCCAGAACAAAATATTTATTAACTTCTATTTCTTGGCATTTTATTTTGAGTTTCTTTTTCAGCACACTCAATTCGAACATACTCGGTGAGAGCATTCCGACGTCTATGTTTTCATTAGTCTATGATTAAATAATAAAGGACATACAATTCCGAAGCTGTCGAGAAGTCCAATCATTGCTAAACCTGAATAAGACTAGGCTGATTATATAAATTTGGCTTTTTTAATACATTTGATATTTGACCTTGTAGCTTAAATTTTTTTTTGGTATTCATATAAAAACTGTATTTGAACTGTAACTGAATAACATAACAATGTCTTATATGTGAACAAATGATATTTACTCTTCCTATATATACTATATAAACAAAAACAACAAAGATCAATACAAGAAAGAAAAAAAAAACAATAACTTGATAAGAAATTATTTTTAAAAAACTTAAAAGAAATGCACAAATAAATTGATGTTGTAAACTAAATTAGATTTCACAAACCACAAAAGAATTATAATTATAACCTAGAAAGTAATTTAAACCCAATTTATCTTTAAAAAAAAACTATTCTTTTTTGTTGAGTTTTCTTCTACTAAAAAACTCTGTCTCTCTGAACAAATTATTATATTGGCCGACTTCCATATTGTCAGTTGCTTTGAATTCGTGCATGAAACTAGGGGTTCTTAAATCGATTTCCCAACTACTGCAATTGCATAAAATTACTCTAGTATGGAACTCGATTTAAGAACCCCTAGTTTCATGCACGAATACAAAGCAACTGACAATACGGAAGTCGGCCATTTTAAAACAAGTTAGTCTATATTTACATTAGCCAATTTTCCTTGCGGCAATTGTCAGTTTGCCGGTGAGAGAGGGTTTTGAGAGGCATAGGGTTACCATATGCATCACCTCTCTCTCTCCTTCAAACTGACAATTGCCGGAAGGAAAATTGCCTAATGTAAATATGGACTTAATAAGATTTTTAGGTCGATGTAGGCACCAAAAGTAATAGTACGTTTAGATGTGCGAAATTCACTGGATTTCAAATGTCAATTCATATTTTCCACTACTTAACTTAAAAAAAAAAAAATAATAGCCAATAACGACTGTAGTAAGAAGAAGAACTCTAAACTTTACTGTCTTCATTCAACCTTCCACTAACTTCAATGAATTTTTTATAGAACCTATCAACCCCTACTTAACCTCACTTTTTTCAATTTCAACTTTGATTGAGGAATTTATCAGATCATGTGGGTGGGGTTAAATCGAAAGGAGCTTCAGAGCTTACTTTCTTCATCGCTTCCATAAACTTGACTTATCTTTTCAATTTTTCTATTGAACCTACCAAATATTTTTAACCTTACTTACGAGGTAAGCAATAGTAGGTTCAAAGTACATGGGATTGAATTAGAAAGAGATACTACAACGATTCCTTTCTTTATCAAAACTATCAACTATAACATAACATCGCTTTTTCTATTTTCAACCTTGAATTGAAGTCGAAAGTCAATCAACCATTATTAAACTTGAACCTACCAGCCATTTTTAACCTCACTTTTTTCAATTGTCAATGTACGTAAGGAGGCTAGCAGCAATAGTAGGTTCAAATTAAGAAGTTATGGGTTTGAAGTAGAAAGAGACGCTATAAAGATTAGTTTCTTTATAAAACCTATCCACCCTAACATAACCTCACTTTTGCCATTTTTAACGTTGATTAAGGCGGCATATATGTATATTTCAAATGTCAATTCCGTATTGCATACGTCAAATAAAATCCACTAGATTTATGATGCGGATAGAATAGACATTGGAAATTCAGTGGATCTCGAAAATATAATCGTCGGGATGATACATCTACATTACCTATCACTTTTGTATAATGTTAACTTAAATTTATGATAACCCACAATGAAAAACGGCAACCAAATGAACTTAAATTTACAAAACTAAAAACAAATAAATACATTATCAATTAAAGTGAAATGTCAATACAGTTGCCATGAGCAATTGTGGGTCAAGAATTCCCCAAAGATGATCGGAAGATTTTCTCTCACTTTCGTATTTTGTTAACTACAATATATACTGAGATACAGTCACATACTATTTTATGAAAGAAAAAGTGTGGGACAAAGAGGAAGTGCAATTTTTCTTATTAATTTATCTTCTTACCCATACACTCTACGTTTCTTTTATAAAACTTTCCATAAAGAAGACTCTACCATGATACTACATTTGACAGTCATTTTCCTATTTGGAGATAGAGCCGTTATCATGGTAATGCTGTAATTCTAAGACCCACAAGGTGTTCCATCAGTTATGCTTGGTTTACATTTACGAAATCCACTCGATTTCAACTGTCAATTCTTTGCATAAACGTCAAATGAAAACTCATCTAAAATCCATTGGATTTTATTTGAAGTTTAAGCGATGGAATTGACAGTTGAAATCGAGTGGATTTCGTAAATGTAAAGTTAACTATTACAATATGTTTACATTTACGAAATCCACTCGATTTTAACTATCAATTTCATTGCTCAAACGTGAAATGAAATCCAATCGATTTCAGATGTGTTTTCATTTGACGTATACAAAAAGGAATTGACAGTTGAAATCTAGTGGATTTCGTAAATGTAAATTTACTATTAATTCAGACCAAACGTCCAATTTTGTGGACATTTCGTTTAATCATTGTTTACCTTTTGAATGTGATTTCATTCACAATAATGGTTTTGACGGAACACCTTCTTCTTATTGCGCCATGACTCGATCCATGGCAACTGCATTGACCTTTTCACCTCTATAACTTAATCTTAATTATATATAAAAATTATATATACAAACGAAAATTTCATTCACTGTAATGAGGCAGCCACATGTTTTCGTCTCTTCTTTATCGTAAATTAAAAAAAAAACGAATAAAATTTATTTTTTATAGATTTAAGATAACAAAAAACAACATTATTTATAAAAACAAAGCTTTACGAAAATAACAACAAGAAAACATATAAAAAACTAAATATAATTTATGGATTATAAAAAATATAATTAAAAATAATATTGGTATTTTAAGTGAAAAGAAACAAAAATCAAAGTGAATTTCCCCTTGAAAATAAATATACTTTTTTCAAGAAACCCTTTAATGATATATAAGGGGTGGAAAGGGCTCAGTAAGTTTTTGGAAAACTATGTTTTCATTGGGAAGTTTTGGAAAATAATTGCTATGTTCCAGAACCTGCAAGAAGCTACTATTTTTACCACGATAACATTTTTTCCTTTATGTTATCGAAATAAATAGTAAAAATTAGTAGATTCTTGCAGTACTGGAACAGACCAAACATTTATTTCTATTTGAATATATATTTGTGAAAGTTATCTCCATAAACAACTTGGATTGTCTCACATAACCTCCAAATCCCATGATTGTTGCTTGAGGGTGGATATGTGAACACTAAAGAATAGACAATTGTAATCAATTGTTGATAAGTATTCAAAAATATTCAATAATAATTTCATTAAGAATTAACAAATCTTGCCTAATGCCTTCAACGCCGATTTTTATTCCTTAGTCAAAAAAAAAAAAAAAAAAAAACAAACGAGTGTTTTTATGAAATTATGCGTTCTTAGATCGAGTTCCCCACTACAGCAATATTATAAAATTATTCTAGTATGAAACTCGATCTAGGAAACCACAATTTCATGATATTTCTTTCATGAAATTACTCTAGTGAGGAACGGGACTTACCAGAGTTGACTAACAAAGTGTCTTCGCCTTAAGCATGGCACAATTACCCAGGTAGTGGCATCGTAAAATTTTGAATATGTAATGTCAATTCTCTCTGAGAAAAAATTGCAACCACGACTTTTTTTGTTACAGGCAATCAGTAAGCCAATAATCAAAAGAAAGACCCAGCCTTTCCACTCCTTATAGATAAAATGTTATCCCAACATTATTGATGTGTAATATGATAGGAAAAAACTCCCCACTCTAACCCACTTCAATAAAGTTAAAAACTTAATTTGAAAACAACAATTTAAATAATATAAAATACAACAACTAATATAACAGAAAGAACAACAAAACTTGATTTTCCATGTTAATTTGTATAATCAATTAAAACAAAATAAATAATTTAATATATATGAATAATAACAACAAAAATCAATAAACATGTCTCTATTCTATATTTAAATGAAACAGATGAAACAACAAACAAAATATAACAGAAATAAAATTTAAATAATTAAACCGAAACCGAAAAATCTTGTTATTATTTGGAATGGTTGGTAAATAAGGTTAGTAGATCTTTTATATTTTTTAAGTCCACAGTTATTGGCGAGATATTCTTCTATAACTTTTGTGATCTAACGACATCTAGAAAATGTTAAAAAAGCATCGCTACTATAGAAGCCCTTTAAAATTATTTTTCTAAAATGTAATGAAAGTTGGTTAGGAAAATATTTGTAAGATATCCACGTTTGGTGGTCAGAAGGTACTCGAAATATTTTTGCTAAAAAATATTCACGATTTATGATCCGAAAGTTTTCTAGAAAATATTTATAAAAAACCTATGGTTGGTGATATGAAGGCTATTTTAAAAATATTTTTAAAGGTTCAATGTATGGAACTATAGGGTTGTCGTATGAGTGATGTTAAAACGTATACGTAACTTTGGTCAAATATTTTTAAATTTTGGTAAGACGTCTGAAAGGACATAATCAAAAAGGGACACAACATTTGACGGATATGGTAACATGGGGCGCCTTCGCCACGTTTTTGTTCAAAATGTTCTCCTACCGACACCGTTAAAGTTTTTTCAAATATGATTTTTGGTACAAATATTAGCATATCTTGACTATAAGTTTTGATATATATACGGTTATAATTTTGTTTTTAAAATATTATTTTTGAGAATTTACAAAATGTATAAAAAGTGGCGAAGCCTCCCCACCCATGGGGCAGCTTCGCCATCGATATAGAACATTCTCCAACGGACTCTAAAACTGTAATTTACCATACTTCTTCCTCAAATATCAACATTATGCAAAAATGGACATGTTTTCTATTGAATAATCAAAAATGATTTTAAAATTCACAAAAAGTAACCGATTCTAGAGGTTAATTGAAGTAGGTACCTTGGATTTAGGTACAAAAATCATAATATTACTAAAACAATATACGTTTAGGATAATATTTGATTTTAACTTCACATTATAGTGTGGTATATCTATGGCATAAAGAATTTAAGTTAAACATTACAAATTTCTAACATTAATCCACCACACCCCTATCATGGCGTAGGCGCCCCACCCCTTACATATTTCATAATATTAATATATTGACATTTGCAATTGCTTTTTTAATTCGAATTATTGGGATTTATATTCTTCAGTAGTTGTCTTCTAACGGTATAAAATGTGTTTTTGATATCACAAAAGGTAAAGAAGATATCACAAAAAATACCTACTAAAATTATTTTTCCCAATACCATGAAAACACAAAACCGCGTGCGTCCGCTATCATACCTATGACAAAACTGCCAACTTTTAGGAGATGATAGATCTTCATTAAACTCACAATTTTGCCTTTAACGGATTTTTTCTAGCACTTGTTCTTTGCGAGAACATCGGCGCTGGCGTAGCCGCCCCAGTGGCGAAGGCGCCCCATGTTACCATATATCAATTACTAAATACAGTCGAACTTCCCTATAAAGTAGCTACTGTGTTATAAAGAATATATTTCGGGTGAAAATTAATATTTTGTTTTATGAAAAGACCCGTTATAGAGAAATATTCGTTGAAGAGGTTTAATTTCTAATCTGATGTCAACGATAATGTAGTAATTATAAGTCACCATTACCTTTAACCCACCCAATTCATGACTAGGGTGGATACATAGCATACGTCACCTTATTCCATTGGGAATGAATTCATAGATTTTTAATTTAATATTAACATATAAAACCAAAACTGTTCGTTTAAACGCCACAACAAGTTTCACAGTTTCAAGTTTCAGTGCATTTCCATTCACTTGGCCTAAAACGCAAGCAATTCTAAAAAATCGACTTTTTTGTAATTTTCGACTTTTGATGAAAAATTTAAATATGCTATACATATACAGTCGAAATCGCTTATAACGTCGTCGTTTATAACGCCATATCGGTTATAACGTCGATATCCAAAAGTCCCAAATCTCTGGGGCCCTTTATAGATCTATCGCTTATAACGACATATCGGTTATGGCGACGAATTCCGTCAGTCCCTTGACCGACGTTATAAGCGATTTCGACTGTATGTAAATTTAATCATAAATGTTACATTCATATAAATTCAGCGATTTGTTTGGAATGTAGTAAGAGCAAAATCTATTTACCAGGTCATACGTTTTCATACAATTTATTCACAATAACAAACAATTTTACAGATTGAAACCACGAAGCTGGCGTCTTACGCCAACTTATAATTTCATCATGAGTAAGAGTATTTTCTCAATCAAAAACCAAGGGATTTTCATGTAAGAATTCACCTACATATATTACAATTCAACAAGTAAAAAAGTATCCGTCGGCTTTGCCGAAAGATATATACCCTCAGCCTATCTGAATTTAAACTATCATCTACGGACAGATCGAATGTATTTAGGGTGTTTTCAAAATTTTGTGGCTTTTTTTGGACATTTGAACTTGCCGACAAAAAATCAAAAGTTTTGAGGAGGAGGTACTTAAAGGAATGGACCGACATAGTCCATTACGAAAGTTGATCTTATTTTTGATGGATATAGCGCCCACTAGACATTTCAGTGGGTCATCGCATAAATTTTGGACCAGAAAATCGATATCGGTTATTTTGGAAGTTAAACTGAATTTGGACAACATATTAGGAGATCCAAAGTTTTGAACAAATTGGTTGCCCCGTTCAAAAGACATCGTGCATTCCAATTTGTATTTTTAGTGATTTTTTTTAAATATTGAGGGGGAACTGAAACTAAGTTTGGACAAAACATGACGAAAGCCAAATTTTGGACCAAATCGATTGACCAGTTGGAGAGTTATAGTGCTCTGCAGCGACTACATATGGTGCTATGGGGTTTTTACACATTTCGGGCAGTTTTATCAAAAAGAATGGACTTGCCCCTGAAAAAACTTTTACCGTCGTATTTGAGGCAGGGAATGCATGTAGCTTCAACAAAAATGAACTTATCCGAACTTTTGTGTGGGAGGTACGCAAAGGAATGGACAAATATAATCCATATTTAAAACTGATATACATCTAGTAGATATATTAGGGTGTGTAATGTATGGACCACATCGGTCACTCCCTTCAAGACTTATCGTGCGCACAATTTTTCCGAACATTTTTGAACTTTTGTGGTGGAGGTACATGAAGCAATGTACCGGTATGGCTTATCTTCGAACTTAAGCTAAGTTTGCACAATTTGACAAAGGTCAAATTTTGGACAAAATCGGCAGATCCGTCCGAGAGTTATCTTGCGCTCAAACCTCTACACATGGTGTTATAATGGTTTTTTGTACTTTTCAGGCTATTTTCTCAGGAAGTACGGACTTGCCCCAGATAAAAATTGTACCGTCGTATGGAGGGCAGTGAATACAAATTGCTAAAACAAAAATCAAAGCGATTCGAGAGATGGCCCTAAACTGAACTTTTCCGAAATTTTGTGTGGGAGGTACCCGAAGGAGTTGACCGATTGAGTCCATATTGGAAGCTCACCTAAGTTTGGTAGAAATATCACGATGTGCAAAGTATGGATCAAATCGGTTACTTCCGCACAAATTTTCCGAACATTTTTGAACTTTTGTGGGGGAGGTACCTGTGGAAGTGGACCTATATGGCCCATCTTCGAACTTAAATCTAATCTGGATAAAATATTTCGATACCCAAAATTTGAACCGAATCTATGAAAATATGAAATGAAAAATATTTCCTTTAAAATTCTTCTCATTTGACATAATAAAAATAAAAGAATAAGTCCCAATTTACATTAGGCGAGTTTACTTGCGGCAATTGTCAGTTTGTGGGTGAGAGAGGGTGTTGTGAGGCAAAGGGTTACCATATACCTCACCTCTCTCTCCATCAAACTAACAATTGCCGCAAGTAAACTCGCCTAATGTAAATTGGGACTTAAGGAAGCCGAGCAAATTTCGAACTGGGTTTCAGAAGCAAGCAAGGCTACCAGGCGAGGCAACTTATGTACGTAGGCCTTTAGGGTACCTCCCTCACAATTTTTTAAAATTTTACAGAAGGTACCTTACAGCGACTGTTTACGATATTACTTTTTTTTCACGGGTAGGCAAGTCCATGCTTCCATTTTTAAATTATACAGTGACCAATTTAAATGACTGGAGGACGCGAAGAATGTGTCGCAAAATAATAGTCTGTTTTGCCGGGTTAACCTTCTTTATGAGGATTTGTTTGTCGTGTACGCTAGGGCTGCTCATTTCTTCACGGTAGCGTAAATTGAGAGTAAGAATCAGTCGTTGTTTGGCCTGCAACGGAGAAACACATATTCAATGTGAGCACCTCTGGTGTACGCAATGGAATTGATATTTGAAACTCAGTGGGATTATTAAATTCGGTTAAAAATTAAACAACGATAATTATTTACTGGCTCTGTTCCATAATATGCAAGAAACTACTAATTTTATTTCCATTAAAAATTTGAAAAGTTTTCCAAGTTTGGAAAAGAAGAAACAAAAAACACACACACAAATCATAACGTATTGTAGTTTTAATTATTACGAACTACCCTGTTGGTTCTGTGTGTATGGCAATTCCCCCGTTGTTGTTTTGCCTTACAGCATTGCCATCACCAATGACAAAGTGTATTGCCATCACTACGGGTTAATCCACTGGTCAGACTATGAACATTTTCATGAAAATATTTTGAGTTTATTGGTAAGAAGGGAGAAAGGGAGCTCCTTCCCCTCCTCTCTCTCTCTCCTAAAAGTTAAAAAATGTCATGTTATATTTTCAATGTCTGGCAAAAGAGTTATATATTTGATTTGTTAATTAAAAATATTAAAAAAGGCAATGTCGTTGTCGTGCGAATTTGCGAATACATATGTATTTATTATTACCACTTTGCCAAGTAACAATTTGGCGTTACAGCTTGGATCCGGTGATGGAGAAGGTGTTAAACCTAAATTAAATTTTAATGGTAAAACAATCAAAAGAAAGAACATTCAACATATTCCATACAAATTTGGGGCGGAAAAATGATAGAAATTGCAAAAATTCTAGCAGAAATATAAAAATAAACGTAGACATGCTGCTAGATTCTCGACTAAGTTTTTTTTTTAACGGAAAAATATAGTGGAGATTGTAATTGAACATCTGTCAAATAAGTAACATCTTGTTTTGGGTCGCAGTGTGAATTCGGTTTAGGTTTTATAACACAACACCATCTAGCAAGAGCTTTTTTACTCCATGACATCTGGAAACATAAGCTATTGTTTGCCGTTGTTTTGAGGGCATTTAAAAAGTTTGTTTGTCCTAAGTGGAGATAAATTGTAGAGTATCGTAAATATCTCCCATGGAGCTTTTATAAAGTTTGTAGTTACAACTTTCACTTCACTACGATGCGTCAAGCGTTGCCGCTTTGTTTTTGATCAAATTTATTCTGTTCTTATTTGGAAGTAATTTTTTTTTATCCAAACATAATCAATGAGAGGATATTTTAATCGTCTAATTGACTTTTCCTTTGAAAAAAGAAAAAATACTGAATTAACTATTTTCTATAGAAAAAGTCTACTAAATTGACTTTTCCTTAGAAAAAAGTAAGCTGAATTGATTTTTTCCATGAAAAAGTCAACTGAATTGGTTTTTCCTTAGAAAAAAGATGGCTGAATTGACTTTATCTATAGAAAAAGTTAGCTGTATTGACTTTTTACATGAAAAAGTCAGCTAAGTTGCCGTTTCCTTAGAAAAAAGATGGCTAAATTGTCTTTTTCTATAGAAAAAATTACCTCGATTGACTTAACCTTAGAAGAAATTTAGCTGAATTGACTTTTTCTATAGAAAAAGTTAGCTGAATTAACTTTTCCATGAAAAAAGTTAGCTGAAGTGACTTTTTCTTAGAGAAAAGATGGCTGAATTGACTTTCTCTAGAGAAAAAGTTAGCGGAATTGACTTTTCCATGAAAAAATAGCTGAATTGACTTTTCCTTAGAAAAAAGTTAGCTTAATTGACTTTTTCTATAGAAAAATATAGCTGAATTGACTTTTCCTTAGAAAAAAGTTAGCCGAATTGGCATTTTCCATGGAAAAAGTTAGATGAATTGATTTTCCTTAGAAAAAATTAGCTGAATTGACTTTTTCTATAGAAAAAGTAAGCTGAATTGACTTTTCCTTAGAAAAAAGTTAGCTGAATTTACTTTTCCATGAAAAAAGTTAGCTTAATTGACTTTTTCTATAGAAAAAGTTAGCTGAATTGACTTTTCCATGAAAAATAGCTGAATTGATTTAGCTGAATTGATTTTTCCATAGAAAAAAGTTAGGTGAATTCGCATTTTCCATGGAAAAAGTAAGCTGAATTGATTTTCCTTAAAAAAGTTAGCTGAATTGACTTATTCCATGAAAAAAGATAGCTGAACTGACTTTTTCCATGAAAAAATGTAGCTGAATTGACTTTTCCTTCGAAAAAAGATAGCTGAATTGACTTTTCCTTAGAAAAAAAGTTAGCTGAATTGACTTTTTCATAAAAAAAGTTAGCTGAATTGACTTTTCCTTAGAAAAAGTCAGCTGAATTGACTTTTTCCATGAAAAAAGTCTGCTGAATTGGCTTTTGCTTCAAAAAAAGATTAACGAATTGACTTTTTCTATAGAAAGGTTAGCTGAATTAACTTTTCCTTAAAAAATGTTAGCTGAATTGACTTTTTTATATAAAAAGTTAGCTGAATTGATTTTTCCTTGGAAGAAAGTTAGCTGAATTAACTTTTAACTGAATTAAATTTTCCATGAAAAAAGTTAGCTGAATTGACTTTTCCTTAGAAAAAAAAGTTAGCTGAATTGAATTTTTCCATGGAAAAAGTTAGCTGAATCGACTTTTTATAGAAAAAGTTTGCTGAATTGACTTTTTCCATGTAAATATTAGCTGAATTAACTTTTCCTTAGGAAAAAATTTGCTGAATTGACTTTTCCCACGAAAAAAGATATCTGAATTGACTCTTCCTGTTATTTTTTCAGAAGATAAACGTTTTTCTTTGAAAGCAAATTTTGGCCTTCAAATATGTTTACATTAGAGTTTTTGCGGGATAACCTATCTACTCGAGTTACTAATATTCCTCTTTCGTTTCTTTGGTCACTTTTCAGGATCCAGTTTTATTCAACGGTAACTCCTTCTACTATAGAAAGCTTTTAATAAACTTTTTTCCATTCAACTTGTTGTTGTCCTTTTTAGAGCTTTACTACCCAACACGACGTCAACTGTTGTAACGTCAAAAGAGAAGAGAATATCCTAACGAGAAAACTCCGACAGCTTCCATTATAAAAAGCCGCCTATGTTTTTGATTCAGTTGTAGGCTGGATATTGAACGAAAAAGTTCGTTACGTGTCGGTTAGCCCGGGTAATGTGTGCGTGCTCCTCGTAGTAAACGTGCCACAAATAACAATCAACAACAGCAACAAAAACAAAACAGCAGATTTCAAGTAGAAGTGATGTCGAGTATACGTGCGGGCCTCGTATAGAGTATAACATGTGTGTGTGCGAGTGTATGTGTGCGCGTGGAAAACTGTAAATAAAAGCTGGTAGCAAAGCAAGACCATCACGACATGATGGGGATAAAAATGGAGTAGAATCTCTGTCTGTCTATTTTAGTGGAAAAGTCAACAAGAATGGAGGTACCTGAGAAACGAAAAAAGGGGTTTTGAAAAAGTGAAAGTGTTCTATATTGTGTTGAGTTTTGAAAAATAAAACGCTAAAAAGTAAGGAAAAATGTAAACAGCAACAAATGAGGTTGAAATCAGGAACAAGCCATTGAATACTAGCTGCAGTGCACATGCATAGACATGCATGCAGAACTATGAGGGGGACCTATTAAATGAATATATTATGTATTTAATTATCTGTTTAGGTGTGGAGTTGGAGGTTTGACATTTGGAATCTGGGGTACTATTTCCAGAGCCCATATTTAAAAGTGGTAATAATTGTATTGAAAAAAGTTATTCTTAAATATTGTTGAAAATTTCTTTTAATAAAGTTGTTTATATTTTTAGACTATGTATTGTTGTGTGTGTGTAGCTAACAAAAAAAGAACATAGACCCATGCCGCGTATCGCACATATCACATACTCATTATTGACATTTATGTCCTTGTGATTTTTTCCATTTCCGCTATCCCAACAACCTACCAACCAACTAACCAACCTACCAGTCAGTCAGCCATTCACAACATCAAGCTATTCACACTTTACCAATCTTGATGTTGTTGCTTATTTTTCTTGTTGTTGTTGTGTTTTTTATTAATATTGTCTGAGGTTATTTTTGTTATGGTGGCCATTTGGTTTGTTCGGTGTGCTCCTTTTTCAGTCTATGCCTCTTTTTGTTAAGGATTCTTGTTTCATTCTTTTCTTCACTTGAATCCTTTGCGAGATGGAGCTCCTTACGATGGCATGTGTAGTTCGTTATATTTTCTTGAACGGCAGCAACAAACCTACCATCTTTTTTCATGTTGTTTCCATGACTTCCTTTTTTTCCTCATCATGGCTTCATGAAATTTTTGTTTCTTTAACAAGACTTCATAAATATTGAATGTAGCGTAGGAAGAAAGAGTTTCCTTAGAAAAAGGTTAGCGGAATTGACTCCTTCTATAGAAAAAGTTTGCAAAATTGACTTTTTCACTTGAAAAAGTTTTCTGACTTTGCTTGACTTTTCCTTAGAAAAAAAGTTAGCTGAATTGACTCTTTCTATAGAAAAAGGTTGCAAAACTGACTTTTTCAGTTGAAAAAGTTTGCTGAATTGACTCTTTCTATAGAAAAAGTTCGCTGAATTGACATTTTCCATGGAAAAAGTCATCTAAATTGACATTTTCTATGGAAAAAGTTTGCAAAATTGACTTTTTCAGTTGAAAAAGTTTGCTGAATTGACTTTTCTTTAGAAAAAAGTTAGCTGAATTGACTCTTTCTATAGAAAAAGTTCGCTGAATTGACTTTTTCCATGGTAAAAGTTATCTTAAATTACTTTTTCTATAGAAAAAGTTTGCAAAATTGATTTTTTCAGTTGAAAAAGTTAGCTGAATTGATTCTTTCTATAGAAAAAGTTCGCTGAATTGACTTTTTCCATTGAAAAAGTTATCTTAAATTACTTTTTCTATAGAAAAAGTTTGCACAATTGACTTTTTCAGTTCCAAAAGTTTGCAGAATTGACTTTAATGTAGAAAAAAGCTAGCTGAATTGACTTTTTCTATAGAAAAAGTTCGTTGAATTGACTTTTTCCATGGAACAAGTTATCTAAATTGACTTTTTCTATAGAAAAAGGTTGCAAAACTGACTTTTTCAGTTGAAAAAGTTTGCTGAATTGACTTTTCCTTAGAAAAAAGTTAGCTGAATTGACTCTTTCTATAGAAAAAGTTCGCTGAATTGACTTTTTCCATGGAAAAATTATCTAAATTGACTTTTTCTATAGAAAAATTATGCAAAATTGACTTTTTCAGTTGAAAAAGTTTGCTGAATTGACTTTTTCCATGAAAAAAGTCAGCTGAATTGACTCTTTCTATAGAAAAAGTTCGCTGAATTGATTTTTTCCATGGAAGAAGTTATCTAAATTGACTTTTTCTATAGAAAAAGTTTGCTGAATTGACTTTTCCTTAGAAAAAATTTAGCTGAATTAACTCTTTTTATAGAAAAAGTTCGCTAAATTGAGAAAAAGTTTGCAAAATTGACTTTTTTGTTCGCTGAATTGATTTTTTCCATGGAAGAAGTTATCTAAATTGACTTTTTCTATAGAAAAAGTTTGCTGAATTGACGTTTCCTTAGAAAAAAGTTAGCTGGATTGACTCTTTCTATAGAAAAAGTTCGCTGAAGTGACTTTTTCCATGGAAAAAGTTATCTAGATTGACTTTTTCTATAGAAAAAGTTTGCTGAATTGACGTTTCTTTAGAAAACAGATAGTTGAAAAATTAAAAATTAACTTTTCCTTAGAAAAAAGTTAGCTGAATTGACTCTTTCTATAGAAAAAGTTCGCTGAATTGGATTTTTCAGTGGAAAAATTTATCTAAATTGACTTTTTCTATAGAAAAAGTTTGCAAAATTAACATTGCCGTAGAAAAAAGTTAGCTGAATTGACTTTTTCTATAGAAAAAGTTCTCTGAATTGACTTGTTCCGTGGAAAAGTTATCTAAACTGACGTTATCTATAGAAAAAGGTTGCAAAATTAACATTTCCTTAGAAAAAATGTAAGATGAATTGACTCTTTCTATAGAAAAAGTTCGCTGAATTGACTTTTTCTATGGAAAAAGTTATCGAAATTGGCTTTTTCTATAGAATAAATTTGGGAAATTGACTTTTTCAGTTGAAAAAGTTTGCTGAATTGGCTTTTCCTTAGAAAAAAGTTAGCTGAATTGACCCTTTTTATAGAAAAAGTTCGCTGAATTGACTTTTTCCATGGAAAAATGTATCTAAATTGACTTTTTCTATAGAAAAAGTTTGCAAAATTGACTTTTTCAGTTGAAAAAGTTTGCTGAATAGACTTTTCCTAAGAAAAAAGTTAGCTGAATTGACTCTTTCTATAGAAAAAGTGCGCTGAATTGACTTTTTCCATGGAAAAAATTATCTAAATTGACTTATTCTATAGAAAAAGTTTGCTGAATTGACGTTTCTTTAGAAAAAAAGTAAGCTGAAATGACTCTATCTATAGAAAAAGTTCTCTGAATTGACTTTTTCCGTGGAAAAAGTTATCTAAATTGACATTTTCTATAGAAAAAGTTTGCAAAATTAACTTTTCCTTAGAAAAAAGTTAGCTGAATTGACTCTTTCTATAGAAAAAGTTCGCTGAATTGACTTTTTCAGTGGAAAAATTTATCTAAGTTGACTATTTCTATAGAAAAAGTTTGCAAAATTAACATTTCCTTAGAAAAAAGTAAGCTGAATTGACTCTTTCTATAGAAAAAGTTCGCTGAATTGACTTTTTTCCATGGAAAAAGTTATCTAAATTGACATTTTCTATAGAAAAAGTTTGCAAAATTAATTTTCCTTACAAAAAAGTTAGCTGAATTGACTCTTTCTATACAAAAAGTTCGCTAAATTGGATTTTTCAGTGGAAAAATTTATCTAAATTGACTTTTTCTAAAAAAAAATTTTGCAAAATTGACATTTCCTTAGAAAAAAGTTAGCTGAATTGACTTTTTCTATAGAAAAAGTTCGCTGAATTTACTTGTTCCGTGGAAAAAGTTATCTAAATTGAATTTTTTCTATTGAAAAATTAGCTGAATGGTATTTTCCTTAGAAAAATGTTAGCTGAATTGACTTGTTGAAGAGAAACAGTTTGATAAATTGATTTTTCAATAGAAAATGTCTGCTGAATTGATTTTTTTAACAGAGAAAGTTAGCTAAAATTATTTTCCTAAGAAAAAAGTTAGCTGAATTAATCTTTTCTATAGAAAAATTTAGCCGATTTGACTTTTCCATGAAAAAAGTTAGCTGAATTGATTTTTCCTTAGAAAAAAGTTAGCTGAATTGTCTTTTTCTATGAAAAAAGTTAGCTTTATCGACTTTTCCTTAGAAAAAGTTAGCTGAATTTAACTTTTTCCATAGATAAAGTTAGCTGAAATGACTTTTCCTTAGAAAAAATTTAGCTGAATTGACTTTTTCAAGGGAAACAGTGTAATGAATTGATGTTTAAATATAAAAAGTTAGCTGAATTGAGTTTTTCTATGGAAAAAGTTTGCTGAATTGACCTTTCGCCGAATTGATGATTTCTACAGAAAAAGTTCGCTGAATTGACTTTTTCCATAAAAAAAATGGCGGAATTTAATTTTTCTATAGAAAATTTTTTCCGAACTGACTTTTTCCATTAAAAAAGTAAGCTGAATCGACTTTTCCTTGGAAAAAAGTTAGATGAATTGACTTTTTTGCATAGAAAAAGTTAGCTGAATTGACGTTTTCTTAGAAAAAAGTTAGCTGAATTGACGTTTTCTAAAAAAAAAATTAGCTGAATTGACCTTTTCAATAGAAATAGTTTGCTGAATTGATATTAAAATATAGAAAGTTAACTGAATTGAATTTTTCCATGGAAAAAGTTTGCTGAATTGACGTTTTTACAGAAAAAGTTAGCTGAATTTAGTTTTTATAAAGAAGAACTTCGCTAAATTGACTTTTTCTATAGAAAAAGATCGCTGAATTCATATTTTCTAAAGAAAAGTTTGCTGAATTGACTAATTGTATAAAAAAGTTCGCAGATTTGATTTTTCCTACAGAAAAAATTAGCTGAATTGAATTTTTCCAAAAAAAAAGTTTGCTGAATTGACTTTTTCTATAGAAAAAATTCGGCAATGGAAATCTTTAAGGATTTTTTAGATATCCTAACAAATCGTTTATCTCTTCCCAATTAACTTTAAAATTCTTCGTCTCTTATTGTCAGTTGCAAACTCCCATCTCTGAGGAACAAGTCACTCAAAATAGCAACTCTGTCTTATTGCGTTTCACAGCACTACTTTTCTACAAACAGTCGATCGCCCTGCTTGTCTCTCGGTGATCGCCGTAGAATTTGTTTAACTGCTAACGTTTGTTTATTTAGTTTTGAACATTGGCCATGTTCTGTTGCTGCTGCTATTGTCCATCGACACCTCGACCGAAGAAACGTCCTTTCAAACATAAACATAAAGAAGTATTTGGCAAGTATTTATTTTTTGTTATAAAAAATTAAAAACATTTTTTCTGGAAACTTGATATAGTCTTTGCTTCTATTTCATTTCAACGGGAATACCCCTTCCGAAGCAAGATAGTGATTGATTTTTGATTTATTTATGATATGAAGATAAGATCGTAAAAGTGATTTTATTTCCATCAAATGGTCAGTTTTGTTGACATTTCTGTCATTTCGTCATATACGAAATTCTTCACAGAGCGAGATAATGTCAGTTCAACGAATTGTTTCTTTTGTTAAAGTTAATTCAGCTAACGTTTTCTACACACAGTGAACTTTTTTTTTAATGAACATGTCATTTGCGATAACTTTTTCTAACGAAAATTATAATAAAGCTAACTTTTATTATAGAAAGACGAACTTTTTTTGTAGACAAAGTCAAATTAGCTCACTTTTTGTTTAGAAAAAATCAATTAAGCGCTTTTTCTATAGAAAAAGTCAATTCAGCAAACTTTTGAACTATTGAAGAAGTCATTTCAGCTAACTTTTTCTATAGAAAAAGTCAATTCAGCTAAATTTTTCTATTAAAAAGTCAATTCAGCAAACTTTTCTTATTGAAAAAGTAAATTCAGCAAACTTTTTCTATTGAAGAAGTCAATTCAGCCCAATTCTTCTAAAAAACAATTAATTCAGCAAACTATTTTTATAAAAAGGCCAATTCAGCGCAATTTTTCGGTAGAAAAACGTCAATTCATCGCAACTTCTGTATAAAATCAATTAATTCAGCAAACTATTTCTATAAAAAAGTAAATTTTTATAGAAAAAAAAAATCAGCTCAGCATACCTTCTTACAGAAAAATTCAAAGCAGCAAGTTTTTTCTATGGATAAAGTCCATCCAGCGAACTTTTTCTGTAAAAAAGTCAATTCAGCGAAGTTAATCTATAGAAAAAGTAAATTCAGTTAACTTTTTCTCTTGAAAAAGTAAATTCGGCTAAATTTTCTATTGAAAGAGTTAATTCAGCTAAATTTTGCTATTGATGGAGTCAATTCAGCTAACTTTTACTAACGAAAAATTCAATACAGCTAACTTTTACTATAGGAAAAAGTCAATTCAGCAAACGTTTTCTATAGAAACAGTCAATTCAGCAAACCTTTTTTATAGAGAAAGGCAATTCAGCCAACTTTTTCTATTAAAAATGTCAGTTTGGCGAACTTTTTCTATATTAAGTCAATTTAGCTAATTTTACTACTGAAAAATTCAATTCAGCTAACTTTTACAATTGAAAAAGTCAATTCAATTCTATAGTAAAAGTCAATTCAGCTAACTTTTACAATTAAAAAAGTCAATTCAGTAAACTTTTTTATAGTAAAAGTCAATTCAGCGAACTTTTTCTATAGAAAAAGTCAATTCAGCGAACTTTTTCTATAGAAAAAGTCAATTCAGCGAACTTTTTCTATAGAAAAAGTCAATTCAGCGAACTTTCTCTATAGAAAAAGTCAATTCAGCGAACATTTTCTACAGAAAAAATCAATTCAGCGAACTTTCTCTATAGAAAAAGTCAATTCAGCGAACTTTTCTATAGAAAAAGTCAATTCAGCGAACTTTTCTATAGAAAAAGTCAATTCAGCGAACTTTTTCTATAGAAAAAGTAAATTCAGCGAACTTTTTCTATAGAAAAAGTAAATTCAGCGAACTTTTTCTATAGAAAAAGTAAATTCAGCGAACTTTTTCTATAGAAAAAGTCAATTCAGCGAACTTTTTTTATAGAAAAAGTCAATTCAGCGAACTTTTTCTATATAAAAAGTCAATTCAGCGAAATTTTTCTATATAAAAAGTCAATTCAGCGAAATTTTTCTATAGAAAAAGTCAATTCAGCGAACTTTTTCTATAGAAAAAGTCAATTCAGCGAACTTTTTCTATAGAAAAAGTCAATTCAGCGAACTTTTTCTATAGAAAAAGTCAATTCAGCGAACTTTTTCTATAGAAAAAGTCAATTCAGCGAACTTTTTCTATAGAAAAAGTCAATTCAGCGAACTTTTTCTATAGAAAAAGTCAATTCAGCGAACTTTTTCTATAGAAAAAGTCAATTCAGCGAACTTTTTCTATAGAAAAGGTCAATTCAGCGAACTTTTTCTATAGAAAAAATCAATTCAGCGAACTTTTCCTATAGAAAAAATCAATTTTCTATTGAAATAATCACTTAAGATAACTTTTTCTACTGAAAAAGTCAGCTCACCTAACTTTTACTATTGAAAAAAATTCAAATTCAATTCAGCTAACTTTTTCTATAAAAAATGATAATTCAGCGAACTTTTTCTATAGAAAAAGTAAATTCAGCAAACTATTTATTTTAAACAATTCAATTTAGCTAACTTTTTTTGGAAAAATTCAATTCAGCTTACTTTTTCTATTGAAAAATTAAATTCAGCTAACTTTTTATTTTAAAAAAGTCAATTCAGCTAACTTTTTCTAATTAAAAATTCATTTCAGCTAACTTTTACTAATGAAAATTTCAATTCAGCAAAATTTTGCTTTTAAAAAATGCAATTTAGCTAAATTTTTCTATTGAAAAAGTAAATTCATTTAACTTTTTCTATAAAAAAGTCATTACAGCAAGCTTATTCTATTGAAAAAGTCAATTCAGCTAAATTTTTCTATTAAAAAATTCAATTTAGCTACTTTTTTTCTATAGAAAAAATCAATTCGGCAATCTTTTTCTATGGTAAAAATCAATTCAGCTAGCTTTTTCTGTTGAAAAATTCTATTCAGCTAACTGTTACTATTGAAAAAGTTAATTCAGCTCTTTCTATTGAAAAAGTCAATTCGGCTAATTTTTCTATTGAAAATGTCTATAAAGCAAACTTTTTCTATAAAAGAGTCAATTCAGCTAACTTTTACTATTGATAGAGTCAATTCAGCTAACTTTTACTACCGAAATATTCAATACAGCTAACTTTTACTATAGGAAAAAGTAAATTCAGCGAACATTTTTTTTTATAGAAAAAGTCAATTCGGCAAATGTTTTCTATAGAAACAGTCAATTCAGCAAACCTTTTCTATAGAGAAAGGCAATTCAGCAAACTTTTTCTATTAAAAAAGTCAGTTTTGCGAACTTTTTCTATATAAAGTCAATTTAGCTGACGTTTACTATTAAAAGAGTCAATTCAGCTAAATTTTACTACTGAAAAATTCAATTCAGCTAACTTTTAAAATTGAAATAGTCAATTCAGTAAACTTTTCTATAGTAAAAGTCAATTCAGCTAAATTTTTCTATTAAAAAATTCAATTCAGCTAGCTTTTACAATTAAAAAAGTCAATTCAGCTAAATTTTTCTATTGAAAAAATTATTTCATCTAACTTTTTCCATGGAAAAAGTCAATTCTATAGTCAATTTTCTATAGAAAAATTCAATTCAGCGAACTTTTTCTATAGAAAAATCAATTTAGCGAACTTTTTCTAACGGAAAAGTCAATTCAGCGAAATTTTTCTATAGAAGAAGTCAATTCAGTAAACTTTTTCTATAGAAAAATTCAATTCAACTTACTTTTTCTATTAAAAAAGTCAATTCAGCTAACTTTTTCTAATGAAAAATTAAATTCAGCAAAATTTTTCTTGTAAAAAATGCAATTTAGCTAACTTTTTCTATTGAAGAAGTAAATTCATTTAACTTTTTCTGTAAAAAAGTCATTTCAGCAAGCTTTTTCTATTGAAAAAGTCAATTCAGCTAAATTTTTCTATTGAAAAAGTCAATTCAGCTAACTTTTTCTATGGAAAAAATCAATTCAGCTAACTTTTTGCTAAGGAAAAGTCAATTCAGCTAACTTTTTCTATAGAAAAAGTCAATTCAGCTAACTTTTTTCTAGGGAAAAGTCAATTCAGCTAACCTTTTCTATAGAAAAAGTCAATTCAGCTAACTTTTTTCTAGGGAAAAGTCAATTCAGCTAAATTTTTCTATTGAAAAACTCAATTCAGCTAACTTTTTTTATTGAAAAACTAAATTCATTTAACTTTTTTTATAAAAAAGTCATTTCAGCAGGCTTTTTCTATTGAAGAAGTCAATTCAGCTAAATTTTTCTATTGAAAAACTCAATTCAGCTACTTTTTCTGTTTAAAAAAACAATTCATCAAATTTTTTTCTATAGAAAAAGTCAATTCGGCAATCTTTTTCTATAGCAAAAATCAATTCAGCTAAGTTTTTCTGTTGAAAAATTCTATTCAGCTAACCTTTACTATTGAAAAAGTTAATTCAGCTAACTTTATCTTTATAAGAAGTTAGTTTAGCAAATTTTTTCTATTGAAAAAGTCAATTCAGCTAAATTTTTCTATTGAAAAAATCAATTCATCTAACTTTTTGTATAGAAAAACTCAATTCAGCTAACTTTTTCTATAGTAAAAAATCAATTCAGCAAACTTTTTCTATAGAAAAATTCAATTCAGCGAAGTTTCGCTATAGAAAAAGTTAATTCAGCAGTAGTGCAAATTATGTTTCTATTGAAAAATCTAACCCAGCTAACTATTCAATGGCCAAAATGACTATACACACATACTATTTATAATGCCTTTGAATGTGTGTGTGTGTTTATACGAATTTCTAAAGAATCTGAAACTAGCTCCTCAAATGTTGTTGTTGTTCATTTTTCCTTAATGCGAAATTAAAATACAGATGAAAAACCTCAACATAACGGTAGACGAAATGAAACCACAAAGAAATCAATTTAAAAGAGGCTTTACCGCCACCGTTACCCTTCAAAGTTTGTTCAACGAATCAAGTGGTGAAGTGAAGTGAAATCGAAAAGAGGAAAAAAATCCCAAAAAAAAAAATTCTGATATGAAAGAAGAAAATGGAGAGAAACGTGAAAATCCAAAAGCATAACATAAATAATGTAATGACAATTTAAGCGAGTTGAAAATGCCATTACACCGCCGCTGCATCTCAAGACCGACCAGTCAGTGATGTCAAAATGTCAGGTCAAAATACGTAATGAATGAGGAGAACAAACCACAAACCGTATTACCACAATGTCAATTAACCTCAATTAGTTGGGTGGTGTATCACCCATCGCCACAAATGTAACTTCAAACGCCTTAATCCGAATCCGAATTCGAAACCAAAACAAAAAAACCTACGACGAATTAATCTGTTAATCGCCGCTATTAAGTGCTCGACTATTTAGTGTTACAAGTTATTATTCATGTATTTGATAATCTACACATGTGTGTATGCGTGTGTGAGTCGGTGTGTGCGTGTATACGAAAACGTTTAGCCTAAGCAATTAAGTTAAGTGCAACAAATGAGTGATCGCGTCAGCCTTAACCCGCCAGGGCGTTATGCTCGTGTCAGCCCCTCGCCCGGGCGAGGCATGAAAGTGGCCTACGCCCCCTGTCCGCTGTTTGATGCCCAAGACGTTGAGCTGGGTGGCAATTGTTTGGCCATACCCATGTCATCGCTGCAGCCACCACAATCCAAGTCTTCGAAAACTCCAGCCACAGTTGCCGGCAAGACTCCAGGGTCCAATGGAAATAAAAAAGGTTTGTTGCAAATTCATCCATTTTTACCATTCGTATGTATATTTGCTCTTGTATGTAGATGTGTTTGTAAGTTCCTTTTGGTGATTTATGACAATTTGATATGGCCACTGGGCATGAATGTGCGTGCGTGCCACTGGTGCCACTTATGATTGGCGTATGATTACCAGCGTTGATTACAACAAGTACCATAGACGAACGAACGTATGCCGACAGACAAGCTGACGTTGTATAAATAAAACGTATACGCATTGCAGTACTTTAAATTCTTGTGTGCCACAACTCGCTTATCTTTTTCTCTTCGTCCAACCATCAGCTCAGCTTCTTTATTTATTTCTTTTTCATCAAGTTTGCATTTTCTCCATGTGTGTATGTGAAAAGTTAAAGAAAAACCCCTCAACCACATTGTGAAAAATCATTGGCGTAATTTAACACAAACATCCATCCTCGCAGACACACACACATCCTTACACCCATTCGAACCTAGCTCATCATTCCATCCATTTAGGGTTTATCATTAAAAAACACTTTTATGCGACTGCCAAAAAACTGTCAAGCAAATGAGAACGAATGTCGACTTTCTTTTGTAAAGCGAAAGTGTCTGCAGAAGCCAACATTTAACATGGCATCTTGGCTGGGATGCGGATGGATATACACGGCCATATGTCCTCTAAAGTGTTTTCAAATATTTGCCTCGCTGGTTTTGTTAGCGGAAGTTTTTATGGTTTAAATAGACAAAGTCGGCTTTATGCATGGCTTGCCATAAACAAAATGTCATTGCCATTTTGTTTTTAATTACGCCTTTTGGAAGGGGGGAGGGATAAACGGGTAATAGAAGAGAGGTGTTAATGCTTGCAGTCAATTCGGTGGTGAATAAAAGGAAGTGTCAACATATTCAGCTGACATTTTTTATATTTTTCCTTAAAAACACAATTCAGCAAAGTTTTTTTAAGGAAAATTCCATTCAGTGAAGTGTTTCTATAAAAAAAAAAGAAATTCAGCGAAGTTTTACTTTAGAAAAAAATCAATTCAAAGAAGTTTTTCTACAGAAAAAGGGAATTTAGCACAGTTTTTCTATTGAAAAAACATTAATTCAGTGAAATTTTTCTAGAGAAAAGTCAATTCAGCAAAGTTTTTTTTATAAAAAATGTCAAGTCAGCGAAGTTATTCTATAGAAAACCTTAAAAAAAGTTTTGTATGAGAAAAGTCACTTAAGCGAAGTTTTTCTATAGAAAAAATCAATTCAGCGAAGTTTTTCTATAGAAAAAGTCAATTCAGCAATCTTTTACATAATTCAGCTAACTTTTCTGTAGAAAAAATGCAATTCATAAAAAGTCAATCAGCGAATCTTTTAATATAAAAACTTAATTCAGCGAAGTTTCTCTATAGATAAAGTCAATTCAGCGAAGTTTTTCTAATGTAAAATCTATTCAGCAAAGTTTTTCTATAGAAAAAGTCCATTGAGTGCAATTTTTCTATAGAAAAAGTCCATTCAGCGAAGGTTTTCTAAAGAAATAGTCAATTCAGCTAACTTTTGCCAATTTAGCGAAGTTTTTCTATAGAAAAAATGAATTCAGCAAACATTTTCTATAGAAAAAGTTAATTCAGCAAACGTTTTCCAATTTTTTATTTAGATAAGTAAATTTTTCGAAAGGAAAAGTCAATTCAGCAAAGTTTTTCTATAGAAAAGTCCAATTCAGCAAACGTTTTCACATATAAAGTCAATTCAGCTAACTTTTTGTATAGAAAAAGTCAATTCAGCTAACTTTTTCTTATGCAAAATTCATTTCAGCTAACTCCTTTTTAGGAAAAGGCAATTCAGCTAACTTATTCTTAAGAAAGAGTATATTTTGCTAACTTTTTCTTATGAAAATGTCAATTCAGCTAACTTTTTCTTATGCAAAATTCATTTCAGCCAACTGCTTTTTAGGAAATGGCAATTCAGCTAACTTATTCTTAAGAAAGAGTACATTTAGCTAACTTTTTCGTATGAAAATGTCAATTCAGCTAACTTTTTCTTATGAAAATTTTAATTTAGCTCACTTATTCTTTAGTAAAAGTAAATTCAGCTAAAGTTTTCTTATAAAAAAGTCAATTCATCTAACTTTTTCTTATGGAAAATCATTTCAAGTAACTTTTTCTTATTAAAATGTAAATTCAGCTAACCTTTTTTACCGAAAGTCAATTCAGCCAGCTTTTTCTTACGAAAAAGTGAATTCAGGTAACTTTTTCTTATAAAAAAGTCAATTCAGCTAACTTTTTCTTATGAAAAAGTCAATTCAGCTAACGATTTCGTATAAAAATGTCAAATCAAAATATCAATTCAGCTTTCTTATTCTTAAGAAAAAGGGAAATCACCTAACGTTTTCTTATGAAAAAGTCAATTCAGCTAACTTTTTCTTATAAAAAAGTCATTTCAGCTTACTTTTTCTTAAAAAAAGTCAGTTCAGCTAATTTTTTCTTATGAAAATTTCAATTCAGCTAACTTTTTTTTATGAAAAAGTCAATTCAGCTAACTTTTTCTTATGAAAAAGTCAATTCAGCTAAATTTTGTTTATGAAAATGTCAATTTAGCTAACGGTTTCTAATAGAAAATTCAATTTAGATAACTCTTCCTTATGAAAAAAGTCAATTCAGCTAACTATTTTCTATGAAAAAGTCAATTCAGCTAACTTTTTCTTATGAACATTTTAATTTAGCTCACTTATTCTTTAGTAAAAGTAAATTCAGCTAAAGTTTTCTTATAAAAAAGTCAATTCATCTAACTTTTTCTTATGGAAAATCATTTCAAGTAACTTTTTCTTATTAAAATGTAAATTCAGCTAACCTTTTTTACCGAAAGTCAATTCAGCCAGCTTTTTCTTACGAAAAAGTGAATTCAGGTAACTTTTTCTTATAAAAAAGTCAATTCAGCTAACTTTTTCTTATGAAAAAGTCAATTCAGCTAACGATTTCGTATAAAAATGTCAAATCAAAATATCAATTCAGCTTTCTTATTCTTAAGAAAAAGGGAAATCACCTAACGTTTTCTTATGAAAAAGTCAATTCAGCTAACTTTTTCTTATAAAAAAGTCATTTCAGCTTACTTTTTCTTAAAAAAAAGTCAGTTCAGCTAATTTTTTCTTATGAAAATTTCAATTCAGCTAACTTTTTTTTATGAAAAAGTCAATTCAGCTAACTTTTTCTTATGAAAAAGTCAATTCAGCTAAATTTTGTTTATGAAAATGTCAATTTAGCTAACGGTTTCTAATAGAAAATTCAATTTAGATAACTCTTCCTTATGAAAAAAGTCAATTCAGCTAACTATTTTCTATGAAAAAGTCAATTCAGCTAACTTTTCTTATGAAAAAGTCAATTCAGTCAACTTTTTCTTATGAAAATTTAAATTCAGCCATCTTTTCTTATGGAAAGTCAATTCAGCCAAATATTTCTTATGAAAAAGTCAATTCAGCTAACTTTTTCTTATGTTACTATCAATTCAGCTGACTTTTTCTTAAGAAAAGGTAAATTCAATTAACTTTTTCTTATAAAAAATCAATTTTCTAACTTTTTCTGATGAAAATTAATTTCAGCTATCTTCTTCTTATGAAAATGTCAATTCAGCTAACTTTTTCTTATGAAAAAGTCAATTCAGCTAACTTTTTCTTATGAAAATGTCAATTCAGCTAACTTTTTCTTAAGAAAAAGTAAATTCAGCTAACGGTTTCGTATAAAAAAGTCAATGTAGCTAACTATTTCCTATGAAAAAGTCAATTCAGTCAACTTTTTCTTATGAAAATTTAAATTCACCCATCTTTTCTTATGGAAAGTCAATTCAGCAAACATTTTATAATGAAAATGTCAATTCAGCTAACTTTTGTTTATGAAAATGTCAATTTAGCTAACGGTTTCTAATAGAAAATTCAATTCAGATAACTCTTCCTTATGAAAAAAGTCAATTCAGCTAACTATTTCCTATGAAAAAGTCAATTCAGCTAACTTTTCTTATGAAAAAGTCAATTCAGCCAACTTTTTCTTATGAAAATTTAAATTCAGCCATCTTTTCTTATGGAAAGTCAATTCAGCTAACTTTTTCTTACAAAATAGTCAATTTAGCTAAATATTTCTTATAAAAAAGTCAATTCAGCTAACTTTTTCTTATGTTACTACCAATTCAGCTAACTATTTCCTATGAAAAAGTCAATTCAGCTAACTTTTTCTTATGAAAAAGTCAATTCAGCTGAATTTTTCTTATGAAATGTCAATTCAGCTAACGATTTCGTATAAAAAAGTCAAATCAGCTACTGTTTCCTATGAAAAAGACAATTTAACACACTTTTTGTTATGGAAAGTCAATTCAGCTAACATTTTATTTTAAAAAAGTCAATTCAGCTAACTATTTCTTACGAAAAAGTCAATTCAGCTAACTTTTTCTTATGTTGCTGTCAACTCGGCTAACATATTCTTAAGAAAAAGTAAATTCAGCTAACTTAAAAAATTTAGCTGAATTGACTTTCCATAACAAAAAGTATGTTAAATTGTCTTTTTCATAGGAAACAGTAGCTGATTTGACTTGTTTATACGAAATCGTTAGCTGAATTGACATTTCATAAGAAAACGTTAGCTAAATTTTTCTTATGAAAATTTATTTCAGCTATCTTTTTTAATAGAAAAGTCAATTCATCTAACTTTTCCTAATGAAAATTCATTTCAGCTAACTTTTTCAATATAAAAGTCAATTCAGCAAACTTTTATTATGAAAATGTCAATTCAGCTAACTTTTGTTTATGAAAATGTCAATTTAGCTAACGGTTTCTAATAAAAAATTCAATTCAGATAACTCTTCCTTATGAAAAAAGTCAATTCGGCTAACTTTTTCTTATGAAAATTTAAATTCAGCTATCTTTTCTTATGGAAAGTCATTTCAGCTAACTTTTTCTTACAAAATAGTCAATTCAGCTAAATATTTCTTATGAAAAAGTCAATTCAGCTAACTTTTTCTTATGTTACTATCAATTCAGCTGACTTTTTCTTAAGAAAAAGTAAATTCAATTAACTTTTTCTTATAAAAAAATCAATTTTTCTAACTTTTTCTGATGAAAATTAATTTGAGCTATCTTCTTCTTATGAAAATGTCAATTCAGCTAACTTTTTCTTATGAAAATTTCAATTCAGCTAACTTTTTCTTAAGAAAAAGTAAATTCAGCTAACTTTTCCTTATAAAAAATCAGTTCAATTTTTATTAAATTTGTCTTATGAAAGTGTCAATACAGCTAACTTTTTCTTATGAAAAAATCATTTCAGCTAACTTTTTTCTTATGAAAATTCATTTCAGCTAACTTTTTCAATAGAAAAGTCAATTCATCTAACTTTTTCTAATGAAACTGTGAACTCAGCTACCTTTTTCCTATAAAAAAGTCAATTCAGCAAACTTTTTTTAATGAAAATGTCAATTTAGGTAACGGTTTCTAATAAAAAATTCATTTCAGATAACTCTTTCTTTCGAAAAAAATCAATTCAGCTGACTATTTCCTATGAAAAAGTCAATTCAGCTAACTTTTCTTATGAAAAAGTCTATTCAGCTAAATTTTTCTCATAAAATAGTCATTTCAGCTAAATATTTCTAATGAAATAGTCAATTCAGCTAACTTTTTCTTAAGAAAATGTAAATTCAGCTAACGGTTTCGTATAAAAAAGTCAATTTAGCTAACTATTTCCTATGAATAAGTCAATTCAGCTAACTTGTTCTTAAGAAAAAGTAAATTCAGCTAACGGTTTCGTATAAAAAAGTCAATTTAGCTAACTATTTCCTATGAAAAAGTCAATTCATCTAACTTTTTCTTATGAAAAAGTCAACTCAGCTAAGTTTTTCTTATAGAAAAGTCAATTCAGCTAACTTTTTCCTATGAAAAAGTCAATTCAGCTACCTTTTTCTTATGAAATGTCAATTCAGCTAACGATTTCGTATAAAATGTCAAATCAGCTAACTATTTGTTACGAAAAAGTCAATTCAGCTAACTTTTTCTTATGTTGCTGCCAACTCAGCTAACTTATTCTTCAGAAAAAGTAAATTCAGCTAAATTTTTCTTATGAAACTGTGAACTCAGCTAACTTTTTCCTATAAAAAAGTCAATTTAGCTAACGGTTTCTAATAAAAAATTCAATTCAGATAACTCTTTCTTACGAAAAAAATCAATTCAGCTGACTATTTCCTATGAAAAAGTCAATTCAGCTAACTTTTCTTATGAAAAAGTCAATTCAGCTAAATATTTCTTATGAAATAGTCAATTCAGCTAACTTTTTCTTATGTTACTATCAATTCAGCTGACTTATTCCTAAGAAAAAGTAAATTCAGCTAACTTTTTCTTATGAAAAAGTCAATTCAACTAACTTTTTCTTAAAAAAAGTCTATTAAGCTAACGTTTTATTAAAAAAATGTCAATTCAGCTAACTTTTTCTCATGAAAAAGTCAATTCAGCAAACTTTTTCTTAAGAAAAAGTAAATTCAGCTAACGGTTTCGTATGAAAAAGTCAATTTAGCTAACTATTTCCTATGAAAAAGTCAATTCAGCAACTTCAACTTCAACTTTTTCTTATGGAAAAACAATTCTGGTAACTTTTTCTTATGGAAATGTAATTTCAGCTAACTTTTTCTTATGAAAAAATCATTTCAGATAGCTTCTTCTTATGAACAAGTCAATTCATCTAACTTATTCTGAAGAAAAATAAATTCAGCTAACTTTGTCTTATAAAAATTTCAATTCAGCCAATTTTTTCTACTGAAAAAGACAATTCAGTGAAATTTTTCTATAGAAAAAATTCAATTTAGCAAGGTTTTTCTTTAGAAAGGTAAGCGAAGTTTTTCTATGGAAGAAGTCAATTCAGCCAACTTTTTTTATTGAACGAGATAATTCAGCCATCATATTCTATGAAAAAGTCAATTAAAATAAGTTTTTCTTAAGTGAAAGTCAACTCAATTAATTTTTTCGTAGGGGAAAGTCAATTCAGCCAACTTTTTCTTATGAAAAAGACAATTCAGCTAACACTTTCTTAGAAAAAAGACAATTCAGCTAACTTTTTCATAAGAAAAAGTCAATTCAGCTAACATTTTGCTGAATACAAAGTCAATTCAGCTGACTTTTTCTTTTAGAAAAGTGAATTCAGCTATAATTTTTATGAAAACATAAATTATTTTTTGTTTTCCATTGACATTTTTAATTTTACAACTTGTCCTTTTATGCAGCGCTCTGTGACGTATGAGGTATATTATGAAAAAAAAGTTTCTCTCAATTAAGTATACGACACATGTCGTCAAGTGAAAAACATGACAAGTTCATTTTCATTCATAAAATCTCATTGTTTTTAAATTGAATTGTTTGGAGGACTCATTTTTCTTTAATAAACAAAACAAACAAACAAATGACAGCAATTGCAAGTGACAACGTTGGTAATATCTGACAAACAGACAAGAAGAAGACAAACAACAACTACAAGAACACCATCACCATTGATAAGTGTGTTCAAAGCAACATTAGACAGCAGATTGGATAATAAACGTGTCATTTATCGTTTATTGTTTTTTACTTGTGGGGCGCATTCACACACACCCGTGCCCTCAGATACATACACCGCATATGTTTGTAATAAAATAACAATTCCATTTGCATAGCGAAAACACAACGACACACAAACACTCGCCAACATGTAAATGTCATGCCTATGCCATCATTATTTGTGAATAAAATTGGTGGCAATTGTAGCACCGAAGGCAACCAACCAACCGCGTGGAGAATGCATCTGCCGCAACATAGCAGGCATGGAATGCCAAAAAAGGAAGCCGCACTCGCAGATGGTTTAGAAAGGCAACAATAAAAACAACAACAGCAGCGTACCCAAAATATTGCAAATATTGTTCTTAAGTGTTTTTGGGTTGGAGAATATTTACACACACAGGAAATATGGATGTGTGTGAACATGCCAACACTTCACCAACCCACACACACAATACTACTTCTCGTTTTGGAGACCCGTTGTTTTGCATGTTCGTACTTTTCTAACGGATTTACAAGATGTTTTTGGGGGTATAGATTTTCGTATTTGAGACTTCTCTTATTTGAAAGATTTCCTTCTCAAGATAAATTTAGTTGAAATTATTTTTCTTAAGATAATGTTAGCTGAATAGATTTTTTTCATAAAAAAGTAAGCTGAATATGCGTTTTCTTCATAAAAAGTTAGCTGAATTAAATTTTCCTAAGGAAACAATTAGCTGAATTGAATTTTACCTAGGAATTGTGTTTTTCATAAGAAAAAGTTAGCTTAGTTGAATTTTTCGTGACAAAAAGATAGCTGAATTGACATTTTCTTAAGAAAAAGTTAGCTGAATTGACTTTTTCATAAAAAAGGTAGCTGAATAGACTTATTTATCAGAAAAAGTTAGCTGAATTGACTTTTTCATTAGAAAAAGTTAGCTGAATTGACTTTTTCATAAAAAAAGTCAGTTGAATTGACCTTTCTTAAAGAAAAAATTAACTGAATTGGCTTTTTCATAAGAAAATATTTAGCTGAATTGACTTGCTCTAAGCTGTTGCAACATTTTCAACTTGACTGAATTTTCATACGAAAAATAGCTGAATTGTCTGTTTGATAAGAAAAAGTTAGCTCAATTGACTACTCCTAAAGAAAAACTTAGCTGAATTAGCTTTGTCATAAGATAACGTTGCATGAATTGACTTTTTCTAAAGAAAAACTTAACTGAATTGACATTTTCATAAGAAAAACTTAGCTGAATTGAGATTTTCTTAAGAAAAAGTTAGCTGAATTGACTTATTCATCAGAAAAAGTTAGCTGAATTGACTAATTCGTCAGAAAAAGTTAGGTGTATTGACTTTTTCATCAGAAAAAGTTAGTTTAATTGACTGTTTCATGAAAAGGTCAGCTTAATTGACTTTTCTTAAAGAAAAAGTGAACTGAATTGGCTTTTCATTTAGCTGAATTGACTTAATCTTAAAAAAAACTAAGCTGTTGTAACTTTTTCATAAGAAAAACTTGACTGAATTTTCATACGAAAAAAATAGCTGAATTGGCTGTTTCGTAAGAAAAAGTTAGCTGAATTGACTTCTTCTAAAGAAAAACTTAGCTGAATCAGCTTTTTCATAAGAAAACGTTAGCTGAATTGACTTTTTCTAAAGAAAATTTTAACTGAATTGGCTTTTTATAAGAACAACTTAGCTGAATTAAATTTTTAATAAGAAAAAGTAAGGTGAATTGACTTTTACCTAAGAAAAAGTCAGATGGATTGACTTTTTCATCAGAAAAAGTTAGGGGAATTGACTTTTTCATAAGAAAAACATAGCTGAATTGACATTTTCATATGAAAACGTTAGCTGAATTGACTTTTTCCATAGAAAAGGTATCTGAGATAGCTTTTTCCATAGAGAAAGTTAGCTGAATTGACATTTTCAATAGAAAAGGTTGTCTGAATTGACTTTTTCCATAAAATAGTTTAGCTGAGTTGACTTTTTTCATAGAAAGATTTAGCTGAATTGACTTTTTGCATAGAAAGGGCTAGCTGAATTGACTTTTTCTTAAGAAAAAGTTAGCTGAATTGGCTTTTTCTTTAAAGTTCACATAAAAAAGATAGCTTAATTGATATTTTCATAAGAAAAAATTAGTTGAATTGGCTTTTTCATAGGAAAAATTTAGCTAAATTGACTTTTCTAAAGAAAACCTTAACTGAATTGGCTTTTTCATAATAAAAACTTAGCTGAATTCAATTTTAATAAGAAAAAATTAGCTGAATTGACTTTTACCTAAGAAAAAGTCAGCTGAATTGACTTTTTCTTTAGAAAAAGTTAGGTGAATTGACTTCTTTTTAAGAAAAAGTTAGCTGAATTGACTTTTTCTTGAGAAAAAGTTAGCTGAATTGACTTTTCTTAAAAAAAGTTAGCTGAATTGGCTTTTGCATTTAAAAAAAGTTACCTGAATTGACTTTTCTAAAAGAAAACTTAGGTGAATTCACATTTTCATAAGAAAAAGTTAGCTTAATTGATTTTTTCCATAAGAAAAAAATTAGCTGAATTGGACTTTTCATAAGAAAAAGTTAGCTTAATTAACTTTTCTTAAGGAAAACTTAGCTGAATTGACTTTCCTTAAAGAAAACGTTAGCTGAATTGACTATTTCATAAGAAAAACTTAGTTGAATTAACTTTCCTAAAGAAAAATTTAGTTGAATTGATTTTGGAAAAGAAAAGGTTAGCTGAATTCACTTTTTCCTTAGAAATTGTTAACCAAATTGACTTTTCCTAAAGGAATTAACTGAACTGAATTGAAAAAATCAGCTGAATTGGCTTTTTCTTAAGAAAAAATTTGATGAAATCACTTATTCTTAAGAAAAAGTAAGCTGCAGTGAGTTTTATATAAGAAAGACCTAGCTGTATTGACTTTTCTTAAAATAATAGTTACCTGTTTTACCTTTCATAAGGAAAAGTTAGCTGAATAGAGTGAGTTTTTCGTAATAAAAAGTTGCCTGAATTGACTTTCCTAAAGGAAAAGTTAACTGAATTGGCTTTTTCATCAGAAAAAGTTAGCTGAATTGATTTTTTTAAAGAAAAAGTGAGCTGAATTGGTTTTTTCATAAGAAAAAGCTAGCTGAATTGCAGACTTGAATTTTTCTTAAGAAAAAAATAGCTGAATTTAATTTTCTAAAGGAAAACATAGCTGAATTGGCTTTTTTCATAAGAAAAAGTTAGCTGAGTTGAATTTTTCGTGACAAAAAGTTAGCTGAATTGACATGTTCTTAAGAAAAAGTTAGCTGAATTGATTTTTTCATCAGAAAAAGTTAGATGAATTGTCTTATTCATCAGAAAAAGTGACATGTTCTTAAGAAAAAGTTAGCTGAATTGATTTTTTCATCAGAAAAAGTTAGCTGACTTGTCTTATTCATCAGAAAAAGTTAGCTAAATTGACTTTTTCTTAAAAAATGTTAGCTGAATTGACTTTTCTTAAAGGAATTAACTGAACTGAATTGAAAAAATTAGCTGAATTGATGGAAATTTGATGAATTCACTTATTTTTAAGAAAAAGTAAGCTGTGGTGAGTTTTATATAAGAAAGAGTTAGCTGAATTGACCTTTTCTAAAAAAATACTTACGTTTTTTATCTTTCATAAAGAAAAGTTATCTTTCATAAAGTTTCTTAAGAAAAAGTTGGCTGAGTTGATTTTCCCAAAGGAAAAGTTAGCTGAATTGGCTTTTTCATCAAAAAAATAAGCTGAATTCATTTTTCTTAAAGAAAAAGTGAGCTGAATTGGTTTTTTCATAAGAAAAACTAGATAAATTGAATTTTTCTTAAGAAAAAATATTTGAATTTAATTTTCTAAAGGGAAACATAGCTGAATTGGCTTTTTCATAAGAAAACAGTTTGTTGAATTTACTTTTGTTATAGGAAAAAGTTAGATGAGTTGACTTTATCATAAGGAATAGTTAGCTGCATTGATTTTTCATAAGAAAAAGTTAGCTGAATTGATTTTTTCTAAAGAAAATCTTAGCTGAATTGGCTGAAAAAGGTAGCTGAATTGCTTTTTCTTAAGTAAAAGTTAGCTGACTTTTTCTGCAGAAAAAGTTAGCTGAATTGACTTTTTCTTCAGAAAATATTAGCTGAGTTGACTTTTACATAAGAAAATGATAGCTGAATTGAATTTTTCTTAAAAAAATTTAGCTGAATTGCCTTTTTCTTAAAAAAAAATTTAGCCGAATTGACTTTTTCATAAAAAAACGTAGATGAATTCACTTTTTCATAAGAAGGAGCTAGCTGAATTGAATTTTTTAAAAGAAAAACTTAGCTGAATTAGCTTATTCATGAGAAGAAGATAGCTGAATAGACTTATTCTTAAGAAAAATTTAGCTGAATTAATTTTATCCAAGGCAAAAGTAACTTAAAGTGAACTTTTTAAAGAAAAAGTTAGCTGCGTTTAGTTTTCAATAAAAAAGATAGCTTTATTGACTTTTTAAGAAAAAATTACATGAAATGACTTTTTTCATAAGAAAAAGTTTACTTAATTTGTTTTCCTGAAGAAAAGTTTGCTGAATTGACTTTTTCTTAGAAAAAGGTTTGCAGAATTGATTTTTTCTTTAAAAACTAACTGACTAAATTGACATTTTCTAAAGAAAATATTATCTGAATTGACTTCGAAATATGTCTAATTCAATTTTACTGTAGACTATGTTGGCTGAAAATACTTTTTTATAAACAAACATTACTGATACGGATTTTTATAGAAAAAATAATATTCTCCAATTTTTTACTATTCAAATTAAATCGAATTGTTTCTTTGAGTCACTGTAACACATTTCCCACTTGTGTAGTTTGTTTTTAGATACGTCGTCACCACCATATTCTGTTGTCTAATTTTTCCGCAAAAAAGGATGTGCCAGCCACAGCAATCAACCAGGTGGTAACGTTGTTAGTCTGTTCAACGAATTGAAAACTGTGTGTGTTGGCTACAATTACATCGTCACACATGCAAACCCCGAGACACACACACACTTGTACACTTGGATGCATTTAAAATAAACCCAATATGCAAACTGCTGCACCCCATGTACCTGGCAATGTTTTCCATATCTCTCCAAAACGAAACTTTAAACAATGGCAGCTGAAACGAGAATGAAAAACAAACCTCAAAACACGGTGATATGGTTTCATTCCTGCAGCTACAGCACACACCCGCACCCACTCTCTCCCCACACACACACTCATTCACACTTGAGATGACGACAACATCATTAAATGCTATATTTAGTTACGCTAACGGACAAAAAAGGATTGAGGGTAAAAAACGAAGCAATGAAGAGACACATAATTGCCGCCATGTGCAAAACAACGGCATGCCACGGCGTTGCTCAAAAGTAAACAAACTCTTAATTAGGGTCAAGTGCAGAAAGAGAAATTGGTGCGACTTTTTTTCAAGAATTTTCAATTTATCACTTATTAAGTGGATTTGTGTTAAGAGCGGTGACTCTCAATTGATATTCGTATCATAAAAAAAGAGTGCCAATCACAGTCATTTGTTGATGAGCAAGAAAGACAAAAATGTTTGTTTCTCTGATTAAGTGGGTCCTCATCAGGGATGGAAAATTGGAAATAACACAATTTTGTCTAGAGAGGAGGACATGAGGGCCTGTGAGCTATTGTGTGGGAAAATCGAGTAAAGTATATGCCACGCCACATTATTTATTATTTTGGTTCCAAAAATAGTTCCATTCAGCGAATTTTTTCTATAGAAATGTGAATTCAGGAAACTTTTATAAAGAAAGCCAATTCAATGGACTTATTCTATACAAAAGGCAAATCAGAATTTTTTTTTTCAGAGAAACAATCACTTCAGAAGCCTTTTCTTTAAAAAAGTCAATTCAGAGAAAATTCTATATAAAATGGAAATTCAGTGAACTTTTTGTATAGAAAGAATAAATTCAGCCAAGTTTTTCTTTATAAAATTTCAATTCAGCCAAGATTTTCTTAAAAAATTCAATCCAGCAATTTCTTGCTACAGGACAAATTAATTCATCGGATATTTTTTATTGAAAACCTCAATTCAGCGGACATTTTCTACAGAAAAAGTCAATTCAGCAAAGTTTTTCAAAAGAAATATACAATTCAGCTAAGTTTTTCTATCGAAAAAGTCAATTCAGCGAACACTTTCTGTCAATTAAGTTAATTTTTCTATGGAAAAAATCAATTCAGCTAACGTTATTTATGGAAAAAGTCAATTCAGGTAGTCCTCTCTATGAAAAAAGTCAATTCAGCAAAGTTTTTCTAAAGAAATATACAATTCAGCAAAGTTTTTCTATCGAAAATGTCAATTCAGCGAACACTTTCTGTCAATTAAGTTAATTTTTCTATGGAAAAAATCAATTCAGCTAACGTTATTTATGGAAAAAGTCAATTTAGGTAGTCCTCTCTATGAAAAAAGTCAATTCAGCTAACATTTTTTTATAGAAAAAGTCAATTCAGACAACTTTTTCTATAGATAATGTCAATTCACCTAATTTTCTCTATGGAAAATGCCAAATGATTTAATTTCATTTATTATTCATACATTACAATGCCAGTAAGTCAGCTGCCTTTTCTATGGAAAAAGTTAATTCATTTAAGTTTTTTATGGAAAATGTCAGTTTAGCTAACTTTCTCTATGGAAAAAGTCAATTCAACTAACCTTTTCTATGGAAAAAGTCAATTCATCTCTTTCTATGGAAAAAGTCAATTCAGGAAAGTTTTTCTATCGAAAAAGTCAATTCAGCAAAGTTTTTCTATCGAAAAAGTCAATTCAGCGAACATTTTCTGTCAATTAAGTTAATTTTTCTATGGAAAAAATCAATTCAGCTAACGTTATTTATGGAAAAAGTCAATTCAGCTAGTCCTCTCTATGAAAAAAGTCAATTCAGCTATCCTTTTTTTATAGAAAAAGTCAATTCAGACAACCTTTTCTATAGATAATGTCAATTCACCTAACTAACTCTATGGAAAATTCAATTCACTTCATTTCATCTATTATTCAAACATTACAATGCCAGTAAGTCAGCTGCATTTTCTATGGAAAAAGTCAATTCAGCTAACCTTTTCTATGGAAAATGTCAATTCAGCTAACTTTCTCTATGGAAAAAGTCAATTCAGCTAACCCTTTTTATGGAAAAATCCAATTCAGACAACCTTTTCTATGGAAAAAGTCAATTCAGCTAACTTTTTCTAAGAAAAAATCAATTCATTTCAACTTTTCTATGGAAAATGACAGTTTAGCTAACTTTCTCTATGAAAAAGCCAATTCAGCTATCTTTTTTATGGAAAAAGCCAATTCAGCTAACTTTTTCTAGGAAAAAGTCAATTCATTTAAACTTTTCTATGGAAAATGACAGTTTAGCTAACTTTCTCTATGGAAAAAGTCAATTCAGCTAAACTTTTCTAGGGAAAAAGTCAATTCAGCTAACTTTTTCTAGAGAAAAGTCTATTCATTTAATTTTTTTTTTATGGAAAATGTCAGTTTAGCTAACGTTCTCTATGGAAAAATTCACTTCAGCTAGCACCTTCTATTAGAAATGTCAATTCATACAACCTTTTCTATACAAAATGTTAATTCAGCTAACTTTCTCTATGAAAAAAGCCAATTCAGCTAACTTTTCTATGGAAAAAGTCAATTCAGCTACTTGTTCTATGGAAAAAGCACATTCAGCTACCTTTTCTACGGAAAAGTCAATTCAGCTAACTTTTTCTAGGGAAAAGTCAATTCATTTAATTTTTCCTATGGAAAAAGTCAATTCAGCTACCTTTTTTATGGAAAAAGTCAATTCAGCGAACTTTTTCTGTAGAAAAAAATCAATTCAGCGAAATTTTTCTGTCGAAAAAGTCAATTCAGCGAACTTTTTCTGTAGAAAAAAATCAATTCAGCGAACACTTTTTGAAAAAATCCAATTCAGCAAAGTTGTTCTTTATAAAATTTTAATTCAGCAAACTTTTTCTATGGAGAAAGTCAATTCAGCAAACTTTTTCTCTGGAAAAGTCAATTCAGCCAACTTTTCTATGAAAAAAGTCAATTTAGCTAAGCTTTTCTATACAAAAAGTCAATTCAGCTAATATTTTCTGTGGAAAAAGTCAATTCAGCTAAATTTTTTTATGGAAAAAGTCCACTCAGCTAGCCTTTTTTATGGAAAAAGTCAATTCAGACAATCTTTTCTATATAAAATGTCAATTCAGCTAACTTTCTCTATATAAAAAGCCAATTCAGGTACCTTTTCTATGGAAAAAGTCAATTCAGCTAACTTTCTCTATGAAAAAAGCCAATTCAGCTACCTTTTCTATGGAAAAAGTCAATTCAGCTACTTTCTCTATGAAAAAAGCCAATTCAGCTACTTTTTCTGTGGAAAAAGTCAATTCAGCTAAACTTTTCTATGGAAAAAGTCCATTAGCTAACATCTTTTATAGAAATGTTCAAGACAACCTTTTCAATCCAGCTAAACTTTTTTATGGAAAAAGTCAATTCAGACAACCTTTTCTATAGAAAATGTTAATTGCTAACATTCACTATGGAAAAAGCCAATTCAGCTACCTTTTCTAAGGAAAAATTCCATTCAGCTAACCTCTTTTATAGAAAAAGTCAATTCAGACAACCTTTTCAATTCAGCTAAATTCAGGTAACATTCACTATGGAGAAAAGCCAGTTCAGCTAACTTTCTCTACGGAAAAAGTCAATTTAGCTAAACTTTTCTATGGAAAAAGTCAATTCAGGAAACTTTTCCTATAGAAAAATCCAATTAAGCGAACTTTTTCAATAGAAAAAGTCAATTCAGCGATCTTTTTCTATAGGAAAATTTAATTCAACGAACTCTTTCTGTAAAAAATCCAATTCAGCAAAGTTGTTCTTTATGAAATTTCAATTCAGCAAACTTTTTCTATGTAGAAAGGCAATTCAGCAAACTTTTTCTGTGGAAAAAGTCAATTCAGCTAACCTTTTCTATACAAAAGTTCAATTCAGCTAACCTTTTCTATGGGAGAAAATCAATTCAGCTAACTTTTTCTATTGAAAAATCATTTCAGCAAACTTTTTCTATAGAAAAAGTCAATTCAGCTAACTTTTTCTATGGAAAAGTCAATTACCTAACTTTTTCTACAGAAAATGACAATTCAGCGAATTTTTTTTTCTATAACAAAAGTTCATTCAGCAACGTTTTTCTTTATAACATTTCAATTCAGCAAACTTTTTCTATGGAGAAAGTCAATTCAGCCAACTTTTCTATGAAAAAAGTCAATTCAGATAACCTTTTCTATACAAAAAGTATATTCAGCTAATATTTTCTGTGGAAAAAGTCAATTCAGCTTAATTTTTCTATAGAAAAGATGAATTCAGCTAACCTTTTCTATGGGAGAAAATCAATTCAGCTAACTTTTTCTAGGGAAAAAACAATTCATTTAATCTTTTTATGGAAAATGTCAGTTTTGCTAACTTTGTCAATGGAAAAAGTCAATTCAGCTAAACTTTTATATGTAAAAAGTCAATTCAGCTAACCTTGTCTATGGAAAAAGTCTATTAAGTTATTTTTTCTATGTCAATTCAGCTAACGTTATTTATGGAAGAAGTCAATTCAGCTAGCTTTTTCTATGGAGAAATCAATTCAGCTAGCCCTTTCTATGAAAAAAGTCGATTCAGCTAACATTTTCTAATGAAAAAGTCCATAAAAAAGGTTTTATGGAATAAGCCAATTCAGACAATTTTTTCTATAGAAAATTTCAATTCAGCTAACTTTCTTAATGGAAAAAGCCAATTCAGCTACCTTTTCTATGGAAAAAGTCAATTCAGCTAACTTTCTCTATGAAAAAGCCAATTCAGCTATATTTTCTATGGAAAAAGTCAATTCAGCTAAACTTTTCTATGGAAAATGTCAATTCAGCTGTCTTTCTCTACGGAAAAAGTCAATTCAGTTAGCCCTTTCTATGAAAAAACTAAATTCAGCTAAATCTTTCTATGAAAAAAGTACATTCAGCTAGCCTTTTTTATGGAAAAAGTCAATTCAGGAAAAATTTAATTAAGCGAACTTTTTCTATAGAAAAAGTCAATTCAGCGATCTTTTTCTATAGGAAAATTTAATTCAACGAACTCTTTCTGTAAAAAATCCAATTCAGCAAAGTTGTTCTTTATGAAATTTCAATTCAGCTAACTTTTTCTATGTAGAAAGTCAATTCAGAAAACTTTTTCTGTGGAAAAAGTCAATTCAGCCAACTTTTTCTACGAAAAAAGTCAATTCAGCTAACCTTTTCTATATAAAAAGGCAATTCAGCTAATATTTTCTGTGGAAAAATTCAATTCAGCTAACCTTTTCTATATAAAAAGGCAATTCAGCTAATATTTTCTGTGGAAAAAGTCAATTCAGCTAACTTTCTCTATGAAAAAAGCCAATTCAGCTACTTTTTCTGTGGAAAAAGTCAATTCAGCTAAACTTTTCTATGGAAAAAGTCCATTAGCTAACATCTTTTATAGAAATGTTCAAGACAACCTTTTCAATCCAGCTAAACTTTTTTATGGAAAAAGTCAATTCAGACAACCTTTTCTATAGAAAATGTTAATTGCTAACATTCACTATGGAAAAAGCCAATTCAGCTACCTTTTCTAAGGAAAAATTCCATTCAGCTAACCTCTTTTATAGAAAAAGTCAATTCAGACAACCTTTTCAATTCAGCTAAATTCAGGTAACATTCACTATGGAGAAAAGCCAGTTCAGCTAACTTTCTCTACGGCTAGCCTTTTTTATGGAAAAAGTCAATTCAGGAAAAATTTAATTAAGCGAACTTTTTCTATAGAAAAAGTCAATTCAGCGATCTTTTTCTATAGGAAAATTTAATTCAACGAACTCTTTCTGTAAAAAATCCAATTCAGCAAAGTTGTTCTTTATGAAATTTCAATTCAGCTAACTTTTTCTATGTAGAAAGTCAATTCAGAAAACTTTTTCTGTGGAAAAAGTCAATTCAGCCAACTTTTTCTACGAAAAAAGTCAATTCAGCTAACCTTTTCTATATAAAAAGGCAATTCAGCTAATATTTTCTGTGGAAAAATTCAATTCAGCTAACCTTTTCTATATAAAAAGGCAATTCAGCTAATATTTTCTGTGGAAAAAGTCAATTCAGCTAAATTTTTCTATGGAAGAGGTCAATTCAGCTAACCTTTTCTATGGGAGTAAATAAATTCAGCTAACTTTTTCTATGGAAAAATCATTTCAGCAAATTTTTTCTATGGAAAAAGAAAATTCAGCAAACTTTTTCTATTTAAAAAGTCAATTCAGCTAACTTTTTCTATAGAAAATGACAATTCAGCACACTTTTTCTATAGCAAAAGCCAATTTAGCAAAGTTTTTCTTTATAACATTTCAATTCAGCAAACTTTTGCTATGGAAAAATTCAATTCAGCGAACTTTTTCTGTAGAAAAAAGTCAATTCAGCCAACTTTTGCTATAGAAAAATTCAATTCAGAGAACCTTTTTCCATTTAACAACCTTTTTGTAAACTTTGTTGTTTGTAGAATACGTGGAGAGAGCCGTCTTATAGAACTTTTCCTCTAGAAAAAACCAATTCAGCAAATTTTCCCAACTCTGTTGACACCACGAGAAAATAATCTAAATTGTCATTTAATTTTTCGTTTGCGGTTGACAAAAATGTTTTTCTCATTTTCTCTTGAATCGTTCATCCCGTTAGGCAAGAAATTCGGATCAGTCAAATTTTAGAGGTCTTAACGTACAAATCGCCGAGAACCAAAAGCCATAACGCGATCGAACGAACAAAAAACACATTGACATTAAATAGAAGAAATATATATTTTTGTATGTATGTATGTAAAATATACATACTTATATATACGGAAAAATTGTTTAATAGCTTATTTTCCATAGAATAAAAAAAGGAAATTAAAAAACAAAATAAAAACAAAAGTCATAAATTGAGTGTCGTCCATTAAAAGAAAAAAAGTTGTTTTCAAATATCCGAAACTCATAACACGCGCTTTTTTCGCTTACGACAACAATCGCCCTCCAATCCGAAACGGTTACAAAACATATAAAACTACATGAATTACTACTACTCTGTATGTATGTATGAAACGTGAGGGGGCGTGGGAGGGGTGTGAAGTGAACCAAAAAAGAAAAAACGAATTGAATTCAAATGAATAACAGCTGTTCTAAACCGGTGAACTTGTGTTTTGTGTTTTTATTTTTTTTTTTTGCATACTCATACCCACACACATGCCATGGAATACAAACTTTCCAAAAGGAGGCACCTGAGGTTTCGTTGCTTTTATGTTGGTCATGGGGTTTGGGTTGTTTTTGTCCAACAAGGATCTGCATTAAAAAAGAAAACTTTAGAAGAAGAAAAAAATCAAACGCATCATCATCTGTTCAAATCTATTTTTAAACACTTTGTTTTTTTCTATACACGCACACATACACACATTCAAACAGGCACACATTGACACAACACCAACAACAAGATACACTTTCACGTTCACGAATAGCCACAGCCAAGCAGTGAGACACTTGGCTAGATGTCTAAAATTCTATGGTCCAAATGTTGTTGCACATCCAAGGTCAAGGGCTTTGTCGTCAGAATTGTCTAGGCAAAACAAATATAGCAACAACAACAACAACGACGACGACAGCAACTTGACAAAAAATGTAAAACAAAATAAACAACAACACACCCCACCAAAAAGAATGCAACAAACAAATTAAAAACAAAATAACAACAAATCTTAGCCATTCTTTCCTCATTAGAAAAAAAAACGAAAAACAAATCAAAATTTAATTCTCTTTTTTGTTGCTCTTTGTCGTTTCATCATCATTGTGAAAGTGTTGTTCGCACAACTCGTACCCAAACATTGCCGGTGCTCATTTACAGCTCTTTAGACAACAAAAGTTTCATCAACAACAATTGAACAACAACAACAAAAATATTCAGCAACTATTTTCCCACTACACTCACAGCAGCAGCACTGACCCAGACGCTCACACAAAACAATGACAAATGTTTACAATGAGTTGATGGTCGTCGATGGTAGTAGCATTGCAGATTGCAGCAGTCCAATAGAGCTATCGGCAATTTGAAGTAAGGAGCACAGTGGGGTGGTTTTTATGAACAGAAACAGAACACAAACTTTTCCCTAAAAAAATTGTCATTTTCTTTAGAAAAAGTCAATTCAGCAAACTTTTCTATGGAAAAAGTCCATCCAGCGAACATTTTCTATAGAAAAGGTCATGTCAGCAAACATTTTCGATGGGAAAAGGTCAATCCAGCAAACTTTTTCTATAGAAAATGTCAATTCAGAAAACTTTTTCTATAGAAAAGGTTATTTCGACAAACTTTTTTCTATGCAAGAAGTCAATTCAGCAAAATTTTTCTGTGGAAAAAGTCAATTCAGCTAACTTGTCTATGAAAAAAGTCAACTAAGTTAATTTATCTAAGGAAAGAGTCAATTCAGCTACCGTTATTTATGGAAAAAGTCAATTCAGCTAACTTTCTCTATGGAAAATGCCAATTCAGCTGCCTTTTCTATGGAAAAAGTCAATTCATTTAATATTTTTTTATGGAAAATGTCAGTTTAGCTAACTTTCTCTATGGAAAAAGTCAATTCAGTTAGCCCTTTCTGTAAAAAAGTCAATTCAGCTAAATCTTTCTATGAAAAAAGTCAATTCAGCTAAACTTTTTTTTATGGAAAAAGTCAATTCAGAGGACCTTTTCTATAGAAAATGTTAATTCAGCTACCTTTTCTATGGAAAAAGTCAATTCAGCTAACTTTTTCTAGGAAAAATTCAATTCATTTAATCTTTTCTATGGAAAATGTCAGTTTAGCTAATTTTCTCTGTGGAAAAAGTCAATTCAGCTAAACTTTTCTATGGAAAAAGTACATTCATCTACATTTTTCTATGGAAAAAGTCAATTCAGCTAGCCTTTTCTAAGGAAAAAGTCCATTCAGCTAACCTTTTTTATAGAAAAAGTCAATTCAGCTAAACTTTTTTATTCAGAAAATGGTGTCTGACCTTTCAGCAAACTATTCCTAAGGAAAAAGTCAATTCAGCTAACTTTTGCTATAGACAAAGTCAATTCAGCAATCATTTTCTATAGAAAAAATCAATTCAACAGACATTTTCTGTAGAAAAAGTCAATTTACCAATGTTTATGAAGAATTCAATTCAGCAAACTTTTTCTATAGGAAATGTCAATTCAGCAAACCTTTTTATGGAAAACTGAATTCAGAAAATTTTTTCTATACAAAAAGTTAAATCACTAACATTTTTTTCTATAGAAAAAGTCAACTGAATTGACTTTTTCGATTATCTGAATTCAGATTCCCTTAAGAAAATTTAAGCTGAATTTACTTTTTCTGTAAAAAACGTTTGCTGAATTGATTTTCGGTAGAAAAAGTTAACTGAAATACCTTATTCGATAGGTAGAGTTAGCTGAATAGACTTTTGAGAAGAGAAAAGTAAGCTGAATTGATCTTTCTTTAGAAAAAATTAGCTGAATAGACTATTTCTGTAGAAAAAGTTAGCTGAATTGACTTTTTCTTTAGAAAAAGTTAGCTGAATTGACTTCATCGATAGAAAAATTTAGCTGAATTGCCTTATTCGATAGGAAGAGTTAGTTGAATGGGCTTTTAGAAGGGAAAAGTAAGCTGAATTGACTTTTTCTTTAGAAAAAGATAGCTGAATTGACTTTATCGATAGAAAAATTTAGCTGAATTGCCTTATTCGATAGGAAGACTTTTTCTTTAGAAAAAGTTAGCTGAATTGCATTATTTGATAGGAAGAGTTAGCTAAATTGACATTTCTAGAGAAAAGTTTGCTGAATTGACTTTTTTTGTTAGAAAAATTTCGCTGAATTGACTTTTTCGATAGAAAAATTTGGCTGAATTGACATTTTCGATAGGAAAACTTAGCTGAAGTGACTTGTTCCAAAAGAAAATGTTCGCTGAATAGACTTTTTCTATAGAAAAAGTTCGCTAAATTGACTTTCCTATAGAAAAAAGTTTGCTGAATTGGATTTTCCTATAAAAGAAGTTTACTGAAGTGACTTTTTCTATAGAGAAATTTAGATGAATTTTCTTTTTCAATAAAAAAGCTTGCTGAATTGACTTATTCTATATAAAAAGTTTGCTGAATTGATTTTTCCAATAAAACAACAAAGAAGAAGTTTGCTGAATTGACTTATTCTTAAGAAAAAATTAGCTGAATTAACTTTTCATTAAGAAAAACTTAGAAAAATCTAATTTTCCTTAGGAAAAAGTTAACTGAAACTGAAATTCAGCTGAATTGACTTTTTTGATAGGAAAAGTTAGCCGAATCGGCTTTTTCAAAGGAAAAGTTAGCTGAATTTACTATTTCTATAGGAGAGGTTAGCTGAATTGACTTTTTCGAGTGGAAAAGTTAGCTGAATTTACTTTTCCTGAAGAAAAATTAGCTGAATTGACCCTTTCGATAGAAAAAGTTTGTTGAATTGACATTTTCCATAAGAAGAGTTTGCTGAATTGACATTTCTATAGAAAAGTTTGCTGAATTGACTTTTTCGTTAGAAAAATTTCGCTGAATTGACTTTTTCGATAGAAAAATTTGGCTGAATTGACATTTTCGATAGGAAAACTTAGCTGAAGTGACTTGTTCCAAAAGAAAATGTTCGCTGAATAGACTTTTTCTATACAAAAAGTTCGCTAAATTGACTTTCCTACAGAAAAAAGTTTGCTGAATTGGATTTTCCTATAAAAGAAGTTTACTGAAGTGACTTTTTCTATAGAGAAATTTAGATGAATTTTCTTTTTCAATAAAAAAGCTTGCTGAATTGACTTATTCTATATAAAAAGTTTGCTGAATTCCAATAAAACAACAAAGAAGAAGTTTTCTGAATTGACTTATTCTTAAGAAAAAATTAGCTGAATTAACTTTTCATTAAGAAAAACTTAGAAAAATCTAATTTTCCTTAGGAAAAAGTTAACTGAAACTGAAATTCAGCTGAATTGACTTTTTTGATAGGAAAAGTTAGCCGAATCGGCTTTTTCAAAGGAAAAGTTAGCTGAATTTACTATTTCTATAGGAGAGGTTAGCTGAATTGACTTTTTCGAGTGGAAAAGTTAGCTGAATTTACTTTTCCTGAAGAAAAATTAGACGAATTGACCCTTTCGATAGGAAAAGTTTGTTGAATTGACATTTTCGATAAGAAAAGTTTGTGAATTGACTCTTTGGATAAGAAAAGTTAGCTGAATAGACTTTTTCTATAGAAAATTTAGCTGAATTGACTTTTTCTATAGAAAAAGTTACCTGAATTGACTTTTTGTATAGAAAAAGTTTGCTGAATTGACTATTTCAATAAAAAAGTAGAAAAGTTTATCTAAACAGACATTTCCTTTAGAAAATTTGATGAATTGACATTTCCTTAAAACTTTGCTGAATCGAAACTTCTTCTACAGGAAATGTCAAGTCAGCAAACCTTTTCTATAGAAAAAGTCACTTCAGCAAACTTTTTCTATGGAAAAAGACAATTCACCGAACATTTTCTATAGAAAAATAAATTCAGCAAACATCTACAGAAAAAGTAAAATCAGCAAACCTTTTTTATAGAAAATGTCAATTCAGCAAAATTTTTAAAGAAAAAGTCAATTCAACTAATTTTTTCAGCAGAAAAGTGAATTCAACTAACTTTTTCTATAGGTAAAGTCAGTTCAGCAAACATTTTCCTCAGCTAACTTTTTCTTTTGAAAAAATTAATTCTGCAAACTTTTTTGTAGAAAAAATTAATTCAGCAAACTTCTTCTACAGAAAAATTCAATTCAATAAACTTTTTCTATAGAAAAAATTAATTCAGCAAACTTTGAAACAGTCAATTCAGCAAACTTTTTCTACAGAAAAAGTCAATTCAGCAAACTCTTTTATAGAAAAAGTCAATTCACGAACTTTTTCTATAGAAAAAGTCAATTCAGTAAACTTTTCTATAGAAAAAGTAAATTCAGCGAACTTCTTCTATAGAAAAAGTCAATTCAGCGAACTTTTTCTATAGAAAAAGTCAATTCAGCGAACTTTTTCTATTGAAAAAATTACTTCAGAAAACTTTTTCTACAGTAAAAGTCAATTCAGCTAACTTTTTTCTACAGGAAAAGTCAATTCAGTAAACTTTTCTATAGAAAAAGTAAATTCAGCGAACTTCTTCTATAGAAAAAGTCAATTCAGCGAAATTACTTCAGAAAACTTTTTCTACAGTAAAAGTCAATTCAGCTAACTTTTTTCTACAGAAAAAGTCAATTCAGCAAACTTTTTCTACAGGAAAAGTCAATTCAGCAAACTTTTTTATAGAAAAAGGCAATTCAGCTAACTGTTTTGATATTACAAGTTAGCTGAATTGACTTTTTCGATTAGAAAAGTTAGCTGAATTGACTTTTTCTGAAGAAAAAGTTTGCTGAATTGGCTTTTTCTATAGAAAAAGTTATCTGAATTGTCTTTTTTCGAAAGGAATATTAGTTAAATTGATTGTTTCGCCAGGAAAAGTTAGCTGAATTGTCTTTTTCGATAGGAAAAGTTTGCTGAATTGACTTTTTCTATAGAAAAAGTTATCTGAATTGTCTTTTTCGAAAAGAAAATTAGTTGAATTGATAGTTTCGCTAGGAAAAGTAAGCTGAATTGTCTTTTTCGATAGGAAAAGTTAGCTGAATTGAACTTTTTCGATAGGAAAAGTTAGCAGAATTGATTTTTTCAATAGAAAAAGTTAGTTTGCCTAATTGACTCTTTCGATAGGAATAATGGACGTTTTCGATGGGAAAAGTTAGCTTAATTGACTTTTTCCATAGCAAAATTCGCGGAGTTGACTTTTTCGATAGTAACATTCAACTGAATTGACTTTTTCGATATGAAAATTTCTCTGAAAGTCAATTTCAATAGAAAACGTTCGCTGAATAGACTTTTTCTATAGAAGAGGTTTTGACTTTTTCTATAGAAAAGATTTCTGAAATGACTTTTCCTACAGAAAAATCTTCTTAAATGACTTTTTCTATATTAAAAGTTTGCTGAATTGACTTTTGCTAAAGAAAAGGTTTGCTGAATTTACATTTCTTAAAGAAAAAGATAGCTAAATTTAATTATCATTAAAAAAAACCTAGCTGAATTGACTTTTCCATAAGAAAAACCAAACTGAATTTGCATTTTCTATAGAAAAAGTTGGCGGTATTGATTTTTCTATAAGAAGCTAGCTGAATTGGCTATTTCTACAGAAATAAATAAATTTACTATTTCTGTAGAAAAAGTCAAAAAAGTTATAATTTGTTGTTTCTATAGAAAAAGTTCGCTGACTTTTTCTATATTTGGTTATTTGCCTATTTTTGTAGAAACGTTCGTTGAATTGAAAATTTCTATTGGAATTTTTTTTAATTTTTTAATCGAGCTTTATGATCTATAATGCAAGTGAAAAAGAAAAGCCGACGAATCGAACCCACACACCCACCACTATGTGACATGCATGTTTCGCCTTCGGTAAAGGCTCTTCAGACATATCGGATGTTTTGTTTTTTACAACAATAATGAGGATTTTCCCATTTAGTTGTGCTTTCATGACAAACGCTTAGCGCTGCCTTTGAAAGTTATGAGTTTGGCTCTGAACGCTAACACGCCGTGACAACACTTTTTTCCTGTGTTTTTCAAGGACGTGGGTTCAAGCCCAGCCTGGCTCAGCTGATTTTATTTATTTGAAAATTTTGCCTTTTTAGGCGAAGATAATTTTTTTAGTATTAATTTTTTAATTTTTTAGTCGAGCTTTATCATCTATAATGCAAGTGAAAAAGGAAAGCCGACGATTCGAACCCACACACGCACCACTATGTGACATGCATGTTTCGCCTTGGAAAAGTATACTAGATTGACTTTTCTTCTAAAACAAATTGCTGAAAATATCTTTGTCCTTTTTATATACCAAATTCAACCCATTGTGCAATTTCACTACAAATTCATCAAAGTAAAAATAAATAACAATTAAAAAAATATCTATTTGAATACGTTCTAATTGCTGTTGTGCTATTTTACATTGTCAGTTGGTATGTGACATTAGGTCTAATGAATTCAACTAGACCATAAATCAATGCCATAATTCTTATAGCCAACGCTTTAACGGTCTTACTGTGAATATTTTGTATGCCAAATATCCATACAAATTGCCAATTAAAAAAAAAAAAACAGCAACAACAACAATAAACAACACCTTCAAATGTTTGGCTAGCAACGTGTTTACACATCGTAATTTAGATGACAACAAACAAAATAAACTAGCCAATCAAGCGCCAAGAAGAAGACGAAAAGGAAAAAAAAACTACGACCAGCAGCAGACACTAAGAAATAGAGCAAGAACTTGTTGATTCCACTCGTTGCCTCTTTTCCCTCAATCAGCCGCACAAAAATGACATCGCAAATATTTTTTGAGATAATTATTTTTATAAGAGAGAGATTGGGTTTTTATCAATTAATCAAAAGATGAATGGATGAGATTTGTGTTGTGACTAATTTACATACATGACTGTCTTTGTTTATAGGTTGAGGTGGGTCGAAAAAAATATGATATTTGCATAATTTGCATTTGTCATCGTATAAATTGATATGTCTCTATTTAAAAGTTAAACTTTTGGGCGTAGATGGTTTGATATTTTCGTCGCTTACTTAAAATTTATTTTGAGTGTTTTTTTTCGAGTTATCTATCCAGTTGACACCATGAGGACATAAGTTTCCACGTGAAACTATAGAGAAATGAAGATATACCCAGTTATGACCATTCATTGGTAACTATCTTCCATTTTCCCTATATATACTTAATGGCTCTATGAGTCCTTTTAAAATTATTATTTCCAAATTTTTCCTTTTATTTTTAATTTCTTTTTTTTTTTAAATTACTTACTTACTTAGCTGGCCAATTACAGAACATTTGTTCCATAGGCCGAACTAAGAAAAGATCTCCAATTATCTCTGTTTCGTGCTTCGCTTTTTGGAATACCGCGCCATGTCATCTCTTCATCCACTTGTTGGCGCCATCTATTCCTTGGCCTGCCAATTCTGCGTGCAGCGCCAAGCGGTCCGTATTTATACGCCTTTTTAGCGGGTTCATCTTCGCCCATTCTTATGATATGGCCTAGCCAACGCAATCACTGCATCTCGATACGTATAACAATATTGATGTCTTCGTATAGCAGATACAGCTCGTGGTAAATGCGACGTCGATATTCACCGTCAACGCAGATTGGTCCGCACAGAAAAATTTTTTAGCAATTTGATAAAAAAAATTCAAAGATTCAATCAAAAATTTATCGATTTTCCGGCGATAAAAAAATTGTCATATTGACAAAATTCGATAAAATTATTTGATCACAAAGTAAAAATACAACTGATAAAATATTTCACATATTGACAAAAATATTTATCAAAATAGTCCACATATTCCATTTTATAAGTTCAATATAAAAAAATCGATAAATATTTTTATCAATATGTGAAATATTTTATCAGTTGTATTTTTACTTTGTGATCAAATAATTTTATCGAATTTTGTACCCAGGCTTCGGAGCCATACATCAGCTCGGGTAGTATCAGTGTTTTGTAAAGCGTTATTTTTGTTTGACGAGATGTGGCTTTTTTTTAAACTGCTTACATAAACCAAAGTAGCATCTGTTGGCCAATATTTATTTCACAACTGATGTCGTTTGTTGTGTTTACGGAGGTGCCGAGGTATAGGAAGTCTTTTACTATCTCAAAGTTATAGGAACCAACTTCAACAGTTGGCCCGATCTCAATGGACGCATTGCGCAACGACACCATCATCTTGGTCATCTCACCGTTTACTGCCAGACCCACTTTAGCAGAGTCCCCTTCGACCTTCATAAAGGTATCGTTTACTTCTTTACTGATCGTCCCATCATGTCTATATCATCAGCATAAGCAACATGTGGCTATTGGTGTAGATTGTGCCAATTCTTTTGACGTTTTCCTCTCATATAAGCTTTTCTAGCAGGATATTGAAAAGATCACACGAAAGGCTGGCTCTTTGCCTAAAACCTCTTTTGGTACAAAACTCTTCGGAGAGGTTGTTTCCTATTTTAACTGAAGATCTTGTCAGTTAGAGTCATTTTACAAAGCCGGATGAGTTTTGCGGGTATACCAAATTCAGACATTGCTTGGAATACCTTTGAACGTAGCGGGCTGTCGAAGGCTGCTTTAAAATCGACAAAAAGTTGGTAGGTGCCGATCTGCATTTCTTGGGTCTTCTCCAGGATTTGCCGCAGCGTAAATATCTGGTCAATGGTGGACTTGCCAGGTCTAAAGCCGCATTGGTATGGTCCAATTATCTCGTTGACCATTGGCTTTAGTCGTTTGCACAATATCTCTGACACTATCGTGTAGACAATAGGGAGTAGACTTATGCCCCTATGGTTAGAGCATACGGTCTTATCTCCTTTCTTGTGGACGGGGCACAGGATACTCAGGTTCCAATCGTCGGGTACTCGTTCTTCCTGCCAGATGATGCTAACTAGGTGATGAATACACCTTATCAGCGTGTTGCCTTCGGTTTTGAACATTTCGGCTGGTAAGCCGAGTAACTACTTATTTCGAGCGACATGCCCTTGTTAAAATAATGCATTACTATGGGTTTTTATAATGAGTATTTTTGCTGCGAAACTTTTCGGGGAGGTTCTTTCGTATTTTAACTGAGGACCGGGTATCTGTTAAATTGGAACGCTGTTTGATAATCGACAAAAGCGTGGTAGGTGTCGATCTGCATCTCTTGGGTTTTCTCCAGGATTTGCCGCAAGGAAAACGTCTGGTCAATGGTGGACTTGCCAGGTCTAAAGCCGTATTGGCTTGGCCCAAATCCCCTATGGGCTTTAGTCGTTCGCACAATATCCCTGATATTATCTCGAAGGCAATAGGGAGAAGACTTATGCAACTGTAGTTGAAGCATTATCTCCTTTCTTGTGGACGGGGCAGAGGACGCTCAGGTTCCAATCGTCGGGTACTCGTTCTTCCTGCCAGATGGTGCTAACTAGCTGATGAATACACCTTATCAGCGTGTCGCCTCCGGTTTTGAACAGCTCGGCTGGTAAGGCATTGGCTCCTGCTACCTTATTATTCTTCAGCCGATTTATTGCTGTCTTTACCTCATCTTGGCTGAGCGGTATACATTTAATACCATCCTCTGGGATTGAGTCTGTGGTATGTTCGTCGACTTCGCTACTATTGGATACCAACAGTTTGGACAAATGTTCTTTCCATATCCTGAGCACACTATCTGTATCGGTTACCAGATAACCTTGCTGGTCTCTACAGGAGGATGTGCCTGTACCAAAGCCATCAGTTTGATGCTTGACTCTTTGGCAGAATTTTCGAACTTCATTCTGTCTCCTGTACATATCGATTTTTTCACACTCCCGCTTTTCCATCTCCCTCTTTTTTGTTGCAGAAAAGACATTGACTTTAGCCGTTCGCACAATATCCCAGACACGATCTTGTAGGCAATAGGGACTTATGCCCCTATAGTTAGAGCATAAAGTCTTATCTCCTTTCTTGTGGACGGGGCACAGGATACTCAGGTTCCAATCGTCGGGAACTCGTTCTTCCTGGCAGATGGTGCTAACCAGCTGATGAATACACCTTATCAGCGTGTCGCCTCCGGTTTTGAACAGCTCGGCTGGTAAGCCATCGGCTCCTGTTGCCTTATTATTCTTCAGCCGATTTATTGCTGTCGGGATTGGGTCTGTGGTATCTTCGTCGTCTTCACTGCTATTGGATACCAACAGTTTTGAAAAATGTTCTTTCCATATAAGACCTTCCAAGGTCTGGTCGATGCTAGAAATTCTTCCACAACAACAAAACGGAGAAAGGTCTTCTCCCGATATATGTACATGGGGCCAGTAACCTGACAACGAAAGTCTGCAAACACAATAAACAGCAATAAGAAAGTCCGTAGAAATTTCCCACCGGATTTAAATATTTAGACATTTATCTGTCCGGTGGTCACTAATCTATGCTTCAACATTAAAAAGTTATGGTGCGTATAAGTGTTGACAATGCTTATACGCAATATGTGATATCAGTAGCCTTAGAATGGTAGAAGGAGGTCAACAAATCTCTACCGCCCATCTATACCAAAGTATTTCAATTAGAAGACCAGAAATTCTCATTCATGGAGGAGCAAAAAGCCTTTTCAGAAGTCTTGAGCACACTATCTGTATCAGTTACCAAATTACCTTGAGGATGTGCCTGTACCAAAGCCATTAGTTTGATGCTTGACTCTTTGGTAGAATTTTCGGACTTCATTCTGGTTCCTGTACATCTCGATTTTTTCACACTCCCGCTTTTCCATCTCTCTCTTTTTCCTGCGGAAAAGACGTTTCTCCTCTCTCCTTTCCTCCCGATATCTCTCTCGTGCGCTACGCCTTAGTCCTATATGCTGCATTTTTCTCTTCGGTAGCAGAACGACACTCCTGATCATACAATGGATTCCTTGGTGGAGGTCTCTGGCATCCAAGTATGGATTTTGCGGCTGTTTGCATGGAGTGGGTAATGCTTTGCTATTGAGCTGATATGTTTTCGGGATGAGGAGTGCTTTGATTAAGCAATTGGGCTAGTTGAGTGGAATATGCTGTGGCTATCTGTTGTGATTGCAGTTTACCGATGTCTAACTTTCGTGTTGTATCTCTTCGTGCTTTATTTTGCACCTCGGAACGAACGCACATACAACACGCTCGATGAATGTCTTCCATCTATCACAACGTGATCAATTTGATTTATTGTTTTCTGATCTGGAGACAGCCAGGTGCCATTACGGATGTCGAGATGTTGAAATCTGGTGCCGCTAACTACCATGTTTTTTGCCGCTGCGAAGTCTATCAGCCTCATTCCATTATCAGATGTTTTACTGTGGAGACTGAATTTTTCAACTGTTGGGCCTTTCCCTTTCCAATTTTGGCATTAAAATCGCCTAGAATAATTTTAATGTCATGGGCAGGACAACGGTCATACGTTTCTTCTAAGCGCTCATAAAATATATCTTTGGTCAGTTCGTCCTTGTCTGATGTTGAAGAATTTTGCTTTTATTCGAATTGCAGCAAGTCTTTCATTCACTGGTGTGAAGCTGGAGACCAGAGGCTGGATTCTTGTTCTATGAAAATTTGAAATGATAAATATTTTCTTTATAATTTTTTTTCATTTGACATTTATTTCCTTTATAAAATTTTTCATTTCACATTTTCATAGAAACAGAATTGAGCCCCAGGTGTTTTAACCTCCGACCAACTACAAATCCGCAACCAAACTCATGCTTTATGTCATGGCAGCTATAATACAGTGCGTCACCTTTAGATGTTGTTGTAACGCCTTTCCCATTCCATCGTATTTCCTGTATGGCAGTAATGTCGGCCTTGTACTTTTCCAGTACATCTGCCAATGCGTAAACTGCAGCTTCTCTATAAAGAGTGCGAACATTCCAGGTGCAGATACGCAGATCATGGTCCTTAAAACGTTTGCGGGGATCGTCAACTTTTGAGGGATTTGTTTTTCTTTTCTTTTGTTTTGTCGTAGTAGGCTGCTTTTTCTAGGGGAGGGTTACTAAACCTGCGCCCAAACCCAAGCTTTTTAAAATTATTCTATCAAAATGTTTCCTTTTATTTTTAAATCTTTTAGGGCACATCAAAACCTACTCACCAAGACTTACGTCGCCTAAACTTATCCCCTCATTACAAATTCATTATTGTTTCGCTAATAAAATTTGTCATTTTCAATTCATGCAAAACAAATTGTTTTCTGATTGAAAATATAATCAAAGCATTGCCAAGCTTTCGAGTCGAGTTTCTGCTTCCAACAACCATCATAGGGCATTAGGCTTATTTTTCTACTTTGCCTCCTCGCCGCCTCCTTGCCTGTGCCGCAAATTCCGTTCCAAGGATAAACACAATTCAATTTGGATAGAAGCCAATTTGAATTGGTCTTGAATTAATGTTGTGTTAAAATATTTATATAAGTGTGTTTAATGATTATTCAATGTCTCCATTGCCGCACCTCTCTCTCTTTCTTCATCTCTCCCTTGTCTATCGTACATTCCATTTTATGGCAATTTCTAACAAAACTAGGCACACAAAACCAATTATCCTTTAAGAGGTATGAGAAGCTGGGCTTGTACCAAGGATCGCAATGAAAAGGATTTTGGATTTGGGAGGTTTGCTAATACGATGTGCGTGTCACCATGACATTCAAAACAGAAACAAAAGCCGTTTCCCCCATAAATGTCGATGACTTTGTTGTCGAAATGTTAGTAGCTCCGCACTGTTTCTACGACACTCTTTCCCTCTGAAGTTTCTAATTTATGGTAATACAATTAAATGCCATGTAGTATTATTGTTATTGTTAGATGAATAACAGCAACAACAACAACTACTACTACAAATATGTTTATGGTTATTATAAGGCCATTAAAGTAAATAACCGGAACAATTTTCTTGTTATTATTTGTTCTATAAAATAAAACAAATTCTCACATTTACCTTCCTTTCCTGTTGCCATTTCTTGGTTGTTTGTCTTTTGTTTCGATGTCATAAAAACCAAAGTTCTTTTGTTTTTATGTGTGTTTGCATATGTGTGTGTATGTTTAGCTATTTGTACAAGTACCCAAATTCCGTAAGCAATTTCCATAAACTATTTCTGTATTTGGAAGATTAACCTTTTGAGATTTCAACTTAAGTTTGTTTCATAAGAAAGTGAGGTGGTCAGTGGAGACCATTTTAGTAATCAAAGATATGGATTAAATCGGATCTGGCCTAATGGTTTTAACCAAATCATTTTAGAAACCAAAATGTCCACCCTGTTGTGGCAGCTGGAACAGATTTTACTTCGATGGATACCGAGGGCATAAAGCGATTCGAATCACTAAATTGTTGAAGCATAGTTTCACATCCGGTTTTGATGAAGTGCGAACTGACTCACAACGCTAGCTAGGAATCGAAGCGACAATAAGAGACAACTAATACATAGCCAGTTAGAAATTGACCACTGATTCTGCCTGTGCTTTGGTAAATAATCTACGCATTAGCACCCAAAACATGAATTTCTATAAAAATATGGGGGAAACTGTGGAGCGTATACGTGTTGACAAAACTCATACGTCATGTGTTATGTTATTAATCTTTTAAAGGTGAAAAATGTTCTTATATATACAGACAAAAATTTATCTAGTGGACTTTTGGGACAAGTAATTATTGGTCTTGCGTACAAGGAGTGCAATGGGTACCAATAACAAGACTTAAATAGAAGAGCCAGAAGGTATTTCCAGGATTTATCTTGGTCTAAAGTTGACGACCCCCGCAAACGTTTTAAGGACCACGATCTGCGAATCTGCACCTGGAATGTTCGCACTCTTTATAGAGAAGGTGCAGTTTACGCATTAGCAGACGTAATTGAAAAGTACAAGGCCGACATTACTGCCATACAGTAAATACGATGGAATGGGAAAGGCGTCACAACAACACCTAAAGGTGACGCACTGTATTATAGCTGCCCTGACACAAAACATGAGTTTGGTTGCGGATTTGTAGTTGTCTGGGCGATTTTAATGCCAAAATTGGAAAGGAGAAAATCTTTGGCCCAACAGTCGGGAAATTCAGTCTCCACAGTGAAACATCTGACAATGGTATGAGGCTGATAGACTTTGCAGCTGCAAAAAACATTGTAGTTAGCGGCACCCGATTTCAACATCTCGACATCTCGACCTGGCTGTCTCCAGATCAGAAGACATGAAATCAAATTGATCACGTTGTGATAGATGGAATACATTCATCGAGCGTGCTGAATGTGCGTTCGTTCCGAGGCGCATACATTGATTCGGACCACTAGCTTGTTTCAGCAAAGGTACGCACCCGCATAAACGTAGCAAACAAAGTACGAACAGACACAACACGAAAGTAAGACATCGGTAAGCTACAATCACAACAGATAGCCACAGCATATTCCACTCAACTAGCCCAATTGCTTAATCAAAGCACTTCTCATCCCGATAACATATCAGCGCAATGGCAAAGCATTGCCCACTCCATGCAAACAGCCGCAAAATCCATACTTGGATACCAGAGACCTCCACCAAGGAATCCATGGTATGATCAGGAGTGTTGTGCTGCCACCCAAGAGAAAAATGCGGCATATAGGGCTACTTTACAATCCGTAGCAACGCGTAGCGCACGAGAGAGATATAGGGAAAAAAGGAGAGAGGAGAAACGTCTTTTCCGCAGGAAAAAGAGAGAGATGGAAAAGCGGGAGTGTGAAAAATCGAGATGTACAGGAGCCAGAATGAAGTCCGAAAATTCTACCAAAGAGTCAAGCATCAAACTGATGGCTTTGGTACAGGCACATCCTCCTGTAGAGACCAGCAAGGTAACTTTTGGTAACTGATACAGATAGTGTGCTCAGGACTTCTGAAAAGGCTTTTTGCTCCTCCATGAATGAGAATTTCTGGTCTTCTAATTGAAATACTTTGGTATGGATGGGCGGTAGAGATTTGTTGACCTCCTTCTACCATTCTAAGGCTACTGATATCACATATTGCGTATAAGCATTGTCAACACTTATACGCACCATAACTTTTTAATGTTGAAGCATAGATTAGTGACCACCGGACAGATAAATGTCTAAATATTTAAATCCGGTTGTTTATTGTGTTTGCAGACTTTCGTTGTCAGGTTACTGGTCCCATGTACATATATCGGGAGAAGACCTTTCTCCGTTTTGTTATTGTGGAATTTCTAGTATTATCATCGACCAGACCTTGGAAGGCCTTATATGGAAAGAACATTGTTCAAAACTGTTAGTATCCAATAGCAGGGAAGACGACGAAGATGCCACAGTCCCAATCCCAGAAGATGGTATTGAATGTATACCGCCCAGCCAAGATGAGGTAAATACAGCAATAAATCGACTATAGAATAATAAGGCAGCAGGAGCCGATGGCTTGCCAGCCGAGCTGTTCAAAACCGGAGGCGACATGCTGATAAGGTGTATTCATCAGCTAGTTAGCACCATCTGGCAGGAAGAACGAGTTAACAAGAAGGGAGATAAGACTGTATGCTCTAACTATAGGGGCATAAGTCTACTCCCTATTGCCTACAAGATCGTGTCAGGGATATTGTGCGAACGACTAAAGCCAATAGTCAACGAGATAATTGGACCATACCAATGCGGCTTTAGACCTGGCAAGTCCACCATTGACCAGATATTTACCCTGCGGCAAATCCTGGAGGAGAAGAGAAGAGTTTTCAGACAAGGAGACATCCTTTCGCGTGATCTCTTCAACATCCTGCTGGAAAAGGTTATACGAGAGGCAAACGTCAAAAGAAGTGGCACAATCTACACCAATAGTCACATGTTACTTGCTTATGCTGATGATATAGACATCATGGGACGATCAGTAAAAGAAGTAACTGATACCTTTATGAAGGTCGAAGTTGATGGTGTCGACGCGCAAAGCGTCCATAGAGCTCGGACCAACTGTGGAAATTGGTACCTATAATTTTGAGGTAGTTAAAGACTTCGTCTACCTCGGCACTGCCATAAACACAACAAACAACATCAGTTGTGAAATAAGAAGAAGAATTTTATTGGCCAACAGATGCTACTTTGGTTTAAGTAAGCAATTTAAAAACAAAGCCACATCTCGTCAAACAAAAATAACACTATACAAAACGCTGATACTACCCGTGCTAATGTATAGCTCCGAAGCATGGGTACTTGCGCAAGCAGATAAGGCAGTGCTTAGTGTGTTTGAGAGGAAAATTCTTCGAAAGATCTACGGGCCGATTTGCGTTGACGGTGAATATCGACGTCGTATGAACCACGAGCTCTATCAGCTATACAAAGACATGAATATAGTTAAACGTATCGAGATGCAACGATTGCGTTGGCTAGGCCATATCAAAAGAATGAGCGATGATGAGCCCGCTAAAAAGGCGTATGAATACATGCCACATGGCGGTGCACGCAGAATCGGCAGGGTCAAGCTTCGATGGAGCATACAAATGGATGAAGAAATGAAAAGGCGCGGTATTCCAAAAAGCGAAGCGAAAAACAGAGAGGAATGGGGATATTTTCTTAGTTCGCTTTATGGAACAAATGTTCTGTAATGGGCCAGCTAAGTAAGTAAGTAAATTCAAACTCACAATTCTAAATGGAAAGTAATAATAAAAGTTGATAAAAATGCGACAACCTTATTTTGGATACTTACTTGCCGATAAATTTCGTTAATTGCATAAAATAAGTCCATATTTATATTAGGCAATTTTCCTTGCGGCCAATAATATAACAAAAACAAAAACGCTACTCATAAATGTTCTGCATAAGGAATTTATGAACTTTTATAAAGAGAATATTTCGCCATTTTATGGGAAAATACGGAGATTAGAAAGGCCTCCGCAAATATATTTTCTATCAGAAGGTAAGAAAGACCTTATTATGACGAACATAACGATTTCCTCACGTAGCGTTAGAAGCATTATATTGGACTTTTTCTGTATTCCAAAATCCGAAATGAAATTCAACAGTACAACAAATCGTATACTTACTGACGGTGCTCATACCACAGGTTGGATATTATTTTAATTCGCCTTTGTTATTGTGGATGTAGCACATATAAAACCGAATAATTTTGGAAGGGAGACGTTCCTCATAAAAGGTATCCTCAATGATGTGCAGAAGGAAGCTTATTATAGATGCGCCGAAAGAATGTATGACGTTCTTTCTTGTTAGGAAGACTACCTTGGGATTACATTAAAGAAAAGGGAGATAAGAAATACCCCCACAAAAAATGTCTTCTAACAGAAGACATACACATGACGAAAACAACTTTTTTTCTCATAGAGAGTTGAAACCATTTGGTTGGACTTCATGTGGTCTCCAAAATCCGAAATTTTCATAAAAGCCTACACTAACGAATGGGAGGAAGGAAAGTGGAAAAAATAGCTCAGAAAATGTACATTCTAAAACCATTTAAGAAATCCTCATTAAAAATTGGCTATTGAAAAAATTTTTCCTCTACAAGTGGTGTCTTTAAACACGCTATAAGAAGTAGGTCCCATATCATTGAGCTAATATTAATCGGTGTGCATTCATTTTTATGTTAGGGGGCGGTCTTCGGAGATGTTAGCGGGAAAAAAGTATTGCTTTGTAATGGCCAAACGTTCCGTTCAAAAATTCATATAACAAATTAATTTAAATTCCGCAGTATAACTATGCGTATACGCCCTTAAGGACCTCCTAAAAACCTTCTATAGACAGCAGATCACTGAAAGTTTCCTTAGGCAGGACACCATCCAAAGGTCTTTTATTGACAGAAACAAAATGCATTAAAATTAATTGAAATTTGACAGTACAACTATGCACATACGTGCTGACGCTACTCATACCACAGCTTGGATATGAAATCTGAAAATGAACATATAACCTTTTAAAGATCTTTCATGCGGAAAGTACCTTCTAAAGGACTTCTAAAGAAAAAAACTTCATCTAAAGCTCGTCTATAAATATGGGTTTATGTTCCTTCCTGAAAGCTTTCTATAGACAGAAGATCTTTTATCTACAGAATGTCTTTTGTCTCTTATAGACAGAAGACATTCTAAAGGTTTCTATTACACAAACAGGGCCTTCTTTTTGTCTTCTAAATATATAAAAGCTTCTAAAGGTCATCTATGGACACAATAAGGTTTTCTATAGACAGAAAGCCTTCTAAAGATCTTTTATAGACAGAAAACCCTCCAAAGGTCTTCTATGGAAGGAAGAATTTCTAAACACCTTCCAAAGTTTTTCTATAGACAGAAAATATATCAAAGGTATTTTATGGACAAAAGACCTTCTAAAGGGCTTTTGAAGATCGATTAATTTCTGAAGATTTTCAACAGACAGAAGACAAAAAGCCTTTCAAAGATATTTTATGGACAGAAAACCTTCTAAAAGTCTTCTATTGACTGAAGACCTACTCTATGGACAAAAGACCTTCCAAAGATTTTCAAAAGTAAGTAGCCAAAATATTTTATTCTTCAATGGACGAAAGACCTTATAAATGTTTTCAATGGATAGGAGACTTTCTAAAGGTCCTCTATCGATAGAAAACCTTTAAGGTATTCTATTGACAGAAGTCCTTCTTAAGGTCTTCTATGGACAAAAGACCTCCATAAAGTCTTCTATGGGCAAAATACCTCCTAAAAGTCTTCTATGAACAGAAGACCTTCTAAAAGTCGTCTATGGACACAACCCATACTAAATGCCTTTTTTCGGACATACATATGGCCTATTAAATGTGTTCTATATAGTAAGGGTCTTCTATTGACCGAAGATTGTCTTAAGGTCTTCTATGGACAGAGGACCTGTTAAAGGTTCTTTATGTACAGAACATCTTCTAAAGGTCTCCAATGAAGCCATTCTAAACATCTTCTCAAGACAGAATACCGTTTTAAAGTCCTCTACAGACAGACAGAAGAAGACAGAAGATTTTCTAATGACATGCATTTGGACATGCGTTCTATAAACTGAGGGCTTTCTAAGGTTTTCTATGGGCAGATGATCTCCTACGATCTTTCATAGTGAGAAGTCCTTCTAAAGATCTCATATATGTAGACACACACCTTCTAATGGCTTCAATAGACAGAATACCTTAAAATGTCTTCTATAGTCAAAGGCCCTTTTAAAGGTCTTCTATAGGCAAGATGCCTCCTAAAGGTCTTTATTACCCAAGAGACCTTTTAGGGGTAGTATGGAAACCTTCTTCTTCTATAGGCAAGATACCTTCTACCGGCCTTCTATGGGCTGAATATATTTTCTGTGGACAAAAATCCTAACTTTGTGGCCCCTCGCCTGAAAATAAAATCAATTTATATTTGGGTCTCTAGAGACCTTCTTAACAAATAAAAGGTTTAACAAATAAAAGTCACTTACAATCCTTGTGGTTAGCTTCCAATTCCTGTAATGTCAACTTAACTACAAATAGGCGCTCACAGCGGATATTAATCATTTCCGGTTTCCGATAGCCGAAAAAAAAACTACCTGCCAACTTAAGTGTTTTTGAAATGACTTACACCAATGACCAAGGAGGAAAACAAATTTGGAAAACAAAGCCCACAACAAAACTGTTGCATGTTACAACGACCGCAAAACGCAAAGGCAATTTTCTTTCCCAGAACACTTTTGTAACAACAGCACACTCAGACACACATAATGTCCCAGAGAACATAGGCGGTCAGTCTATATATAAAGGGGTTAAGTGATGGCTGAATGACTCAATAATCTGAATCTTGAATCTTAAAGTGACCTGAGAAGATCAATCTTGATGTGAAGGTGCGATATATGTTGTGAGTTTTCACGAAGGTTGGGGTTGCTGCCAGAATTGAGGTCGCAGTGTATGCATTAAACCTGAGATAGGTTGCGTACTTCTATGTGTCTTAAATGAACACAATGTCTAATATACAACTTTCGCTTGAGTCACATACCTCGATATTGACTCCCGCGAATTTGGAAGTAGTCCACACACTTTGTTTTTATAAATCCGTCCTAGAAGTTTATGAAAAATTATAAAAAAAATCCATGATGATACAGTAACGACATCTATACTTCAAATTTAACGGTATTATTAAGCGGATTGTTTATAAAGACTGACATGAGTATACTTTTTGGCGGACGATATGTTTATTTTAGATAATCCTGATGATGCAATCAAATGTAATTTCGAAATATCGATAAATAAAGACATTCTATCAATTATAAACCTCGAACTTCCTTAATTTATATAATTTTAATGTAAGATTTTTAGGATAAATATAAAAAATGTGAGCGATGCCTCGGAATTGGCTTGAGCGACGGAACAGACAACAATTAGAGTTCAATTTCATCTAAAGAGAGACATTATTTAATCTATTTTGCTGACATTTTTTGAAATTCAATTTTTTCGAACAAAATATATTCAATCTCTTCGACTTAAATGTCCAACTAAATTTGTTCACTGGGAAATTTACAACACCAGGCAACTGGTCAATCAAAATGTAAGAAAGCCCAAAACATTTGTTTTACATTCAACAACTAAAAACACAAACACTTAGACACCCCTCCACAAACACACTGCCACACATAACATTACAAAAATTCATACACCGCTACATTCCTTTTTACACAAACCGTAGTCTAGCCTGGGTCTTAGCAACAAAAACAATTGAGACAGACATTCATCAAAGTCAAAAGACCATTTACCATTATTTTGCATAAATTTTGTTGTTGCTTAACGAAATCTCAAAAAATTCTTCAACAAAAACCTCCTCACAATCAATAAAACAAACCAACCAACCAATAAACAAACAAACCGACACACAAACCAATTAAATAAATAACAAAACAAAAACAAAAACATCAATTGCAACACCAACCAAAATGAATTTAATGTTTCGCAAGAATTTTCGTGAGGGTACCAGCGGAAAGACCGGTGGTGGCGGTACAAAATTACAAACGAAAGCAAATCGTACAAAACGTTCACGTGATATGGGTCTCACATCGCAATCCGACGACATACACTACAGGACACATCTGTTTTTCTCACCAAATCGGCCGGGTTATGATGTGGGCGAAGGTAGGCGCTCACCTAAATCACACAGAAAATTTCACACACACACACATATACACATACCAAAAAGAAACCTAAAAATGAAATCAAATGCATACCAAACACCCAATCACTCACACACACCATTACAATTTTTATATCTGTCTTTCTCATTACAAATAAATCACAAACACCACTTTATAAAAAAACAACCTCATCATAAATTACTAAAACAAATACTAGTCGCTTGGAAGGAAGGGAAGTGGACTAAGAGAGCTGGTGAATAAGGAAAAGGCACTAGTTAAAATTTATTTCTAATAAAAAAGGAATAAATTATTATTAGCCATTGGAAATTGAAGTGGACAATTGGACAATAATTAATTGAAACTTAACAATAAGAACTCAGATTCCTCAAATGCTCCTTAAAATTGAAATGAAAGTGGTTTAGTGCTCCTCAAACTCCTCACTAGTTCCCTGCCCAAGCGGGTAGTATAAAAAGTAATGTGTATGCAATCTCAATAAGCGTCAATAACAAAAACAACAACTTACTCTGTCACGCGAATACCATCATATTTATATTGGACATGTGAACATACTTACATACATGCTAAACATGTCAAGAGCCTCGCAAACTAAAACTTACTTACAGACTAACACATTAATAACACCACCAACAACAACAAAAATATACAAAAACATTGAACTAATGATACGCAGACAAACAGACACGTAGACATTGACAGAAACACGTACTGATTTAATATGTCCATTAAGGATTAAAGGATATATTAATGATATATTAAAAAAATTATATATGAAAAAAACTCTAAAGATCTTTATACAAATTCTTATAAAATCGACCTTCGATTTTCTGTTTAAAAAACATTTTCCACGAACATGTCTTAAAGGACAAAGGGGACTTCTGTAATATCAATGTGTTCAGTCCTATGCTATATTTAGCTCAAAGAACCTCCTTTATTTTCCGAGCCTGAAGTGCCATGCCTAAAGACACCACTGCTACTACATTTTATATCGTTTTAAACAGGACCACAAGGACTATCTTTGGTGAAATTTTCAAACTGATTGTCGGTCGTATAGAAACTGCACTAAATTTTGTGGGAGAGATATTATCCGATATATTTCATCTTCGGATTTGATTTATGTTTGACAGCAATATTACGAGTATTGCAAAGGTTGGACAAATGTCTGTTTCTTCTTTCGATACTTGTCGTGGTCCATCCAGTTTAGATGATTTCCGTAGGACTTTTTAGAACTTTCGCTTCATTATATCAGGAAGCATGGACTTACCCTTTAATAAAGTTATATCATTGTAATCGGGAGGATTTGTTGGTTCTTTAGCAAATATGTTTAATTAAAATCCACTTTGGTCCTTGAAAAAATATTTTTTTTTTTAAATCCATGTGTGGAGGACTTTTTTGGTCATTAAAACATATTTTTTTCGTCCCTAAAAACATACTTTGACAAAATCAGATTTGGAGTGCTTTTCGTCCTTGAAAAATATTTAAAAAAAAAATTAAGCCTTCCGACTAGGAAAAATATACATATTTAAAAAATTTTGATTCTTCGCGTTTGGAGACTATTAGTTATTCAAAAATATTTAAAAAATTTTAAGGCGCCTATTTTTAACAACTTTACTCATTGTTTATTTTACAACAATTTCATTTGTTTGTTTTATTGTTGTTACAAAAACAAAAGGAATTTAAACAATATCGATAGTTGTTAAAAGTTACAGAATATGCCTACAGATCCTTGAAGAATTTTTTAAAAAATCAACTTTTGAAGGTGTTGTTTTAGTTCTTGAAAAATATTAAAAAGGCTTTCGATCCCTGCAGAAAAAATATATTTCTTAAAAAATCCACGTTTGGAAGACTTTTTTGTTGAAAAAATACTTTTTAAACAATCCACGCTTGAAGAGATTTTCGTCTTTGAAAAATATTTTTTTTTTTTAAATTTCATCTTAGTTGTCATTTTGGTCCTCGAAAAATTATTTTTGTTGTTTTTCGCCCTTACAAAAATATTCTTGAAAAAGTCCACATTGGTGAGCTTTTCGTCCTTAAAAACATTCTTTGATAAATTCACCTGTGGATAGTTTTTTTAAATATATTTATAAATTTTCTGGTTTGGAGTGCATTCGGTCCGAGAAAAATATCTTTAAAAATCCTCGTTTGAAGAGCTTTTGGTCATTAAAAAATGGTTTAAAAAATCCACGATTTGAGGGCTTTAAGTCCTTGAAAAAATATTTTTTTCTTAAACCCACGTTTGGAGAGCTTTTTGACCTTGAAAAAATATTTTAAAAAATCCACGTTTGGAGAGCTTTTTATCCTTGAAAAATATTTTTAATATTTTTGTTGGTCCTTAAGACAATTTTTTTTAAAAAAATACTGTTTTGAAGGGCTTTTGGTCCTTGGAAAGGTTTTTTAAAAAATTCACATTTGGAAGGCTTTTCGTAATTGAAAAAAGTATTTGAAACAAACCCAGGCTTGTATGGTTTTTGATCCTTAAAAAATGCACGGCGTATTGTCCTTAAAAGACTTTTTTAAAAATCCACGTTTGGAGAGCTTTTAGTCCTTGAAAAATATTAACCCTTGAAAACATATTAAAAAAACATGTTTGGAGAGCTTTAAATCCTTGAAAATAAACTTTTTTTAATTAAAAATTAACTTTTGGAGAGAATTTTTTCCTATATATATTTTTTCCTATATATATATATATATATATTTTTTTTTTTTTTTCTTTTAATCCTTGAAAAAAAAAATTTTTAATCCACGTTTGGAGTGCTTTTGCCCTTGAAAATATATATATTTTTTTTTTTTTCAAAAACCAACTTTGGAAATCTTTTAGTCCTTCAAAATATATATATTTTTTTTTAAATTTACGTTTGAAGATGATTTTGGGTTTGAAAATATATTTTTTTTTAAAATCCATGTTTGGACACTATTTTGACATTGAAAAAATATTTGTTAAAAAACTCACTTTTGGAGAGCATTTTGGACTTGAAAAAAAATATTTAAAAAAATCCACGTTTGTTTAAATAAACACGAGTGGAGAGCTTTTAATCCTTGAAATAAATATTTTTTTTTTCAAAAAACCAACTTTGTGGAGCTTCTTTTAGTCCTTGAAAATTTATTTTTTTTTTTTAAATCCACGTTTGGAGGGTATTTTGGCATTGAAAAAAATATTTTTTTAAAATCCACGTTTGGAGGGTATTTTGGCCTTGAAAAAATATTTTTAAAAAAAGTCCACGTTTGTTTAAATAAACACAAGTAGAGAGCTGTTAATCCTTGAAAAAAAAACTATTTTTTAATTCGAAGTTTGGAGAGCTTTTGTCCCTGAAAACCAACTTTGTAGAGCTTTTAGTCCTTGAATATATATATATATATATATATATATATATATATATATATATATATATATATATATATATATACATATGTACATATATATATATATATATTTTTTTTTTTTTGTAGAGGTAGAGTTTGTAGAGTATTTTGCTTGAAAACAATTTTTTTAAATCCACATTTGTAGAGTATTTTGGCCTTGAAAAAATATTTTTTTTTAATTCACGTTTGGAGAGTTTTTGGCCTTGAAAAAATATTTTTTAAAAAAGCCACGTTTGCAAAGTGTTTTGGCCGAGAAAAAAATATTTTTTTTAAATCCACGTTTGGTGAGTGTTTTGGCCATGAAATCCACGTTTAGAAAGCTTTTGTCCTTCAAAAATATATTTTTAATATCCACGTTTGGAGAGCTTTTAGTCCTTGAAACAAAACACGTTTTTTTTAAATGCGCGCTAGGAGAGCTTTATGTTCTTGATTTTTTTTTCTAAATCCACATTTGGAAAGCATAGTGTCGTTGAAAAAATATTTTTTTTAAAAAATCCACATTTGAAGAGTTTTTTGTCTTTGAAAAAATTTTATTTAAAAATCCGCGTTTGGAGAGATTTTTGTCCATGAATAATATTTTTTAAAAAATTCACGTTTGGAGAGCTTTTACACATTTAAAATATTTTTTAAAAAATCCAAGTTTGGAGAGCTTTTTGTCCTTGGCAAAAATGATAAAAAATATGTTTGGAGAGGTTATTGGTCATAAAAAAATTCCACGATTGACAATCTTTTGTTCTTGAAAAAATATTTTTTAAATATATATTTGAAAATAATCATGTTTAAACACGATCGTAGATTTTGGCCTTGAAAAATATTTTTAATATAAACGTTCCTAGAGCTTTTAGTCCTTGAATTTTTTTTTACAAAAATGCACGCCTGGAGAGCTTTTAGTTCTTGAAAAAAATATTTTTTTTAAATCCACGATTGGAGAGCTTTCAGTCCTTGAATTTTTTTTTAATTCACGTTTGTTGAGTTTTTTGTCCTTGAAAACAGTTTTTTTTTAAATCCACGTTTGGAGCCTTGTGTCGTTGATAAAATATTTTTTTAAAAAATCGACATTTGGAGAGTTTTTGTTTTTAAAAAAATTTTATTTAAAAATCCGCGTTTGAAGAGCTGTTTGTCCTTGAAAAATATTTGTTAAAAAATTCACGTATGGAGAGCTTTGAGTCACTTAAAATATTTTTTAAAACAAATCTGGGTTTGGAGAGCTTTTTGACCTTGACAAAAATATTTAAAAAAACATGTTTGGAGAGCTTTTTGTCATTCAACAAATATTTAAAAAAAATCAACGATTGGCGATCTTTTTGGTCTTGAAAAAATATTTTTTAAATATATTTTGAGCTTGATACTTGATAAAATTTTACTTGATAAAAATGTTTTTATATATTTTTGGATCTTAAAAAATATTTGAAAATAATCACGTTTAAAAATCAACGATCGTAGATTTTGGTCTTGAAATAAAAATATTTTTTTGAGCTAGAAAAAAATGTTTAAAAATATGGTCCTTGATAAAATATTTTTTAAATATATTTAGAGCTTAAAAAATATTTTTAAAAATTAGGTTTCGAGGGATTTTGTTTTTTGAAAAAAAATATTTTGTAAAAAATTAAGGTTTGGAAAGTTTTTGATTTTTTGAAAGTATTTTAAAAAAATGTATTTTAAAAAATCCATGCTTGATAAAATGTTACTTGATAAAAATGTTTTTATAAATTTTTGGATCTTAAAAAATATTTTGAAATAATCACGTTTAAAAATCCACGATCGTACATTTTTTTCTTGAAATAAAAATATTTTTTAAATATTTTTTGAGCTTGAAAAAAAGTTTAAAAATATGGTCCTTAAAAATATTTTTTAAATATATTTAGAGTTTAAAAAATATTTTAAAAAATTAGGTTTGAAGGGCTTTTGGTTTTTGAAAAAAAAATATTTTTTTAAAAAATTAAGGTTTGGAAAGTTTTTGAGCCTTGAAAAACTGTTTTAAATAATCCACGTTTTGAGGGCGATAGGACCTTCAATCAGTATATTAAAAAATCCATCAATAAGTATTTTAAAAAATCCATGCTTGATAAAATTTTACTTGACAAAAATGTTTTTATATATTTTGGATCTTAAAAAATATCATAAATATGTTTTTTTGGATCTTAAAAAAATATTTTAAAATAATCACATTTAAAAATCCACGATCGTATATTTTGGACACAAAATAAATATATGTTTTAAATATTTTTTTTGAGCTTGAAAAAAAAAATGTTAAAAAATATGGTCCTTGATAAAATATTTTTTAAATATATTTAGAGCTTAAAAAATTAAAAAATTTGGTTTGGAGCGCATTTGGTTTTTGAAAAAAAAAAATATTTTGTAAAAAATTAAGGTTTGGAAAGTTTTTAATCCTTGAAATTGTTTGAAATAATCCACGTTTTGAGGAAGAACTTTTTGTTTTTTTTTTTACAAAAATGCACGCTTGGAGACCTCTTAGTTTTTGAAAAAATATTTTTTTTTAAATCCACGATAAGAGAGCTTTTAGTCCTTGAAAAAAATATTTTTTTAAAATTCACGTTTATTGCGATTTTTGTCCTTGAAAACAGTTTTTTTAAATGTTTTTATATATTTTTGGATCTTAAAAAATATTTTAAAATAATCACGTTTAAAAATCTACGATCGTAGATTTTGGTCTTGAAGTAAAAATAAGTTTAAATATTTTTTTGAGCTTGAAAAAAATGATTAAAAAATGGTCCTTGATAAAATATTTTTAAATACATTTTTAGAGCTTAAAAATATTTTAAAAAATTAGCTTTGGAGGGCTTTTTATTTTTGAAACAAAATATTTTGGAAAAAAGTAAGGTTTGGAAAGTTTTTGATCCTTGGAATTGTTTTAAATAACCCACGTTTTGAGGGCGATAGGACCTTCAATAAGTATTTAAAAAAAACATGTTTGTACGATTTTTGGTCTTTAAAAATATTTAAAAAAATGACTTCGGACGTAAGGCCCGTCCTTGAAAAAATATTTAAAAAATCCAGGTTTGAAGAGCTTTTTGTCTTGAAAAAGTAGGCTTTTGGAAAGCTTTTGGTCCTTAAATAAATTTAAAAAAATAATTTTAGAGGGTTTTTGGTCTTTTTTTTAATGCACGTTTGGAGAGATTTTCATCCTTGAAAAAATATTAAAAAAAATAATTTGGAAGGCATAGGTGAGCTTTTTGCCATTACAAAAATATTAGTCTATAAAAATATATTTTTGGTAGAAAAATCAGGTTAAAGGAACCAAATTGGAGATCTTTTCGTCTTAATAAAATTCTTTTTAAAAATCCACGCCATGTTTATATTATAGCCGCTTGCAGGGTTAACCTTCATAATGAAGATTTATTTGACGTATACGCAAAGGAATTGACATTTGAAACCCAGTGGGTTTGTTAAATCCGGTTATATATGTATAATCGTACTATTAGTAAGGCTTTGGTCCCTGAAAAAATATTTTTTAAAAAATCAACGTTTGGAGAGTATTTGGTCTTAGAATAGTTGTTTTTTTTAAATCAAAGTTTAGAAAGCTTTTGGTTCTTGAAAATACATTTTAAAAATTCGACAATGGAGAGATTTTTGTCCTTACAAACTAATGCTTTATTTAATTCAGGTTTAGAACACTGCCGACCAAAAAGAGGGCACACAAAATTCTAAATACTCGTATTGGCAACTTTTGACAGTGTGTTAGTAAGGTTGTATACACGCATACTGCAAAACAAAAACAAATCAAAACATTTACTCTCTTTTGTGTGCTCTTTCGTTGCGTTCGGGTCGTGTGTGTGTGAATTGCCGAAAAACTTCGTAACTTCAACAATACCAAAAAACGGCATTGGTATAGAAGGCTATTGGTCCGCGTTTGGAGAGAATTTCATTCTTTGCAAAAATATTTTTTACAAATTGAAGTTTGAAAAGCTGTTTGTTTTCCTTTATGAAATATATACATTTTTTTTAATTTAAGCTTGGAAAGCTTTTGGAGCTTGAATTTTTTCAATCTACGTGAGGATGCCTTTTTTAAAAAATCCACGATTAGAGTGGTTTTGGTCCTTAAAAATATTTTTTTTTTTGTTTAAATACACGTTTGGAAAGCTTTTTGTCCATAAAGAAATATTTTTTAAAAAACCTTTCAGGGGCTTTTGGTCCTTAAAAATATTTTAAAAAATTTCGAAAACATAGTTTTTAAAAAGTCCACCATTGAAGGGTTGTTGGTCCTTAAATTTTTTTATTCCATGATTAGCTCTACTTGGTCCTTGAAAAAATAGTATTTAAAGAATGTACGTTTAGAAGGTTGTTAATACATGAAAATAAAATACTTTTTAAAAAATTCATATTTGGAAGGCTATTGGTTAAAATTTTGCTTTTTCAAAATATTGAAAAAAAAAACTTTTTAACATTTGGTTCCTTAAAAAGCCATTGAGAAATCCCACTATCCAAAAGGATATTGAAAAACTACTGACTGACACTCTGACATATGACTTAATACTTTACATACATATATAGCTAAATACTTACATACTTATACAAAATTATGTACATACCCGCAATTTATTAACACAACAATAACAACAACAACTGCTAATCGTTTGTGTATAATGGTGATAATCCAAGTAGTGTTGTTGTATATTACATAAAGAAATGAACTTTGAACTAAAAAAACGAAATGTGTGTCAGCTGTATACGGTAAAAAATGCTTAAAACCTCTATGTGTATGTATGTGTAAATTCATATAAGTGTATTTCTATCTATCTCTCTGTCTATGCACTAATTAACTAAAATTAATTACTAAAAAAAACGTTCATTTAAATGACTAAAACTTTTAGCTTTTTAAAAAACTTAAACAACTATTTCGGAAGCAAGTTATACTTGTGACTCCACCATGTAAGTTCTTTTGTTTCGAAAATGTCGTTTCATTTGTTTGGAAAATTCAGTACATCTCATCATTTCATTCTACATAATTTACACAATAAACCAAAATGCTTATCTACACCAACACAAGGCCCAAAAATAATAAAAAATCTCCTTATTTTGTAATATTTTAACGGAAGAGGATTTTTTTAGAATTCTAAATAAAAGAAATTGGACATATTCAAGTTTATATACCAACAGGTATGTATACATATTTCAAAATTATTATTTAATAACTAAATTCTTTGTTGTCGTATTCGAATCGTTATATATTCTTGGTTTCCACTTGACTCCCAAAGGAGTTTAGGACCACAACACATTTTATCAAAGGTATCTCTTCTACTCTGAACATTTACAATGAATTGATACCATAGCCAATTTTAAGAAAAAAGATCCTTAAAAAATATTGTTAAACTGCAACATTGCCTACAGCAAAATAAGGTCATTTTATATATTTTCTCATCCTTTCTCTCTCTATTTCCATCTTGAATGTTTTCCCTTGTCATGCATTCATTCTCTAAAAATTTCTTTAACATAACAGAAATGCTTTCAAATGGCTGGCTTTAAATAACAAAAACAAGAATCCTAAAAACTTTAACCTTTTCAAAATGCATGGATTCATAACCTCAAACTCAAGCATTTCCATATGCATACACATGTACATACACACATTCTGCACACACACACACCCACACACAATCATGTAAATTTCAAAAATCCATACACACATATATTCATGTCATACACACAATTTCTCTCTTCAAATTCCAAAAAAAAAAAATATCAATCAACAGAACAACTCATTGCAGAGCGGTGCAGTGGCTTTTCCGGTGCTTGTAATCCATCGACCACCAACACCAATACAACCGGCACGCTTACACTGTCACCCATACAGCATGAGTCTATGGATGCACCACAGCCCTTAGTTGATCGCAAACCTTCTGTATCGCTATTAAGATGGAGCAACAACAACAACGGCAACAACAGTAACAGTAACACCACACACCAATACCACCATTACCAGCCACCACCACCACCACTACCACAACAACAACCATCAACCTCTAGAAGTAGTAGCTTTAGATATCCAATTGATAGCATACAAATGACAGAAACCAATCGCAACCAGAACATCAGCAACAACAACAACAGCATCAATTACAGCAAGACAAGCAGCTACATCACCACGCCAGGCTCCTCCACATCACAACTGCTGCAACAACAACAGCAACAACTGGGGCCTACGGGTTTATCTTCAACCGCTGCTGTTAGGCAAGGTTTGAAACAATGTTCCAGGCCCCCACCTCTACCATTCGTTTTCCTCTTTTTTTTGGAATGCATTTTTTCTTTTGTTTTTCTTCCTATTCTTCTTTGGCTATCATCACTTCCGTCCGTTCACATCCTTCCGTTTCATGAGCAAGCATATGACATTTAATTCATTCTTCTTCTTCTTCTTCTTATCATTTCTAAACTTTATTTTTGGTATTAACAATAATTTTTGGGGGGAAGTATTCTGCAAAATTGCAGGAGTTCGAAAACTCCACGTTGGTAAGACATTTGGTAATTGAAAAATATTTAAAAAAATCCAAGTTTGTATAGTTTTTGGTCCTTAAAAATATTTAAAAAAAACTTTTGGATGGTTTAGTGGAAAATCCAACTCCAAACGTGGATTTCAATGTTTGGAGAGCTTTTGGTGTTTGAAAAAAATATTTCAAGAAATCCACGTTTGGAGAGCGTTCTATCCGTTGAGGGCTGTTCGTCCTTGAAATATTTTTTTTTAAATACACGGAAGGCTTTTGGTCCTTGAAAAAATATTTTTAAAAATCTACGTTTGGTTTTGAAAAAAAAAACCGATTTGAAGGGCCTTGGGTTGTTTAAAAAGCGGTTTGGAGGGCTTTTGGTCCTTGAACAAATATTTTTTTTTTTTCAAAAAAAAAACCTTTGGTCCTTGATATTTTTTTTTTAAAAATCCACATTTGGTCCTTGAAAAATATTTTTTTAAATCCACCTTTGGTCCTTGAAAAAATATTTTTTTTAAAAAATCCACCTACGGTCCTTGAAAAAATATTTTTTTAAATCCACCTTTGGTCCTTGAAAAAATTTAAAAAATTCACGTTTGAGAAAATATTTTTTTTAAAGCCACGTTTGAGAAAATATTTTTTTTTAAATCCACGTTTGAGAAAATATTTTTTTCGAAAATCCAAGTTTGAGAAATATTTTTTTAAATCTACACTTGAAAAATGTTTTTTTTTAAATCCACGTTTGCAAAATATTTTTTTTGAGAAAATTTTTTTTAATGAAAGTTTGAGAAAATATTTTTTTTTTAAAAATCCACGTTTGAAAAGAAATTTTTAAAAAATCCACTTTTGAGAAAAAAATTAAAGATTCATATATGCGAAAATATTTTTTGAGAAATCCAAGTTTGAGAAATATTTTTTTTTTAATCTAGGTTTAAAAATATTTTTTTTAAATCCACGTTTGAAAAATACATTTTTTTTTAAATCCACGTTTGAAAAAAATATTTTTTATAAAATATATGTACGTTTGAAAAAATATTTTTTTAAAAAAACCACGTTTGAAAAAATATTTTTTTAAAAAATTCACGTTTGATATAATATTTTTTTAAAAAATCTACGTTTGAAAAATCGTTTGGTTGATTAAAAAACACCTTTGGTCCTTGAAAAAATATATATTTTTTTAAATCCACCTTTGGTCCTTAAAAAAAAACGTTTTTTTAAAAATCCACGTTTGAAAACAATTTAAAAAATTCAAATATCAAACTTCCGAACTGGAAGGCATTGCAATTCATGAAGAAAAAAGTCTTCGATTGTATATGTGTGTATTGAAGAAGGGTTCTATGAAGAATAGAGACACTAGGCTGACTTGATACTAAAAAGGCTTCAAAAATACTTCACAAGTGCAAATTTGCAATAAGTTTAGTATATATACAAGTTTTGAAACTCAGGATTTGTCTAGCACCACATCTTAATTTGCCTGATGAGCTGAACTAAACCACCAGCGAAACGATCGTAGCATATTGGTTGGATGTGTCTGGACTTCCACTTCCACTTGGACTTCCTTTTCAATACAAAACTCCTTAGGTCATGAAAGCTTAATTAATTCAATTAAATAAAGCTCTCACAAATAAATGACCTTCGTCCTAATAAGACAACAATTAAATAAAAATTCACATCTGAAAAAATATTTTTTAAAAAATTTACGTTTCAAAAAATATTTTTTAAAAAAATCGACTTTTGAAAAAATATTTTTTTTTAAAAAATCCACGTTTTAAATAATAATTTTTAAAAAATTCACGTTCAAAAAAAGTGTTTATTCCTCGTATGAAAAAATATTTTTTAAAAAATCCATGTTTGAAAAAATAATTTTTAAAAATCCATGTTTGAAAAAATATTTTTTTAAAAATCCATGTTCGAAGAAATATTCTTTTAAAATTCCACTTTGATCCTTGAAAAGTATTTTTTTAATCCACGTTGGTCCTTAAAGTGTATTTTTTTAAATGCACGTTGATCATTGAAAAGTATTTTTTTAAAAAATCCACGTTGATCCTTGAAAAATATTTTTTAAAAAATTCACGTTGATCCTTGAAAAATATTTTTTTAAGAAATCCACGTTGATCCTTGAAAAGTATTTTTTTAATCCACGTTGGTCCTTGAAAAGTTTTTTTTTAAATCCACGTTGATCCTTGAAAAGTATATTTTTTATCCCCGTTGATCCTTGAAAAGTATTTTTTTAATCCACGTTTGTCCTTGAAAAGTATTTTTTTAAATCCACGTTGATCTTTGAAAAGTATATTTTAAAAAATCCCGTTGATGCTTGCAAAATATTTTTAAAAAATCCCGTTGATCCTTGAAAAATATTTAAAAAAAATCCACGTTGATCCTGAAAAATATTTTTTTAAAAAATCCACGTTGATCCTTGAAAAATATTTTTAAAAAATCCACGTTGATCCTTGAAAAATATTTTTAAAAAATCCACGTTGATCCTTGAAAAATATTTTTAAAAAATCCACGTTGATCCTTGAAAAATATTTTTAAAAAATCCACGTTGATCCTTGAAAAATATTTTTAAAAAATCCACGTTGATCCTTGAAAAATATTTTTAAAAAATCCACGTTGATCCTTGAAAAATATTTTTAAAAAATCCACGTTGATCCTTGAAAAATATTTTTAAAAAATCCACGTTGATCCTTGAAAAATATTTTAAAAAAAAATCTCGTTGATCCTTGAAAAATATTATTAAAAAATCCACGTTGATCCTTGAAAAATATTTTTAAAAAATCCACGTTGATCCTTGAAAAATATTTAAAAAAAACACATTGATCCTTGAAAAATATTTTAAAAAAATCCACGTTGATCCTTGAAAAATATTTAAAAAAACACATTGATCTTTGAAAAATATTTTAAAAAAATCCAGGTTCGGTCCTTGGAAAAATATTTTTTAAAAAATCCAAGTTTGGTCCTAGGAAATTTTTTTTTTTAAAAAATCCACGTTTGGTCCTTGAAAAAATATTTTTTTAAAAATCCACGTTTGGTCCTTGGAGAAATATTTTTTAAAAAATCCTCGTTTGGACTTTGGAAAATTTTTTTTAAAAAATTTGGTCCTTGGAAAAATATTTGCTGAAAAATCCACGCTGATCCTTGAAAAATTGTTTTCAAAAAATCAAAGCTGATTCTTAAAAAATTATTTTCAAAAATCGAAGATGATTCTTAAAAAATATTAAACAACACGTATAATCCTTAAAAATATTTTTTTTAGAAAATTTGAAAAAATTTTTTGAAAAATATGTTTAAAAATCCACTTTGATCCTTGAAACATATTTTTAAAAAAATCCACGTTGATCCTTGAAAAATATTTTTAAAAAATCCACGCCTGAACAACTTTTAATCATTGAAAAAAAAAATGTTAAACAAATCAAGTTGGGATAGCTTTTCATACTTGATTTTTCAACCCCACGTCCAGAGAGCTTTTCCTCCTTAACAAATATTTTTGAAAATCCACGAACTCTTCCTTGCAAAAAATATTATAAAAAGTCCACGTTCGGAGAGGTTTTAAATATTAATAAAATCAACGTTTGGAGAGTTTTTCCTCCTTGAGAAAAATATTTATTAAAACACCCACGTTCGAAGAGCTTTGGTCCTTTGGAAAGCTTTCTTTTCTTGAAAATTATGTTAAAAAAAATTAAGTTTAGAGAGCTTTTGGTCCTTTGGAGAGCTTTCTTTCCTTGAAAATTATTTAAAAAAAAATTAAGTTTAGAGAGCTTTTGGTCCTTTGGAGAGCTTTTCCACGTTTGGAGAGCTTTTCCTCCTTGAGAAAAATATTTATTTAAAAATCCACGTTTGGAGAGCTTTTGGTCCTTTTGAGAGATTTTTTTCCTTGAAAATTATTTAAAAAAAATTAAGTTTAGAGAGCTTTTGGTCCTTTGGAGAGCTTTCTTACATTGAATTTTTTTTTTAAATTAAGTTTAGAGAGCTTTTGGTCCTTTGGAGAGCTTTCTTTCATTGAAATTTTTTTTTTAAAATTAAGTTAAGAAAGCCTTTAGTCCTCTGGAGAGCTTTCTTTCCTTGAAAATTATTTAAAAAAAATAAGTTTAGAGAGCATTTCCTCCTTGAGAAAAATATTTATTTAAAAATTCACGTTTGGAGAGCTTTTCCTCCTTGAGAAAAATATTTATCTAAAAAAAAAACGTTTGGAAAGCTTCGTCTAGATAGCTTTTCCTCCTTAAAAAAGTATTTTTTAAAAAAATTCACGTCTAGAGAGCTTTTCCTTATTAAATAAATATTTTCCAAAATACACGTCTAGAGAGCTTTTCATCCTTAAACAAATATTTAAAAAATCCACGTTTGGAAAGGTTTTCTTCCTTGCAAAAAATATTATAAAACAACACGTTCGGAGATTTTTTAAATATTAAAAAAATCAACGTTTGGAGACCTTTTACTACCTGAGAAAAAAATTATTTAAAAATCCACGTTCGAAGAGCATTTGGTCCTCGAAAATTTATTAAAAAAAATAAGTTTGGAGAGCTTTTCCTCCTTGAGAAAAATATTTATTTAAAAATCCGCGTTTAGAGAGCTTTTTTTCCTTGAAAAAAATATTTAAAAAACTCCGCGTTCGGAGAGCTTTTCCTCCTTGAAAAATAATTTTTAGAAATCCACGTTTGGAGAGCCTTTCCTCCTTGAAAAAAAATATTTTTCTAAAATCCACATTTTAAATCCACGTTTGGAGAGCTTTTCACCCTTGAAATAGATATTATTTTAAATTCAAGTTTGGAGAGCTTTTCCTCCTGGAAAAAATATTTTTTGTTTTAAATCCACGTTTGGAGAGCTTTTACTTCTTGAAAAATATTTATTTAAAAATCCACGTTTGAAGGGCTTTTGGTCCTTTGGAATGCCTTGAATAAATATTTTTTTTAAATCCACGTTTTGAGGGCTTTTGACCCTTTGGAGAGATTTTGGACTTTGAAAAATTATTTTGTTAAACAATCCACGTTTAGGGGGCTTCTAGTCCTTAAAATACTTTTTAAAAAATTCACGTTTGGAGATCTTTTGGTCGTTTAAAAATTTAACGTTTGGTGAACTTTTCGTCCTTGAAGGGCTTTTGTTAATATTGTATTCCCTTCGATGATCATTTAACAAAATTTTCTTTTTCTTAACATCAATTCATATTTCTAAAAATCCCCTCTTCCTTTCATCACCTTTTCTCCCGCCTCTCATCCTTCCTCCAACTTCGTTATTTTGAAAACTATACTAACAGATTTTATGGAATTTATGTAAATTATGTATTTTTATTACTAATCCCTACTAAAGCAAATAAGCTTGGCAAGCTTTTTAAGCGTCTGAGATCCCTGTCTATATAACTATTAACCAGAGAAAAGAGCTTTCTAATCTTCCTTCCGACACCCATTCACATGACTAACTTCTCCCCCAAGCTCTATACAAAACTCAACGGAACTGTGTGTGAAGTAAAAAAAAACGAAAATCAAACGATATTCATTGAAATCTGACTTCAAATAGAGCTAAACTAGATGGGCTTTTGTAAAATAGCTTTAAGCTTTAGATGTGACACAACTTTTTTCAAATATTTATATTAAAAATTAATACAAAAAATACCTTTTTTGATTTCGCTTACAGCTAGTTATGGCATATCAGGTAGCGGTGCGACAATGGGACCAAACAATGGCCTAGTTTCCATGACGTCAGGCGGTGTGCGCTCAGAACCCATATCATTGGCCACACTGGATCGTGATTGTTTTATAATACCTGTACATAGTGTGGATCGTTTTCTACCAGCTGGCATACCGGTAAGTAAAAGAGAATAAGAGTATATTTATATTAGCTCTCATTATCATGCTAATGCCATAAAGAAATTCGATACGCAAATTGTGGTCTCTCATACAATATTTTTGTGACCCAATTGAAGTTTCTATAAAATATTTTTTCCAGCTGCCTCCATCACCGGTCGATGGCAATTCAACGAAACCTTCCAGCCCTCTAAGTGTTCTGGAGGTCTCCGATCCCAAATTATGCATTTTAGTTCATTTGATGAGTCCCCTTGAGCCCATAGATCCAGTGCTTGAATCCCCCTTGGCCCATCCACTGCTCAAACAACGTTCTGTGGCATCGGAACTTTTAACAGAAGTGCAACAGGCCAATACAGCAGTTGGTGGCATGTTGTTGGCCAATATGGAGAAAATTTGTAAGTGTGCTGCAATCTTAAGATTGTTGTTGGTTTGGAACTTAATGTGTTTTCTTTTCCTTTTCTTTATATCCTTTCCGCAGCCGAATTTCCCTTTATTACCTATTATGTTATAAATACTACACAAACGGATCCTTCAAACTTTTATTCGGGCATAAGAGTTTCATCTTTATCGAAATTTGAGCCAAAAAATTTAAGGTAAGTTTTGGGAAGGGTGTGAAAGGTGGGTCAATATACACTGGGAAATTTTTAAAAAATATTGGACTTATTTTCTTTTAAATCCAAAATTGAAAAATATTCTTAAAAAAGTGTACGATTGCAGTTCTCTTGGCCCTTGAAAGCAATATTTTAAAAATAAAAATTTGGAGGTTTTTTGACTCTTGAAAAAGTATTAAAAAAATCCAAGTTCGGAGGTACCCTAGCTCTTGAAAAAATTTATTTAGAAAATCCAAGTTCAAAGGTTCCTGTCCCTTTAAAAATCTACGATTGGAGGCCCTTGAAAATTTATTTAAAATATCCACGTCCGGAGGTCTCAGAGCCTTTGAAAACAATTATTTAAAATCTCACGTTGGGAGGTCTCTGGAAAATATTATTTCAAAAATTTGAAGGTATTTTGCCCTTAAAAATATATTTTCAAATCTAAGAGACCTCCAAGGTTTCTAGGCCCTAGAAAAAATATTTTAAAAGAATGCATTTGAAGAAAATTAGGTCTCGGGGCCTTCAAAAAATATTTAAAATATACAGGTTTTGAAGTCTCAGGTACCTTGAAATTTTTTTTCCAAAACTTAATGTTTGGTTCTCTAGAAAAAAATCACTGTCAATGGGCCATTCACGCGTCCTCAAAAAATAAAAACAAAAACCCTTAAATAAAATTAAAAAAAAAACCACGCGTCCTAGAAAAATATTTAAAAAAAATCCACGAGTCCTAGAAAAATATTTAAAAAATCCACGCGTCCTAGAAAAATATTTAAAAAAATCCACGCGTCCTATAAAAATATTTAAAAAGATCCACGCGTCCTAGAAAAATATTTAAAAAATACACGCGTCCTAGAACAATATTTAAAAAAATCCACGCGTCCTAGAAAAATATTTAAAAAAATCCACGCGTCCTAGAAAAATATTTAAAAAAATCCACGCGTCTTAGAAAAACATAAAAAAAATCCACGCGTCCAAAAAAAATATTTTAAAAAATCCACGCGTCCTAGAAAAATATTTTAAAAAATCCACGCGTTTTAGAAAAATATTTAAAAAAATCCACGCGTCCTAGAAAAATATTTAAAAAAGTCCACGCGTCCTAGAAAAATATTTAAAAAAATTCACGCGTCCTAGAAAAATATTTAAAAAAAATCCACGCGTCCTAGAAAAATATTTAAAAAAATCCACGCGTCCTAGAAAAATATTTAAAAAAATGCTCGCGTCCTAGAAAAATATTTAAAAAATGCTCGCGTCCTAGAAAAATATTTAAAAAAATCCACGCGTCCTAGAAAAATATTTAAAAAAATCCACGCGTCCTAGAAAAATATTTCACAAAATCCACGAGTCCTGGAAAAATATTAAAAAAGAATCCACGCGTCCTAGAAAAATATTTAAAAAAATCCACGCGTCCTAGAAAAATATTTAAAAAAATCCACGTGTCCTAGAAAAATATTTCACAAAATCCACGCGTCCTATAAAAATATTTCACAAAATCCACGCGTCCTAGAAAAATATTAAAAAAAAAAATCCACGCGTCCTAGAAAAATATTTAAAAAAAAATCCACGCGTTCTAGAAAAATATTTAAAAAAATCCACGCGTCCTAGAAAAATATTTAAAAAAATCCACGTGTCCTAGAAAAATATTTAAAAAAATCCACGCATCCTAGAAAAATATTTAAAAAAATCCACGCGTCCTAGAAAAATATTTAAAAAAATCCAAGCGTCCTAGAAAAATATTTAAAAAAATCCACGCGTCCTAGAAAAATATTTAAAAAAATGCTCGCGTCCTAGAAAAATATTTAAAAAAATCCACGCGTCCTAGAAAAATATTTAAAAAAATCCACGCGTCCTAGAAAAATATTTAAAAAAATGCTCGCGTCCTAGAAAAATATTTAAAAAAATGCTCGCGTCCTAGAAAAATATTTAAAAAAATCCACGCGTCCTAGAAAAATATTTAAAAAAATCCACGCGTCCTAGAAAAATATTTCACAAAATCCACGAGTCCTGGAAAAATATTAAAAAAGAATCCACGCGTCCTAGAAAAATATTTAAAAAAATCCACGCGTCCTAGAAAAATATTTAAAAAAATCCACGCGTCCTAGAAAAATATTTCACAAAAACCACGCGTCCTAGAAAAATATTTCACAAAATCCACGCGTCCTAGAAAAATATTAAAAAAAAAATCCACGCGTTCTAGAAAAATATTTAAAAAAAACCACGCGTCCTAGAAAAATATTTAAAAAAATCCACGTGTCCTAGAAAAATATTTAAAAAAATCCACGCATCCTAGAAAAATATTTAAAAAAATCCACGCGTCCTAGAAAAATATTTAAAAAAATCCAAGCGTCCTAGAAAAATATTTAAAAAAATCCACGCGTCCTAGAAAAATATTTAAAAAAATCCACGCGTCCTAGAAAAATATTTAAAAAAATCCACGCGTCCTAGAAAAATATTTAAAAAAATCCACGCGTCCTAGAAAAATATTTAAAAAAATCCAAGCGTCCTAGAAAAATATTTAAAAAAATCCAAGCGTCCTAGAAAAATATTTAAAAAAATCCACGCGTCCTAGAAAAATATTAAAAAAATCCACGCGTCCTAGAAAAATATTTAAAAAAATCCACGCGTCCTAGAAAAATATTTAAAAAATCCACGCGTCCTAAAAAAATATTAAAAAAATCCACGCGTCCTAGAAAAATATTTAAAAAAAATCCACGCGTCCCAGAAAAATATTTTAAAAAATCCACGCGTCCTAGAAAAATGTTTTAAAAATCCACGCGTCCTAGAAAAATATTTCAAAAAATCCACGTGTCCTAAAAAATTATTTAAAAAAATCCACGCGTCCCAGACAAATATTTAAAAAAATCCACGCGTCCTAGAAAAATATTTAAAAAAAACCACGCGTCCTAGAAAAATATTTAAAAAAATCCACGCGTCCTAGAAAAATATTTAAAAAAATCCACGCGTCCTAGAAAAATATTTAAAAAAATCCACGCGTCATAGAAAAATATTTCAAAAAATCCACGCGTCCTAGAAAAATATTTAAAAAAATCCACGCGTCCTGGAAAAATATTTAAAAAAATCCACGCGTCCTAGAAAAATATTTAAAAAAATCCACGCGTCCTAGAAAAATATTTAAAAAAATCCACGCGTCCTAGAAAAATATTTAAAAAAATCCACGCGTCCTGGAAAAATATTTAAAAAAAATCCACGCGTCCTAGAAAAATATTTAAAAAAATCCACGCGTCCTAGAAAAATATTTAAAAAAATCCACGCGTCCTAGAAAAATATTTAAAAAAACCCACGCGTCCTAGAAAAATATTTAAAAAAATCCGCGCGTCCTAGAAAAATATTTAAAAAAATCCACGCGTCCTAGAAAAATATTTAAAAAAATCCACGCGTCCTGGAAAAATATTTAAAAAAAATCCACGCGTCCTAGAAAAATATTTAAAAAAATCCACGCGTCCTAGAAAAATATTTAAAAAAATCCACGCGTCCTAGAAAAATATTTAAAAAAACCCACGCGTCCTAGAAAAATATTTAAAAAAATCCGCGCGTCCTAGAAAAATATTTAAAAAAATCCACGCGTCCTAGAAAAATATTTAAAAAAATCCACGCGTCCTAGAAAAATATTTAAAAAAATCCACGCGTCCTAGAAAAATATTTAAAAAAATCCACGCGTCCTTGAAAAATATTTAAAAAAATCCACGCGTCCTGGAAAAATATTTAAAAAAATCCACGCGTCCTAGAAAAATATTTAAAAAAATCCACGCGTCATAGAAAAATATTTCAAAAAATCCACGCGTCCTGGAAAAATATTTAAAAAAATCCACGCGTCCTAGAAAAATATTTAAAAAAATCCACGCGTCATAGAAAAATATTTCAAAAAATCCACGCGTCCTAGAAAAATATTTAAAAAAATCCACGCGTCCTGGAAAAATATTTAAAAAAATCCACGCGTCCTAGAAAAATATTTAAAAAAATCCACGCGTCCTAGAAAAATATTTAAAAAAATCCAAGCGTCCTAGAAAAATATTTAAAAAAATCCACGCGTCCTAGAAAAATATTTAAAAAAATCCACGCGTCCTAGAAAAATATTTAAAAAATTCCACGCGTCCTAGAAAAATATTTAAAAAAATCCACGCGTCCTAGAAAAATATTTAAAAAAATCCACGCGTCCTAGAAAAATATTTAAAAAAATCCACGCGTCCTAGAAAAATATTTAAAAAAATCCAAGCGTCCTAGAAAAATATTTAAAAAAATCCACGCGTCCTAGAAAAATATTAAAAAAATCCACGCGTCCTAGAAAAATATTTAAAAAAATCCACGCGTCCTAGAAAAATATTTAAAAAAATCCACGCGTCCTAGAAAAATATTTAAAAAATCCACGCGTCCTAGAAAAATATTTAAAAAAATCCACGCGTCCTAAAAAAATATTAAAAAAATCCACGCGTCCCAGAAAAATATTTTAAAAAATCCACGCGTCCTAGAAAAATGTTTTAAAAATCCACGCGTCCTAGAAAAATATTTCAAAAAAACCACGTGTCCTAAAAAATTATTTAAAAAAATCCACGCGTCCCAGACAAATATTTAAAAAAATCCACGCGTCCTAGAAAAATATTTAAAAAAAATCCAAGCGTCCTAGAAAAATATTTTAAAAATCCACGCGTCCTAGAAAAATATTTAAAAAAATCCACGCGTCCTAGAAAAATATTTAAAAAAATCCACGCGTTCTAGAAAAATATTTAAAAAAATCCACGCGTCCTAGAAAAATATTTAAAAAAATCCACGCGTCCTAGAAAAATATTTAAAAAAATCCACGCGTCCTAGAAAAATATTTAAAAAAATCCACGCGTCCTAGAAAAATATTTAAAAAAATCCACGCGTCCTAGAAAAATATTTAAAAAAATCCACGCGTCCTAGAAAAATATTTAAAAAAATCCACGCGTCCTAGAAAAATATTTAAAAAAATCCACGCGTCATAGAAAAATATTTCAAAAAATCCACGCGTCCTAGAAAAATATTTAAAAAAATCCACGCGTCCTGGAAAAATATTTAAAAAAATCCACGCGTCCTAGAAAAATATTTAAAAAAATCCACGCGTCCTAGAAAAATATTTAAAAAAATCCACGCGTCCTAGAAAAATATTTAAAAAAATCCAAGCGTCCTAGAAAAATATTTAAAAAAATCCACGCGTCCTAGAAAAATATTTAAAAAAATCCACGCGTCCTAGAAAAATATTTAAAAAAATCCACGCGTCCTAGAAAAATATTTAAAAAAATCCACGCGTCCTGGAAAAATATTTAAAAAAATCCACGCGTCCTAGAAAAATATTTAAAAAAATCCACGCGTCCTAGAAAAATATTTAAAAAAATCCACTCGTCCTAGAAAAATATTTAAAAAAATCCACGCGTCCTAGAAAAATGTTTTAAAAAATCCACGCGTCCTAGAAAAATATTTAAAAAAATCCACGCGTCCTAGAAAAATATTTAAAAAAAATCCAAGCGTCCTAGAAAAATATTTAAAAAAATCCAAGCGTCCTAGAAAAATATTTAAAAAAATCCAAGCGTCCTAGAAAAATATTTAAAAAAATCCACGCGTCCTAGAAAAATATTTAAAAAAATCCACGCGTCCTAGAAAAATATTTAAAAAAATCCACGCTTCATAGAAAAATATTTCAAAAAATCCACGCGTCCTAGAAAAATATTTAAAAAAATCCACGCGTCCTGGAAAAATATTTAAAAAAATCCACGCGTCCTAGAAAAATATTTAAAAAAATCCAAGCGTCCTAGAAAAATATTTAAAAAAATCCACGCGTCCTAGAAAAATATTTAAAAAAATCCACGCGTCCTAGAAAAATATTTAAAAAAATCCACGCGTCCTAGAAAAATATTTAAAAAAATCCACGCGTCCTAGAAAAATATTTAAAAAAATCCACGCGTCCTAGAAAAATATTTAAAAAAATCCACGCGTCCTAGAAAAATATTTAAAAAAATCCACGCGTCCTAGAAAAATATTTAAAAAAATCCAAGCGTCCTAGAAAAATATTTAAAAAAATCCAAGCGTCCTAGAAAAATATTTAAAAAAATCCACGCGTCCTAGAAAAATATTAAAAAAATCCACGCGTCCTAGAAAAATATTTAAAAAAATCCACGCGTCCTAGAAAAATATTTAAAAAATCCACGCGTCCTAGAAAAATATTTAAAAAAATCCACGCGTCCTAAAAAAATATTTAAAAAAATCCACGCGTCCTAGAAAAATATTTAAAAAAATCCACGCGTCCCAGAAAAATATTTTAAAAAATCCACGCGTCCTAGAAAAATGTTTTAAAAATCCACGCGTCCTAGAAAAATATTTCAAAAAATCCACGTGTCCTAAAAAATTATTTAAAAAAATCCACGCGTCCCAGACAAATATTTAAAAAAATTCACGCGTCCTAGAAAAATATTTAAAAAAAACCACGCGTCCTAGAAAAATATTTTAAAAAATCCACGCGTCCTAGAAAAATATTTAAAAAAATCCACACGTCCTAGAAAAATATTTAAAAAAATCCACGCGTCCTAGAAAAATATTTAAAAAAATCCACGCGTCCTAGAAAAATATTTAAAAAAATCCTCGCGTCCTAGAAAAATATTTTAAAAAATCCACGCGTCCTAGAAAAATATTTAAATAAAATCCACGCGTCCTAGAAAAATATTTAAAAAAATCCACGGGTCCTTAAAAATATTTTAAAAAATCCACGCGTCCTAGAAAAATATTTAAAAAAATCCACGCGTCCTAAAAAATATTAAAAAAATCAACGCGTCCTAGAAAAATATTAAAAAAATCCACGCGTCCTAGAAAAATATCTAAAAAAATCCATGCGTCCTAAAAAAAATATTAAAAAAAATCCACGCGTCCTAGAAAAATATTCTTAAAATATATTTATTTTTGTAAATATTTTTAAGACTCGCAGCTTCCTCCACTGATCCTTGAAAAATATTTTTAAAAAATCCTCGTTTCCTGTAAAATATTTAAAAAGTACCACGGGTCCTTAAAAAATATTTTGTATTGTTTAGTATCCTGGGATGGTTGTCTGTGGGTACGTTAAAAAAAAATCATCGTTTTGTGGTCTTTGTTTCCACGGATGGATATTTTTTCTCTCACTGCATAAATGCATGAAGGCCTCCTCTGGTCTCTCACTGTTACAAACAATTTGTGCGTTGATATGCCGCAATGTGGCCAATTCTCTGGCAAGTTAGTTCATAGATCTGAGATAATAATTGTTGGAAAGCTTCCAGATATAAAAATGTGACATACTTACACAGCAGATTGGATACTTTTTAAACAGGATATCCTCGTTTGGCGGAAAATGAAAGAATGTTTGCGCCACACACAAATTGATCACTGCTAGGTTTTTTCATTCATTTCGTGATTTATGTGTGTCACAATATTTTTTATTATCACATTCTCCACGGTTCGTTGCCTCAATTGTGTGTCGTTCGTACTGACGATGACATTTGTAATGAATTGTAAGTAGTTGATGCTGCTGGCCAATTTCGCCAGTTTAGAGATTTTCTGGTCAATATTTTGTGTATGGCCGGCTAATTTATTGTGGTGGTCCCATTGTATGTTGACAAGGCTATTATTTTACTATCAATGATTTTTTTTTAATTCTCCTTTTATTCTCTTTTATTTTTGTGTAAAAAAATGTTTAGATACACTGCCGCTCATACATTAGATTTATATAGTGAAGTGGCTGCCATATGTCGTCCTCCTTTACAGTTGGCCCCCAGTGAAAGTGGCAGCTTTAAGAAGACACAAACTCCGGCCACCGGTTATATTATTTCAGTATTTAAGGTAAGTTTTTATTTGAGTTTGTATGTGTGTGTGTGTGTGTGTTTGTTAACTTGATTAGTTGGTTCTTGCTTGCTCTTGCTGCTTGTCTGCACCAGACATAGCCTATCTATTATGTAGCAAACCAATCTCCATGGTTGTAAAAAGTTACTGTCCTCCGCCTGTCTACCACCGCTCACTGTTCGTTAATGTCCTGTAGCGCGAATTTCTATCACTAAGGCTCATGTTATATTTAAATGTAATTTAAGAAATTTTTGCCACTAGTTCTTTTTTTTTTTGTTTTGGCTGCTGCTTATCCTTGTTATAGTTGTTGTTGTTGCTGTTGTTTTAGTTGTCTTGTAATTTGTTTTGACATTATTATGTGAGTAAAAGTAAATCTTCGTTTTTGTATTTTTGTTTTTCATTTTTAGGTCTTTGAAGGCGACGATGGTGAACGCTTTGAAAAGAATTGGCTGTATTGGACTGGTGCTAGAATGTTATACAGGTGGGTATCAAAAATGCGAAGATTGTAGTGAAGATTGTTTTCTGTTAATGACAACTTAACGGATATTACAACACACCGGATATTAGCTTTGATGTCTATGAAGTCATTATCATTTAAAGGTCTATTGTGAATCACTGGCAATGTAATAAATTGCACAACAGCATTATGCGAAGAGAATATGTAATTTTGACAAGGTTTCTGACGGATGTAGTCCGAGGGGGTCTAGAGGCCCACCCATCCTTTTTGTTTATCTTGTTTTGTCGTATACTCATTGAAAATGGGAGGTAAAACCTAGAAATAAGAGAGAAAGGGGAAAGTAATTGTGGAGAAAACATTAGAAGCGAAGCTGTTCCAAACCATACCAGAGCATGATATGCTGACAAAGCTCATACGGTCATTTATCAGACCTTCTAGTCGTCCATAAGAAACTTTACAGTTTTTTAAGAAGACCTATTAAAAAATCTACGAGTTCTTAAAAATATTACAAAAATTCACGGTCATGAGTCTTCAAAAAATCCTTCTATATAATTCACGGGTCCTAAAAATATTTTCAAAAATCCACGGTTCTTTAAAAATATTTTAGAAAATCCACGCGTCCTCAACATATTTTTTAGATTTTTAGATTTTTTTTCGGGTCCATACAAAATATTTTAAAATTTCCATTGCTCCTTAAAAATATTTTTAAAAATTAAAACAACTTCGGGTCCTTAAAAATGTTTTAAATTGATCCTTAAAAGTAAAAAGTATTTGAAAAATACTTATGTCCTTAAAAATATTTAAAAAATACACCTAAAAGAAATAAAATATACCTAAAAAAAATATTTAAAAAATCAGAGAGTCCGCAAAAATGTTTTAAAAAATTTACGAGTCTTTAAAAATTATTTTCAAAAATTTACGTGTTCACAAAAACAATTAAATTTTTTTTTAAATTCTTCGGGTCCTCAAAAAAATTTTTAAATTTTTGGGTCTGTAAAAATATCTAAAAATTGTCTGGGTTCTTAGAAAAGATTTTTACATTTTTTGTGTCCTTAAAAATATTTAAAAAATTCCTGGGTCCTTAAAATTATTTAAAACTTTCCATGACACATTAACAAATATTTAAAAAATCTCTTTTAAAAAAATATTACAAAAAAATCCGCAAGACCTTATAACAAATTTCGGAAAATCTACAAGTCTTTAAAAAATATTAAAAAAATGCAACGGTCCTTAAAGAAAATTTAAAAACCCAAGAATCCTTAAAAATATTTAAAAAAAATCCATGGGTGCTTAATGAAAATTTAAAGATCTATGAGTCCTTAAAAGCATTTAAACAAATCCACGAGTCCTTGAAAAAGATTTAAAAACATCCACATCCAAAACGAGTCCTTAAAAAAATTTTAAGAAATCCTTATAAATATTACAAAATATTTTCACAAATGCTTTATAATTTAAAAATCCATGGGTGTTTAAAAATATTTTTAAAAGTCCATGGGTAAACTATTTTGATAAATCGTAGGACTCAAAAAAATATTTTAAAAATGCTTTTAAAAATCCAAGGGTCCTAAAAATATTTTTAAAAAATCCAGGAGTCCTTAAACAATATATTGCAAAATCCACGAGTCCTTAAAAATATTAAAAAAAATCTGAAAATACCCAAAAATATTTTTAAAAATCCACTGGTCTTTAAAAAATATTTTGAAACATCCAAGAGTCATTAAAAATATTTAAAAAAACACTAGTCCTTAAAATTTTGAAAAAATCCATGGTTCCTTAAAAAATATATATTACAAAATCCACTTAAAAGATATTTCAAAAAATTGCGGTTCCTTAAAAACTATTTTGAAAAAATCCACCATAAAAATATTTTGAGCAATCCGAGTCCTTAACAAATATTTTAAAAAATCCAAGAATCCATAAAAAATATTTTAATAAATAGAAGAGTCCTTACAAATATTTTAAAAAATCTACAAGTCTTTAAAAAATATTAAAAAAATGCACTGGTCCTTAAAGAAAATTTAAAAATCCATGAATCCTTAAAAATATTAAAAAAAAATCCACGGGTCCTTAAAGAAAATTAAAAATCCATGAGTCCTTAAAACATTTAAACAAATCCACGAGTCCTTGAAAAAGATTTAAAAACACCCACATCCAAAACGAGTACTTAAAAATTTTAAGAAATCCTTATAAATATTTAATATGTCCTTAAAAATATTTAACAAAAATATTTTCAAAAATGCTCTAGTCATTTATAATTTAAAAATCCATGGGTCTTAAAAATATTTTTTAAAGTAAATGAGTAAACTATTTTGAATAATCTTAGGACTCAAAAAAATATGCAAAAAAATATTTTAAAATTGTTTTTAAAAATCCAAGGGTCCTTAAAATATTTTAAAAAATCCACGAGTCCTTAAAAATATTAAAAAAAATTTAAGTGTCCTTAAAAATATATTTAAAAATACACAAGTCTTTAAAACATCCAAGAGTCATTAAAAATATTTTAAAAAACCACGAGTTCTTACAATTTTCAAAAAATTCATGGTTCCTTAAAAAATATATATATTACAAAATCCACGTAAAAGATATTTCAAAAAATCGCGGTTCCTTAAAAACTATTTTGAAAAAATCCACGATAAAAATATTTTGAGCAATCCGAGTCCTTCACAAATATTTTAAAAAATTCAAGAATCCTTAAAAATATTTAAAAAAAAATCCAATAGTTCTTAAAACATATTTAAAAATCCACGAGTCTATAAAATATTTTAAAAAATCTACAAGTCCATATAAAAAAATAGGAAAAATCCACGAGTCTTTAAAAAGTATTTAATAAATCCACCGGTCCTTAAAAAGTATTTAATAAATCCACGGGTCCTTAAAAATATTTTAAAAAATCCACGAGTCTTAAAAAATATTTATAAAATCCACTAGTCCTTTAAAAATATTTTAAACAATCCACGAGTCCTAAAAATAGTGTTTTAACATCCAGGAGTCCTTAAAAATATTAAAAAAAATCCAAAAATTCAAGAACCCTTTAAAATATTTAACAAATCCACCTGTCCTTCTAAAATAACTTAAAAAATCCAAGAGTCCTTACAAAAATTTTAAAAAATCCAAGAATCCTTAAAAAAATTTAAAAAATCCAACAGTCCTTAAAAATAGTTTAAAAATCCACGTATCCTTAAAAAGTGTTTAAAATCCACGTGTCATTTAAAAGTGTTTAAAAAATCCACGAGTCCTTAAAAATATTACAAATATCTAGGAGACTTTAAAAAATCAACAAGTCATTAATATTTGAAAAAATCCACGAGTCCTTAACAATTTTTTAAAATATCAACAAGTACTTAAATATGTTAAAAATATTCACCAGTCTTTATAAAATATTCAAAAAATCCACGATTTCCTCCAAAAATTTTGGAAAACCCACGAGTCCTTAAAAACAATTTTAAAAATCCACGGGCCTTTAAATGAAATTTTCAAAAAATCCACAGGTCCTTAAAAATATAAAAAATCTAGGAGACTTTAAAACTACTTTAAAAAATCCACAAGTCATTAATATTTAAAAAAATCCACGAGTCCTTAAAAAAATTTTAAAAAATCAACAAGCCCTTAAAAACGTTAAACAAATTCACCAGTCTTTATAAAATATTAAAAAAAACACAATTTTCTCTAAAAATTTTGGAAAAACCCACGAGTCCTTAAAAAAATTTAAAAATCCACGGGCCCTTAAGTAAAATTTTCAAAAAAAATCCACAGGTCCTTAAAAACATTTTAAAAATCAAGGCGTCCTAAAAATAAATTACAAAAACCAGGAGTCTTTAAAAATATTTAAGAAATCACTGTTGCTTAAAAATATTTTAAAAAACTTACGGGTCCTTAGAAAATATTTTAAAAAAATTCACGTGTCCTTAAAAAATACTTTAAAAACACGGGCCCTTATAAAATAAAATACTTTAAAAATGCACGATTCCTTAAGGACATTTTTAAAAAATTCCATGAGTCCATAAAAATGTTTAAAAATTCCAAGAGTCCAAAGAAACACGGGCCCTTATAAAATAAAATACTTTAAAAATTCACGAATCCCTAAGGACATTTTTAAAAATTCAACGAGTCCATAAAAATATTTAAAAATTCCAAGAGTCCATAAAAATATTAAAAAAAAAATCCACGAGTCCTTAAATATACCTTAAAAAATCCACGAGTGCTTAAAAGTATTTTAAAAAATTCAGGAGCCCTTGAAAATTCTTTAAAAAATTCAGGAGTCCTTAAAAAATATTTTGAAAAATCCAGGAGTACTTAAAAAATATTTTGAAAAATTCAAGAGTCCTTAAAAAGTCACAAGTCGTTAAAAAATTTTAAAATATCCACGAATCCTTAAAAAATATTTAAAAAAAAGTCTTAGTTGGGCCAGAAAGGTTTCAGAGCTTTTTGCCCACTTTCTTAGCAAATATGGACTTGCCCACGGGAAAAATTATATCATCGTTATCAGGACCAAAAAGAACCACATTTGTTAAAAATTACAAAACTATTCTCGAATAGCCCTTAAACTGCACTTGATTCAACAATTTTGGATTTTTGTGGGGGAGGTATTTGAAGGCGTAGATGGATATATTACATTTTCAAGCTTAATCTAAGTTTGTAAATTGTCTGAAACGGACTTGCTCTTAACATATGTAGGGTTCACTACCATTATTTCAATGACTTCCCGACTTTTAAGAACGTTTCCCTTCCTACGGTTGAAAATTACTTTTCCACAGTTTACTTCATTACAATTTCTCTTTCTTTATTTTAATATTTGCATTTCTTCTTCCGCCTCTTTTTTTTAGATATTTACCACGTACTGCCGGTTTACGTCGCATATCTTTGCATAAAAGTACTTCCCAACGTGGCGATAAAATGTACCTGCTTATCTGTGAATGTGCCGAACTTCTAAAGGATATAAATGCTGCTGCCGTTTTAATACCTGCCCTGAGAGCTCGTCTGTGTGGTTATACGGGGTTATATAGGCCAATACAAGTATTTTAGTTAGAAGCAAAAAAAAAAAAAAACAAACAAAAAACACACATAAAAAGAAACAAAATGGGGACAACGATTGCGGAAGAAGTAGAAAAAAGGACACAAAATGGAGAACAATTAAAACAATCTAACAAAAAATGGGTGATACATAGAAAATATAAAAAAAAATAAAGAACAACAAAACTATTGATTTTCGTAAAGTGCTTTTGTTTTATTTTCTTTCTGTTTTGTTTTTTTTTTTTTTTTTTTTTTTTTTTTATAAGGGGAATATATGGAGATTAGGGTAGGGGGTTGGTTTCAGTTTAAATATTTTATTTAAGTTTCAGATTAATAGCACTTAGTCTATAGGTCTACTTAAGCCTCAATATCATGGTATTAAGAACATCACCACTTATAGCGTTCCAGACGGATATTAATAAAAGGCATCGCTAAAGTAGACAATTCGATTTAATATCTAAGAGGGAGTATGGAGACCTATTCCTAATTTTGTAAGAAATTTAATAATGTCAGTGATACAATGTGCATCTTGGATTTTATGCCTTTTTTAATCATCATTTTGCATTACATTTTTAATATTTTTATTTATCTATTTTATTTTTTAATTTTTTATTATTTTTTGTATTTATTAGTTTTTATTTTTATTTAATTTTCTAAACAAACCTTCAGCTACAAACTTATATATTTAGATTTAATAACAAACCGCAAACTTATTAGTGATATTCAAAATCTCTTCCAATTAATATTAACAACAACAACAACAACAAAGAACACACAGAGTAAAACAAAAAACCAAAAACCTAGAACTTATGAAATGCAAATATCCTATAGGACCATATTCAGTGAATACAAAAACAAACCACACACAAATTAACAAATAAATTTAATTATAAAAAATAATGGTAAAAATTAAATAGGAAATTTTATGAATTTTTAAAACGCAACACCTTTTTTGTCAACCAAGTCAAATTAAGCTTGTACAAAAAACAAAAATGAATACCAAAACTGCAGCAAAAAATAAAAAATTAAAATTCCCCTAAATTTAAAAACCCCATTTTTATACCCTCAGCCTTTAGGCTAAGGAGGGTATATACACTTTGATACGATGAAAATGTGCCTCATCGAAATAATGGTTTTAGACCCCAAGTATGTTTGGACGAAATGTGTTTCAGACAATTTGGAGTCGATCTAGCCATGTCCGTCCGTCTGTCTGTCTGTCCTGCTGGCTGGAGCGCACGATAATTCTCGAACCGATTAACCGATTCGGTTCAAATTTTGGCTTTCGTAATATTTTGCCCAAACTTAGTTTAAGTTCGAAGATGGGCTATATCGGTCCACTCCTTCCGGTACCTCCCCCACAAAAGTTCGAAAAAGTTCGGAAAATTTGTGCGCACGATAACTCTTTAAGGGGGTAACCGATTTGGTTCATACTTTGCTCATCGTGAAATATGTACCAGACTTAGATGAGGTTGCAATATGGACTCAATAGGTCTACTCCTTCGGGTACCTCCCACACAAAATTTCGGATAAGTTCAGTTTAGGACCTGTTCTCGAATCGCTTTGGTTTTTGTTTTAGCAACTTGTATTCACTGCCCCCCATACGACGGTACAAGTTTCAGCAGGAGCAAGTCCAAACTTCCTGAGAAAATAGCTTGAAAGTTTCACAAAACCCCTATGACTCCGTGTGGGGTGGTTGGAGCGCAAGATAACTCTCCAACGGATCTGCTGATTGGGTCAAAATTTTGGCCTTAGTAATATTTTGTCCTAACATAGTTTAAGTTCGAAGATAAGCCATATCGGTCCACTCCTTCAGGTACCTCCCCCACAAAATTTCAAAAATGTTCGGAAAAATTATTCGTACGGTAACTTTTGAAGGGAGTGGCCGAATTGGTCCATACTTAACACATCTTAATATATCTACGAGATATAGATCAGGTCCAAATATGGGCTATATTTGTCCACTTCATCCAGTACCTCCCAAACAAAATTTCGGATAAGTTCACTTTAAGACCTGCTATCGAATCACTTTTATTTTTGTTGAAGCAACTTGCATTCGCTGCCTCAATTATGATGGTAAAAGTTTTTTCAGGGGCAAAACCACACTTCTTAAACAGACAGCCCAAAGGGAGTAAAACCCCCCTATGGCAACGTATGTAGTGGCTGGAGATCGACTTCCATAATGGTCAATGTCGATCCATTCTTTTAAGTAATTCCCCCGCAAAACTTCTGCTCTTTAATCTAATCAACATATTTGTCGGTTCATGCGTTCAAAATTTTTAAAACCCTCTAAATACATACGTTTTATGGGAAAAAATTGTTTCAATATACACAGGCTGAGGGTATATCTCTGTCGGCCAAGCCGACTGATACTTTTTTTTACTTGTTCTCTCTCTCTCTCTCTGGGCTGAAAAAAAGAATTTTAAAATTTAATGCAATGCAAATATAAATAACGGCTATTTAAGTCATTACAAAAAGGCTTTTTTACACAAAAATATATAAATTAAATTTACAAAAATACCATAAATTTAATTCACCATGGCACTCCACACAAAAGGATTCGACTCTCCAATGAACAAACAACCAAAAGCCTACCAACCAAACCAAACAACCAATGAATCAATCATTAAGTGCTAAATTATACCAACAATAAAGACACAAAGGATACATAATAAATACAAAAACAACAACAACAACACCATAGCCACATTGCATGTGATTTAAATGTAGGAGAACATTTTTCCCACGCCCATTCCATTGCCATGATTTACTCTCACTATTTTGTATGCAGATGATTATCATAATTCCAAATGTAAACCACTTAACCCGTTAAGAAGCGGCGCGGAAATGATGAACTTTAGTAAAGAAAAAAAAAAAACAATTTTTGCTTGTATAAGAAAAGGCATTATCTTGAAAGGGGATAAATAAGAATAAAATACATTTCTTTAAGAGAACTTGAGATTTTCTATAATACGGCACTGAGATCCTCTTTAAGATGATTTTGAGGCCTTTCATAAGAAACTATTGTGATCTACTGTGCTGGCCATGAGGTATTCTATAAGAAAACCTAAACGTCTTATACAAGAAGGCATTGCGGGTTTCTTCATTTAGAAAACTATGTGGTCTTCATTTAGAAGACTTCCTATAAAGAGGCTACTATAAGAGGACCTTCAGACCTTTTATAATAAACCCTTGATCACTTCTATAGAAAGCTTCTTTGGCGATCTATAAAAAAAGTCCTGATGTCTTCTATAACCAGACCTTGATGACTTGTGTAATTAGAACTTAAGGTCTTTATTAATTTTCTCGTTTAGAGTTAAGCTTGATGATCAGAAATTTTTTGCAAGTGAAAAAGGAAAGCCAGGAATACGAAGCCACACAGTCACAAATTACGTGACCTGGTTTCGCTGTTAGTTGAGCAGCTCTTCAGACGTATCGACTGTGGAATGTCTTCTCTGTCCTAGAACTTTTATAAAAAAAAATTGTATAGGAGATGAGGTATTCTATAGAAAGATCCTTAAGACTTCTATAGGGAGCCCTGAGGTCTTCTTCTTAAAAACACTGCGAGTCCTAAAAAATATTAAAAAATCCAAGTGTTCTACGAAATATTGTAAAAAATCTACGAATCCTTAAAACATATTGCAATAATCTAAGGGTCCTTAAAAGTATTTAAAAAAATCCTTGGGTCCTTAATTTTTTTTTTGTTAAATGACATTGGAAAAAATTAATGGATCCTTAAAAATATTTTTCAAAATCGAAGGGTCGTTAAAAATACTTTGAAAAAAATCAACGAATCTTTAAACAATATTTTAAAAGAATGCCGGATCCTTTAAAAATATTTTTTTTAAAATCAACGGCTCCCTAAAAATATTTAAAAAATCCACGGGTCTTCAAAAATATTTTTTTTTTAATCTATTGGGTCCATAAACATTTTTAAAAAAATGCCTCGAAAAATATTTAAAAAATTCCTGGGTCCTTGTAATTATTTTAAAATTTGATCAGTTCTTGAAAAATATTTAAAAATTCCCTGGGATCTTAAAAAACTTTTCAAAATCTACGGCTCCGTAAAAAAATATTTCCAAAAATTCACGAGTCTTTTTAACAAATTTCGGAAAATCTACAAGTCTTTAAAAAATATTTAAAAAATCCACGGGTCCTTAAAAATCTAAAAAAAATTAAAAAATCCAAGAATCATTAAAAAAATTTATAAAAAAACAGGAGTCGCAAAAAATATATTTTAAAAAATGCACAAATCTTTAAAAATATTTTAAAACCCCACGAGTCCTTAAAAATGTTTTAAAAAATCCACAAGCCCTTAAAACAGTTCTAGAACACTTTAAAAATATTTTAAAAAATTTACGAATCCTTAAAACATATTTTAAAAATCTAAGAATCCTTAAAAGTATTTAAAAAATCCTCGGGTCCTTAATTCTTTTTTTTTAATAAACGGATCCTTAAAAAAATATTTTACAAAATCAACGCGTCCTTAAAATAGCATTTGAAAAAATTAATGGTTCCTTAAAAATATTTTTCAAAATACTTTGAAAAAATCAACGCATCTTTAAACAATATTTTAAAAAATTCCCGGGACCTTTAAAAATATTTTTTAAAATCAACGGCTCCCTATAAATATTTAAAAAATTCACGTGTCTTCAAAAACATGTTTTTTGAATCTATTGGGTCCATAAAAATATTTAAAAAATGCCTCGAAAAACATTTGAAAATTTCCGGGGCCCTTGCAATTATTTTAAAATTTCATCAGTTCTTGAAAAATATTTAAAAATTCCCTGTGATCTTAAAAAAAGCTTTTAAAAATCCACGGCTCTGTAAAAAAATATGTATTTCAAAAAATTCACGAGTCCTTATAACAAATTTACAAGTCTTGAAAAAAATATTTAAAAAAATACACGGGTCCTTAAAAATATAAAAAAATATTTTAAAAAATCCAAGAATCATTAAAAAAAAAATTAGAAAAAACAGGAGTCGCAAAAAATACATTTTAAAAAATACACAAATCTTTAAAAATATTTTAAAACCCCACGAGTCCTTAAAAATATTTTAAAAAATCCACAAGTCCTTAAAAAATCCAAAAACCCTTTAAAAATATTTTAAAAAATCCAGGAGTATAAAAAAGGAGTTACAAATATTTTAAAAAATCCACAAGTCCTTAAAAAATCCAATAACCCTTTAAAAATATTTTCAAAAATCCAGGAGAACAAATAAAGAGTTACAAATATTTTACAAAATCCACGGGGCTTTAAAAATCCGAGAGCCCTTAAAAATATTTTAAATAAATCCACGAGTCCTTAAAAAATATTTTAAAAACGCAGGAGTCCAAATAAGGAGTAAAAATATTTTACAAAATCCATGGATCCTTAAAAATATTTTGAAAAAATCCACGTCTTCTACGAAATATTTTAAAAAAAATTCACGAGTATTTTAATAACCCCCTGGTTCTTAAAAGTCATCGGGTCCTTAAATTTTTTTAAAAGTCCACGGATCCTTAAGCAAGTGTTTTACAAAATCCACGACTCCTTAAAAATATTTTGAAAAAATCCACGGACCCTTAGAAAATAGTCACGGTGCTCTTGAAGCAACTTTTAATTGGAAGGTGCTTACACCTGGGAATTTTAATAGATGATAATAGATGATAAAAATAAAAAAAACAAAAAAAATCACCGTAGCGCTTTTTTAATAAATCGCGATTCAAGTTTACAGTTTTAGGGGTTTTTTAGGTTTTTACGATTTTGCTTGGAAACCGCAAGTCCTATCGAAATGGGACTAAAGAAACTGTTGTAGCTATGAAAATTCTCTACAAGATTATCTTTATGATAATTTCTTAGGTTTTACCGTTATTGATATACAGAAGTTCAAATTGGGACAATGCATTGACTGTATCGCCTCCTTATAAAACAATGTCATGACTGCAATTTTCCAACTTAAACTTATATATCTTGAAAATGGTACACCCAAGGAAAAAATTATGAAATTCAATCTTGTAGAGAATTTTCACAGCTACAACATTTTCTTTAGACCCATTTCGATAGGACTTGCGGTTTCCAAGCAAAATTGTAAAAACCTAAAAAACCCCTAAAACTGTCAACTGGAATCGCGATTTATTTAAAAATCCCTCCAGCGATTTTTTCTTGTTTTTGGATTTTTCTCACCTATGAACATTGCAAAAACTTCCCAGGTGTAAGCACATTACATTTAAAGTTGCTTCAAGAGCACCGTGTAGTTTTAAAAATCCACAGGCTTTTCAGAACTATTTTAAAAAATATAAGGAGGCAGGTGTTTTCAAAAAATTCACGGGTCCATGAAAAATATTAAAAAAAAAACTTTAAAACATAATTTAAAATTTAATTAATTAATTAAAAATTTAATTAAAAATTTAAAAAATCCAGCCCCCCTATTCCGAAACTTTTTAACAACTTTACTCATTGTTTATTTTACAACAATTTCATTTGTTTGTTTTGTAATTGTTACAAAAACAAAAGAAAGTTTAACAACTTTTCAATCGATAAAAGTTACAAAATAGCCCTACAGGAGACCCTAAAACATATTTAAAAAAATCCAAGGTTCCTTAAAAATATTTAAAAAAAAATGTACGACTCTTTAAAACATCCACAGATCCTTAAAAAATATTTATTATTTTATCCACTGCTCTTTAAAAAATTTACAAACTTCACTGGAATTTAACAAATATTTCGAAAAAATCCATGGATCCTTAGAAATATTTTAAAAAAATTAAAATATTTTTCGAAAGCCCCGGATCCTTAAAAAATGCTTTGAAAAAATCCACGAATCTTTAAACAATGTTTTATGAAATTCACGGATCCTTTAAACATATTTTACAAAATCAACGGGTCCTTAAAAATATTTCAAAAATCCACATGTTTTCAAAAACAAATTGTTTAATTTATTGTGTCTTAAAAATATTTAAAACATTCTTTGGATACTAAAACAATATTTTAAAATTTCCAGGGATCCTTGAAAAATATTTTAAAAATCCCTGGGTGCTTAAAATGATTATAAATTTTGCATGAGTCCTTGAAAATATTTAAGAACTCCCTGGATTCTTAAATGAAATATTTTTAAAAATCCACTGATGTGTAAAAATATTTCAATAATCCTCGAGTCCTTTAAAATATTCAGTAAGTATAAGAAAAATATTTTAAAAAATCCACGTGTCCTCAAAAAAATTTAAAAATTCTTTGGATGTTTAAAAAAATTTTAAAATTTCTTCGGGTACTTAAAAAATATTTTGAAATTTCTTTTAGAGTCTTTAAATTTTTTTGCAAAATTCCAAAAAATATTCAAAACATATTTTGAAATTTACAAGAGTCCTTACAAAAATATTAAAAAAAATACACGAGTCCTTATAAAAAATTTGGAAAAATCCACGTGTTCTTACATAAAAATTAGAAAATTCACGAGTCCTTTGAGGTCTTCTATAAGAGATCCTGAGGCCTTCTATAAGAGCCTTATGAGATCTTCTATAAGAGATCCTGAGGCCTTCTATAAGAAGACCTGGAGGCCTTCTATAACAATACCTGGAGACATTCTATTAGAAGGCCCTGAAGTCTTCTATAAAATATCTTGCGGTATTCTAGAGAAAGGACCTGAGGTCTTCTATACAGAACTCTGTCTTATATAGGAGAACCTGAAGTTTGCTATATGGAGACCCTGAGGTCTTCAATAAGAAGAGCCTGAGGTTTTTTGTAAGAGATCCTGAGGTCTTCTATTGGAAGACGCTGAGGTTTTCAGCTGAGGTTTGTGGAAAAATCCACAAATCCATACAAAAAATTTCGAAAATTCACGAGTCCATATGAGGTCTTCTAAAAGAGATCCTGAGGGCTTCAATAAGAGCCTTATGAGACATTCTATAAGAGATCCTGAGGCCTTATATAACAAGACCTGGAGTCCTTCTATAACAATACCTAGAAACATTCTATTTGAAGGCCCTAAAGTCTTCTATAAAATATCTTGCGGTATTCTAGAGGAAGAACCTGAGGTCTTATACACAGAATTCTGTCTTCTTTAGGAGAACCTGAAGTTTGCTATAGGGAGACCCTCAGTTTTTTTTAAGAGATCCTGAGGTTTTCTATTGGAAAACTTAAATGTCTTTTATTGGAAGACGCTGAGGTTTTCAATAAGAAGACTCTGGGTCTTCTACAAGTTGATCCTGAGGTCTTCTATAAGAAAACATTTAGTTATTCGATTAAAAATTCCTGAGGTCTGCAGTAAGAAGACGTTGAAAACTTCTATAAGAAAAACTTGAGGTCTTCTATAGAAAGACCCTAAGGTCTTCTTTAAGAGGAAGGCCCTTACGTTTTCTATGGGAAGATACTGAGGTCTTCAGTGAGACCTGGGCGTCTTTTAAAAAACTTGAGGATTTCTTTAAAAAAGATTTTAAGGTCTTTTTAAGAGGACCTTATGAGGTCATCTGTAGAAGGGCCCTGAGGTCTTCTATAGGAGTACCCTGAGAAAAGAAAGAAAACTTTGTGGTCTTCTATAAGAAATACTTGAGGACATATATAAGAAGTCTTTGAGGTCCTCTACGGAAGAAGACTTTGATGTGTTCACAAAAAAACCATTGTGGTCTTCTATGAGAAGATATTGAGGGCTAATAGAAGATCTCAATGTCCTACCCTGAGATCTTTATTAAGACAACCATGAAGATCTTAAAAGAAACGCGCTATAAGAAAACTTAGATATCTTCTATAAGACGACACTGAACAATTCTATAAAAGTCTTTTCAAAGAAACATTGTGGTCTTCAGTAAGAGGACCTATTGTTGTTGTTGTCTGGCTCTGGGTCTATCTCCAATTCCAGGAAAGTGGCTGCTTCGATTGGATGTAACCACAGATCCACCGGAATGAGTAGGTTTGGCTGGGCAGTTGAAAAGGTGTTTTGTGCCGTGCGGGCCCATGCCACATATTGGGCAGATGTCCTGCACGGAGCGGTCGATTTCCGCCCAATAAGAATTTAGGCGACTGCAATATCCCAAGCGTAGTTGAGCCGAAACTACTCTAGTTTGTCGTGGCAGCTGACGCTCCTTAGCTGCAATAGATGGAGGATGTATTTCGAGGACTTTATTCACACTATAATTGCTTAATATGCTTGTTTATCTAGGGGTTCTCTCCTGTATCGTTGGGCCTCTCTCTCTCTCTAGAGCATGGATATCCTTCCTGATCTGCCTGAATGTGTCGAGCCTACCCACAAGATGATGATTGGGATGGCTCACACGGTAACATCCGAGCAGGTACTGCAACGAAAGCATTTCATTGCGTTGTTTTACTGGAAGAATCTTTGCCTCCGCATGTAGATGGTCCACAGACGATTTGAGGAGGCACCCTGTTTCTGTTCTCAGGACGGCATTCTGGCAAGTTTGAATATTTTCCCAATTCGTATCACACAATCATGGGGACCAGACTTGCGCCGCATAGCTTACCACAGACCGACCTATCACGTTATATGTGATCAACAAGGTTTCTTTATCAGCACCCAAGTGCTGCCGGCTAGGGACTTGAGGACCTTGTTCCTACTTTTCAGTTTGTCGCAGATAGCTGTGGCGTGCGCGCACGACCTGAAAGTAGTGTCGAATGTGACCCCTAAAATTTTAGGGCAGTTTGTGGTCGGAATTCTTCTACCATCGACCAAGACATTCAATTCTCTGCGCTGTCAATGTGGTGAACAGAGTGCACACTGGTCCCAACCTGCGACAAAAATCGAAAAATCGATATCAGCAAATCTCTGCGACAATTCAGCAAATTATCTCTAAACATATTATATTTTAATATTCCAGCACTGTTTTTGTAATTTATAACGGTATTTAACAAGACAAAACAGAAGAAGTTGACATTTACATATGTTCTCTTAAAAACTTTAGAAACATCAGTAAGGTTGTGACATCTTACAATGCAAGTAACTCAAAATTGAAAGGATGAAATTATTTTTTTCGAAATGGAAGTTTGAGTACACGGTTTTCTAATTACTTTTGCATAAAATTTTGTACACATTATTCGCATAAAATGTGCTGGAAATCACATTTTTTATAATACTTTTTTGTGGATTTTTGTTTCCAAGTCCTAAAAATTGAAGTTGAGTTTTACTAACTTCGCCATCCTTCGCCACTCTCCAAATTTTTTGAAGAATGTTCGAAATAGTGTCAAGTTTACAAAAAATTTGGTTCCAGCTGCATATACTTGCGCTTCCGTGCGTGACATTAAAAATACTGACGATGCCTCTGGTCGTTTCAGTGAATATGCCGTATTACTGTATTCTCAGTTTCTTCTTTGTTTTGTGTTTTAATTGTTTGTTTTGAGTTTTTTCTTTAATAATTAAGACATTTTTCTTTTGAGATCTACTTATGAGTGTATTTTTTACATTTGTATATTTTTGATATATGTATGATGCTACATATAAAATGAAAAACAAGTAAAAATGTAAAGTTCGGTCGCACCGAACTTTATTATATCCCCTACCATGAAATATTCTGACCTCAAATGGAATAATTTGTTTCCTTTCCTGTCCACGATACCAGTCGGAGACGTTTTTTGACCACTAAGAGCTCCAAATAGCAAATTAAAACCAATTTGAACCGAAAATGTAGATAAAAACGTCAAAATAACTGAAATAGGGAGGTACCCTAATATGAGGGCTATACCGAAACCTGCACCTAAGACCACAATTTTTGGCGCAGAAGGTTTTTGATCATTGAGAACTCCAAATTGCAAATTACAACCAATTCGGGCCGAAAATGTTGATAAAATCTTCAAAATACCTGAAATCGGGAGGTACCGTAATATGAGGGCTATACCGAAACCTGGACCTAAGCGCACAATTTTTGGCGCAGAAGGTTTTTGACCATTGCGAACCCCAAATACCAAAGTACAGCCAGTTAAGGCCGAAAATGTAGATAAAAGCTTCAAAATACCTGAAATCGGGTGGTACCGCTACATGGGGGCTATAGGAAAAACTGGACCCATATTGATGATTTTTTGGCTAAAGTATTTTTTACTTATTTTTAGCATATACTGAAAAAATCAGATTGATCCGACGATTATAAATATTTTTGTCGCACCTTCCCATACAAGTGGGACCACTGTGGAGTGGCTGTTGATTTTGTGGCGGAAATCTGCATATTCCTCGAATGGAAAAAGGTGGTAAGATCGGTTAAATAGTTGTTCAGTCTCTCACAGATGTCATCCGGATAGGTACCCGACGCCAGGATCGTGCAATCAAATGCATACGTTACGATCTCGATGCCGTCTGGAGGGGGCGGAATAGAGGAGAGGTAGAGGTTAAACAGTTCCGGAGATATCACCCCACCTTGGGGAACTCCCTGTTTCACTCTACGGGGTTTGGACTTCTTGTTCCTGAATTCCACGTACGACTGGTATCCACACATATAATTGACTATCTAACGTCTGCTCAATGTCCTCAAACAGCGTGGAGTGCCTGACTGTATCAAAGGCTTTTGATAAGTCAAGCGCCACCATCACAGCTCTATCGCACGGCCGTCTCTGGTTGAGTCCCTGACAAATATATGTGGTAATTGCGTGCAGCGCAGTTGTCATGTTGTGCTGCTTTCGGAATCCATGCTGATGATCGGCAACTTGATAGCTGTTTCTGATACTGGGGAGGACTAAGGCCTCAAGGGTCTTTGCTACGGGTGACAAAAGCGAAATCGGCCTGTACGATTCACTTTTGCTGGCATCCTTGCCGGGCTTCCGTAGTGAGACCACCCTGCCCATTTTCCAGACATCGGGAACAATGAGGGTGGATAGCGACAAGTTGAGAACTTTAGTGAAATACTCCACTCCCGGCTCATCTAGCTGCTTCAGCATTACCATGGAGATTCCATCAGGGCCCAACGCTTTGGATGATTTAGCGTTCCTGATGGCATTGGCAACATCATCCATTGTAAACTGTGGTGGTTCCTCCTCGGCAGGAAGAGATCTGATGCGACGTAATACTCTTCTCTTCGCCTTGTCACTCTTGGGGTGCTCGACAAACTGTCGATTGAAATAACTTGCGCACCTCTTCGAGTCAGTCAACGTAACGAGTCAGCCAAACGCGACTGATGTCCTATCTTCCCTTCTTCCAGGGTTCGAGAGTGACTTAACCGTTGCCCACAATTCACCTATACCGGCTCCAATGTTGCAACTCTTCAGATGATTTAACCACTTGTTCCGCTTATGCTCGCCAACAAGCCTGTTAACTTCCAGTGTCAGCTCCCTGATTCTGAGGTCATTGGGGTTGGTTCGGCGAAGCTTATCACGCTCAGTTGCTAATCCCGTCGCTTCTGCTGGGAAGTTTGGTCCTATTTCGGGTATTCGACCAGCAGGGAAATGGCGAACGGCTGCAGCATTAGAAGGATTGGGCAGTTCTCTGAAGCGGTGATTGGTGAACTCTCTGAAACCCGGCCAATCAGCTTTCTTATGATTGACGAATGTGCGGCGTTCAGAGGTAATGAAATCGGTTAGTCTTATGGAGACAATTATGGGAAGCTGGTCTGCCAGGTAACGTCATTTGTCAGACCAGGTTATGTCTGGCGAGCTGTGACACTCTCCTCTAATTCTGGTAGGGGCGTCCTCATTGACCGTGCAAAACGTAGAGCTGTTAATCTGCTCAGCCAGCGCTGTACCTCTCTGGTCATTTCCGAGGGCCGAATGCCACATCTCATGATGCGCATTAAAGTCCCCCAAGACCAGACGATTATGACCTTCCAAAAGCGGTCTAATGTTAGGCATGTAATCTGAGATACAGCTATTTCTCGGCGGGATGTATACGTTCAGCAGCTCTATCTCGGCAGTTCCACACCTGACTGCTACCCCCATACATTCCATATACGGATCATTAGAGACAGGCTCAAGCGAGATATGTATGTATTGGACAGACTGGTGCAATAGGAAAGCTAATCCGCCACCTCCACTTCTTGTGCGATCCTTCCTTAGCACGTTGTAACCATCGCAACGTTGTAAGCTACAGTTGCTGTTGAGCTTGGTTTCTTGCACCGCAGCGACCTTGATATTCCTCCGACTCAAGAAATCTACTATTTCCTCGATCTTACCTCGGAGTCCATTGCAATTAAATTGGAAAAAGATGCATTCTCTGGGATTGGGACAACAACGGCTGGTGTTAAAGGTGCGTGTGCGGTTGTTGTCGAGGGGACTGCGGGGGAGTTTCGTAGTCAGACGACGATGGAGTTTCGTAATCCGACGACGACGACAGTCCCCAGTGAGACTGTGTTCACGCAGCATGCAGCAACATAGTCCCTGTCGTAGTCCCTCGCGTGGACAAGTCCAGAGCAACCCCTTAAATGCACCCACTCCTGACATCTATTGCATCTCACCGAAGGCTGGATGTGGGTGAAGATGCGGATGTCACAAACCGAGCAGGCATTCCGGGATATGCTGCTCCCAACACAGAAAAACAAAACAAATACAAACATATGTACACTGAGGTGACAGCCGCTGGCCGGAACAATAATGTTGTGTAGTTCCGGGTCAATCCGGTACAAAGAACCCGCTGCAGTGGGATTGTAAGAGAACCTTGTTGTCCTTTATTGGAAGGCTCAGATATCTTCCGTAAGAAGACCTTAAGGAAGACCTCTGGGGGAAGAACTTGAGATGATCTAAGAACAGATTCTTGTGATCTTCTGTAGGACAAAATCCGAGGTCTTCTATAAGAAAAGCTTTGGATTTTCAGTAAAAACTTTAGAAGACAAGAAGATATTTGGTTTTCTCTGAGAAGTCGAAAAGTGAACTTGATGTGGTGCAATCTTTGTTCAGCGTAATATTTCTTTCAAACATACATCAAGTTCGAAGTAGGGCTACTCGTATATCGGTGCCCACTCCCTTACAAAGCTTATACAATTGTAGCTTAACTGCAGATCCTTATGATAACAGAATATGTTTTTATTAGTAAAGTCTATACCTCCCCAGACAAAGGTTCCGCTTAGATTTAATTTGGGACCTTGCCGCATGACCTCAATCGACTTCTCAATTTATTGAAGAATTTCTGTCCTTTACTCCTGTTTTTTTCAGAACTTCCATAGCTATAGAAAGGGTTAATAATACAAAAACAAAAACTACCAAAACAAGAAGAAGAATATTAAACTCAAAGAACGAAAAACGGCAAACAACAAACAAGTTAACGAACATCAAAGCAAACATAAATTTTAATTTCTTGCGAATGAAAATGAAAGAAACAAAAACATTAAAATGGTGAAAAGAAGTGAAATTTATGGGAGTCTGAAAACTTTCATGTTACGTTAGAGGATAGCTATAACACATCTCCAGGGTATGGGGAACGGGCTTCCAACAGAACATAGATAGGGGTTGGATTTAAATGCAAAAATAACTGAGTAGGGGTGACTGACACTCACTCAAAGGATCTTGACAGGTTATTGAAGATCTGTGATACGGAATTGTAGATAAGGATTGTTGATCGTAAACAGCTGGTCAAAGACTTTAAAGTTTTCTCCTATTTCTTGACACCAATGTGCATTCGTTTGTTTCTTTCTTTTCCTTTTGGAATCAGGATATCATTTCATTTAATAATTCTTCGCATGTAATCATTTTCTATGGGCAAAGGAGACTAATGGTAGTTTACAATAAAATAAGTTATAATTAAAAAAAAAATTAAAAAAATACTCAAAATACTGCTGTGATACTTAATACTATTCACACAATATAAATAAAATAATAACATAAATAGTAAGAGCGAACAAAAAAAAACAATTTAATACAAAAACAAATTTTATTTCACATGTCAAAAAAAAAACCGTCGATACATTGTTGCACTCAAAATTTATTTGGTAACAAATAAAAATTATTATATGGCAATATATGAATGACGCGCCGCTGAATTGTGTCTTTTAAAAATTGAAAATTCGGTATTTTCACCTGTGAAATAAATATTGTAAGGACAAAACAAACAACAACAAATCATTAAAATATTCTGTGGTAAAGACCATTTAAGCACCTCTGTAATTTACAACAACTTTTTAACAAATAAACTTAATTATGCTTACTAAAATTAAATTCAACATTTTTTCAACAAATAAGTAAATAATGTTAAGAAAAAAATAAATATTAAAACACAAATAAAAATAATATTTATAAACATACACACTCTTTGCAAATATACATACACACATAGTGTACTATGTACTTCAAATTGAAGCATAAACTACTTAATAACAAAACAACAAAATAAAAATAACAATAACAATAAAATGATTCTAACCTTCATTACAAAAAGGTATTTTTAATTTACTCAATCAAAGTAAATAACAGTTATCAAAGGCGGTGTGTATGTATGTATGTATCTGTATATGTGTACAGAATTGTATCATTAGAGAGAGTGAAAACAAAATACGGAACATAAACAAAATAAATAAAAACAAAAGTAATTTAGTGTTAAAAAAAAACTACAGCCCTCATCTTATAAGAAAATTTGTTTTAATTGCCACTAGAAAAATAAAACAAAAAACAAATTAAATAATAAAGCTTAAATAAAAAAACAATAATAAAACAAATGCCTAAGAAAATAAAGTAATTTTGTTTGAGTTTTTTTTTTTTTTTAATTTGCAAGGTCAAGAGCAAGGCAAAATAATAAGGTAGTGTTATCGACGAAGTTGGATTTTGGTTATGTCATTTATTTTGGTTAGATTTTTGAGGCGAATTTTTGTTTGAATAATTGTTTTGACTTTTCATATTCAACCAGGGAAAGTGCTAAATGGTGAAGTAAAGAAGAAAAAGAACTCCAATTCTCTCTGTTTCGTGCTTCGCTTTTTGGAATACCGCGCGGAAAGGATCTTAGGAAGCACCCTTTCCTTTGGAAAGGATCTTAGGAAGCACCCTTTCCTTTGGAAAGGATCTTAGGAAGCACCCTTTCCTTTGGAAAGGATCTTAGGAAGCACCCTTTCCTTTGGAAAGGATCTTAGGAAGCACCCTTTCCTTTGGAAAGGATCTTAGGAAGCACCCTTTCCTTTGGAAAGGATCTTAGGAAGCACCCTTTCCTTTGGAAAGGATCTTAGGAAGCACCCTTTCCTTTGGAAAGGATCTTAGGAAGCACCCTTTCCTTTGGAAAGGATCTTAGGAAGCACCCTTTCCTTTGGAAAGGATCTTAGGAAGCACCCTTTCCTTTGGAAAGGATCTTAGGAAGCACCCTTTCCTTTGGAAAGGATCTTAGGAAGCACCCTTTCCTTTGGAAAGGATCTTAGGAAGCACCCTTTCCTTTGGAAAGGATCTTAGGAAGCACCCTTTCCTTTGGAAAGGATCTTAGGAAGCACCCTTTCCTTTGGAAAGGATCTTAGGAAGCACCCTTTCCTTTGGAAAGGATCTTAGGAAGCACCCTTTCCTTTGGAAAGGATCTTAGGAAGCACCCTTTCCTTTGGAAAGGATCTTAGGAAGCACCCTTTCCTTTGGAAAGGATCTTAGGAAGCACCCTTTCCTTTGGAAAGGATCTTAGGAAGCACCCTTTCCTTTGGAAAGGATCTTAGGAAGCACCCTTTCCTTTGGAAAGGATCTTAGGAAGCACCCTTTCCTTTGGAAAGGATCTTAGGAAGCACCCTTTCCTTTGGAAAGGATCTTAGGAAGCACCCTTTCCTTTGGAAAGGATCTTAGGAAGCACCCTTTCCTTTGGAAAGGATCTTAGGAAGCACCCTTTCCTTTGGAAAGGATCTTAGGAAGCACCCTTTCCTTTGGAAAGGATCTTAGGAAGCACCCTTTCCTTTGGAAAGGATCTTAGGAAGCACCCTTTCCTTTGGAAAGGATCTTAGGAAGCACCCTTTCCTTTGGAAAGGATCTTAGGAAGCACCCTTTCCTTTGGAAAGGATCTTAGGAAGCACCCTTTCCTTTGGAAAGGATCTTAGGAAGCACCCTTTCCTTTGGAAAGGATCTTAGGAAGCACCCTTTCCTTTGGAAAGGATCTTAGGAAGCACCCTTTCCTTTGGAAAGGATCTTAGGAAGCACCCTTTCCTTTGGAAAGGATCTTAGGAAGCACCCTTTCCTTTGGAAAGGATCTTAGGATGCACCCCTTCCTTTGGAAAGGATCTTAGGATGCACCCCTTCCTTTGGAAAGGATCTTAGGATGCACCCCTTCCTTTGGAAAGGATCTTAGGAAGCACCCTTTCCTTTGGAAAGGATCTTAGGAAGCACCCTTTCCTTTGGAAAGGATCTTAGGAAGCACCCTTTCCTTTGGAAAGGATCTTAGGAAGCACCCTTTCCTTTGGAAAGGATCTTAGGAAGCACCCTTTCCTTTGGAAAGGATCTTAGGAAGCACCCTTTCCTTTGGAAAGGATCTTAGGAAGCACCCTTTCCTTTGGAAAGGATCTTAGGAAGCACCCTTTCCTTTGGAAAGGATCTTAGGAAGCACCCTTTCCTTTGGAAAGGATCTTAGGAAGCACCCTTTCCTTTGGAAAGGATCTTAGGAAGCACCCTTTCCTTTGGAAAGGATCTTAGGAAGCACCCTTTCCTTTGGAAAGGATCTTAGGAAGCACCCTTTCCTTTGGAAAGGATCTTAGGAAGCACCCTTTCCTTTGGAAAGGATCTTAGGAAGCACCCTTTCCTTTGGAAAGGATCTTAGGAAGCACCCTTTCCTTTGGAAAGGATCTTAGGAAGCACCCTTTCCTTTGGAAAGGATCTTAGGAAGCACCCTTTCCTTTGGAAAGGATCTTAGGAAGCACCCTTTCCTTTGGAAAGGATCTTAGGAAGCACCCTTTCCTTTGGAAAGGATCTTAGGAAGCACCCTTTCCTTTGGAAAGGATCTTAGGAAGCACCCTTTCCTTTGGAAAGGATCTTAGGAAGCACCCTTTCCTTTGGAAAGGATCTTAGGAAGCACCCTTTCCTTTGGAAAGGATCTTAGGAAGCACCCTTTCCTTTGGAAAGGATCTTAGGAAGCACCCTTTCCTTTGGAAAGGATCTTAGGAAGCACCCTTTCCTTTGGAAAGGATCTTAGGAAGCACCCTTTCCTTTGGAAAGGATCTTAGGAAGCACCCTTTCCTTTGAAAAGGATCTTAGGAAGCACCCTTTCCTTTGGAAAGGATCTTAGGAAGCACCCTTTCCTTTGGAAAGGATCTTAGGAAGCACCCTTTCCTTTGGAAAGGATCTTAGGAAGCACCCTTTCCTTTGGAAAGGATCTTAGGAAGCACCCTTTCCTTTGGAAAGGATCTTAGGAAGCACCCTTTCCTTTGGAAAGGATCTTAGAAAGCACCCTTTCCTTTGGAAAGGATCTTAAGAAGCACCCTTTCCTTTGGATAGGGTCTTAAGAAGCACCCTTTCCTTTGGATAGGGTCTTAAGAAGCACCCTTACCTTTGGATAGGGTCTTAAGAAGCACCCTTTCCTTTGGATAGGGTCTTAAGAAGCACCCTTTCCTTTGGATAGGGTCTTAAGAAGCACCCTTTCCTTTGGATAGGGTCTTAAGAAGCATCCTTTTCTTTGGAAAGGGTCTTAATAAGTATTCATTCCTTTGGAGAGGGTCTTAAGAAGTATTCATTCCTATGGAGAGGATTTTCAGAAGTACCCTTTCTTATGGAATTGGTCATAAGAAGCCCCTTTCCTACGGAATTGGTCATAAGAAGCACCCTTTCCCTTGGAAAGGGTCTTAAAAAGCACCCTTTCCCTTGGAAAGGGTCTTAAAAGGCACCCTTTCCCTTGGAAAAGGTATTAAAAGGCACCCTTGGAAAGTGTCTTAAAAAGCACCCTATCCCTTGGAAAGTGTCTTAAAAAGCACCCTATCCCTTGGAAAGTGTCTTAAAAAGCACCCTATCCCTTGGAAAGTGTCTTAAAAAGCACCCTATCCCTTGGAAAGTGTCTTAAAAAGCACCCTTTCTCTTGGAAAGTGTCTTAAAAAGCACCCTTTCCCTTGGAAAGTGTCTTAAAAAGCACCCTTACCCTTGGAAAGTGTTTTAAAAAGCACCCTTTCCCTTGGAAAGGTTCTTAAAAAGCACCCTTTCCCTTGGAAAGGGTCTTAAAAAGCACCCTTTCCCTTGGAAAGGGTCTTAAAAGGCACCCTTTCCCTTGGAAAAGGTATTAAAAGGCACCCTTTCCCTTGGAAAAGGTATTAAAAAGCAACCTTTCCCTTGGAAAGTTGTATAGCAGATACAGCTAGTGGTTCATACGACGTCGATATTCACCGTCAACGCAGATCGGTCCGTGAATCATTCGACGATTTTTTCTCTCAAACACGCCAAGCACTGCTTTATCTTGCACAAGTTCCCAGGCTTCGGAACCATACATCATATCAGTGTAAGCCAAAGTATCATCTGTTGGCCAATACAATTCTTCTTTTTATTTCACAACTGTAGTGGAATTCTGTAACTCATTTTTCGAGTTACCGACAAATATCGGTAAAATTTAAATGCTTATAATTTCGGTAATTAACGAAATTTTTCGGTAAGTTAACAACCAAAATAAAGCTGTTGCTAAATTCTACCGATAGCAACAGTGCTTTCAACTTTTGTTAATACTCAAAAAATGGGTTACAGAATTCCACTACTGATGTCGTTTGTTGTGTTTATGGCGGTGCCGAGGTATACGAAGTCTTTTACTACCTCAAAATTATAGGAACCAACTTCAACAGTTGGTCCGATCTCAATGGACGCATTGCGCGTCGACACCATCAGCTTGGTCTTCTCGCCGTTTACCGCCAGACCCACTTTAGCAGATTCTCCTTCGACCTTCATAAAGGTATCGGTTACTTCTTGTAACATGTGGCTATTGGTGTAGATTGTGCCACTTCTTTTGACGTTTGCCTCTCGTTTAACCTTTTCTAGCCGGATGTTGAAAAGATCACACGAAAGGCTGGCTCCTTGCCTGAAACCTCTTTTAATACAAAACTCTTCGGAGAGGTTCTTTCCTATTTCAACTGAAGATCTTGTGTCAGTTAGAGTAATTTTACAAAGCTGAATGAGCTTTGCGGGGATACCAAATTCAGACATTGCTTGGAATACCTTTGTCTTCCATCTATCACAACGTGATCAATTTGATTTCATGTTCTTTGTTCTGGCGACAGCCAGGTGCCCTATTGAATATCGAGATGCTTAAATCTGGTACTGCTAACTACCATGTTTCTTGCAGCTGCAAAGTCTATCAGCTTCATACCATTGTCAGATGTTTCACTGTGGAGACCGAATTTCTCTACTGTTGGGCCAAAGATATTCTCCTTTCCAATTTTGGCATTAAAATCGCCTAGTATAATTTTATTGTCATGGGCAGGGCAACGGTCATATGTTTCTTCTAAGCGCTCGTAAAATCGAATTGCAGCGAGTCTTTCATTCACTGGGGTGAAGCTGGAGACCAGATGTTTTAACCTCCGACCAACTACAAATCCGCAACCAAACTCTTGCTTTGTGTCATGGCAGCTATAATACAGTGCGTCACCTTTAGGTGTTGTTGTGACGCCTTTCCCGTTCCATCGTATTTCCTGTATGGCAGTAATGTCGGCCTTGTACTTTTCAAGCACATCTGCCAATGCGCAAACTGCACCTTCTCTATAAAGATTGCGAACATTCCAGGTGCAGATTCGCAGATCATGGTCCTTAAAAAGTTTGCGGGGGTCGTCAACTTTTGAGGGATTTGTTTTTCTTTTCTTTCGTTTTTTCATAGTAGGCTGTTTTTTCTAGGGGGGGGGGTTACTAACCCAAAGCCCAAACCTACGTTTTTAACGTTCTTATGGGTGAACACGCGGCACATGTTAACTCACTACACTCACTACCTTTAACGGGTGTTAAGGGCAGTTCCCCAGGTGACACCACGGTGAGGTCAGTGTCCACTTGAAATGAAAGAGGGACCAAGATAAATCCTGGGCTTGCCGTGTTAAAGCCGGTCAGAACCGTTCGTTGGTATCTTCCATCCCCTACGTCACCCAGCCTCATTATAACACCGAAATGGCTGAAAGTTGGTAGTCAGTTTTCGTCGGGGCTATAAAACTTGCCATCTGAAATTTGTTTGTATAGATCCACGTTTTCATATAACTCCCATAGAACGGTACCTCCCGGTAATTTGAAATGTTGTATCTAGTCACCGTTGGGAGCATAAAAATTTCCACCTGAGATTTGTCTGTATAGGTTCACGTTTTAATATAACCCCCATAGAACGGTAACTCCCGATTTCTGGACTCAATATTCCCACGAAATGTCCAGGAGACTTCAAGACCTTCGGAATAAAAAACAACACTTCGGCAGGTGATCCAAAGATCTTCTAAAGAAGGATGACCTTTCAAAATCCATCTATAGACAGAAGAGCTTCCAAAGGTGTTCTGTAGATAGACCTTCCATAGGTCTTCTATAGCCAGAAGACCTTTTAAAGGTCTTCTATAGCCAGAAGACCTTCCAAAGGTCTTCTACAGCCAAAAGAACTTCCAAAAGCTTTCTATAGCCAGAAGAGATAAGAACGGTCTTCTATAGCCAGATGACCTTCTAATGATAGGAGACTTTCCAAATACCTTTAATAGCCAGAGTCTTCTATATCCAGATGACCTTCCAAAAGTCTTCTATAGTCAGAAGACCTTTCAAAGGTCTTCTATAGCCAAAAGACCGTCCAAAGGTATTCTATAGCCAGAAGACCTTCCAAAGGTCTTCTATAGCCAAATACTTTCCAAAGGTCTTCTATAGCCAGAAGACCTTCCAAAGATATAAAACCAAAAGACCTTCCAAAAGTCTTCTATGGCCAGATGACCTTTCAAAGGTCTTCCATAGTCCAAAGGAAGACCTTCCAAAAGTCTTCTATAGTCAGAAGACCTTCCAAAGGTCTTCTATAGCCAAAAGACCTTCCAAAGGTCTTCTATAGCCAGACGACCTTTCATGGGTCTTCTATAGTCAGAAGACCTTCCAAAGGTCTTCTTTAGTCAGAAGACTATCCAAAGGTCTTCTATAACCAGAAGACCTTCCATAGGTCTTCTATAGCCAGAAGACCTTCCAAAGGTATTCTATAGCCAGACGACCTTCCATAGGTCTTCTATAGCCAGAAGACCTTCCAAAGGTCTTCTATAGCCAGAGGACCTTCAAAAGATCTTCTATAGCCAGAAGACCTTCCATACGCCTTCTATAGTCAGAAGACCTTCCAAAGGTCTTCTAAAGCCAGAAGACCTTCCAAAGGTCTTCTAAAGCCAGAAGACCTTCCAAGGTCTTCTATAGCCAGACGACCTTTCATACATCTACTAAAGTCAAAAGAGTTTCCAGAGAGTGTCTATAGCCAGAGGGTTTCTATAGGCAGAATAGTTTCCAGAGGGTTTCTACAGCCGGAAGACCTTCCATAGGTCTTCTAAAGCTGGAAGAGTTTTCAGAGGGATTCTATAGCCAGAAGACCTTCCATAGGCCTTCTAAAGCCAGAAGACCTTCCATAGGTTTTCTATAGCCAGAAGACTTTTCAAAGGTCTTCTATAGCCAGAAGATCTGGGTTTTCCATAGCCAAGAGACCTTCCATACTTCTTCTAAAGCCAGAAGAGTTTCCAGAGCGTTTCTATAGCCAGAAGACCTTTCAAAGGTCTTCTATAGTCAGAAGACCTTCCAAAGGTCTTCTATAGTCAGAAGACTATCCAAAGGTTTTCTATAGCCAGAAGACCTTCCATAGGTCTTCTATAGCCAGAAGACATTCCAAAGGTATTCTATAGCCAGACGACCTTCCATAGGTCTTCTACATTCAGAAGACTTTCCAAAGATCTTCTATAGCCAGAAGACCTTCTATAGGTTTTCTATAGCCAGAGGACCTTCCAAAGGTCTTCTATAGCCAGAAGACCTTCAAAAGGTCTTCTATAGCCAGAAGACCTTCAAAAGGTCTTCTATAGCCAGAAGACCTTCCATAGGTCTTCTATAGTCAGAAGACCTTCCAAAGGTCTTCTATAGCCAGACGACCTCGCATAGATCTTCTAAAGTCAAAAGAGTTTCCAGAGAGTGTCTATAGCCAGAGGATTTCTATAGGCAAAAGAGTTTCCAGAGGGTTTCTATAGCCGGAAGAACTTCCATAGGTCTTCTAAAGCTAGAAGAGTTTTCAGAGGGATTCTATTGCCAGAAGACCTTCCATAGGTCTTCAAAAGCCAAAAAACCTTACATAGGTTTTCTACAGCCAGAAGACCTTCCATAGGTCTTCTATAGCCAGAAGACCTTTCAAAGGTCTTCTAAAACCAGAAGACTTTCCATAGGTTTTCTATAGCCAGAAGACCTTCCATAGGTCTTCTATAGCCAGAAGACCTTTCAAAGGTCTTCTATAGTCAGAAGACTTTCCAAAGATCTTCTATAGCCAGAAGACCTTCTATAGGTTTTCTATAGCCAGAGGACCTTCCAAAGGTCTTCTATAGCCAGAAGACCTTTCATAGGTCTTCTATAGTCAGAAGACCTTCCAATGGTCTTTTATAGCCAGAAGACCTTCCATAGGTCTTCTATAGTCAGAAGACTTTCAAAAGGTCTTCTATAGCCACAAGACCTTCCATAGGTCTTCTATAGTCAGAAGACCTTCCAATGGTCTTTTATAGCCAGAAGACCTTCCATAGGTCTTCTATAGCCAGAAGACCTTTCAAAGGTCTTCTATAGTCAGAAGACTTTCCAAAGATCTTCTATAGCCAGAAGACCTTCTATAGGTTTTCTATAGCCAGAGGACCTTCCAAAGGTCTTCTATAGCCAGAAGACCTTTCATAGGTCTTCTATAGTCAGAAGACCTTCCAATGGTCTTGTATAGCCAGAAGACCTTCCATAGGTCTTCTATAGTCAGAAGACCTTCAAAAGGTCTTCTATAGCCACAAGACCTTCCATAGGTCTTCTATAGTCAGAAGACCTTCCAATGGTCTTCTATAGCCAGAAGACCTTCCATAGGTCTTCTATAGCCAGAAGACCTTTCAAAGGTCTTCTATAGTCAGAAGACTTTCCAAAGATCTTCTATAGGTTTTCTATAGCCAGAGGACCTTCCAAAGGTCTTCTATAGCCAGAAGACCTTTCATAGGTCTTCTATAGTCAGAAGACCTTCCAATGGTCTTTTATAGCCAGAAGACCTTCCATAGGTCTTCTATAGTCAGAAGACCTTCAAAAGGTCTTCTCTATAGTCAGAAGACCTTCAAAAGGTCTTCTATAGCCACAAGACCTTCCATAGGTCTTCTATAGCCAGAAGACTTTCCAAAGATCTTCTATAGCCAGAAGACATTCAAAAGGTCTTCTATAGCAAGAAGACCTTCCATAGGTCTTCTATAGTTAGAAGACCTTCCAATGGTATTTTATAGCCAGAAGACCTTCCATAGGTCTTCTATAGTCAGAAGACCTTCAAAAGGTCTTCTATAGCCAGAAGACCTTCCATAGGTCTTCTATAGTCAGAAGACCTTCCAAAGGTCTTCTATAGACAGACGACCTCGCATAGATCTTCTAAAGTCAATAGAGTTTCCAGAGGGTGTCTATAGCCAGAGGATTTCTATAGGCAAAAGAGTTTCCAGAGGGTTTCTATATCCGGAAGGCCTTCCATAGGTCTTCTAAAGCTAGAAGAGTTTTCAGAGGGATTCTATTGCCAGAAGACCTTTCATAGATTTTCTATAACCAGATGACCTTCCATAGGTCTTCTAAAGCCAGAAGATCTGGGTTTTCCATAGCCAAAAGACCTTCCATAGGTCTTCTAAAGCCAGAAAACCTTCCATAGGTTTTCTATAGCCAGAAGACCCTCCAGAGGTCTTCTATGCCAGAAGACCTTCCAAAGGTCAAAGTCTTCTATAGACAAAAGACCTTCAAAGGGCAGATATAGCCCAGAGGACCTACAGAAGATCTTTCAAAGATCTTCGATAATCAGAAGACCTTCTAATGGTCTTCTATATTAAGAAGACTTTGTAACGGTCTTCTATCGAAAGAACCGTCTTCTATTGAAGGAAGACCTACCGGTGTTCTATAGAAATATATCCATCCAACGGTCTTCTGTAGAAGGAAGGCCTTCCGAAGATTTTTAATAGAAAGTTCTTATGTAGATAGAAGACCTTTTTGCGGTCTTCTATGGACAGAAGTCCTTCCAGGGGTCTTCTATTGACAATCTATCTTAAGTCTTGTGTAGATATAAATCCTTCTTAAGGTCTTCTATGGACAGAAGATCTTCCCAGGGTCGTATATGGACCGAAGACCCTCCAAAGTCTTTTATAGACTGACAACTTTCTTAAAGTTCTTCTTCTATAGCCACAAGACGTTCTACAGGTATCGTATAATCAGACTAAAGTTTCTATAGAAGGCAATTCTTAAGGACAGAAGACCTCCTTAATAGGGCGAAGAACTTTTTATGAACTGCAATCGTTTCATAGGTGTTCTGTGGACAAATATAAGGTTTATCTAAACGTCTTCCATGGACAGCAGACCTGTCAATATCTTTGTTCTGTCAGAATGCCTTCCAGTGGTTTTCAGTGGATAAAAAAATAATACAAAATAACTTCTACTGACAGAAGTCCTTCTAAAATCTCATTCCTAGATTCAATCGGTGTTTTTAGTTTATTTTCCTTACCTTTATTATTTTTTATTTTGTTATTTTTTTAACAAAATTGTAATTATGGATTTATTTATTTTTTTCTAAAACTACGTTTATTAAATAAATTGGCGGTATTCATTGCTGTTCAGCAATATTGATTACATATACAATAGAAAATTCTGGCTTTTTAGTATCCTTGTTGCAAGGATACATAAATAAGATACATTATGATACTAATATCAAACAAAACCTATAATATTTGAATTGGTTAGCATGACATTTGTCATCCTTCCTAACTTCTTATTAACTGCTAATGCTCTAAAAAAAGGCCTTAAACACTAACAAATAAAATTGCCCTAAACTCAATGGAAAATGTTGTTACAAAATCTCGACCAAAATGAGCGATCATCGTGGCTATGAATTCCATCGTTTTCAGGTAATGTTTTTCTATATAACAAATATTCTTGATAGAGCTTGGGATCAGCGGGACCCCAATTGCGGCAGGGTTTCAAGGAGTTGTAGAATTTCTATAATAGAAGAAAGGTAATTAAAAAGAGGATAAATGTATAACTAAACGTAGCTGGACTTACCTCCATAAATGTGGTACCCTTTTGCTTGTAGATGGCATGCAGGGCCCACAATGGCAGTTGGGCCACACCAATGGCCCATATAATCCAAGCAATATTATAAACACTGACTGGATAACCTACTCCGTTATAGGTAAGGGGTTCCAAGGTAATCAAGGTGTAAACAAGCACAGCAAACATAAGGCCAGGGGTGATAAGGGCCCAACATATGCGCCAATATAAACCGGTTTTGACGCCCAACATAAATTCTATGTCCTGACACAAGCGTTTGACACCTGGAAAGATAAAACCGATAGTAAGAAGGATATTGAAAGAATTGTTCTTGTCTCTTACCATAGATCCAGGCAATTGTCATTAGCTCCGCAATGGCCAAGAAGAGAGCAATAAACGAGCAACCAAAGAAATCCACTAAATTCAAAATGAATTGTCCTCCTGGGGTCATGTAAATGATGCCACACAAAAAGCCCAGCACAGCCATGGCTGTGGCCAACATCCAATGCCTTAGATAGGGGAAACGATCCTTTATTACCGTTATGACACACGAAGCCATGCCGACATTACTTCCCATGCCCAAAACCAAAAGCATCAAAAAGAACAGCACCGCAAAAACTTGGGGCAAATGTTTAAATTTGGCTATGGCCTCGGGGTAGGAGATAAAAGCCAAACCAGCTCCTCCCTTCACTACTTTGGAGATATCCGAACTGTTGGTTTCATAGGCCAGATTGCCCAATATACCGAAAATTATGCAACCAGCCAAAATAGAAGTTACCGAATCCACACTGGTAATGATAATGACATCCCTGTAAGGACACAACAACAACGTTTATGGTATCATAAACAACAACAACGACAACAACAAGTAGACGAAATTTATGAGGCTTGCAATAGTAAATTATTTTCTAACCCCAACCCCCCACTCACCTGTAAACATTCTTTCGAAAATTATTAAAGGAGGCATACATGACCAGGGTACCAAAACAAATCGCAAGGGAGAAGAACATTTGGGTTATCGCATTATACCAGACCTGGAAAGGAAATAAAGAAACAAAAAAAAAAAATAACAAACAAAACCCAAAAAGAGGTCATTCAGTTTAGCCCATATGTATGTTTGTAGCTGTATGGGTGTACGGCTATGTATGTTAACCTACCTGAGGATTTAAAAGTTGATCCCATTGTGGTTTTAAAAAGTACACAATTCCATCTAAGGCACCGGGCAATGTTAAGGCACGCCACAGCAGAACAAACATCACAACATAGGGAAATAGGGCGAGGAAATAGGATGCCTTACCCGAACTGCGTATACCTTTGATTAATATGACGGCGATTAGTGTCCAAGCTGCCATTAGACATAATATCAAATCCCAACTGGGCGCCCCCAAACCCTCATCGAGAGAGTCTGCCTCACGCAATACAGATTTGGTGAAAAATAACTCAGCTGAGGATACATGTTTGGTTGCGGTTTCATTGGCGGGGGTTTGTGGCAGCACTTCTGATGTGGCAATACACTCGGGACCCCATTCCGGGCGACAATAGGTCCAGGGTAGTATGGCCGCAAATGAAGAAATTAAATATTTGATAGTAAGGGCCATAATGCTGGCGTAATAGGTGGTTGCCACAGCGGTGGAATATACTTGACCATAGGCAATGCCTGGAAGGGAAAAATAAAAAGTAAGTTGAAACGGCGGAAAGACAAAACTCACGGGGAATTTTCGTTCAGAATAATCTCTACATATTTTTAATATTGTGAGATTTGAATAGGAACTTCCCTCAAAAGTAAAGCCTTCATTTTTTTAGTAGCTTTAATTAAACTTAAGTTTTCTCCCTGTAGAAAATTACAAATTTTCAGATTTAATTTTATTTTCTAGAAAATTCCTTTCGGAGACTTTGCTTTACAATCTCAGGTTAAGGTTAATTTAAAGCTTTTCTCTTCCACTAAAAAATAATTACAACTCAATACTGAAATATCCCTTGGAGAGAATTTTCTTCGGTGTTCTTTCTTAAAGAATACTTTTCACTTGATCCCCTACTCACCTTTCATCAGTGGCACCATACCAAACGCCTTAATGCATCCACGACTTGAAAACTGGCCCAATATCACCTCCATATAATAGACAGGTCTACCAATGAGCAGCAGTACAATAACATAAGGTATAACAAAGGCCCCACCACCATTGGCCAAGGCAATAAAGGGAAAACGCCAAACATTTCCCAAACCCACAGACAAGGCAATGCAGGAGAATAAAAATTCAATTTCATTGCCCCATTTGTCTCGAATGGTACCCGATTCACTGCTGGTTACATCCGATGTAGAGACCTGGAAAATGTGATCTTTTAATGGTCTTCAAATTTTGTTATAACCGTTGAAATACTCACATTATCTTTTGTGTAGAGAATTATTTGCTTAGCTGAAGTACCTTCTTCCGCTTGCAGCAGATTTATCTGCTTTTGGGTTAATTTATCATAGGCTGAATTCATGGTATTCTTTATTGGCATTGTAGACTCTAGAAATGCATAAAAAAGAAGACCAATTTGAATGGATTGAAAGAGAAAATCGAAAGTAAATTGTATGTAGATTGGCAGAAAGTCTCCAAATAAAGACCTTTTTATAAGAAGCACCCTTTCTTTGAGAAAGGGTCTATAGAAGCACCCTTTCTTTGAGAAAAGGTCTATAGAAGCACCCTTTCATTGAGAAAGGGTCTATAGAAGCACCCTTTCTTTGAGAAAAGGTCTATAGAAGCACCCTTTCATTGAGAAAGGGTCTATAGAAGCACCCTTTCTTTGAGAAAGGGTCTATAGAAGCACCCTTTCTATGCGAAAGGGTCTTTAGAAGCACCCTTTCTTTGAGAAAGGGTCTATAGAAGCAGCCTTTCTTCGAGAAAAGGTCTATAGAAGCACCCTTTCTTTGAGAAAGGGTCTATAGAAGCACCCTTTCTTTGCGAAAGGGTCTTTAGAAGCACCCTTTCTTTGAGAAAGGGTCTATAGAAGCAGCCTTTCTTTGACAAAGGGTGTATAGAAGCACCCTTTCCTTGACAAAGGGTGTATAGAAGCACCCTTTCTTTGAGAAAGGGTCTATAGAAGCACCCTTTCTTTGAGAAAGGGTCTATAGAAGCACCCTTTCTTTGAAAAAGGGTCTATAGAAGCACCCTTTCTTTGAGAAAGGGTCTATAGACGCACCCTTTCTTTGAGAAAGGGTCTATAGAAACACCCTTTCTTCGAGGAAGGGTCTATAGAAGCACCCTTTCTTTGAGAAAGGGTCAATAGAAGCACCCTTTCTTTGAGAAAGGGTCAATAGAAGCACCCTTTCTTTGAGAAAGGGTCTATAGAAGCACCCTTTCTTTGAGAAAGGGTCTATAGAAGCACCCTTTCTTTGAGAAAGGGTCTATAGAAGCACCCTTTCTTTGAGAAAGGGTCTATAGAAACACCCTTTCTTTGAGAAAGGGTCTATAGAAGCACCTTTTCTTTGAGAAAGGGTCTATAGAAGCACCCTTTCTTTGAGAAAGGGTCTATAGAAGCACCCTTTCTTTGAGAAAGGGTCTATAGAAGCACCTTTTCTTTGAGAAAGAGTCTATAGAAGCACCCTTTCTTTGAGAAAGGGTCTATAGAAGCACCTTTTCTTTGAGAAAGGGTCTATAGAAGCACCCTTTCTTTGAGAAAGGGTCTATAGAAGCACCCCTTCTTTGAGAAAGGGTCTATAGAAGCACCCTTTCTTTGAGAAAGGGTCTATAGAAGCACCCTTTCTTTGAGAAAGGGTCTATAGAAGCACCCTTTCTTTGAGAAAGAGTCTATAGAAGCACCCTTTCTTTAAGAAAGGGTCTATAGAAGCACCTTTTCTTTGAGAAAGGGTCTATAGAAGCACCCTTTCTTTCAGAAAGGGTCTATAGAAGCACCCTTTCTTTGAGAAAGGGTCTATAGAAGCACCTTTTCTTTGAGAAAGAGTCTATAGAAGCACCCTTTCTTTGAGAAAGGGTCTATAGAAGCACCTTTTCTTTGAGAAAGGGTCTATAGAAGCACCCTTTCTTTGAGAAAGGGTCTATAGAAGCACCCCTTCTTTGAGAAAGGGTCTATAGAAGCACCCTTTCTTTGAGAAAGGGTCTATAGAAGCACCCTTTCTTTGAGAAAGGGTCTATAGAAGCACCCTTTCTTTGAGAAAGGGTCTATAGAAGCACCTTTTCTTTGAGAAAGGGTCTATAGAAGCACCCTTTCTTTGAGAAAGGGTCTATAGAAGCACCCTTTCTTTGAGAAAGGGTCTATAGAAGCACGCTTTCTTTGAGAAAGGGTCTATAGAAGCACCCTTTCTTTGAGAAAGGGTCTATAGAAGCACCCTTTCTTTGAGAAAGGATCTATAGAAGCACCCTTTCTTTGAGAAAGGGTCTATAGAAGCACCCTTTCTTTGAGAAAGGGTCTATAGAAGCACCCTTTCTTTTACAAAGGGTCTATAGAAGCACCCTTTCTTTTACAAAGGGTCTATAGAAGCACCGTTTCTTTGAGAAAGGGTCTATAGAAGCACCGTTTCTTTGAGAAAGGCTCTATAGAAGTACCGTTTCTTTGAGAAAGGGTCTATAGAAGCACCCTTTCTTTGAGAAAGGGTCTATAGAAGCACCCTTTCTTTGAGAAAGGGTCTATAGAAGCACCGTTTCTTTGAGAAAGGGTCTATAGAAGCACCGTTTCTTTGAGAAAGGGTCTATAGAAGCACCGTTTCTTTGAGAAAGGGTCTATAGAAGCACCGTTTCTTTGAGAAAGGCTCTATAGAAGCACCGTTTCTTTGAGAAAGGCTCTATAGAAGTACCGTTTCTTTGAGAAAGGGTCTATAGAAGCACCCTTTCTTTGAGAAAGGGTCTATAGAAGCACCCTTTCTTTGAGAAAGGGTCTATAGAAGCACCCTTTCTTTGAGAAAGGGTCTATAAAAGCACCCTTTCTTTGAGAAAGGGTCTATAGAAGCACCCTTTCTTTGAGAAAGGGTCTATAGAAGCACCCTTTCTTTGAGAAAGGGTCTATAGAAGCACCCTTTCTTTGAGAAAGGGTCTATAGAAGCACCCTTTCTTTGAGAAAGGGTCTATAGAAGCACCCTTTCTTTGAGAAAGGGTCTATAGAAGCACCCTTTCTTTGAAAAAGGGTCTATAGAAGCACCCTTTCTTTGAAAAAGGGTCTATAGAAGCACCCTTTCTTTGAAAAAGGGTCTATAGAAGCACCCTTTCTTTGAAAAAGGGTCTATAGGAGCACCCTTTTTTTGAAAAAGGGTCTATAGAAGCACCCTTTCTTTGAAAAAGGATCTATAGAAGCACCCTCTCTTTGAGAAAAGGGTCTATAGAAGAACCCTTTCTTTGAAAAAGTGTCTATAGAAGAACCCTTTCTTTGAAAAAGGGTCTATAGAAGCACCCTTTCTTTGAAAAAGGGTCTATAGAAGCACCCTTTCTTTGAAAAAGGGTCTATAGAAGCAACCTTTCTTTGAAAAAGGGTCTATATAGAAGCACCCTTTCTTTGAAAAACGTTCTATAGAAGCACCCTTTCTTTGAAAAAGGGTCTATAGAAGCACCCTTTCTTTGAAAAACGTTCTATAGAAGCACCTTTTCTTTGAAAAAGTGTCTATAGAAGCACCCTTTCTTTGAAAAACGTTCTATAGAAGCACCTTTTCTTTGAAAGAGGGTCTATAGAAGCACCCTTTCTTTGAAAAAGGGTCTATAGAAGCACCCTTTCTTTGAAAAAGGGTCTATAGAAGCACCCTTTCTTTGAAAAAGGGTCTATAGAAGCACCCTTTCTTTGAAAAAGGGTCTATAGAAGCACCCTTTCTTTGAAAAAGGGTCTATAGAAGCACCCTTTCTTTGAAAAAGGGTCTATAGAAGCACCCTTTCTTTGAAAAAGGGTCTATAGAAGCACCCTTTCTTTGAAAAAGGGTCTATAGAAGCACCCTTTCTTTGAAAAAGGGTCCATAGAAGCACCCTTTCTTTGAAAAAGGGTCTATAGAAGCACCCTTTCTTTGAAAAAGGGTCTATAGAAGCACCCTTTCTTTGAAAAAGGGTCTATAGAAGCACCCTTTCTTTGAAAAACGTTCTATAGAAGCACCCTTTCTTTGAAAAAGGGTCTATAGAAGCACCCTTTCTTTGAAAAACGTTCTATAGAAGCACCTTTTCTTTGAAAAATTGTCTATAGAAGCACCCGTTCTTTGAAAAACGTTCTATAGAAGCACCTTTTCTTTGAAAGAGGGTCTATAGAAGCACCCTTTCTTTGAAAAAGGGTCTATAGAAGAACCCTTTCTTTGAAAAAGGGTCTATAGAAGCACCCTTTCTTTGAAAAAGGGTCTATAGAAGCACCCTTTCTTTGAAAAAGGGTCTATAGAAGCAACCTTTCTTTGAAAAAGGGTCTATATAGAAGCACCCTTTCTTTGAAAAACGTTCTATAGAAGCACCCTTTCTTTGAAAAAGGGTCTATAGAAGCACCCTTTCTTTGAAAAACGTTCTATAGAAGCACCTTTTCTTTGAAAAAGTGTCTATAGAAGCACCCTTTCTTTGAAAAACGTTCTATAGAAGCACCTTTTCTTTGAAAGAGGGTCTATAGAAGCACCCTTTCTTTGAAAAAGGGTCTATAGAAGCACCCTTTCTTTGAAAAAGGGTCTATAGAAGCACCCTTTCTTTGAAAAAGGGTCTATAGAAGCACCCTTTCTTTGAAAAAGGGTCTATAGAAGCACCCTTTCTTTGAAAAAGGGTCTATAGAAGCACCCTTTCTTTGAAAAAGGGTCTATAGAAGCACCCTTTCTTTGAAAAAGGGTCTATATAAGCACCCTTTCTTTGAAAAAGGGTCTATAGAAGCACCCTTTCTTTGAAAAAGGGTCTATAGAAGCACCCTTTCTTTGAAAAAGGGTCTATAGAAGCACCCTTTCTTTGAGAAATGGTCTATAGAAGGACCCTTTCTTTGAGAAAGGGTCTATAGAAGCACCCTTTCTTTGAGAAAAGGTCTATAGAAGCACCCTTTCTTTGAAAAAGGGTCTATAGAAGCACCCTTTCTTTGAAAAAGGGTCTATAGAAGCACCCTTTCTTTGAAAAAGGGTCTATAGAAGCACCCTTTCTTTGAAAAAGGGTCTATAGAAGCACCCTTTCTTTGAGAAAGGGTCTATAGAAGCACCCTTTCTTCGAAAAAGGGTCTATAGAAGCACCCTTTCTTTGAAAAAGGGTCTATAGAAGAACCCTTTCTTTGAAAAAGGGTCTATAGAAGCACCCTTTCTTTGAAAAAGGGTCTATAGAAGCAATCTTTCTTTGAGAAATGGTCTATAGAAGGACCCTTTCTTTGAGATAGGGTCTATAGAAGCACCCTTTCTTTGAAAAAGGGTCTATAGAAGCACCCTTTTTTTGAGAAAGGGTCTATAGAAGCACCCTTTCTTTGTAAAAGGGTCTATAGTAGCACCCTTTCTTTGAGAAAGGGTCTATAGAAGCACCCTTTCTTTGAGAAAGGGTCTATAGAACCACCCTTTCTTTGAGAAAGGGTCTATAGAAGCACCCTTTCTTTGAGAGAGGGTCTATAGAAGCACCCTTTATTTGAAAAAGGGTCTATAGAAGCACCCTTTCTTTGTAAAAGGGTCTATAGTAGCACCCTTTCTTTGAAAAAGGGTCTATAGAAGCACCCTTTCTTTGAAAAAGGTTCTATAGAAGCACCCTTTCTTTGGAAGAGGGTCTATAGAAGCACCCTTTCTTTGAAAAAGGGTCTATAGAAGCACCCTTTCTTTGAAAAAGGTTCTATAGAAGCACCCTTTCTTTGAAAGAGGGTCTATAGAAGCACCCTTTCTTTGAAAAAGGGTCTATAGAAGCACCCTTTCTTTGAGAAAGGGTCTATAGAAGCACCCTTTCTTTGAGAAAGGGTCTATAGAAGCACCCTTTCTTTGAGAAAGGGTCTATAGAAGCACCCTTTCTTTGAGAAAGGGTCTATAGAAGTACCCTTTCTTTGAGAAAGGGTCTATAGAAGCACCATTTCTTTTACAAAGGGTCTATAGAAGCACCGTTTCTTTGAGAAAGGGTCTATAGAAGCACCGTTTCTTTGAGAAAGGGTCTATAGAAGCATTGTTTCTTTGAGAAAGGGTCTATAGAAGCACCGTTTCTTTGAGAAAGGCTCTATAGAAGTACCCTTTCTTTGAGAAAGGGTCTATAGAAGCACCCTTTCTTTGAGAAAGGGTCTATAGAAGCACCGTTTCTTTGAGAAAGGGTCTATAGAAGCACCGTTTCTTTGAGAAAGGGTCTATAGAAGCACCGTTTCTTTGAGAAAGGGTCTATAGAAGCACCGTTTCTTTGAGAAAGGGTCTATAGAAGCACCCTTTCTTTGAGAAAGGGTCTATAGAAGCACCCTTTCTTTGAGAAAGGGTCTATAGAAGCACCCTTTCTTTGAGAAAGGGTCTATAGAAGCACCCTTTCTTTGAGAAAGGGTCTATAGAAGCACCCTTTCTTTGAAAAAGGGTCTATAGAAGCACCCTTTCTTTGAAAAAGGGTCTATAGAAGCACCCTTTCTTTGACAAAGGGTGTATAGAAGCACCCTTTCCTTGACAAAGGGTGTATAGAAGCACCCTTTCTTTGAAAAAGGGTCTATAGAAGCACCCTTTCTTTGAAAAAGGGTCTATAGAAGCACCCTTTCTTTGAAAAACGTTCTATAGAAGCACCTTTTCTTTGAGAGAGGGTCTATAGAAGCACCCTTTATTTGAAAAAGGGTCTATAGAAGCACCCTTTCTTTGTAAAAGGGTCTATAGTAGCACCCTTTCTTCTTTCCTTTTAGTGGTTTTCCGTTGCCTTCTGAAGGGTTTAAAGTTGTCCTTCTATATTATATTTGCAGCCGCCCAATGTGGGAAAAGACGCTGCTCAATGATTTGTTACGAAGTTTTCTCTCCGTGCTGTTTGGTCCGCGGGAGGTATTTGATTTCCCTCCTACCACCCACATATGGGAAGCATTCGCCAACCGCCACCTGCGGCGCGCTCTCTAGGGGTTTCAGCCTCCCCCGAATTCAAATACGTTCGTATTAATACCAACCACATCGACAGTGACATTTATTCCAAATTTCATAATCCTAAATTTGCAAATTTATAGTACCTATTTCAAAATCAACCTCCTTATCTTAAACCTACGCACCAGCAGTGACCCTAATATCAGAATTCCAGATCTCTATGTACCAAATTTAGTACTATTTAGTACACATAAGTACAAATTTTCAACACTACCTCCATATCCCAATTCTAAACTCCAACAGTAATCTTAATTCCAAAGTTCAGGATTCCAGCTCTATCCGTTCTTCCAAATCCAAAATGGACCAAATTTAGTACTTTTCGTACTCATAAGTGGGAATTTTCAAAACTACTTCCATATCTTTATCGTACACTCCAACAGTAATCTTTATACCAAAATTCGGGATACCAGTTTAATCCTTTTACCCAATTCCAAATAGCACCAAATTTAGTACTTTTGGCACACATAAGCAGGAATTCCCAAAACTACCCAATTCCGTCACTCTAACAGCAATCTTTGTTCCAGGTTTAAGGAATTCAACTCTATCCGTTCACCCAAATCCATTTTTTACAAAATTTAGTACCATTTAGTACTTACCGTACACAAGAATTTCCGAAACAAACTCCATACATCTTTCCTACGCTCCAACATCAATCATAATTTCAAATTTCAGGGTTCCAGCCCAATTGTACCAAATTTAATACCATTTAGTACACATACACAGTCTTACATAAATATACGTACGCCGCATAAATCTCAGGTTTTAGAAAAGTAATGATATTTATGAAATTGCAAGTACACATGTTTATTTCGTCTCACTAATAAACAATATTTAATACAACAAAAGTATATTCCATAATATAAATAACGGTAAATTTTACAAAAACCAAAAAATGACACTTTTACTACCTCAAAATTATAGGAATATAATTTTGAGGTAGTAAAAGACTTCATATACCACGGCACCGCAGTAAACACAACAAACGACATCACTTGTGAAATAAAAAGAAGAATTGTACTGGCCAACAGGTGCTGATGTATGGTTCCGAAGCCTGGGAACTTGCGCAAGATAAAGCAGTGCTTGGCGTGTTTGAGAGAAAAATGTCTGCTATACAACGACATCAATATAGTTAAACGTATCGAGATTCAGCGATTGCGTTGGCTAGGCCATATAATAAGAATGAGCGATGATGAGCCCGCTAAAAAGGCGTATAAATTCGAGCCACATTTCGAGCTTTTTAATACCCTTTTCAAGGGAAAGGGTGCTTTTTAAAACCCTTTCCAAGGGAAAGGGTGCTTATTAAGACCCTTTCCAAGGGAAAGGATGCTTTTTAAGATCCTTTCCAAGGGAAAGGGTGCTTATTAAGACCCTTTACAAGGGAAAGGGTGCTTTTTAAGATCCTTTCCAAGGGAAAGGGTGCTTTTTAAGACCCTTTCCAAGGGAAAGGGTGCTTTTTAAGATCCTTTCCAAGGGAAAGGGTGCTTATTAAGACCCTTTACAAGGGAAAGGGTGCTTTTTAAGACCCTTTACAAGGGAAAGGGTGCTTTTTAAGATCCTTTCCAAGGGAAAGGGTGCTTTTTAAGACCCTTTCCAAGGGAAAGGGTGCTTTTTAAGATCCTTTCCAAGGGAAAGGGTGCTTTTTAAGATCCTTTCCAAGGGAAAGGGTGCTTTTTAAGACCCTTTACAAGGGAAAGGGTGCTTTTTAAGATCCTTTCCAAGGGAAAGGGTGCTTTTTAAGACCCTTTCCAAGGGAAAGGGTGCTTTTTAAGATCCTTTCCAAGGGAAAGGGTGCTTTTTAAAACCCTTTCCAAGGGAAAGGGTGCTTATTAAGACCCTTTCCAAGGGAAAGGGTGCTTTTTAAGATCCTTTCCAAGGGAAAGGGTGCTTATTAAGACCCTTTACAAGGGAAAGGGTGCTTTTTAAGATCCTTTCCAAGGGAAAGGGTGCTTTTTAAGACCCTTTCCAAGGGAAAGGGTGCTTTTTAAGATCCTTTCCAAGGGAAAGGGTGCTTTTTAAGATCCTTTCCAAGGGAAAGGGTGCTTTTTAAGATCCTTTCCAAGGGAAAGGGTGCTTTTTAAGATCCTTTCCAAGGGAAAGGGTGCTTTTTAAGATCCTTTCCAAGGGAAAGGGTGCTTTTTAAGATCCTTTCCAAGGGAAAGGGTGCTTTTTAAGATCCTTTCCAAGGGAAAGGGTGCTTTTTAAGATCCTTTCCAAGGGAAAGGGTGCTTTTTAAGATCCTTTCCAAGGGAAAGGGTGCTTTTTAAGATCCTTTCCAAGGGAAAGGGTGCTTTTTAAGATCCTTTCCAAGGGAAAGGGTGCTTTTTAAGATCCTTTCCAAGGGAAAGGGTGCTTTTTAAGATCCTTTCCAAGGGAAAGGGTGCTTTTTAAGACCCTTTCCCAGGGTGCTTTTTAAGACCCTTTCCAAGGGAAAGGGTGCTTTTTAAGACCCTTTCCAAGGGAAAGGGTGCTTTTTAAGACCCTTTCCAAGGGAAAGGGTGCTTTTTAAGACCCTTTCCCAGGGTGCTTTTTAAGACCCTTTCCAAGGGAAAGGGTGCTTTTTAAGACCCTTTCCAAGGGAAAGGGTGCTTTTTAAGACACTTTCCAAGGGAAAGGGTGCTTTTTAAGACCTTTTCCAAGGGAAAGGGTGCTTTTTAAGACCCTTTCCAAGGGAAGGCAGACAAACCCATTGGTTATCTATATTAATAAAAGAGTAGAGTGACTGATTCACTGACTGACTGACTGACTGATTGATTCATCAACGCCCAGACGAAACGGCTGAAGCTAGAATCATGAAATTTTGGGTGTGGATCACTCTTGGTCCGAAGGGGTCAGATAAGGCTGGGTTTTTTGAAATTCGAACTGGAAGGGTACTAAAAGTACTAAAAGGTACTAAATATGGTACCGTTTGTATTTGGCGAACCGGTAGAGCTATAACTTTGAAATTTGGAATGAAGGTCACTGATGGAGAGTTAGAAAGGTGTACCAAAGGTTTTTTGGAAATTCGAACTATAAGTGTACGAAAAGTACTAAAAGTTACTAAATTTAGTACTATTTGGTATTACGTGAACGGATAGAGCTAAAATCTTGAAATTTGGAATGAAAATCAAGGTTAAGAAGATGAGTTGATATAAGGAGGTGGTTTTGAAAATGTGTACTCATTTGTACGAATAGTACTAAATGGTACTAAATTTGGTACAATTTGAATTTGGGCGAACCGATAAAGTTGGAATTCTGAAATTTAGAATTACTATTACTGTTGGAGCGTAGGTTTGAGATATGAAGGTAGTTTTCGAAATTAGTACATATGGGTACGAAAGGTACTAAATAGTACCAAATAAGGTACAATTTGGATTTGGGGGAACGGATGGAACTGGAATCCTGAAATTTAGAATTAGGATTACTGTCGGAGTGTAGGATAGAGGTATTTTGGAAATTCGTACTTTTGGGTACGAAAAGTACTAAATGGTACCAAATTTGGTACAATTTGAATTTAAGTGATCGGATAGAGCTGGAATGGTGAAATTTGGAATTATGATTACTATTGGAGTGTGGGATTGGGATACTTTTGGAAATTCGTACTTATGGCAACGAAAAGCACTAAATGGTACCACATTTGGTACAATTTGGATTTGGGTGATCGGATACATTTGGAATCCTGAAATTCGAAATTAAGATTACTTTTGGAGAGTTGGATAGAGGTAGGTTTGGAAATTCGGACCTATGGGAACAAAATGTACTAAATGGTACTAAATTTGGTACAATTTGGATTACGGTGACCGGATGCAGATGTAATTCTGAAATTTGGAATTAAGATTACTGTTGGCGTGTAGGATTGAGGTAGTTGTGGATATTCGTACTCGTGGGTACGAATAGTACTAAATAGTACCAAATTTGGTACAATTTGGATTTGGGTGAACGGATATAGCTGAAATTCCGAGATTTGGAATAGTTTTGGAAATTTTTAGTTATGGGTAGGAAAAGTACTAGATAGTACTAAATTTGGTACAGTTTAGATTTCAATGATAGGATACATTTGGAATCGTGAAATTCAGAATTAAAATTGCTGCTGGTGTGTTTATAGAGGTAGGTTTGGAAATTCGTACTTTGGATACGAAAAGTACTAAATGGTACCAAATTTGGATTTGAGTTATCGGATGTATCTGGAATCCTGAAATTCGGAATTAAGCTTATTGTTTGAACATAGCACTGAGGTAGTTTTGAAAATTTGTACTTATGTGTACGAAAGTACTAAATGGTACCAAATCTGGTACAATTTTGATTTGGGTGAACGCATATAGGTGGAATCCCGATTTTCGGAATAAGGATTACTGTTGGCGTGTAGGATTGATCAAGTTTTTGATATTTTTAGTTATGGATACGAAAAGTACTAAATAGTACCAAATTTTAATTTATGTGATCGGATACATTTGGAATCCTGAATTTCGGAATTACGATTACTGTAGGAGTGTTGAAAGAGGTAGGTTTGGAAATTCGTACTTTGGATACGAAAAGTACTAAATGGTATCAAATTTGGTACAATTTGGATTACGGTGATCGGATGCAGCTGAAACCCAGAAATTTGGAATTAAGATTACTGATGGCGTGTAAGATTGAGGTAGTTGTAGAAATTCGTACTCATGGTTACGAAAGTACTAAATGGTACCAAATTTGGTACAGTTTGCATTTGGGGAGCTGGAATCCCGAGATTTGGAATAAGGAGTACTGTTGGAGTATAGGATTGATAAAGTTTTGGAAATTTGTAGTTATGTGTAGGAAAAGTACTAAATTTGATACAATTTGGATATCAGTGAAAGGACACATTTGGAATCGTGAAATTCGGAATTAAAATTGATGTTGGAGTGTTGATAGAGATAGGTTTAGAAATTCGTACTTTGGATACGAATAGTACTAAATGGTACCAAATTTGGATTTGAGTGATCGGATATATCGGAATCCTGAAATTCGGAATTAAGCTTATTGTTTGAACATAGCACTGAGGTAGTTTTGAAAATTTTTATTTATGGGTACGGTTTAGAATTAATACCTGTTGAATTGTAGGATTGATAAAGTTTTGGAAATTTTTAGTTGTGGGTAGGAAAAGTACTAAATAGTACTAAATTTGGTACAATTTGGATTTGAGCGAACGGATAGAGCTGGAATCAAGAAATTTGGAATTAAGATTACTGTTGGAGTGTGGGATTGAGATATGGAAGTAGTTTTGGAAATTCGTACTTATGAGTACGAAAAGTACTAAATTTGGTACAATTTGGATTTGAGCGAACGGCTAGAGCTGGAATCTTGAAGTTTGGAATTAAGATTACTGTTGGGGTGTAGGATTGAGGAAGTTTTGGAAATTCGTACTTATATGTACGAAAAGTACTAAACGGTACTAAATTTGGTACAACTTGGATTTGAGCGAACGGCTAGAGCTGGAATCTTGAAGTTTTGAATTAAGATTACTGTAGGGGTGTAGGATTGAGATAGTTTTAGAAATTCGTACCTTTGGGTACGAAAAGTACTAAATGGTACTAAATTTGGTACAATTTGGATGAACGGATAAAGCTGGAATTCTGAAATTTGGAACTAAGATTACTGCCGGACAGTAGAATTGAGGTAGTTTTGGAAATTCGTACTTATGGGTACAGAAAGCACTAAATTTGGTACAATTTGAATTTTAGTAAACGGATAGTGTTGGAATTAGGAATTAAGATTACTGTAGGAGTGTAGTATTGAGGAAATTTTGAAAAGTCGTACGAGTAATGTAAACCGCTTATTTATCCATATAAAGTTCAATTGATAATCCGTTTGTTGATTGTTACTTGAATATTTTATTGAAATTCAATATTTTTCAAAAATCAAATTAAAATTATTTTATTTAAGAACTTATTCATTTGAAAGGAAATTGAAAAGTGACAAAATATGAAAATATGGAAAATATGTTTTACAGGAAATGGAAATTATAAATAACAGTAAATTCAAATATGTCTGTTAAAGAAATTATGTAAAGTATTCATATTATAATAATGAGGAACATAAATCAAGATAATCAATTTGATATAAAAGTATGTGTTATGTTAATATAAACAGATATTGAATAATTGTAGGAAATGGGAAGAAGGAATGATAATTAGTTATTAAAATTATTAAATTAAATTATTAATTATATAAATATAATTATTAAATTCGTAATGATAATACTATCATTACTTCTCCCCCATTAAACAATAATATAATGTTGTAGTTTTTCTAAGTGCAGTATACAATTAAGCTTTTTAAAATATATGACAACAGGAAGAAAGCTATTTACAATAAGACAAGTTTTAAATAAATATATATAATATAAATATTGATATTAGTTTTCATAAAACAAATTTCAACATATTGAGAGGTGTTTTCTATTCTTTTATATTTGGCTTCACATTAAATTACTGAATTTAAGTCCTCCTTTTTTCTAACTGATTTATAATTTCTTATTAATCCTATTTCTCTTTTATCGTTATAAATTTCCCTATGCAAAATTTTCTTCTCAACATGCTGTTTCTTATATTTTAGAAGTTTGTTAAAAATATCTGTTTTGTTGCACTTTCTAAATTTTATTATAAACGGCTTCTCTTCGGTAACTGAGGGAAAGCTATTTTTATAATACTCGATTGCCTTAATCTTGTTACATTTAATTCCTTGTGACGACGAAAGTCGTTACACTTGTTTTCGTCCCCACCATTCATGTTATATTTTGTTTTGTTGGATTATATTATTATTAACCCTAAATAAATGAATTTCTCCTTTTAACAGTATTCGTATAGTTTCACTGTTAACCGTTAGGTTCACTGACCGATCGGGTCAAGGCCACGTGTTGGCGAACAACTGGTAACAGGTGAACCTATCACTAAGGTTATCTCTACCCTTAAAGGAACAAGTGTCGAAGTGTACAGTGCGCGAATATACCCCGAGTGTCCAGTCGAAGTAAACCAGGTGAGTCAACCTGAGTAGTGTCCGTAACTCTCGGGCTTCCCTCGTGCCAATCTGAGTAGTGTCCGTAACTCTCAGATTCCCCTCGTGCCAATCTGAGTAGTGTCCGTAACTCTCGGATTCCCCTCGTGTCAACCTGAGTAGTGTCCGTAACTCTCGGGCTTCCCTCGTGCCAATCTGAGTAGTGTCCGTAACTCTCGGATTCCCCTCGTGTCAACCTGAGTAGTGTCCGTAACTCTCGGGCTTCCCTCGTGCCAATCTGAGTAGTGTCCGTAACTCTCGGATTCCCCTCGTGTCAACCTGAGTAGTGTCCGTAACTCTCGGGCTTCCCTCGTGCCAATCTGAGTAGTGTCCGTAACTCTCGGATTCCCCTCGTGTCAACCTGAGTAGTGTCCGTAACTCTCGGGCTTCCCTCGTGCTAATCTGAGTAGTGTCCGTAACTCTCGGATCCCCCTCGTGTCAACCTGAGTAGTGTCCGTAACTCTCGGGCTTCCCTCGTGCTAATCTGAGTAGTGTCCGTAACTCTCGGATTCCCCTCGTGTCAACCTGAGTAGTGTCCGTAACTCTCGAATTCCCCTCGTGTCAACCTGAGTAGTGTCCATAACTCTCGGGTTCCCCTTCGTCAACCCTCGTCTGACCTTAAGATCGGCAGTGGATCTCCAGCAAATCCCAACCCCATATTAACCACCGGACCGGGTCTTCGACAGACCATATCTCCGAAACAGAAGGGAGTACTTATCCAGGTCTCCATCAGGGCCAGCAAAGCTAACGTCTTGGCAAGGAGTACTTATAAAGGCAGCCTACGGGAGCACCTTTCTGGGGCTACTGTGGAAGGCCTACGGGAGTACTTATCCAGGTCTCCCACAGCGGCAGGGAACGGCGAGGAAGAGTATCTATTCAGGGCTACGTGAAACAATCTACCGGAGTACTTATCCAGGTCTCCCACAACGGCAGAGAACGACGAGAAGACCATCGGCTGAGCGTACTTATCCAGGTCGCTCCGATAGTGCTGACTGGGAAGACGTAGCCGACACATATTTATTCCACAATATATATATATGTTCAAAAATCCGCCAATCAGTCTTTAACAATATAGCCACAAATTGGTTAAAACCCAAACAAACCGTGTTTTCTCTCTCTCGGTCACTTTTATAAATTTCTGTGACAGACTCTGGCCCCCCGAGAGCTATCCCAGCGATTAGAGGGAACTTGTGTCGTTACAGTGTCAGACATCGGCTTCGGCTTAAAGTGCGCTTAAAGTGTAAATTTGTGTCGAGTTTAAACATTTTTAATTTTTCTTTTTTCGTTTTGTCTTATTAAGGCGATATTTGAATTAATTCTCTTTAGGAATCCACCGAAGTTCCACACAATTTTTTTTAAAATGAGTCATTGCCAATCGAGGACGGGACTAATCCCAGCAATACGAAACCCCAATGCATCTCGAACTGCTTCAAGAGAAAACACAACGTGGACTGCTTCAAGAGAAAACACAACGCGGACTGCTTCAAGAGAAAACACAACGCGGGTCCCGAGGTTTGTCGCGGTTGTGCGCCCATTACCGCAGGAAAGATTCAACACATGAAGATGTTGATGTCCAACAAAAAGCTGAATTTTATGGACAATGTTGTGGATTATTCTGTGTTAACAAATTTTAATGCATCCGGTCGGAAGTGCATATCAATATTTACACTTCCGCACTTCGTAAATGCCATGAAGGAGATATGTTCAGTTGAATTTAATAATGATGTCACAGACAAGGATGTGTTTAGCAGAGCATTCTCTTTGCTGAAAAAACGCAAAAATCTTCAAAGATGGTTACACAAAAATAGGAGTTAAACATTTAAAAATAGCTCAAAAAAAAAAAAAAAAAAAAAGAAAACACTGTAACGACACAAGTTCCCTCTAATCGCTGGGATAGCTCTCGGGGGGCCAGAGTCTGTCACAGAAATTTATAAAAGTGACCGAGGTTTTAACCAATTTGTGGCTTTATTGTTAAAGACTGATTGGCGGATTTTTGAACATATATATGGTAATATTCAAAAATATACATATACTTTATAGGATCGCAAATGATTAATTCAATGCGCTACAAACGGCATACCTTCTTTACTGCGGTGGAGGGTATTTTTTATGATATATCTGCGCGACTCCTACTGATATTCCGAGATGTTTCAATTATCTGTCAATTTAAGCCCTTTCACGCGGTTATTTCGGTGTCCGCGGAATTATTTATAGAATTTCTTTGGTGAAAAATGATTAGAAAACATTGCTCGATCTACTGAAAGAAAATTCGGCGGTAATATCTCAACAATTCGCGAAAATAACATGGCTGTTCTATCCTGATGACCGAAAATAAATACGTATTTTTCATAGTACTATCGGAAAAATTAACCACTCAGCCATTTCATGCGATTTTTTATACCCTCCACCATATGGAGGGTAGAAATTAATTTGTAATTTCGGTTGTAACACATCGAAATATTGATCAACATAAAATGTCAAAAATTTAGTACAGAAGATTTTGTTACTTCCAGGATGGTTGGTATTGAAAATGGGATATATCGGTTCACGTGTTCACATAGCCCCTATAGAACGGTTCCTCCCGATTTTCGGTATTTTTAAGGTTTTAGCTTCATTATCCCACCAAAATGACTGAAATTTGGTATTTGGTCATCGTTGGGTGTATAAAACTTTCCACCTGAAATTTGTTGGTATATGGTCCAGATAGAACAGAATTTTGTCATAGTCTTATAAAAAAATAAACAGTCTTCCAATTATAAATATTCATCTTTCTATAGTATTAAAATAAAATAACAATTATTTTCAAAAGTGCCCGGAGTCGAGCTTTTTTTCACTACTCCGACTCCGAACCTTGGTTGGAACAATAATGTTTATTTTTGTTCCCACAATTGATTTGTTTTGTTGAAGTATCGTAATTCAATTCAGAATTTCTGTGACAGACTCTGGCCCCCCGAGAGCTATCCCAGCGATTAGAGGGAACTTGTGTCGTTACAGTGTCAGACATCGGCTTCGGCTTAAAGTGCGCTTAAAGTGTAAATTTGTGTCGAGTTTAAACATTTTTAATTTTCCTTTTTTCGTTTTGTCTTACTAAGGCGATATTTGAATTAATTCTCTTTAGGAATCCAGCGAAGTTCCACACAATTTTTTTTAAAATGAGTCATTGTCAATCGAGGACGGGACTAATCCCAGCAATACGAAACCCCAATGCATCTCGAACTGCTTCAAAGAAAACACAACGCGGACTGCTTCAAGAGAAAACACGACGCGGGTCCCGAGGTTTGTCGCGGTTGTGCGCCCATTACCGCAGGAAAGATTCAACACATGAAGATGTTGATGTCCAACAAAAAGCTGAATTTTATGGACAATGTTGTGGATTATTCTGTGTTAACAAATTTTAATGCATCCGGTCGGAAGTGCATATCAATATTTACACTTCCGCACTTCGTAAATGCCATGAAGGAGATATGTTCAGCTGAGTTTAATAATGATGTCACAGACAAGGATGTGTTTAGCAGAGCATTCTCTTTGCTGAAAAGACGCAAAAATCTTCAAAGATGGTTACACAAAAATAGGAGTTAAACATTTAAACATAGCTGAAAAAAAAAACACTGTAACGACACAAGTTCCCTCTAATCGCTGGGATAGCTCTCGGGGGGCCAGAGTCTGTCACAGAAATTTATAAAAGAGACCGAGAGAGAGAAAACACGGTTTGTTTGGGTTTTAACCAATTTGTGGCTTTATTGTTAAAGACTGATTGGCGGATTTTTGAACATATATATGGTAATATTCAAAAATATACATATACTTTATAGGATCGCAAATGATTAATTCAATGCGCTACAAACGGCATACCTTCTTTACTGCGGTGGAGGGTATTTTTTATGATATATCTGCGCGACTCCTACTGATATTCCGAGATGTTTCAATTATCTGTCAATTTAAGCCTTTCACGCGGTTATTTCGGTGTCCGCGGAATTATTTATAGAATTTCTTTGGTGAAAAATGATTAGAAAACATTGCTCGATCTACTGAAAGAAAATTCGGCGGTAATATCTCAACAATTCGCGAAAATAACATGGCTGTTCTATCCTGATGACCGAAAATAAATACGTATTTTTCATAGTACTATCGGAAAAATTAACCACTCAGCCATTTCATGCGATTTTTTATACCCTCCACCATATGGAGGGTAGAAATTAATTTGTAATTTCGGTTGTAACACATCGAAATATTGATCAACATAAAATGTCAAAAATTTAGTACAGAAGATTTTGTTACTTCCAGGATGGTTGGTATTGAAAATGGGATATATCGGTTCACGTGTTCACATAGCCCCTATAGAACGGTTCCTCCCGATTTTCGGTATTTTTAAGGTTTTAGCTTCATTATCCCACCAATCGAAATCCACCGAAGTTCCAATTTTTTTTAAAATGAGTCATTGCCAATCGAGGACGGGACTAATCCCAGCAATACGAAACCCCAATGCATCTCGAACTGCTTCAAAGAAAACACAACGCGGACTGCTTCAAGAGAAAACACGACGCGGGTCCCGAGGTTTGTCGCGGTTGTGCGCCCATTACCGCAGGAAAGATTCAACACATGAAGATGTTGATGTCCAACAAAAAGCTGAATTTTATGGACAATGTTGTGGATTATTCTGTGTTAACAAATTTTAATGCATCCGGTCGGAAGTGCATATCAATATTTACACTTCCGCACTTCGTAAATGCCATGAAGGAGATATGTTCAGCTGAGTTTAATAATGATGTCACAGACAAGGATGTGTTTAGCAGAGCATTCTCTTTGCTGAAAAGACGCAAAAATCTTCAAAGATGGTTACACAAAAATAGGAGTTAAACATTTAAACATAGCTGAATAAAAAAAAAAAAAAAAACACTGTAACGACACAAGTTCCCTCTAATCGCTGGGATAGCTCTCGGGGGGCCAGAGTCTGTCACAGAAATTTATAAAAGTGACCGAGAGAGAGAAAACACGGTTTGTTTGGGTTTTAACCAATTTGTGGCTTTATTGTTAAAGACTGATTGGCGGATTTTTGAACATATATATGGTAATATTCAAAAATATACATATACTTTATAGGATCGCAAATGATTAATTCAATGCGCTACAAACGGAAAAACAAATTTAATATACCTTCTATACTGCGGTGGAGGGTATTTTTTTATGATATATCTACGCGACTCCTACTGATATTCCGAGAAGTTTCAATTACCTGTCAATTTAAGCCCTTTCACGCGGTTATTTCGGTGTCCGCGGAATTATTTATAGGATTTCTTTGGTGAAAAATGATTAGAAAACATTGCTCGATCTACCGTGATTTATGGTGAAGAAGTTGTTTAACCACTTTGAACCCAAATGGCACCCAAAATAAATCAAATCAACGGGTACATTTTTTTATTGTACCTATTACAAAACGTCTACCTACGTCCACAATTTTTAATGGAGACGTTTGTTGACAACCCTAAATTCTAAATTATGTACAGCTACTTCGGTCTGAAAATATAGCTAAAATCATAAAAGATACCCGAAATCGGTTGGTTCCGTTATATGGGGCTATTCCAAAACATGAACCTTTGTACGCAATTTTTGGTAGATACATTTTTTTACCACAAGGAACTAATTCGGTCTTAAAATGTAGCTTAAAACGTCAAAATACCAGAAGTCGGGTAATAACGTTATATGGGGGCTATTCCAGAAAGTGGACCCTATGACCACAACTGTTAGTGGAAAAGATGTTTGGAACCTTAAATAGCAAATCATAGCTAATTCAGCCTGAAAATGTAGGCAAAAACAGCAAAAAACTGATATCGGCCTGTACCGCTTGTAGGGGCTGTGTCAAAACATGGCCCGATAAAGTCCATCTTCGAACTTGACATGGATGTAAACAAAATATGAATCTTTCCAAAAATTCAGTGTTCTATCTGAATTTTGTGGATGCCAGAGTGGTTACCACAGACTGACGGACATCCATAGATCGACTAAGAATTTAACTCTTTTCATGAATATATGTACACATATACTTTATAGGATCGCAAATGATTAATTCAATGCGCTACAAACGGCATACCTTCTTTACTGCGGTGGAGGGTATTTTTTATGATATATCTGCGCGACTCCTACTGATATTCCGAGATGTTTCAATTATCTGTCAATTTAAGCCCTTTCACGCGGTTATTTCGGTGTCCGCGGAATTATTTATAGAATTTCTTTGGTGAAAAATGATTAGAAAACATTGCTCGATCTACTGAAAGAAAATTCGGCGGTAATATCTCAACAATTCGCGAAAATAACATGGCTGTTCTATCCTGATGACCGAAAATAAATACGTATTTTTCATAGTACTATCGGAAAAATTAACCACTCAGCCATTTCATGCGATTTTTTATACCCTCCACCATATGGAGGGTAGAAATTAATTTGTAATTTCGGTTGTAACACATCGAAATATTGATCAACATAAAATGTCAAAAATTTAGTACAGAAGATTTTGTTACTTCCAGGATGGTTGGTATTGAAAATGGGATATATCGGTTCACGTGTTCACATAGCCCCTATAGAACGGTTCCTCCCGATTTTCGGTATTTTTAAGGTTTTAGCTTCATTATCCCACCAAAATGACTGAAATTTGGTATTTGGTCAATTTAAGCCCTTTCACGCGGTTATTTCGGTGTCCGCGGAATTATTTATAGGATTTCTTTGGTGAAAAATGATTAGAAAACATTGCTCGATCTACCGTGATTTATGGTGAAGAAGTTGTTTAACCACTTTGAACCCAAATGGCACCCAAAATAAATCAAATCAACGGGTACATTTTTTTATTGTACCTATTACAAAACGTCTACCTACGTCCACAATTTTTAATGGAGACGTTTGTTGACAACCCTAAATTCTAAATTATGTACAGCTAATTCGGTCTGAAAATATAGCTAAAATCATAAAAGATACCCGAAATCGGTTGGTTCTGTTATATGGGGCTATTCCAAAACATGAACCTTTGTACGCAATTTTTGGTAGATACATTTTTTTACCACAAGGAACTAATTCGGTCTTAAAATGTAGCTTAAAACGTCAAAATACCAGAAGTCGGGTAATAACGTTATATGGGGGCTATTCCAGAAAGTGGACCCTATGACCACAACTGTTAGTGGAAAAGATGTTTGGAACCTTAAATAGCAAATCATAGCTAATTCAGCCTGAAAATGTAGGCAAAAACAGCAAAAAACTGATATCGGCCTGTACCGCTTGTAGGGGCTGTGTCAAAACATGGCCCGATAAAGTCCATCTTCGAACTTGACATGGATGTAAACAAAATATGAATCTTTCCAAAAATTCAGTGTTCTATCTGAATTTTGTGGATGCCAGAGTGGTTACCACAGACTGACGGACATCCATAGATCGACTAAGAATTTAACTCTTTTCATGAATATATGTACACATATACTTTATAGGATCGCAAATGATTAATTCAATGCGCTACAAACGGCATACCTTCTTTACTGCGGTGGAGGGTATTTTTTATGATATATCTGCGCGACTCCTACTGATATTCCGAGATGTTTCAATTATCTGTCAATTTAAGCCCTTTCACGCGGTTATTTCGGTGTCCGCGGAATTATTTATAGAATTTCTTTGGTGAAAAATGATTAGAAAACATTGCTCGATCTACTGAAAGAAAATTCGGCGGTAATATCTCAACAATTCGCGAAAATAACATGGCTGTTCTATCCTGATGACCGAAAATAAATACGTATTTTTCATAGTACTATCGGAAAAATTAACCACTCAGCCATTTCATGCGATTTTTTATACCCTCCACCATATGGAGGGTAGAAATTAATTTGTAATTTCGGTTGTAACACATCGAAATATTGATCAACATAAAATGTCAAAAATTTAGTACAGAAGATTTTGTTACTTCCAGGATGGTTGGTATTGAAAATGGGATATATCGGTTCACGTGTTCACATAGCCCCTATAGAACGGTTCCTCCCGATTTTCGGTATTTTTAAGGTTTTAGCTTCATTATCCCACCAATCGAAATCCACCGAAGTTCCAATTTTTTTTAAAATGAGTCATTGCCAATCGAGGACGGGACTAATCCCAGCAATACGAAACCCCAATGCATCTCGAACTGCTTCAAAGAAAACACAACGCGGACTGCTTCAAGAGAAAACACGACGCGGGTCCCGAGGTTTGTCGCGGTTGTGCGCCCATTACCGCAGGAAAGATTCAACACATGAAGATGTTGATGTCCAACAAAAAGCTGAATTTTATGGACAATGTTGTGGATTATTCTGTGTTAACAAATTTTAATGCATCCGGTCGGAAGTGCATATCAATATTTACACTTCCGCACTTCGTAAATGCCATGAAGGAGATATGTTCAGCTGAGTTTAATAATGATGTCACAGACAAGGATGTGTTTAGCAGAGCATTCTCTTTGCTGAAAAGACGCAAAAATCTTCAAAGATGGTTACACAAAAATAGGAGTTAAACATTTAAACATAGCTGAAAAAAAAAACACTGTAACGACACAAGTTCCCTCTAATCGCTGGGATAGCTCTCGGGGGGCCAGAGTCTGTCACAGAAATTTATAAAAGTGACCGAGAGAGAGAAAACACGGTTTGTTTGGGTTTTAACCAATTTGTGGCTTTATTGTTAAAGACTGATTGGCGGATTTTTGAACATATATATGGTAATATTCAAAAATATACATATACTTTATAGGATCGCAAATGATTAATTCAATGCGCTACAAACGGAAAAACAAATTTAATATACCTTCTATACTGCGGTGGAAGCTATTTTTTTATGATATATCTACGCGACTCCTACTGATATTCCGAGAAGTTTCAATTACCTGTCAATTTAAGCCCTTTCACGCGGTTATTTCGGTGTCCGCGGAATTATTTATAGGATTTCTTTGGTGAATAATGATTAGAAAACATTGCTCGATCTACCGTGATTTATGGTGAAGAAGTTGTTTAACCACTTTGAACCCAAATGGCACCTAAAATAAATCAAATCAACGGGTACATTTTTTTATTGTACCTATTACAAAACGTCTACCTACGTCCACAATTTTTAATGGAGACGTTTGTTGACAACCCTAAATTCTAAATTATGTACAGCTAATTCGGTCTGAAAATATAGCTAAAATCATAAAAGATACCCGAAATCGGTTGGTTCCGTTATATGGGGCTATTCCAAAACATGAACCTTTGTACGCAATTTTTGGTAGATACATTTTTTTACCACAAGGAACTAATTCGGTCTTAAAATGTAGCTTAAAACGTCAAAATACCAGAAGTCGGGTAATAACGTTATATGGGGGCTATTCCAGAAAGTGGACCCTATGACCACAACTGTTAGTGGAAAAGATGTTTGGAACCTTAAATAGCAAATCATAGCTAATTCAGCCTGAAAATGTAGGCAAAAACAGCAAAAAACTGATATCGGCCTGTACCGCTTGTAGGGGCTGTGTCAAAACATGGCCCGATAAAGTCCATCTTCGAACTTGACATGGATGTAAACAAAATATGAATCTTTCCAAAAATTCAGTGTTCTATCTGAATTTTGTGGATGCCAGAGTGGTTACCACAGACTGACGGACATCCATAGATCGACTAAGAATTTTACTCTTATCATGAATATATGTACACATATACTTTATAGGATCGCAAATGATTAATTCAATGCGCTACAAACGGCATACCTTCTTTACTGCGGTGGAGGGTATTTTTTATGATATATCTGCGCGACTCCTACTGATATTCCGAGATGTTTCAATTATCTGTCAATTTAAGCCCTTTCACGCGGTTATTTCGGTGTCCGCGGAATTATTTATAGAATTTCTTTGGTGAAAAATGATTAGAAAACATTGCTCGATCTACTGAAAGAAAATTCGGCGGTAATATCTCAACAATTCGCGAAAATAACATGGCTGTTCTATCCTGATGACCGAAAATAAATACGTATTTTTCATAGTACTATCGGAAAAATTAACCACTCAGCCATTTCATGCGATTTTTTATACCCTCCACCATATGGAGGGTAGAAATTAATTTGTAATTTCGGTTGTAACACATCGAAATATTGATCAACATAAAATGTCAAAAATTTAGTACAGAAGATTTTGTTACTTCCAGGATGGTTGGTATTGAAAATGGGATATATCGGTTCACGTGTTCACATAGCCCCTATAGAACGGTTCCTCCCGATTTTCGGTATTTTTAAGGTTTTAGCTTCATTATCCCACCAAAATGACTGAAATTTGGTATTTGGTCATCGTTGGGTGTATAAAACTTTCCACCTGAAATTTGTTGGTATATGGTCCAGATAGAACAGAATTTTGTCATAGTCTTATAAAAAAAATAAACAGTCTTCCAATTATTAATATTCATCTTTCTATAGTATTAAAATAAAATAACAATTATTTTCAAAAGTGCCCGGAGTCGAGCTTTTTTTCACTACTCCGACTCCGAACCTTGGTTGGAACAATAATGTTTATTTTTGTTCCCACAATTGATTTGTTTTGTTGAAGTATCGTAATTCAATTCAAAACAACTTGCGAAAGACCGCAATATTGTAAAAATTGCACCCTTTGCCTAGAAGCACCCTTTCTTTGAAAAAGGTTCTATAGAAGCACCCTTTCTTTGAAAGAGGGTCTATAGAAGCACCCTTTCTTTGAAAAAGGGTCTATAGAAGCACCCTTTCTTTGAAAAAGGTTCTATAGAAGCACCCTTTCTTTGAAAGAGGGTCTATAGAAGCACCCTTTCTTTGAAAAAGGGTCTATAGATGCACCCTTTCTTTGAGAAAGGGTCTATAGAAGCACCCTTTCTTTGAAAAAGGTTCTATAGAAGCACCCTTTCTTTGAGAAAGGGTCTATAGAAGCACCCTTTCTTTGAGAAAGGGTCTATAGAAGCACCCTTTCTTTTACAAAGGGTCTATAGAAGCACCGTTTCTTTGAGAAAGGGTCTATAGAAGCACCGTTTCTTTGAGAAAGGGTCTATAGAAGCACCGTTTCTTTGAGAAAGGGTCTATAGAAGCACCGTTTCTTTGAGAAAGGGTCTATAGAAGCACCGTTTCTTTGAGAAAGGCTCTATAGAAGTACCGTTTCTTTGAGAAAGGGTCTATAGAAGCACCCTTTCTTTGAGAAAGGGTCTATAGAAGCACCGTTTCTTTGAGAAAGGGTCTATAGAAGCACCGTTTCTTTGAGAAAGGGTCTATAGAAGCACCCTTTCTTTGAGAAAGGGTCTATAGAAGCACCGTTTCTTTGAGAAAGGGTCTATAGAAGCACCGTTTCTTTGAGAAAGGCTCTATAGAAGCACCGTTTCTTTGAGAAAGGCTCTATAGAAGCACCGTTTCTTTGAGAAAGGCTCTATAGAAGCACCGTTTCTTTGAGAAAGGCTCTATAGAAGCACCGTTTCTTTGAGAAAGGCTCTATAGAAGCACCGTTTCTTTGAGAAAGGCTCTATAGAAGTACCGTTTCTTTGAGAAAGGGTCTATAGAAGCACCCTTTCTTTGAGAAAGGGTCTATAGAAGCACCCTTTCTTTGAGAAAGGGTCTATAGAAGCACCCTTTCTTTGAGAAAGGGTCTATAGAAGCACCCTTTCTTTGAGAAAGGGTCTATAGAAGCACCCTTTCTTTGAGAAAGGGTCTATAGAAGCACCCTTTCTTTGAGAAAGGGTCTATAGAAGCACCCTTTCTTTGAGAAAGGGTCTATAGAAGCACCCTTTCTTTGAGAAAGGGTCTATAGAAGCACCCTTTCTTTGAAAAAGGGTCTATAGAAGCACCCTTTCTTTGAAAAAGGGTCTATAGAAGCACCCTTTCTTTGACAAAGGGTGTATAGAAGCACCCTTTCCTTGACAAAGGGTGTATAGAAGCACCCTTTCTTTGAAAAAGGGTCTATAGAAGCACCCTTTCTTTGAAAAAGGGTCTATAGAAGCACCCTTTCTTTGAAAAACGTTCTATAGAAGCACCTTTTCTTTGAGAGAGGGTCTATAGAAGCACCCTTTATTTGAAAAAGGGTCTATAGAAGCACCCTTTCTTTGTAAAAGGGTCTATAGTAGCACCCTTTCTTCTTTCCTTTCAGTGGTTTTCCGTTGCCTTCTGAAGGGTTTAAAGTTGTCCTTCTATATTATATTTGCAGCCGCCCAATGTGGGAAAAGACGCTGCTCAATGATTTGTTACGAAGTTTTCTCTCCGTGCTGTTTGGTCCGCGGGAGGTATTTGATTTCCCTCCTACCACCCATATGCGAGAAGTATTCGTAAATCCGCCACCACCCACATATGGGAAGCATTCGCCAACCGCCACCTGCGGCGCGCTCTCTAGGGGTTTCAGCCTCCCCCGAATTCAAATACGTTCGTATTAATACCAACCACATCGACAGTGACATTTATTCCAAATTTCATAATCCTAAATTTGCAAATTTATAGTACCTATTTCAAAATCAACCTCCTTATCTTAAACCTACGCACCAGCAGTGACCCTAATATCAGAATTCCAGATCTCTATGTACCAAATTTAGTACTATTTAGTACACATAAGTACAAATTTTCAACACTACCTCCATATCCCAATTCTAAACTCCAACAGTAATCTTAATTCCAAAGTTCAGGATTCCAGCTCTATCCGTTCTTCCAAATCCAAAATGGACCAAATTTAGTACTTTTCGTACTCATAAGTGGGAATTTTCAAAACTACTTCCATATCTTTATCGTACACTCCAACAGTAATCTTTATACCAAAATTCGGGATACCAGTTTAATCCTTTTACCCAATTCCAAATAGCACCAAATTTAGTACTTTTGGCACACATAAGCAGGAATTCCCAAAACTACCCAATTCCGTCACTCTAACAGCAATCTTTGTTCCAGGTTTAAGGAATTCAACTCTATCCGTTCACCCAAATCCATTTTTTACAAAATTTAGTACCATTTAGTACTTACCGTACACAAGAATTTCCGAAACAAACTCCATACATCTTTCCTACGCTCCAACATCAATCATAATTTCAAATTTCAGGGTTCCAGCCCAATTGTACCAAATTTAATACCATTTAGTACACATACACAGTCTTACATAAATATACGTACGCCGCATAAATCTCAGGTTTTAGAAAAGTAATGATATTTATGAAATTGCAAGTACACATGTTTATTTCGTCTCACTAATAAACAATATTTAATACAACAAAAGTATATTCCATAATATAAATAACGGTAAATTTTACAAAAACCAAAAAATGACACTTACAAAAGTATACACACGCCCCAAGGAAATATGAGTATTATCGTACAATTTATGGAATCAGCAGCAAAATTTATACATTTTATTGTTTTGGCGAATGTGTCTGGGTGTCCGAGATATATTTTACAGAAAAAAAAATAGTTTTTGGGTTTAAATGCCGTTATTTAATGCCAAACTTCTTGTATAGCTCGTTAAAGCGGACCCTTGCTGATTTCTTTCCGTTTTAGGTATTTGAGTATACAAAAGCCACAATATTAGTGTCAGATTATAGATTTTGATATCCTATGCACAAGGTCAACTAAAAAGCTTTCTAGGAATTTCCAAAACTATTCTACACTCCAACAGCAATCTTAATTCCAAATTTCTAGTTTCCAGCTCTATCCGTTCAACCAAACATAAGTAACTATTTCCCAAGCCATTTCCTAATATCAACGCTACTTCCCAATCTTTCAATCCTTTCTTTCAATCCAATCTTTCAATCCTTTCAATTTATACAACTGGTACTAAATTTTATAACTTTTAGTACTTTTCGTACACTTATGGGTCGAATTTCCCAAAATCCTTTGGTATATCTTTCTATCTCTCCATAAGTGACCCTCATTCCAAATTTCACAATTTTAGCTCTACCGGTTCGCCTAATACAAAGGGTACAATATTTAGTACCATTTAGTACTTTTCGCACCGTTCTAGTTCGAATTTAAAAAAACCCATCCTTATCTGACACCTTCGGACCAAGAGTAACACTCATCCAAAATTTCAAGTTTCTAGCTTCAGCCGTTCCGTATTGGCGTTGATGAATCAATCGGTCAGTCTGTGAGTCAATCACTTTATTAGTCTATGGATGAGCAGGAAATTACAATGCCACATTTACACGAATTTTCAAAATTGCACAAAGATGAAAAATGAAAAAGTCTCCAATTGATACAGAAATTGATACATATTATCGAGTGCCGTATCTAGCTAGACCAGCGTAGCCCAAGAGAATTCCATCAAACTAAAGTAAGGGTTTATGTATAGGTGAATAAACAACAACCAAATGATTTTTATAATACGATAACACGTACACTGTGAATGAGGGAGAATAGTAAATGCAAAACAACTCAGTGGGCGCCCTCAGTATAGAGATGGGCGACCTTGAGCTAGACTGATGTTTTAAACTTTTGGAAACAGTCTTATATAAAATATTTAAAACAATTAGTGAGGGAATTTTTGTCTATTTTTGCCGTCAGCTCAGCAACGAGCGAGAGATTTTCTTCCACGTCTGGAAATATTCTCAACGAAAGACGTCCTAGACTTTTGAGTTCTAACTTGGACAAAATAATGTTTTTAAATAAGAATAAAAATTAAATAAGAAAAGAAAAATTAGAAGTACATATGAATATTTTTTGAACAAATAAATGTACACCTATTTCTATTTTTTTGTAATTTGGTGCGTGAGTGTGCGTGTTCGTGCCTTCTAGAAAAACGCCGTGTTTGTGCGTGAATTTGCATAAAAATTTTGGTCCGTGTTCGTGCCTAATTTTTTAGGCACGCGCCTATCTCTAGTACTTACGTGACATTTATACCAAATTTAAGTGGAAAGTGTAGATGAAGTGGAAAGTGTAGATGAGAATTAGATATAATCAGATCAAAATTTCAGTGACAGGTTTTCTAGATTGATAGTGTTTGTAAAAATTCTACATTCCCACCATCGGTATTGTTAATGATTTTTACAATATTGCGGTCTTTCGCAAGTTGTTTTGAATTGAATTACGATACTTCAACAAAACAAATCAATTGTGGGAACAAAAATAAACATTATTGTTCCAACCAAGGTTCGGAGTCGGAGTAGTGAAAAAAAGCTCGACTCCGGGCACTTTTGAAAATAATTGTTATTTTATTTTAATACTATAGAAAGATGAATATTAATAATTGGAAGACTGTTTATTTTTTTTATAAGACTATGACAAAATTCTGTTCTATCTGGACCATATACCAACAAATTTCAGGTGGAAAGTTTTATACACCCAACGATGACCAAATACCAAATTTCAGTCATTTTGGTGGGATAATGAAGCTAAAACCTTAAAAATACCGAAAATCGGGAGGAACCGTTCTATAGGGGCTATGTGAACACGTGAACCGATATATCCCATTTTCAATACCAACCATCCTGGAAGTAACAAAATCTTCTGTACTAAATTTTTGACATTTTATGTTGATCAAGATTTCGATGTGTTACAACCGAAATTACAAATTAATTTCTACGCTCCATATGGTGGAGGGTATAAAAAATCGCATGAAATGGCTGAGTGGTTAATTTTTCCGATAGTACTATGAAAAATACGTATTTATTTTCGGTCATCAGGATAGAACAGCCATGTTATTTTCGCGAATTGTTGAGATATTACCGCCGAATTTTCTTTCAGTAGATCGAGCAATGTTTTCTAATCATTTTTCACCAAAGAAATTCTATAAATAATTCCGCGGACACCGAAATAACCGCGTGAAAGGGCTTAAATTGACAGATAATTGAAACATCTCGGAATATCAGTAGGAGTCGCGCAGATATATCATAAAAAATACCCTCCACCGCAGTAAAGAAGGTATGCCGTTTGTAGCGCATTGAATTAATCATTTGCGATCCTATAAAGTATATGTGTACATATATTCATGATAAGAGTAAAATTCTTAGTCGATCTATGGATGTCCGTCAGTCTGTGGTAACCACTCTGGCATCCACAAAATTCAGATAGAACACTGAATTTTTGGAAAGATTCATATTTTGTTTACATCCATGTCAAGTTCGAAGATGGACTTTATCGGGCCATGTTTTGACACAGCCCCTACAAGCGGTACAGGCCGATATCAGTTTTTTGCTGTTTTTGCCTACATTTTCAGGCTGAATTAGCTATGATTTGCTATTTAAGGTTCCAAACATCTTTTCCACTAACAGTTGTGGTCATAGGGTCCACTTTCTGGAATAGCCCCCATATAACGTTATTACCCGACTTGTGGTATTTTGACGTTTTAAGCTACATTTTAAGACCGAATTAGTTCCTTGTGGTAAAAAAATGTATCTACCAAAAATTGCGTACAAAGGTTCATGTTTTGGAATAGCCCCATATAACGGAACTAACCGATTTCGGGTATCTTTTATGATTTTAGCTATATTTTCAGACCGAATTAGCTGTACATAATTTAGAATTTAGGGTTGTCAACAAACGTCTCCATTAAAAATTGTGGACGTAGGTAGACGTTTTGTAATAGGTACAATAAAAAAATGTACCCGTTGATTTGATTTATTTTGGGTGCCATTTGGGTTCAAAGTGGTTAAACAACTTCTTCACCATAAATCACGGTAGATCGAGCAATGTTTTCTAATCATTTTTCACCAAAGAAATCCTATAAATAATTCCGCGGACACCGAAATAACCGCGTGAAAGGGCTTAAATTGACAGGTAATTGAAACTTCTCGGAATATCAGTAGGAGTCGCGTAGATATATCATAAAAAAATACCCTCCACCGCAGTATAGAAGGTATATTAAATTTGTTTTTCCGTTTGTAGCGCATTGAATTAATCATTTGCGATCCTATAAAGTATATGTATATTTTTGAATATTACCATATATATGTTCAAAAATCCGCCAATCAGTCTTTAACAATAAAGCCACAAATTGGTTAAAACCCAAACAAACCGTGTTTTCTCTCTCTCGGTCACTTTTATAAATTTCTGTGACAGACTCTGGCCCCCCGAGAGCTATCCCAGCGATTAGAGGGAACTTGTGTCGTTACAGTGTTTTTTTTTTTTTTTTTTTTTTCAGCTATGTTTAAATGTTTAACTCCTATTTTTGTGTAACCATCTTTGAAGATTTTTGCGTCTTTTCAGCAAAGAGAATGCTCTGCTAAACACATCCTTGTCTGTGACATCATTATTAAACTCAGCTGAACATATCTCCTTCATGGCATTTACGAAGTGCGGAAGTGTAAATATTGATATGCACTTCCGACCGGATGCATTAAAATTTGTTAACACAGAATAATCCACAACATTGTCCATAAAATTCAGCTTTTTGTTGGACATCAACATCTTCATGTGTTGAATCTTTCCTGCGGTAATGGGCGCACAACCGCGACAAACCTCGGGACCCGCGTCGTGTTTTCTCTTGAAGCAGTCCGCGTTGTGTTTTCTTTGAAGCAGTTCGAGATGCATTGGGGTTTCGTATTGCTGGGATTAGTCCCGTCCTCGATTGGCAATGACTCATTTTAAAAAAAATTGGAACTTCGGTGGATTTCGATTGGTGGTATAATGAAGCTAAAACCTTAAAAATACCGAAAATCGGGAGGAACCGTTCTATAGGGGCTATGTGAACACGTGAACCGATATATCCCATTTTCAATACCAACCATCCTGGAAGTAACAAAATCTTCTGTACTAAATTTTTGACATTTTATGTTGATCAATATTTCGATGTGTTACAACCGAAATTACAAATTAATTTCTACCCTCCATATAGTGGAGGGTATAAAAAATCGCATGAAATGGCTGAGTGGTTAATTTTTCCGATAGTACTATGAAAAATACGTATTTATTTTCGGTCATCAGGATAGAACAGCCATGTTATTTTCGCGAATTGTTGAGATATTACCGCCGAATTTTCTTTCAGTAGATCGAGCAATGTTTTCTAATCATTTTTCACCAAAGAAATTCTATAAATAATTCCGCGGACACCGAAATAACCGCGTGAAAGGGCTTAAATTGACAGATAATTGAAACATCTCGGAATATCAGTAGGAGTCGCGCAGATATATCATAAAAAATACCCTCCACCGCAGTAAAGAAGGTATGCCGTTTGTAGCGCATTGAATTAATCATTTGCGATCCTATAAAGTATATGTGTACATATATTCATGATAAGAGTAAAATTCTTAGTCGATCTATGGATGTCCGTCAGTCTGTGGTAACCACTCTGGCATCCACAAAATTCAGATAGAACACTGAATTTTTGGAAAGATTCATATTTTGTTTACATCCATGTCAAGTTCGAAGATGGACTTTATCGGGCCATGTTTTGACACAGCCCCTACAAGCGGTACAGGCCGATATCAGTTTTTTGCTGTTTTTGCCTACATTTTCAGGCTGAATTAGCTATGATTTGCTATTTAAGGTTCCAAACATCTTTTCCACTAACAGTTGTGGTCATAGGGTCCACTTTCTGGAATAGCCCCCATATAACGTTATTACCCGACTTCTGGTATTTTGACGTTTTTAGCTACATTTTAAGACCGAATTAGTTCCTTGTGGTAAAAAAATGTATCTACCAAAAATTGCGTACAAAGGTTCATGTTTTGGAATAGCCCCATATAACGGAACCAACCGATTTCGGGTATCTTTTATGATTTTAGCTATATTTTCAGACCGAATTAGCTGTACATAATTTAGAATTTAGGGTTGTCAACAAACGTCTCCATTAAAAATTGTGGACGTAGGTAGACGTTTTGTAATAGGTACAATAAAAAAATGTACCCGTTGATTTGATTTATTTTGGGTGCCATTTGGGTTCAAAGTGGTTAAACAACTTCTTCACCATAAATCACGGTAGATCGAGCAATGTTTTCTAATCATTTTTCACCAAAGAAATCCTATAAATAATTCCGCGGACACCGAAATAACCGCGTGAAAGGGCTTAAATTGACAGGTAATTGAAACTTCTCGGAATATCAGTAGGAGTCGCGTAGATATATCATAAAAAATACCCTCCACCGCAGTATAGAAGGTATATTAAATTTGTTTTTCCGTTTGTAGCGCATTGAATTAATCATTTGCGATCCTATAAAGTATATGTATATTTTTGAATATTACCATATATATGTTCAAAAATCCGCCAATCAGTCTTTAACAATAAAGCCACAAATTGGTTAAAACCCAAACAAACCGTGTTTTCTCTCTCTCGGTCACTTTTATAAATTTCTGTGACAGACTCTGGCCCCCCGAGAGCTATCCCAGCGATTAGAGGGAACTTGTGTCGTTACAGTGTTTTTTTTTTTTTTTTTCAGCTATGTTTAAATGTTTAACTCCTATTTTTGTGTAACCATCTTTGAAGATTTTTGCGTCTTTTCAGCAAAGAGAATGCTCTGCTAAACACATCCTTGTCTGTGACATCATTATTAAACTCAGCTGAACATATCTCCTTCATGGCATTTACGAAGTGCGGAAGTGTAAATATTGATATGCACTTCCGACCGGATGCATTAAAATTTGTTAACACAGAATAATCCACAACATTGTCCATAAAATTCAGCTTTTTGTTGGACATCAACATCTTCATGTGTTGAATCTTTCCTGCGGTAATGGGCGCACAACCGCGACAAACCTCGGGACCCGCGTCGTGTTTTCTCTTGAAGCAGTCCGCGTTGTGTTTTCTTTGAAGCAGTTCGAGATGCATTGGGGTTTCGTATTGCTGGGATTAGTCCCGTCCTCGATTGGCAATGACTCATTTTAAAAAAAATTGGAACTTCGGTGGATTTCGATTGGTGGGATAATGAAGCTAAAACCTTAAAAATACCGAAAATCGGGAGGAACCGTTCTATAGGGGCTATGTGAACACGTGAACCGATATATCCCATTTTCAATACCAACCATCCTGGAAGTAACAAAATCTTCTGTACTAAATTTTTGACATTTTATGTTGATCAATATTTCGATGTGTTACAACCGAAATTACAAATTAATTTCTACCCTCCATATGGTGGAGGGTATAAAAAATCGCATGAAATGGCTGAGTGGTTAATTTTTCCGATAGTACTATGAAAAATACGTATTTATTTTCGGTCATCAGGATAGAACAGCCATGTTATTTTCGCGAATTGTTGAGATATTACCGCCGAATTTTCTTTCAGTAGATCGAGCAATGTTTTCTAATCATTTTTCACCAAAGAAATTCTATAAATAATTCCGCGGACACCGAAATAACCGCGTGAAAGGCTTAAATTGACAGATAATTGAAACATCTCGGAATATCAGTAGGAGTCGCGCAGATATATCATAAAAAATACCCTCCACCGCAGTAAAGAAGGTATGCCGTTTGTAGCGCATTGAATTAATCATTTGCGATCCTATAAAGTATATGTGTACATATATTCATGATAAGAGTTAAATTCTTAGTCGATCTATGGATGTCCGTCAGTCTGTGGTAACCACTCTGGCATCCACAAAATTCAGATAGAACACTGAATTTTTGGAAAGATTCATATTTTGTTTACATCCATGTCAAGTTCGAAGATGGACTTTATCGGGCCATGTTTTGACACAGCCCCTACAAGCGGTACAGGCCGATATCAGTTTTTTGCTGTTTTTGCCTACATTTTCAGGCTGAATTAGCTATGATTTGCTATTTAAGGTTCCAAACATCTTTTCCACTAACAGTTGTGGTCATAGGGTCCACTTTCTGGAATAGCCCCCATATAACGTTATTACCCGACTTCTGGTATTTTGACGTTTTAAGCTACATTTTAAGACCGAATTAGTTCCTTGTGGTAAAAAAATGTATCTACCAAAAATTGCGTACAAAGGTTCATGTTTTGGAATAGCCCCATATAACAGAACCAACCGATTTCGGGTATCTTTTATGATTTTAGCTATATTTTCAGACCGAATTAGCTGTACATAATTTAGAATTTAGGGTTGTCAACAAACGTCTCCATTAAAAATTGTGGACGTAGGTAGACGTTTTGTAATAGGTACAATAAAAAAATGTACCCGTTGATTTGATTTATTTTGGGTGCCATTTGGGTTCAAAGTGGTTAAACAACTTCTTCACCATAAATCACGGTAGATCGAGCAATGTTTTCTAATCATTTTTCACCAAAGAAATCCTATAAATAATTCCGCGGACACCGAAATAACCGCGTGAAAGGGCTTAAATTGACAGGTAATTGAAACTTCTCGGAATATCAGTAGGAGTCGCGTAGATATATCATAAAAAAATACCCTCCACCGCAGTATAGAAGGTATATTAAATTTGTTTTTCCGTTTGTAGCGCATTGAATTAATCATTTGCGATCCTATAAAGTATATGTATATTTTTGAATATTACCATATATATGTTCAAAAATCCGCCAATCAGTCTTTAACAATAAAGCCACAAATTGGTTAAAACCCAAACAAACCGTGTTTTCTCTCTCTCGGTCTCTTTTATAAATTTCTGTGACAGACTCTGGCCCCCCGAGAGCTATCCCAGCGATTAGAGGGAACTTGTGTCGTTACAGTGTTTTTTTTTTCAGCTATGTTTAAATGTTTAACTCCTATTTTTGTGTAACCATCTTTGAAGATTTTTGCGTCTTTTCAGCAAAGAGAATGCTCTGCTAAACACATCCTTGTCTGTGACATCATTATTAAACTCTACTGAACATATCTCCTTCATGGCATTTACGAAGTGCGGAAGTGTAAATATTGATATGCACTTCCGACCGGATGCATTAAAATTTGTTAACACAGAATAATCCACAACATTGTCCATAAAATTCAGATTTTTGTTGGACATCAACATCTTCATGTGTTGAATCTTTCCTGCGGTAATGGGCGCACAACCGCGACAAACCTCGGGACCCGCGTCGTGTTTTCTCTTGAAGCAGTCCGCGTTGTGTTTTCTTTGAAGCAGTTCGAGATGCATTGGGGTTTCGTATTGCTGGGATTAGTCCCGTCCTCGATTGACAATGACTCATTTTAAAAAAAATTGTGTGGAACTTCGGTGGATTCCTAAAGAGAATTAATTCAAATATCGCCTTAATTAGACAAAACGAAAAAAGGAAAATTAAAAATGTTTAAACTCGACACAAATTTACACTTTAAGCGCACTTTAAGCCGAAGCCGATGTCTGACACTGTAACGACACAAGTTCCCTCTAATCGCTGGGATAGCTCTCGGGGGGCCAGAGTCTGTCACAGAAATTCTGAATTGAATTACGATACTTCAACAAAACAAATCAATTGTGGGAACAAAAATAAACATTATTGTTCCAACCAAGGTTCGGAGTCGGAGTAGTGAAAAAAAGCTCGACTCCGGGCACTTTTGAAAATAATTGTTATTTTATTTTAATACTATAGAAAGATGAATATTTATAATTGGAAGACTGTTTATTTTTTTATAAGACTATGACAAAATTCTGTTCTATCTGGACCATATACCAACAAATTTCAGGTGGAAAGTTTTATACACCCAACGATGACCAAATACCAAATTTCAGTCATTTTGGTGGGATAATGAAGCTAAAACCTTAAAAATACCGAAAATCGGGAGGAACCGTTCTATAGGGGCTATGTGAACACGTGAACCGATATATCCCATTTTCAATACCAACCATCCTGGAAGTAACAAAATCTTCTGTACTAAATTTTTGACATTTTATGTTGATCAATATTTCGATGTGTTACAACCGAAATTACAAATTAATTTCTACCCTCCATATGGTGGAGGGTATAAAAAATCGCATGAAATGGCTGAGTGGTTAATTTTTCCGATAGTACTATGAAAAATACGTATTTATTTTCGGTCATCAGGATAGAACAGCCATGTTATTTTCGCGAATTGTTGAGATATTACCGCCGAATTTTCTTTCAGTAGATCGAGCAATGTTTTCTAATCATTTTTCACCAAAGAAATTCTATAAATAATTCCGCGGACACCGAAATAACCGCGTGAAAGGGCTTAAATTGACAGATAATTGAAACATCTCGGAATATCAGTAGGAGTCGCGCAGATATATCATAAAAAATACCCTCCACCGCAGTAAAGAAGGTATGCCGTTTGTAGCGCATTGAATTAATCATTTGCGATCCTATAAAGTATATGTATATTTTTGAATATTACCATATATATGTTCAAAAATCCGCCAATCAGTCTTTAACAATAAAGCCACAAATTGGTTAAAACCCAAACAAACCGTGTTTTTTCTCTCTCGGTCACTTTTATAAATTTCTGTGACAGACTCTGGCCCCCCGAGAGCTATCCCAGCGATTAGAGGGAACTTGTGTCGTTACAGTGTTTTCTTTTTTTTTTTTTTTTTTTTTTGAGCTATTTTTAAATGTTTAACTCCTATTTTTGTGTAACCATCTTTGAAGATTTTTGCGTTTTTTCAGCAAAGAGAATGCTCTGCTAAACACATCCTTGTCTGTGACATCATTATTAAATTCAACTGAACATATCTCCTTCATGGCATTTACGAAGTGCGGAAGTGTAAATATTGATATGCACTTCCGACCGGATGCATTAAAATTTGTTAACACAGAATAATCCACAACATTGTCCATAAAATTCAGCTTTTTGTTGGACATCAACATCTTCATGTGTTGAATCTTTCCTGCGGTAATGGGCGCACAACCGCGACAAACCTCGGGACCCGCGTTGTGTTTTCTCTTGAAGCAGTCCGCGTTGTGTTTTCTCTTGAAGCAGTCCACGTTGTGTTTTCTCTTGAAGCAGTTCGAGATGCATTGGGGTTTCGTATTGCTGGGATTAGTCCCGTCCTCGATTGGCAATGACTCATTTTAAAAAAAATTGTGTGGAACTTCGGTGGATTCCTAAAGAGAATTAATTCAAATATCGCCTTAATAAGACAAAACGAAAAAAGAAAAATTAAAAATGTTTAAACTCGACACAAATTTACACTTTAAGCGCACTTTAAGCCGAAGCCGATGTCTGACACTGTAACGACACAAGTTCCCTCTAATCGCTGGGATAGCTCTCGGGGGGCCAGAGTCTGTCACAGAAATTTATAAAAGTGACCGAGAGAGAGAAAACACGGTTTGTTTGGGTTTTAACCAATTTGTGGCTATATTGTTAAAGACTGATTGGCGGATTTTTGAACATATATATATATTGTGGAATAAATATGTGTCGGCTACGTCTTCCCAGTCAGCACTATCGGAGCGACCTGGATAAGTACGCTCAGCCGATGGTCTTCTCGTCGTTCTCTGCCGTTGTGGGAGACCTGGATAAGTACTCCGGTAGATTGTTTCACGTAGCCCTGAATAGATACTCTTCCTCGCCGTTCCCTGCCGCTGTGGGAGACCTGGATAAGTACTCCCGTAGGCCTTCCACAGTAGCCCCAGAAAGGTGCTCCCGTAGGCTGCCTTTATAAGTACTCCTTGCCAAGACGTTAGCTTTGCTGGCCCTGATGGAGACCTGGATAAGTACTCCCTTCTGTTTCGGAGATATGGTCTGTCGAAGACCCGGTCCGGTGGTTAATATGGGGTTGGGATTTGCTGGAGATCCACTGCCGATCTTAAGGTCAGACGAGGGTTGACGAAGGGGAACCCGAGAGTTATGGACACTACTCAGGTTGACACGAGGGGAATTCGAGAGTTACGGACACTACTCAGGTTGACACGAGGGGAATCCGAGAGTTACGGACACTACTCAGATTAGCACGAGGGAAGCCCGAGAGTTACGGACACTACTCAGGTTGACACGAGGGGGATCCGAGAGTTACGGACACTACTCAGATTAGCACGAGGGAAGCCCGAGAGTTACGGACACTACTCAGGTTGACACGAGGGGAATCCGAGAGTTACGGACACTACTCAGATTGGCACGAGGGAAGCCCGAGAGTTACGGACACTACTCAGGTTGACACGAGGGGAATCCGAGAGTTACGGACACTACTCAGATTGGCACGAGGGAAGCCCGAGAGTTACGGACACTACTCAGGTTGACACGAGGGGAATCCGAGAGTTACGGACACTACTCAGATTGGCACGAGGGAAGCCCGAGAGTTACGGACACTACTCAGGTTGACACGAGGGGAATCCGAGAGTTACGGACACTACTCAGATTGGCACGAGGGGAATCTGAGAGTTACGGACACTACTCAGATTGGCACGAGGGAAGCCCGAGAGTTACGGACACTACTCAGGTTGACTCACCTGGTTTACTTCGACTGGACACTCGGGGTATATTCGCGCACTGTACACTTCGACACTTGTTCCTTTAAGGGTAGAGATAACCTTAGTGATAGGTTCACCTGTTACCAGTTGTTCGCCAACACGTGGCCTTGACCCGATCGGTCAGTGAACCTAACGGTTAACAGTGAAACTATACGAATACTGTTAAAAGGAGAAATTCATTTATTTAGGGTTAATAATAATATAATCCAACAAAACAAAATATAACATGAATGGTGGGGACGAAAACAAGTGTAACGACTTTCGTCGTCACAAGGAATTAAATGTAACAAGATTAAGGCAATCGAGTATTATAAAAATAGCTTTCCCTCAGTTACCGAAGAGAAGCCGTTTATAATAAAATTTAGAAAGTGCAACAAAACAGATATTTTTAACAAACTTCTAAAATATAAGAAACAGCATGTTGAGAAGAAAATTTTGCATAGGGAAATTTATAACGATAAAAGAGAAATAGGATTAATAAGAAATTATAAATCAGTTAGAAAAAAGGAGGACTTAAATTCAGTAATTTAATGTGAAGCCAAATATAAAAGAATAGAAAACACCTCTCAATATGTTGAAATTTGTTTTATGAAAACTAATATCAATATTTATATTATATATATTTATTTAAAACTTGTCTTATTGTAAATAGCTTTCTTCCTGTTGTCATATATTTTAAAAAGCTTAATTGTATACTGCACTTAGAAAAACTACAACATTATATTATTGTTTAATGGGGGAGAAGTAATGATAGTATTATCATTACGAATTTAATAATTATATTTATATAATTAATAATTTAATTTAATAATTTTAATAACTAATTATCATTCCTTCTTCCCATTTCCTACAATTATTCAATATCTGTTTATATTAACATAACACATACTTTTATATCAAATTGATTATCTTGATTTATGTTCCTCATTATTATAATATGAATACTTTACATAATTTCTTTAACAGACATATTTGAATTTACTGTTATTTATAATTTCCATTTCCTGTAAAACATATTTTCCATATTTTCATATTTTGTCACTTTTCAATTTCCTTTCAAATGAATAAGTTCTTAAATAAAATAATTTTAATTTGATTTTTGAAAAATATTGAATTTCAATAAAATATTCAAGTAACAATCAACAAACGGATTATCAATTGAACTTTATATGGATAAATAAGCGGTTTACATTACTCGTACGACTTTTCAAAATTTCCTCAATACTACACTCCTACAGTAATCTTAATTCCTAATTCCAACACTATCCGTTTACTAAAATTCAAATTGTACCAAATTTAGTGCTTTCTGTACCCATAAGTACGAATTTCCAAAACTACCTCAATTCTACTGTCCGGCAGTAATCTTAGTTCCAAATTTCAGAATTCCAGCTTTATCCGTTCATCCAAATTGTACCAAATTTAGTACCATTTAGTACTTTTCGTACCCAAAGGTACGAATTTCTAAAACTATCTCAATCCTACACCCCTACAGTAATCTTAATTCAAAACTTCAAGATTCCAGCTCTAGCCGTTCGCTCAAATCCAAGTTGTACCAAATTTAGTACCGTTTAGTACTTTTCGTACATATAAGTACGAATTTCCAAAACTTCCTCAATCCTACACCCCAACAGTAATCTTAATTCCAAACTTCAAGATTCCAGCTCTAGCCGTTCGCTCAAATCCAAATTGTACCAAATTTAGTACTTTTCGTACTCATAAGTACGAATTTCCAAAACTACTTCCATATCTCAATCCCACACTCCAACAGTAATCTTAATTCCAAATTTCTTGATTCCAGCTCTATCCGTTCGCTCAAATCCAAATTGTACCAAATTTAGTACTATTTAGTACTTTTCCTACCCACAACTAAAAATTTCCAAAACTTTATCAATCCTACAATTCAACAGGTATTAATTCTAAACCGTACCCATAAATAAAAATTTTCAAAACTACCTCAGTGCTATGTTCAAACAATAAGCTTAATTCCGAATTTCAGGATTCCGATATATCCGATCACTCAAATCCAAATTTGGTACCATTTAGTACTATTCGTATCCAAAGTACGAATTTCTAAACCTATCTCTATCAACACTCCAACATCAATTTTAATTCCGAATTTCACGATTCCAAATGTGTCCTTTCACTGATATCCAAATTGTATCAAATTTAGTACTTTTCCTACACATAACTACAAATTTCCAAAACTTTATCAATCCTATACTCCAACAGTACTCCTTATTCCAAATCTCGGGATTCCAGCTCCCCAAATGCAAACTGTACCAAATTTGGTACCATTTAGTACTTTCGTAACCATGAGTACGAATTTCTACAACTACCTCAATCTTACACGCCATCAGTAATCTTAATTCCAAATTTCTGGGTTTCAGCTGCATCCGATCACCGTAATCCAAATTGTACCAAATTTGATACCATTTAGTACTTTTCGTATCCAAAGTACGAATTTCCAAACCTACCTCTTTCAACACTCCTACAGTAATCGTAATTCCGAAATTCAGGATTCCAAATGTATCCGATCACATAAATTAAAATTTGGTACTATTTAGTACTTTTCGTATCCATAACTAAAAATATCAAAAACTTGATCAATCCTACACGCCAACAGTAATCCTTATTCCGAAAATCGGGATTCCACCTATATGCGTTCACCCAAATCAAAATTGTACCAGATTTGGTACCATTTAGTACTTTCGTACACATAAGTACAAATTTTCAAAACTACCTCAGTGCTATGTTCAAACAATAAGCTTAATTCCGAATTTCAGGATTCCAGATACATCCGATAACTCAAATCCAAATTTGGTACCATTTAGTACTTTTCGTATCCAAAGTACGAATTTCCAAACCTACCTCTATAAACACACCAGCAGCAATTTTAATTCTGAATTTCACGATTCCAAATGTATCCTATCATTGAAATCTAAACTGTACCAAATTTAGTACTATCTAGTACTTTTCCTACCCATAACTAAAAATTTCCAAAACTTTATCAATCCTACACTCCAATAGTACTCCTTATTCCAAATCTCGGAATTTCAGCTATATCCGTTCACCCAAATCCAAATTGTACCAAATTTGGTACTATTTAGTACTATTCGTACCCACGAGTACGAATATCCACAACTACCTCAATCCTACACGCCAACAGTAATCTTAATTCCAAATTTCAGAATTACATCTGCATCCGGTCACCGTAATCCAAATTGTACCAAATTTAGTACCATTTAGTACATTTTGTTCCCATAGGTCCGAATTTCCAAACCTACCTCTATCCAACTCTCCAAAAGTAATCTTAATTTCGAATTTCAGGATTCCAAATGTATCCGATCACCCAAATCCAAATTGTACCAAATGTGGTACCATTTAGTGCTTTTCGTTGCCATAAGTACGAATTTCCAAAAGTATCCCAATCCCACACTCCAATAGTAATCATAATTCCAAATTTCACCATTCCAGCTCTATCCGATCACTTAAATTCAAATTGTACCAAATTTGGTACCATTTAGTACTTTTCGTACCCAAAAGTACGAATTTCCAAAATACCTCTATCCTACACTCCGACAGTAATCCTAATTCTAAATTTCAGGATTCCAGTTCCATCCGTTCCCCCAAATCCAAATTGTACCTTATTTGGTACTATTTAGTACCTTTCGTACCCATATGTACTAATTTCGAAAACTACCTTCATATCTCAAACCTACGCTCCAACAGTAATAGTAATTCTAAATTTCAGAATTCCAACTTTATCGGTTCGCCCAAATTCAAATTGTACCAAATTTAGTACCATTTAGTACTATTCGTACAAATGAGTACACATTTTCAAAACCACCTCCTTATATCAACTCATCTTCTTAACCTTGATTTTCATTCCAAATTTCAAGATTTTAGCTCTATCCGTTCACGTAATACCAAATAGTACTAAATTTAGTAACTTTTAGTACTTTTCGTACACTTATAGTTCGAATTTCCAAAAAACCTTTGGTACACCTTTCTAACTCTCCATCAGTGACCTTCATTCCAAATTTCAAAGTTATAGCTCTACCGGTTCGCCAAATACAAACGGTACCATATTTAGTACCTTTTAGTACTTTTAGTACCCTTCCAGTTCGAATTTCAAAAAACCCAGCCTTATCTGACCCCTTCGGACCAAGAGTGATCCACACCCAAAATTTCATGATTCTAGCTTCAGCCGTTTCGTCTGGGCGTTGATGAATCAATCAGTCAGTCAGTCAGTCAGTGAATCAGTCACTCTACTCTTTTATTAATATAGATAACCAATGGGTTTGTCTGCCTTCCCTTGGAAAGGGTCTTAAAAAGCACCCTTTCCCTTGGAAAAGGTCTTAAAAAGCACCCTTTCCCTTGGAAAGTGTCTTAAAAAGCACCCTTTCCCTTGGAAAGGGTCTTAAAAAGCACCCTGGGAAAGGGTCTTAAAAAGCACCCTTTCCCTTGGAAAGGATCTTAAAAAGCACCCTTTCCCTTGGAAAGGATCTTAAAAAGCACCCTTTCCCTTGGAAAGGATCTTAAAAAGCACCCTTTCCCTTGGAAAGGATCTTAAAAAGCACCCTTTCCCTTGGAAAGGATCTTAAAAAGCACCCTTTCCCTTGGAAAGGATCTTAAAAAGCACCCTTTCCCTTGGAAAGGATCTTAAAAAGCACCCTTTCCCTTGGAAAGGATCTTAAAAAGCACCCTTTCCCTTGGAAAGGATCTTAAAAAGCACCCTTTCCCTTGGAAAGGATCTTAAAAAGCACCCTTTCCCTTGGAAAGGATCTTAAAAAGCACCCTTTCCCTTGGAAAGGATCTTAAAAAGCACCCTTTCCCTTGGAAAGGATCTTAAAAAGCACCCTTTCCCTTGGAAAGGATCTTAAAAAGCACCCTTTCCCTTGGAAAGGATCTTAAAAAGCACCCTTTCCCTTGGAAAGGATCTTAAAAAGCACCCTTTCCCTTGGAAAGGATCTTAAAAAGCACCCTTTCCCTTGTAAAGGGTCTTAATAAGCACCCTTTCCCTTGGAAAGTGTCTTAAAAAGCACCCTTTCCCTTGGAAAGGGTCTTAAAAAGCACCCTTTCCCTTGGAAAGGGTCTTAAAAAGCACCCTGGGAAAGGGTCTTAAAAAGCACCCTTTCCCTTGGAAAGGATCTTAAAAAGCACCCTTTCCCTTGGAAAGGGTCTTAAAAAGCACCCTTTCCCTTGGAAAGGGTCTTAAAAAGCACCCTGGGAAAGGGTCTTAAAAAGCACCCTGGGAAAGGGTCTTAAAAAGCACCCTGGGAAAGGGTCTTAAAAAGCACCCTTTCCCTTGGAAAGGATCTTAAAAAGCACCCTTTCCCTTGGAAAGGATCTTAAAAAGCACCCTTTCCCTTGGAAAGGATCTTAAAAAGCACCCTTTCCCTTGGAAAGGATCTTAAAAAGCACCCTTTCCCTTGGAAAGGATCTTAAAAAGCACCCTTTCCCTTGGAAAGGATCTTAAAAAGCACCCTTTCCCTTGGAAAGGATCTTAAAAAGCACCCTTTCCCTTGGAAAGGATCTTAAAAAGCACCCTTTCCCTTGGAAAGGATCTTAAAAAGCACCCTTTCCCTTGGAAAGGATCTTAAAAAGCACCCTTTCCCTTGGAAAGGATCTTAAAAAGCACCCTTTCCCTTGGAAAGGATCTTAAAAAGCACCCTTTCCCTTGGAAAGGATCTTAAAAAGCACCCTTTCCCTTGGAAAGGATCTTAAAAAGCACCCTTTCCCTTGTAAAGGGTCTTAATAAGCACCCTTTCCCTTGGAAAGGATCTTAAAAAGCACCCTTTCCCTTGGAAAGGGTCTTAATAAGCACCCTTTCCCTTGGAAAGGGTTTTAAAAAGCACCCTTTCCCTTGAAAAGGGTATTAAAAAGCTCGAAATGTGGCTCGAATTTATACGCCTTTTTAGCGGGCTCATCATCGCTCATTCTTATTATATGGCCTAGCCAACGCAATCGCTGCATCTCGATACGTTTAACTATATTGATGTCGTTGTATAGCAGACATTTTTCTCTCAAACACGCCAAGCACTGCTTTATCTTGCGCAAGTTCCCAGGCTTCGGAACCATACATCAGCACGGGTAGTATCAGTGTAATCCAAAGTAGCATCTGTTGGCCAGTACAATTCTTCTTTTTATTTCACAAGTGATGTCGTTTGTTGTGTTTACTGCGGTGCCGTGGTATATGAAGTCTTTTACTACCTCAAAATTATAGGAACCATCTTCAAACAGTTGGTCCGATCTCAATGGCCGCATTGCACGTCGACACCATCAGCTTGGTCTTCTCGCCGTTTACCGCCAGACCCACTTTAGCAGATTCTCCTTCGACCTTCATAAAGGTATCGGTTACTTCTTTTACTGATCGTCCCATGATGTCTATATCATCAGCATAAGCAAGTAACATGTGGCTGTTGGTGTAGATTGTGCCACTTCTTTTGACGTTTGCCTCTGGTATAACCTTTTCCAGCAGGATGTTGAAGAGATCACACGAAAGGCTGTCTCCTTGCCTGAAACCTCTTTTGGTCCAAAACTCTTCGGAGAGGTTATTTCTTATTTTAACTGAAGATCTTGTTTCAGTTAGAGTCATTTTACAAAGCCGAATGAGCTTTGCGGGGATACCAAATTCAGACATTGCTTGGAATACCTTTGAACGTAGCGGGCTGTCGAAGGCTGTTTTATAATCGGCAAAAAGGTGGTAGGTGTCGATCTGCATCTCTTGGGTCTTCTCCAATTTCCCTGACACTATCTTGTAGGCGATAGGGAGAAGACTTATGCCCCTATAGTTGGAGCATAAAGTCTTATCTCCTTTCTTATGGACGGGACACAGGATGCTCAGGTTCCAATCGTCGGGTTCGCGTTCTTCCTGCCAGATGGAGCTAACTAGCTGATACATACACCTTATCAGCATATCGGCTCCGGTTTCAAACAGCTCGGCTGGTAGGTCATCAGCACCTGCTGCCTTATTATTCTTCAGCCGGTTTATTGGTGTCTTTATCTCATCTTGGCTGGGTGGTATACATTCAATACCATCTTCTGGGGTTGGATCTGTGGTATCTTTGTCGACTTCGCTACTATTGGATACCAACAGTTTGGAAAAATGCTCCTTCCATATCCTTAGCACACTATCTGTATCAGTTACCAGATTACCTTGCTGGTCACTACAGGAGGATGTGCCATTTCCAAAGCCATCAGTTTGTTGTTTCACTCTTTGGTAGAATTTTCGGACTTCATTATGTCTCCTGTACATCTCGATTTGTTCACACTTCCGCTTTTCCATCTCTCACTTTTTCCTGCGGAAAAAACGTTTCTCCTCTCTCCTTTTCTCCCGATATCTCTCTCGTGCGCTACGCGTTCCCACTTATTGTAAGGTAGACCTATATGCCGCATTTTTCTCTTCGGTAGCAGCACGACACTCCTGGTCATACCATGGATTCCTTGGTGGAGGTCTATGGTATCCAAGTACTGATTTTGCGGTTGTTTGCATGGAGTGGGCAACGTTTTGCCATAGTCCTGATATGTTATCAGGACGAGGAGTGCTTTCATTAAGCAGTTGGGCCAGTTGAGTGGAATATGCTGTGGCTATCTGTTGTGATTGCAGCTTACTGATGTCTAACTTTCGCGTTGTGTCTGTTCGTACTTTGTTTGCTACGTTTAATCTGGTACGTACCTTTGCTGCAACAATGTAGTGGTCTGAGTCTATGTTTGCACCTCGGAACGATCGTACATTCAACACGCTCGATGAATATCGTCCATCTATCACAACATGATCAATTTTATTTCTTGTTCTTTGATCTGGCGACAGCCAGGTGCCCTTGTGAATATCGAGATGCTTAAATATTGTACTGCTAACTACCATGTTTCTTGCAGCTGCAAAGTCTGTCAGCCTCATACCATTGTCAGATGTTTCACTTTGGAGACTGAAATTCCCGACTGTTGGGCCAAAGATATTCTCCTTTCCAATATTGGCATTGAAATCGCCTAGTATAATTTTAATGTCATGGTCAGGGCAACGGTCATAAGTTTCTTCTAAGCGTTCGTAAAATATATCTGTGGTCTGTTCGTCCTTGTCTTCAGTGGGAGCGTGGGCGCAAATAAAGCTGATGTTGAAGAATTTGGCTTTTAATCGAATTGCAGCGAGTCTTTCATTCACTGGGGTGAAGCTGGAGACCAGATGTTTTAACCTTCGACCAACTACAAATCCGCAACCAAACTCATGCCTTGTGTCATGGCAGCTATAATATTGTGCGTCACCTTTAGGTGTTGTTGTGACGCCTTTCCCGTTCCATCGTATTTCCTGTATGGCAGTAATCTCGGCCTTGTACTTTTCAAGTACATCTGCCAATGCGTAAACTGCACCTTCTCTATAAAGAGTGCGAACATTCCTGGTGCAGATTCGCAGATCATGGTCCTTAAAACGTTTGCGGGGTTCGTCAACTTCAGAGGGATTTGTTTTTCTTTTTTTTTTTTTTTGTTTTTTCATAGTAGGCTGTTTTTTCTAGGGGAGGGTTACTAACCTGACGCCCAAACCCAAGTTTTTAACGTTCTTATGGGTGAACGCGCGGCACATGTTAGCTCACTACCTTTAACGGGTGTTAAAGGCAGTTCCCCAGGTGACACCACGGGGAGGTCAGTGTCCACTTGAGATGAAAGAGGGACCAAGATAAATCCTGGGCTTGCCGTGTTAAAGCCGGTCAGAACTGTTCGTTGGTATCTTCCATCCCCTACGTCACCCAGCCTCATTATAACACCGAAATGGCTGAAAGTTGGTAGTCAGTTTTCGTCGGGGCTATAAAATTTGCCATATGAAATTTGTTTGTATAGATCCACGTTTTCATATAACTCCCATAGAACGGTACCTCCCGGTAATTTGAAATGTTGCATCTAGTCACCGTTGGGAGCATAAAACTTTCCACCTGAGATTTGTCTGTATAGGTCCACGTTTTAATATAACCCCCATAGAACGGTAACTCCCGATTTCTGGACTCAATATTCCCACGAAATGTCCAGGAGACTTCAAGACCTTCGGAATAAAAAACAACACTTCGGCAGGTGATCCAAAGATCTTCTAAAGAAGGATGACCTTTCAAAGGCCATCTATAGACAGAAGAGCTTCCAAAGGTGTTCTGTAGATAGACCTTCCATAGGTCTTCTATAGCCAGAAGACCTTTTAAAGGTCTTCTATAGCCAGAAGACCTTTTAAAGGTCTTCTATAGCCAGAAGACCTTCCAAAGGTCTTCTACAGCCAAAAGAACTTCCAAAAGCTTTCTATAGCCAGAAGAGATAAGAACGGTCTTCTATAGCCAGATGACCTTCTAATGATAGGAGACTTTCCAAATACCTTTAATAGCCAGAGTCTTCTATATCCAGAAGACCTTTCAAAGGTCTTCTATAGCCAAAAGACCTTCCAAAGGTATTCTATAGCCAGAAGACCTTCCAAAGGTCTTCTATAGCCAGAAGACCTTCCAAAGGTCTTCTATAGCCAAAAGACCTTCCAAAGGTCTTCTATAGCCAGACGACCTTTCATGGGTCTTCTATAGTCAGAAGACCTTCCAAAGGTCTTCTTTAGTCAGAAGACTATCCAAAGGTCTTCTATAACCAGAAGACCTTCCATAGGTCTTCTATAGCCAGAAGACCTTCCAAAGGTATTCTATAGCCAGACGACCTTCCATAGGTCTTCTATAGCCAGAAGACCTTCCAAAGGTCTTCTATAGCCAGCGGACCTTCAAAAGATCTTCTATAGCCAGAAGACCTTCCATACGTCTTCTATAGTCAGAAGACCTTCCAAAGGTCTTCTAAAGCCAGAAGACCTTCCAAGGTCTTCTATAGCCAGACGACCTTTCATAGATCTTCTAAAGTCAAAAGAGTTTCCAGAGAGTGTCTATAGCCAGAGGGTTTCTATAGGCAGAATAGTTTCCAGAGGGTTTCTACAGCCGGAAGACCTTCCATAGGTCTTCTAAAGCTGGAAGAGTTTTCAGAGGGATTCTATAGCCAGAAGACCTTCCATAGGTCTTCTAAAGCCAGAAGACTTTTCAAAGGTCTTCTATAGCCAGAAGATCTGGGTTTTCCATAGCCAAGAGACCTTCCATACTTCTTCTAAAGCCAGAAGAGTTTCCAGAGCGTTTCTATAGCCAGAAGACCTTTCAAAGGTCTTCTATAATCAGAAGACCTTCCAAAGGTCTTCTATAGTCAGAAGACTATCCAAAGGTTTTCTATAGCCAGAAGACATTCCAAAGGTATTCTATAGCCAGACGACCTTCCATAGGTCTTCTATATTCAGAAGACTTTCCAAAGATCTTCTATAGCCAGAAGACCTTCTATAGGTTTTCTATAGCCAGAGGACCTTCCAAAGGTCTTCTATAGCCAGAAGACCTTCAAAAGGTCTTCTATAGCCAGAAGACCTTCCATAGGTCTTCTATAGTCAGAAGACCTTCCAAAGGTCTTCTATAGCCAGACGACCTCGCATAGATCTTCTAAAGTCAAAAGAGTTTCCAGAGAGTGTCTATAGCCAGAGGATTTCTATAGGCAAAAGAGTTTCCAGAGGGTTTCTATAGCCGGAAGAACTTCCATAGGTCTTCTAAAGCTAGAAGAGTTTTCAGAGGGATTCTATTGCCAGAAGACCTTCCATAGGTCTTCTAAAGCCAAAAAACCTTCCATAGGTTTTCTACAGCCAGAAGACCTTCCATAGGTCTTCTATAGCCAGAAGACCTTCTATATGTTTTCTATAGCCAGAGGGTGTCTATAGCCAGAGGATTTCTATAGGCAAAAGAGTTTCCAGAGGGTTTCTATAGCCGGAAGGCCTTCCATAGATCTCCTAAGGCTAGAAGAGTTTTCAGAGGGATTCTATTGCCAGAAGACCTTTCATAGATTTTCTATAACCAGATGACCTTCCATAGGTCTTCTAAAGCCAGAAGATCTGGGTTTTCCATAGCCAAAAGACCTTCCATAGGTCTTCTAAAGCCAGAAAACCTTCCATAGGTTTTCTATAGCCAGAAGACCCTTCAGAGGTCTTCTATGCCAGAAGACCTTCCAAAGGTCAAAGTCTTCTATAGACAAAAGACCTTCAAAGGGCAGATATAGCCCAGAGGACCTACAGAAGATCTTTCAAAGATCTTCGATAATCAGAAGACCTTCTAATGGTCTTCTATATTAAGAAGACTTTGTAACGGTCTTCTATCGAAAGAACCGTCTTCTATTGAAGGAAGACCTACCGGTGTTCTATAGAAATATATCCATCCAACGGTCTTCTGTAGAAGGAAGGCCTTCCGAAGATTTTTAATAGAAAGTTCTTATGTAGAAAGAAGTCCTTTTTGCGGTCTTCTATGGACAGAAGTCCTTCCAGGGGTGTTCTATTGACAATCTTTCTTAAGTCTTGTGTAGATATAAATCCTTCTTAAGGTCTTCTATGGACAGAAGATCTTCCCAGGGTCGTATATGGACCGAAGACCCTCCAAAGTCTTTTATAGACTGACAACTTTCTTAAAGTTCTTCTTCTATAGCCACAAGACGTTCTACAGGTATCGTATAATCAGACAAAAGTTTCTATAGAAGGCAATTCTTAAGGACAGAAGACCTCCTTAATAGGGCGAAGAACTTTGTATGAACTGCAATCGTTTCATAGGTGTTCTGTGGACAAATATAAGGTTTATCTAAACGTCTTCCATGGACAGCAGACCTGTCAATATCTTTGTTCTGTCAGAATGCCTTCCAGTGGTTTTCAGTGGATAAAAAAATAATACAAAATAACTTCTACTGACAGAAGTCCTTCTAAAATCTCATTCCTAGATTCAATCGGTGTTTTTAGTTTATTTTGCTTACCTTTATTATTTTTTATTTTGTTATTTTTTTAACAAAATTGTAATTATGGATTTATTTATTTTTTTCTAAAACTACATTTATTAAATAAATTGGCGGTATTCATTGCTGTTCAGCAATATTGATTACATATACAATAGAAAATTCTGGCTTTTAGTATCCTTGTTGCAAGGATACATAAATAAGATACATTATGATACTAATATCAAACAAATCCTATAATATTTGAATTAGTTGGCATGACATTTGTCATCCTTCCTAACTTCTTTTTAACTGCTAATGCTCTAAAAAAGGCCTTAAACACTAACAAACAAAATTGCACTAAACTCAATGGAAAATGTTGTTACAAAATCTCGACCAAAGTGAGCGATCATCGTGGCTATGAATTCCATCGTTTTCAGGTAATGTTTTTCTATATAACAAATATTCTTGATAGAGCTTGGGATCAGCGGGACCCCAATTGCGGCAGGGTTTCAAGGAGTTGTAGAATTTCTAAAATAGAAGAAAGGTAATTAAAAAGGATAAACTTATAACTTAACGTAGCTGGACTTACCTCCATAAATGTGGTACCCTTTTGCTTGTAGATGGCATGTAGGGCCCACAATGGCAGTTGGACCACACCAATGGCCCATATAATCCAAGCAATATTATAAACACTGACTGGATAACCTACTCCGTTATAGGTAAGGGGTTCCAATGTAATCAAGGTGTAAACAAGCACAGCAAACATAAGGCCAGGGGTGATAAGGGCCCAACATATGCGCCAATATAAACCGGTTTTGACGCCCAACATAAATTCTATGTCCTGACACAAGCGTTTGACACCTGGAAAAATAAAACCGATAGTAAGAAGGATATTGAAGGTATTGTTCTTGTCTCTTACCATAGATCCAGGCAATTGTCATTAGCTCCGCAATGGCCAAGAAGAGAGCAATAAACGAGCAACCAAAGAAATCCACTAAATTCAAAATGAATTGTCCTCCTGGGGTCATGTAAATGATGCCACACAAAAAGCCCAGCACAGCCATGGCTGTGGCCAACATCCAATGCCTTAGATAGGGGAAACGATCCTTTATTACCGTTATGACACACGAAGCCATGCCGACATTACTTCCCATGCCCAAAACCAAAAGCATCAAAAAGAACAGCACCGCAAAAACTTGGGGCAAATGTTTAAATTTGGCTATGGCCTCGGGGTAGGAGATAAAAGCCAAACCAGCTCCTCCCTTCACTACTTTGGAGATATCCGAACTGTTGGTTTCATAGGCCAGATTGCCCAATATACCAAAAATTATGCAGCCAGCCAAAATAGAAGTTACCGAATCCACACTGGTAATGATAATGACATCCCTGTAAGAACAACAACAACGTTTATGGTAGCATAAACAACAAGAACGACAACAACAATGAGACGAAATTTATGAGGCTTGCAATAGTAAATTATTCTCCCACCCCAACCCCCCACTCACCTGTAAACATTCTTCCGAAAATTATTAAAGGAGGCATACATGACCAGGGTACCAAAACAAATCGCAAGGGAAAAGAACATTTGGGTTATCGCATTATACCAGACCTGGAAAGGAAATAAAGAAACAAAAAAAAACAAAACCCAAAAAGAGGTCATTCAGTTTGGCCCATATGTATGTTTGTAGCTGTATGGGTGGGTGTACGGCTATGTATGTTAACCTACCTGAGGATTTAAAAGCTGATCCCATTGTGGTTTTAAAAAGTACACAATTCCATCTAAGGCACCGGGCAATGTTAAGGCACGCCACAGCAGAACAAACATCACAACATAAGGAAATAGGGCGAGGAAATAGGATGCCTTACCCGAACTGCGTATACCTTTGATTAATATGACGGCGATTAGTGTCCAAGCTGCCATTAGACATAATATCAAATCCCAACTAGGCGTCCCCAAACCCTCATCGAGAGACTCTGCCTCACGCAATACAGATTTGGTGAAAAATAACTCAGCTGAGGATACATGTTTGGTTGCGGTTTCATTGGCGGGGGTTTGTGGCAGCACTTCTGATGTGGCAATACACTCGGGACCCCATTCCGGGCGACAATAGGTCCAGGGTAGTATGGCCGCAAATGAAGAAATTAAATATTTGATAGTAAGGGCCATAATGCTGGCGTAATAGGTGGTTGCCACAGCGGTGGAATATACTTGACCATAGGCAATGCCTGGAAGGGAAAAATAAAAAGTAAGTTGAAACGGCGGAAAGACAAAACTGACGGGGAATTTTCGTTCAGAATAATCTCTACATATTTTTAATATTGTGAGATTTGAATAGGAACTTCCCTCAAAAGTAAAGCCTTCATTTTTTTAGTAGCTTTAATTAAACTTAAGTTTTTTCCCTGTAGAAAATTACAAATTTTCAGATTTAATTTTATTTTCTAGAAAATTCCTTTCGGAGACTTTGCTTTACAATCTCAGGTTAAGGTTAATTTAAAGCTTTTCTCTTCCACTAAAAAATAATTACATCTCAATACTGAAATATCCCTTGGAGAGAATTTTCTTCGGTGTTCTTTCTTAAAGAATACTTTTCACTTGATCCCCTACTCACCTTTCATCAGTGGCACCATACCAAACGCCTTAATGCATCCACGACTTGAAAACTGGCCCAATATCACCTCCATATAATAGACAGGTCTACCAATGAGCAGCAGTACAATAACATAAGGTATAACAAAGGCCCCACCACCATTGGCCAAGGCAATAAAGGGAAAACGCCAAACATTTCCCAAACCCACAGACAAGGCAATGCAGGAGAATAAAAATTCAATTTCATTGCCCCATTTGTCACGAATGGTACCCGATTCACTGCTGGTTACATCCGATGTAGAGACCTGGAAAATGTGATCTTTTAATGGTCTTCAAATTTTGTTATAACCGTTGAAATACTCACATTATCTTTTGTGTAGAGAATTATTTGCTTAGCTGAAGTACCTTCTTCCGCTTGCAGCAGATTTACCTGCTTTTGGGTTAATTTATCATAGGCTGAATTCATGGTATTCTTTATTGGCATTGTAGACTCTAGAAATGCATAAAAAAGAAGACCAATTTGAATGGATTGAAAGAGAAAATCGAAAGTAAATTGTATGTAGATTGGCAGAAAGTCTCCAAATAAAGACCTTTTTATAAGAAGCACCCTTTCTTTGAGAAAGGGTCTATAGAAGCACCCTTTCTTTGAGAAAAGGTCTATAGAAGCACCCTTTCTTTGAGAAAAGGTCTATAGAAGCACCCTTTCTTTGAGAAAGGGTCTATAGAAGCACCCTTTCTTTGAGAAAGGGTCTATAGAAGCACCCTTTCTTTGAGAAAGGGTCTATAGAAGCACCCTTTCTTTGAGAAAGGGTCTATAGAAGCACCCTTTCTTTGAGAAAGGGTCTATAGAAGCACCTTTTCTTTGAGAAAGGGTCTATAGAAGCACCCTTTCTTTGAGAAAGGGTCTATAGAAGCACCCTTTCTTTGAGAAAGGGTCTATAGAAGCACCCTTTCTTTGAGAAAGGGTCTATAGAAGCACCCTTTCTTTGAGAAAGGGTCTATAGAAGCACCCTTTCTTTGAGAAAGGGTCTATAGAAGCACCCTTTCTTTGAGAAAGGATCTATAGAAGCACCCTTTCTTTGAGAAAGGATCTATAGAAGCACCCTTTCTTTGAGAAAGGGTCTATAGAAGCACCCTTTCTTTGAGAAAGGGTCTATAGAAGCACCCTTTCTTTTACAAAGGGTCTATAGAAGCACCGTTTCTTTGAGAAAGGGTCTATAGAAGCACCGTTTCTTTGAGAAAGGGTCTATAGAAGCACCGTTTCTTTGAGAAAGGCTCTATAGAAGCACCGTTTCTTTGAGAAAGGGTCTATAGAAGCACCGTTTCTTTGAGAAAGGCTCTATAGAAGCACCGTTTCTTTGAGAAAGGGTCTATAGAAGCACCCTTTCTTTGAGAAAGGGTCTATAGAAGCACCGTTTCTTTGAGAAAGGGTCTATAGAAGCACCCTTTCTTTGAGAAAGGGTCTATAGAAGCACCCTTTCTTTGAGAAAAGGTCTATAGAAGCACCCTTTCTTTGAGAAAGGGTCTATAGAAGCACCCTTTCTTTGAGAAAAGGTCTATAGAAGCACCCTTTCTTTGAGAAAGGGTCTATAGAAGCACCCTTTCTTTGAGAAAGGGTCTATAGAAGCACCCTTTCTTTGAGAAAGGGTCTATAGAAGCACCGTTTCTTTGAGAACGGGTCTATAGAAGCACCGATTCTTTGAGAAAGGGTCTATAGAAGCACCGTTTCTTTGAGAAAGGGTCTATAGAAGCACCGTTTCTTTGAGAAAGGCTCTATAGAAGCACCGTTTCTTTGAGAAAGGGTCTATAGAAGCACCCTTTCTTTGAGAAAGGGTCTATAGAAGCACCGTTTCTTTGAGAAAGGGTCTATAGAAGCACCGTTTCTTTGAGAAAGGGTCTATAGAAGCACCGTTTCTTTGAGAAAGGGTCTATAGAAGCACCGTTTCTTTGAGAAAGGCTCTATAGAAGTACCGTTTCTTTGAGAAAGGGTCTATAGAAGCACCCTTTCTTTGAGAAAGGGTCTATAGAAGCACCCTTTCTTTGAGAAAGGGTCTATAGAAGCACCCTTTCTTTGAGAAAGGGTCTATAGAAGCACCCTTTCTTTGAGAAAGGGTCTATAGAAGCACCCTTTCTTTGAGAAAGGGTCTATAGAAGCACCCTTTCTTTGAGAAAGGGTCTATAGAAGCACCCTTTCTTTGAGAAAGGGTCTATAGAAGCACCCTTTCTTTGAGAAAGGGTCTATAGAAGCACCCTTTCTTTGAGAAAGGGTCTATAGAAGCACCCTTTCTTTGAGAAAGGGTCTATAGAAGCACCCTTTCTTTGAGAAAGGGTCTATAGAAGCACCCTTTCTTTGAAAAAGGGTCTATAGAAGCACCCTTTCTTTGAAAAAGGGTCTATAGAAGCACCCTTTCTTTGAAAAAGGGTCTATAGAAGCACCCTTTCTTTGAAAAAGGGTCTATAGAAGCACCCTTTCTTTGAAAAAGGGTCTATAGAAGCACCCTTTCTTTGAAAAAGGGTCTATAGGAGCACCCTTTTTTTGAAAAATGGTCTATAGAAGCACCCTTTCTTTGAAAAAGGATCTATAGAAGCACCCTCTCTTTGAAAAGGGGTCTATAGAAGCACCCTTTCTTTGAGAAAGGGTCTATAGAAGCACCCTTTTCCTTGAGAAAGGGTCTATAGAAGCACCCTTTCTTTGAAAAAGGGTCTATAGAAGCACCCTTTCTTTGAGAAAGGGTCTATAGAAGCACCCTTTCTTTGAGAAAGTGTCTATAGAAGCACCCTTTCTTTGAGAAAAGGGTCTATAGAAGAACCCTTTCTTTGAAAAAGTGTCTATAGAAGAACCCTTTCTTTGAAAAAGGGTCTATAGAAGCACCCTTTCTTTGAAAAAGGGTCTATAGAAGCACCCTTTCTTTGAAAAAGGGTCTATAGAAGCAACCTTTCTTTGAAAAAGGGTCTATAGAAGCACCCTTTCTTTGAAATAGGGTCTATAGAAGCACCCTTTCTTTGAAAAAGGGTCTATAGAAGCACCCTTTCTTTGAAAAAGGGTCTATAGAAGCACCCTTTCTTTGAAAAAGTGTCTATAGAAGCACCCTTTCTTTGAAAAAGGGTCTATAGAAGCACCCTTTCTTTGAGAAAGGGTCTATAGAAGCACCCTTTCTTTGAGAAAGTGTCTATAGAAGCACCCTTTCTTTGAGAAAAGGGTCTATAGAAGAACCCTTTCTTTGAAAAAGGGTCTATAGAAGTACCCTTTCTTTGAAAAAGGGTCTATAGAAGCACCCTTTCTTTGAAAAAGTGTCTATAGAAGCACCCTTTCTTTGAAAAAGGGTCTATAGAAGCACCCTTTCTTTGAAAAAGTGTCTATAGAAGCACCCTTTCTTTGAAAAAGGGTCTATAGAAGCAACCTTTCTTTGAAAAAGGGTCTATAGAAGCACCCTTTCTTTCAAAAAGGGTCTATAGAAGCACCCTTTCTTTGAAAAAGGGTCTATAGAAGCACCCTTTCTTTGAAAAAGGGTCTATAGAAGGACCCTTTCTTTGAAAAAGGGTCTATAGAAGCACCCTTTCTTTGAAAAGGGTCTATAGAAGCACCCTTTCTTTGAAAAAGGGTCTATAGAAGCACCCTTTCTTTGAAAAACGTTCTATAGAAGCACCTTTTCTTTGAAAAACGTTCTATAGAAGCACACTTTCTTTGAAAAACGTTCTATAGAAGCACCTTTTCTTTGAAAGAGGGTCTATAGAAGCACCCTTTCTTTGAAAAAGGGTCTATAGAAGCACCCTTTCTTTGAAAAAGGGTCTATAGAAGCACCCTTTCTTTGAAAAAGGGTCTATAGAAGCACCCTTTCTTTGAAAAAGGGTCTATAGAAGCACCCTTTCTTTGAAAAAGGGTCTATAGAAGCACCCTTTCTTTGAAAAAGGGTCTATAGAAGCACCCTTTCTTTGAAAAAGGGTCTATAGAAGCACCCTTTCTTTGAGAAAGGGTCTATAGAAGCACCCTTTCTTTGAGAAAGGGTCTATAGAAGCACCCTTTCTTTGAGAAAGGATCTATAGAAGCACCCTTTCTTTGAGAAAGGATCTATAGAAGCACCCTTTCTTTGAGAAAGGATCTATAGAAGCACCCTTTCTTTAAGAAAGGGTCTATAGAAGCACCCTTTCTTTGAGAAAGGGTCTATAGAAACATGCTTTCTTTGAGAAAGGGTCTATAGAAGCACCCTTGCTTTGAGAAAGGTTCTACAGAAGCACCCTTTCTTTGAGAAAGGGTCTATAGAAGCACCCTTTCTTTGAGAAAGGGTCTATAGAAGCACCCTTTCTTTGAGAAAGGGTCTATAGAAGCACCCTTTCTTTAAGAAAGGGTCTATAGAAGCACCCTTTCTTGGAGAAAGGATCTATAGAAGCACCCTTTCTTTGAGAAAGGGTCTATAGAAGCACCCTTTCTTTGAGAAAGGGTCTATAGAAGCACCCTTTCTTGGAGAAAGGATCTATAGAAGCACCCTTTTTTTTGAGAAAGGGTCTATAGAAGCACCCTTTTTTTTGAGAAAGGGTCTATAGAAGCACCCTTTCTTGGAGAAAGGATCTATAGAAGCACCCTTTCTTTGAGAAGGGGTCTATAGAAGCACCCTTTCTTGGAGAAAGGGTCTATAGAAGCACCCTTTCTTTGAGAAAGGGTCTATAGAAGCACCCTTTCTTTGAGAAAGTGTCTATAGAAGCACCCTTTCTTTGAGAAAGTGTCTATAGAAGCACCCTTTCTTTGAGAAAGTGTCTATAGAAGCACCCTTTCTTTGAGAAAGTGTCTATAGAAGCACCCTTTCTTTGAGAAAGTGTCTATAGAAGCACCCTTTCTTTGAGAAAGTGTCTATAGAAGCACCCTCTCTTTGCGAAAGTGTCTATAGAAGCACCCTTTCTTTGAGAAAGGTTCTATAGAATCACCCTTTCTTTGAGAAAGGGTCTATAGAAGCACCCTTTCTTGGAGAAAGGGTCTATAGAAGCACCCTTTCTTTGAGAAAGGGTCTATAGAAGCACCCTTTCTTTGAGAAAGTGTCTATAGAAGCACCCTTTCTTTGAGAAAGTGTCTATAGAAGCACCCTTTCTTTGAGAAAGTGTCTATAGAAGCACCCTCTCTTTGCAAAAGTGTCTATAGAAGCACCCTTTCTTTGAGAAAGGTTCTATAGAATCACCCTTTCTTTGAGAAAGGGTCTATAGAAGCACCCTTTCTTGGAGAAAGGGTCTATAGAAGCACCCTTTCTTTGAGAAAGGGTCTATAGAAGCACCCTTTCTTTGAGAAAGGGTCTATAGAAGCACCCTTTCTTGGAGAAAGGGTCTATAGAAGCACCCTTTCTTGGAGAAAGGGTCTATAGAAGCACCCTTTTTTTGAGAAAGGGCCTATAGAAGCACCCTTTCTTTGAGAAAGGGTCTCTAGAAGCACCCTTTCTTTGAGAAAGGGTTTATGGAAGCACCATTTCTTTGAGAAAGGGTCTATAGAAGCACCTTTTATTTCAGAAAGGGTCTATAGAAGCACCCTTTCTTTGAGAAAGTGTCTATAGAAGCACCCTTTCTTTGAGAAAGGGTCTATAGAAGCACCTTTTCTTCGAGAAAGTGTCTATAGAAGCACCCTTTCTTTGAGAAAGTGTCTATAGAAGCACCCTTTCTTTGAGAAAGGGTCTATAGAAGCACCCTTTCTTTGAGAAAGTGTCTATAGAAGCACCCTTTCTTTGAGAAAGTGTCTATAGAAGCACCTTTTCTTTGAGAAAGTGTCTATAGAAGCACCCTTTCTTTGAGAAAGTGTCTATAGAAGCACCCTTTCTTTGAGAAAGGGTTTATAGAAGCACCCTTTCTTTGAGAAAGGTTCTATAGAATCACCCTTTCTTTGAGAAAGGGTCTATAAAAGCACCCTTTCTTTGAGAAAAGGGCCTATAAAAGCACCCTTTCTTTGAGAAAGGGTCTATAAAAGCACCCTTTCTTTGAGAAAGTGTCTATAGAAGCACCCTCCCTTTGAGAAAGTGTCTATAGAAGCACCCTTTCTTTGAGAAAGTGTCTATAGAAGCACCCTTTCTTTGAGAAAGGGTCTATAGAAGCACCCTTTCTTTGAGAAAGGGTCTATAAGGGCACCCTTTCTTTGAGAAAGTGTCTATAAGGGCACCCTTTCTTTGAGAAAGTGTCTATAGAAGCACCCTTTCTTTGAGAAAGTGTCTATAGAAGCACCCTTTCTTTGAGAAAGGGTCTATAGAAGCACCCTTTCTTTGAGAAAGTGTCTATAGAAGCACCCTTTCTTTGAGAAAGGGTTTATAGACGCACCCTTTCTTTGAGAAAGGGTCTATAAAAGCACCCTTTCATTGAGAAAAGGGCCTATAAAAGCACCCTTTCTTTGAGAAAGTGTCTATAGAAGCACCCTCTCTTTGAGAAAGTGTCTATAGAAGCACCCTTTCTTTGAGAAAGTGTCTACAGAAGCACCCTTTCTTTGAGAAAGGGTCTATAGAAGCACCCTTTCTTTGAGAAAGTGTCTATAGAAGCACCCTTTCTTTGAGAAAGTGTCTATAGAAGCACCCTTTCTTTGAGAAAGTGTCTATAGAAGCACCCTTTCTTTGAGAAAGTGTCTATAGAAGCACCCTTTCTTTGAGAAAGTGTCTACAGAAGCACCCTTTCTTTGAGAAAGGGTCTATAGAAGCACCCTTTCTTTGAGAAAGTGTCTATAGAAGCACCCTTTCTTTGAGAAAGTGTCTATAGAAGCACCCTTTCTTTGAGAAAGTGTCTATAGAAGCACCCTTTCTTTGAGAAAGTGTCTATAGAAGCACCCTTTCTTTGAGAAAGGGTCTATAGAAGCACCCTTTCTTTGAGAAAGTGTCTATAGAAGCACCCTTTCTTTGAGAAAGTGTCTATAGAATCACCCTTTCTTTGAGAAAGGGTCTATAAAAGCACCCTTTCTTTGAGAAAAGGGCCTATAAAAGCACCCTTTCTTTGAGAAAGGGTCTATAAAAGCACCCTTTCTTTGAGAAAGGGTCTACAAAAGCACCCTTTCTTTGAGAAAGGGTCTATAGAAGCACCCTTTCTTTGAGAAAGGGTCTATAAAAGCACCCTTTCTTTGAGAAAGGGTCTACAAAAGCACCCTTTCTTTGAGAAAGGGTCTATAGAAACACCCTTTCTTTGAGAAAGGGTCTATAGAAGCACCCTTTCTTTGAGAAAAGGTGTATAGAAGCACCCTTTCTTTGAGAAAGTGTCTATAGAAGCACCCTTTCTTTGAGAAAGTGTCTATAGAAGCACCTTTTCTTTGAGAAAGTGTCTATAGAAGCACCCTTTCTTTGAGAAAGTGTCTATAGAAGCACCCTTTCTTTGAGAAAGGGTCTATAGAAGCACCCTTTCTTTGAGAAAGTGTCTATAGAAGCACCCTTTCTTTGAGAAAGTGTCTACAGAAGCACCCTTTCTTTGAGAAAGGGTCTATAGAAGCACCCTTTCTTTGAGAAAGTGTCTATAGAAGCACCCTTTCTTTGAGAAAGTGTCTATAGAAGCACCCTTTCTTTGAGAAAGGGTCTATAGAAGCACCCTTTCTTTGAGAAAGGGTCTATAGAAGCACCCTTCCTTTGAGAAAGGGTCTATAGAAGCACCCATTCTTTGAGAAAGGGTCTATAGAAGCACCCTTTATTTGAGAAAGGGTCTATAGAAGCACCCTTTCTTTGAGAAAGGATCTATAGAAGCACCCTTTCTTTGAGAAAGGGTCTGTAGAAGCACCCTCTCTTTGAGAAAGTGTCTATAGAAGCACCCTTTCTTTGAGAAAGGGTCTATAGAAGCACCCTTTCTTTGAGAAAGGGTCTATAGAAGCACCCTTCCTTTGAGAAAGGGTCTATAGAAGCACCCATTCTTTGAGAAAGGGTCTATAGAAGCACCCTTTATTTGAGAAAGGGTCTATAGAAGCACCCTTTCTTTGAGAAAGGATCTATAGAAGCACCCTTTCTTTGAGAAAGGGTCTGTAGAAGCACCCTCTCTTTGAGAAAGTGTCTATAGAAGCACCCTTTCTTTGAGAAAGTGTCTACAGAAGCACCCTTTCTTTGAGAAAGGGTCTATAGAAGCACCCTTTCTTTGAGAAAGGGTCTATAAAAGCACCCTTTCTTTGAGAAAGGGTCTACAAAAGCACCCTTTCTTTGAGAAAGGTCTATAGAAACACCCTTTCTTTGAGAAAGGGTCTATAGAAGCACCCTTTCTTTGAGAAAAGGTGTATAGAAGCACCCTTTCTTTGAGAAAGTGTCTATAGAAGCACCCTTTCTTTGAGAAAGTGTCTATAGAAGCACCTTTTCTTTGAGAAAGTGTCTATAGAAGCACCCTTTCTTTGAGAAAGTGTCTATAGAAGCACCTTTTCTTTGAGAAAGTGTCTATAGAAGCACCCTTTCTTTGAGAAAGTGTCTATAGAAGCACCCTTTCTTTGAGAAAGGGTCTATAGAAGCAGCCTTTCTTTGAGAAAGTGTCTATAGAAGCACCCTTTCTTTGAGAAAGTGTCTATAGAAGCACCCTTTCTTTGAGAAAGGGTCTATAGAAGCACCCTTTCTTTGAGAAAGTGTCTATAGAAGCACCCTTTATTTGAGAAAGTGTCTATAGAATCACCCTTTCTTTGAGAAAGGGTCTATAAAAGCACCCTTTCTTTGAGAAAGGATCTATAGAAGCACCCTTCCTTTGAGAAAGGGTCTATAGAAGCACCCATTCTTTGAGAAAGGGTCTATAGAAGCACCCTTTCTTTGAGAAAGGGTCTATAGAAGCACCCTTTCTTTGAGAAAGGATCTATAGAAGCACCCTTCCTTTGAGAAAGGGTCTGTAGAATCACCCATTCTTTGAGAAAGGGTCTATAGAAGCACCCTTTCTTTGAGAAAGGGTCTGATTAAAAACACAATTACTTTTATAATGGGTCTATAAAAGCACCCTTTCTTTCAGAAGGTATCTATCTTTCAGAAAGGGCCTATAGAAACATCCCTTCTGAAAGAAAGGTTGCTTCTGCAACAGCTATTTATTTACTGTTTTTATTGAAGTAATGTTTATACTTCCTCTTTCAATCCACCCTAATGGATGGGCCTGTTATGTATAAATGTAAAACAATAATAAATACAGACAGTTACTATAATTGTCTGATAGATGAAAACAAGACATGTTATTGACATTCGCAGTTGACCACTGAATTTTATTCTTCTTCTGTCCTCTCTCTCTTTCACTCACTCATTAAAGAATATAAATCAAATAAAACATAGATAAGCTACTTGTCATAAATCGTAGCTGGGTTAATACGTTGTGCAATAAAAAACGTGCTTACTGTTTGAGATCGTAATGAAGAAATATGTATATACATTAGGGTTATGACTTTTTTACAAACTGGTATCCCTTTATGATATTTTGATGGGTTGTTATGTAAGATTACATAAAATTTTAATTATAAAGTCATTCTCACTACAGGAAATCATTTTTGAGAAAAAATGCCAAAAATTCATAACCCTAATATACATACATATATCGCTTATCACTCAACAAAGCTTGTTCGTTAAATGTTTTGCAAGAGTACATTGGTATTGAGATGTTTTTTTAAGGGAGCATTTCATAAGGTGGTTGTCCTTATAGAAATGTTTTTGGGTGGTGACAGATCTGTTGGGGAAAATTTACATGAGAAGTATTTTTCCTAAAGAAAATGTTATGTGTTAAAAGTTATCACTTGCAAATACGTGTCCACTTATCGGCTTTTATATATAAATTTGCAGTCAAAATTGTCTATAGTATTCCTGTTGGGGACGAAAAATTAAGACGTTATAGAGAAACTTCGTTATAAAGAGACTATTTTCATGTTTTTGGAGACAATCCGTTATAGAATTATTTATTATAGGAACTTTCGTTATAGAGGAATATGGCTGCATATTAGGCGGGGCGATTTGAAAACCTTAATGGGCCCTCCGCGATTCTGATTCCTAAGATTGAACTGAGCAAAAAAGTCCCCTAGACCATAGGTCTACGGTGAAAATCGAGCCGCCCGATTTTGAGTTTAAGTTTTTATCCACGATTTTTTAACATTTTGGCATATAACGACCAAACCATTGAGATTTTCGATCCAACACAAAGACAAAAATTGTAAACAAGACAGTAATTAAGAACTCTCTAATACATCGCAAAGGCACTGGAATGCTTCTTCAGGCGGTTTTGGCCTTGAGAAAGTGAAAACTTTTTCGGAAAATGTCGATAAATGACACTGTGCTACAAAAGTTGACCAGAAAAAATTCAAATTCAAAGCTTGCACCTTCTCAAGGCCAAAACCGACTAAAGGAGCATTTCAATGCTTTTGCGATGTATTAGAGAGTTCTTAATTACTGTCTTGGCTACAATTTTTGTCTTTGTGTTGGATCGAAAATCTCAATGGTTTGGCCGTTATATGCCAAAATGTCAAAAAACGTGGATAAAAAACTTAAAGTTAAAATCGGGCGGCTCGATTTTCACCGTAGACCTATGGTCTAGTGGACTTTTTTGCTCAGTTCAATCCCAGGAATCAGAAAAGCGAGGGGGCCATTAAGGTTTTTTCCTTCCATCCAAATCTCCCCGGCCTACTGCATATGCCTCCTATTTTAATTTTTTTTTTTTTATAATATTAAATGAAATCTTTTCATTTGTAGAAATTCTTCCAAACTTCAAAATTTGTTCGTGTAGAGGACATTAAGCACCGACATAGCCATACAAGGAGGGAAGGAAAGTGGCCTTTTATCTCCTGGGAAGTTTCTTCATACCTTTTCCGTAGGTCTTGGAAAAATATGACATTTGATGGAGTGGAAATAATTTTCCGTATATGTTGGTGGCGTATATGTTGGTGGCTCCTGGGACGTTTCTTCATACCTTTTCCGTAGGTCTTGGAAAAATATGACATTTGATGGAGTGGAAATAATTTTCCGTATATGTTGGTGGCTTAAGGCTAGTAAATAGATTTAGATTTTTAATCACTACAAACCCTTTTTTTCGATAAAATTTCTGTAAACAAAACATTTCCGACAAACATACCTAAATATCTAATCTGTTTCAGTTAAGGGTCATGCTTAGAAAAAGGTCTAGGTAATCAAGTGTTAAGTGCAATGAACCGAATATTTAAATATTTTAGATAACCTAATCATGAGGTGTATGTATTTCTAAAATTATTACGCTTTTCGCATGGTTTTTGATTAGAGAAGAAGAAGAAGAATCACAAAAATAAGCAAATAAAAATCAGTCAACAACTAAAAAAAAATATGCACTCCTCACAACATCACCTTTTTTTGTTGGTTGCAGTGGATATGAAGGTTTTAAGTTCCACCGGAACTTATGTTTGTACGTCTGCAAAAAATGCTGATAACAAGATAAATACTCTAATAATTATAACAACTAAACAAAATAGATGATGATAAGGTAAATATTGTTGTCAGTAAATTCGTTGTCTTTTTGCATCATATCTGAAAGTTTTATCAAAGTCCAACTTTTTTGGCTTAAAAATAAAGAAACCCCTTAATTCGGAAATAATAGCATGTTTATAAATCAAATAAATCCTCATAAAGAAGGTTAACCCGGCAAAAACTATAATATAAACAGGCTATAACTTATAGGAAAAACTTTACGTGGAGACTCAATTATAAGAATTTTTTGACATTTTCAACAATTTCTTGTTCGATTTTATTATTTTCCATAACCACAATAACTTTGACAACTCCTCCCGCTTTCCAATCTAAATAAAACCTCATCAAATTATTGAATTTATTTTCTACCTTCTTTATCTTCAATACTACTCAGACAGGTTAAAGATTTGTTTACGCAAACTTGAAATTGTTATTCTTAAAATAATGTGGATATTTATATTCAAAAATATTTTCGACATTTGAACAAAAATGTCAAAACTGAGATTAGACTGTCTTTAATTTACAAAATAGAAATGTTCTAAGGCGCGATAAACAAAATCTTAAAGATGGTTTAACGATTTCATTATTTTCTAATATTTCTGATATAATAGAATATTGGCAGTAATTTTGTTATAAGCTCCTCTTTAAACAAAATCATTATCCAAATAAAGAATGTGGGGCATTCTTGACATAAATTCAAATATTAGAGTTTTTTGGCACTTAGAAAATTCTTATTAATTCTACAAGTTTTAAGGAACCTCATTTGTAAGGCCTCGTTATATAAGCAGACTTCGTGATATATATATTTAATTTTAGGATATTTCATACATTTTTTATTGAATATATAAAGGTTCCAATGCTGTGGATATTGAGTTCCCCTTTAACACCCGTTAAAGGTAGTGAGCTAACATGTGCCGCTCGTTCATCCATAAGAGCGATAAAAGCTTGAAATCGTCGGTTAGTAACCCACCCCGTAAAAAAAAAGAAAAAAAAAAACTCTAAAGTTAACGACTCCCGCAAGCGTTTTAAGGTCTATAGAAGCACCCTACGCATAATTTCTTTCAAAAAGGGTCTATAAAAGAACCCCTTCTTTCGGAAAGGTTCTATAGAAAATCACTTTCTTATAGAAAGGGTCTACAGAAGCAGCTTTTATTAGAGAAAGGATCTATAGAAGCACAATTTCTTTCAGAAAGGGTCTATAGAAGCACCCTTTTATTGAAAAAGGACCTATAGAAGCACCCCTTCTTTGAGAAGGGTTCTATAGAAGCATGCTTTTTTGAGAAGGGATATACAGAAGAACGCTTTTTTGAGAAGGGGTCTATCGAATCACCTTTTCTTTCAGAAAATGTCTATAGAATCACCCCTTCTTTCCGAACCGGTCTATAGAAGCACCCTTTTTTTTGAGAAAGGGTCCATAGAAGCATCCTTTCTTTGAGAAAGGGTCTATAGAAGCACCCCTTCTTTTAGAAACGGTCTATAGAAGCACCCTTTTTTCACAAAGGGTCTATAGAACCACCCATTCTGAAAGAAAGGTTCTATCTTTCTTTCAGAAAGTATCTATCGAAGCACCCTTTCTTTCAGAAAGTATCTATCGAAGCACCCTTTCTTTCAGAAAGTATCTATCGAAGCACCCTTTCTTTCAGAAAGTATCTATCGAAGCACCCTTTCTTTCAGAAAGTATCTATCGAAGCACCCTTTCTTTCAGAAAGTATCTAGCGAAGCACCCTTTCTTTCAAAAAAGTATCTATCGAAGCACCCTTTCTTTCAGAAAGTATCTATCGAAGCACCCTTTCTTTCAAAAAAGTATCTTTCGAAGCACCCTTTCTTTCAGAAAGTATCTATCGTAGCACCCTTTCTTTCAAAAAAGTATCTTTCGAAGCACCTTTTCTTTCAGAAAGTATCTATCGTAGCACCCTTTCTTTCAGAAAGTATCTATCGAAGCACCCTTTCTTTCAGAAAGTATCTATCGAAGCACCCTTTCTTTCAGAAAGTATCTATCGAAGCACCCTTTCTTTCAGAAAGTATCTATCGAAGCACCCTTTCTTTCAGAAAGTATCTATCGAAGCACCCTTTCTTTCAGAAAGTATCTATCGAAGCACCCTTTCTTTCAGAAAGTATCTATCGAAGCACCCTTTCTTTCAGAAAGTATCTATCGAAGCACCCTTTCTTTCAGAAAGTATCTATCGAAGCACCCTTTTTTTAAGAAAGTATCTATCGAAGCACCCTTTCTTTCAGAAAGTATCTATCGAAGCACCCTTTCTTTCAGAAAGTATCTATCGAAGCACCCTTTCTTTCAGAAAGTATCTATCGAAGCACCCTTTCTTTCAGAAAGTATCTATCGAAGCACCCTTTCTTTCAGAAAGTATCTATAGAAGCACCCTTTCTTTCAGAAAGTATCTATCGAAGCACCCTTTCTTTCAGAATGTATCTATCGAAACACCCTTTCTTTCAGAATGTATCTATCGAAACACCCTTTCTTTCAGAAAGTATCTATTGAAGCACCCTTTCTTTCAGAAAGTATCTATCGAAGCACCCTTTCTTTCAGAAAGTATCTATCGAAGCACCCTTTCTTTCAGAAAGTATCTATCGAAGCACCCTTTCTTTCAGAAAGTATCTATCGAAGCACCCTTTCTTTCAGAAAGTATCTATCGAAGCACCCTTTCTTTCAGAAAGTATCTATCGAAGCACCCTTTCTTTCAGAAAGTATCTATCGAAGCACCCTTTCTTTCAGAAAGTATCTATCGAAGCACCCTTTCTTTCAGAAAGTATCTATCGAAGCACCCTTTCTTTCAGAAAGTATCTATCGAAGCACCCTTTCTTTCAGAAAGTATCTATCGAAGCACCCTTTTTTTAAGAAAGTATCTATCGAAGCACCCTTTCTTTCAGAAAGTATCTATCGAAGCACCCTTTCTTTCAGAAAGTATCTATCGAAGCACCCTTTCTTTCAGAAAGTATCTATCGAAGCACCCTTTCTTTCAGAAAGTATCTATCGAAGCACCCTTTCTTTCAGAAAGTATCTATAGAAGCACCCTTTCTTTCAGAAAGTATCTATCGAAGCACCCTTTCTTTCAGAATGTATCTATCGAAACACCCTTTCTTTCAGAATGTATCTATCGAAACACCCTTTCTTTCAGAAAGTATCTATTGAAGCACCCTTTCTTTCAGAAAGTATCTATCGAAGCACCCTTTCTTTCAGAAAGTATCTATCGAAGCACCCTTTCTTTCAGAAAGTATCTATCGAAGCACCCTTTCTTTCAGAAAGTATCTATCGAAGCACCCTTTCTTTCAGAAAGTATCTATCGAAGCACCCTTTCTTTCAGAAAGTATCTATCGAAGCACCCTTTCTTTCAGAAAGTATCTATCGAAGCACCCTTTCTTTCAGAAAGTATCTATCGAAGCACCCTTTCTTTCAGAAAGTATCTATCGAAGCACCCTTTCTTTCAGAATGTATCTACCGAAACACCCTTTCTTTCAGAAAGTATCTATTGAAGCACCCTTTCTTTCAGAAAGTATCTATCGAAGCACCGTCTCTTTCAGAAAGTATCTATCGAAGCACCCTTTCTTCAGAAAGTATCTATCGAAGCACCCTTTCTTTCAGAAAGTATCTATCTAAGCACCCTTTCTTTCAGAAAGTATCTATCGAAGCACCCTTTCTTTCAGAAAGTATCTATCGAAGCACCCTTTCTTTCAGAAAGTATCTATCGAAGCACCCTTTCTTTCAGAAAGTATCTATCTAAGCACCCTTTCTTTCAGAAAGTATCTATCTAAGCACCCTTTCTTTCAGAAAGTATCTATCGAAGCACCCTTTCTTTCAGAAAGTATCTATCGAAGCACCCTTTCTTTCAGAAAGTATCTATCGAAGCACCCTTTCTTTCAGAAAGTATCTATCGAAGCACCCTTTCTTTCAGAAAGTATCTATCGAAGCACCCTTTCTTTCAGAATGTATCTATCGAAACACCCTTTCTTTCAGAAAGTATCTACCGAAGCACCCTTTCTTTCAGAAAGTATCTATCGAAGCACCCTTTCTTTCAGAAAGTATCTATCGAAGCACCCTTTCTTTCAGAAAGTATCTATCGAAGCAGCCTTTCTTTCAGAAAGTATCTATCGAAGCACCCTTTCTTTCAGAAAGTATCTATCGAAGCACCCTTTCTTTCAGAAAGTATCTATCGAAGCACCCTTTCTTTCAGAAAGTATCTATCGAAGCACCCTTTCTTTCAGAAAGTATCTATCGAAGCACCATTTCATTGAGAAAGGGTCTATAGAAGCACCATTTCATTGAGAAAGGGTCTATAGAAGCACCCTTTCTTTCAGAAAGTATCTATCGAAGCACCCTTTCTTTCAGAAAGTATCTATCGAAGCACCCTTTCTTTCAGAAAGTATCTATCGAAGCACCCTTTCTTTCAGAAAGTATCTATCGAAGCACCCTTTCTTTCAGAAAGTATCTATCGAAGCACCCTTTCTTTCAGAAAGTATCTATCGAAGCACCCTTTCTTTCAGAAAGTATCTATCGAAGCACCCTTTCTTTCAGAAAGTATCTATCGAAGCACCCTTTCTTTCAGAAAGTATCTATCGAAGCACACTTTCTTTCAGAAAGTATCTATCGAAGTACCCTTTCTTTCAGAAAGTATCTATCGAAGCACCCTTTCTTTCAGAATGTATCTATCGAAACACCATTTCTTTCAGAAAGTATCTATCGAAGCACCCTTTCTATCAGAAAGTATCTATCGAAGCACCCTTTCTTTCAGAAATTATCTATCGAAGCACCCTTTCTTTCAGAAAGTATCTATCGAAGCACCCTTTCTTTCAGAAAGTATCTATCGAAGCACCCTTTCTTTCAGAAAGTATCTATCGAAGCACCCTTTCTTTCAGAAAGTATCTATCGAAGCACCCTTTCTTTCAGAAAGTATCTATCGAAGCACCCTTTCTTTCAGAAAGTATCTATCGAAGCACCATTTCATTGAGAAAGGGTCTATAGAAGCACCATTTCATTGAGAAAGGGTCTATAGAAGCACCCTTTCTTTCAGAAAGTATCTATCGAAGCACCCTTTCTTTCAGAAAGTATCTATCGAAGCACCCTTTCTTTCAGAAAGTATCTATCGAAGCACCCTTTCTTTCAGAAAGTATCTATCGAAGCACCCTTTCTTTCAGAAAGTATCTATCGAAGCACCCTTTCTTTCAGAAAGTATCTATCGAAGCACCCTTTCTTTCAGAAAGTATCTATCGAAGCACCCTTTCTTTCAGAAAGTATCTATCGAAGCACCCTTGCTTTCAGAAAGTATCTATCGAAGCACCCTTTCTTTCAGAAAGTATCTATCGAAGCACCCTTTCTTTCAGAAAGTATCTATCGAAGCACCCTTTCTTTCAGAATGTATCTATCGAAACACCATTTCTTTCAGAAAGTATCTATCGAAGCACCCTTTCTATCAGAAAGTATCTATCGAAGCACCCTTTCTTTCAGAAATTATCTATCGAAGCACCCTTTCTTTCAGAAAGTATCTATCGAAGCACCCTTTGTTTCAGAATGTATCTATCGAAACACCCTTTCTTTCAGAAAGTATCTATCGAAGCACCATTTCATTGAGAAAGGCTCTATAGAAGCACCCCTTCTTTGAGAAAGGGTCTATAGAAGCACCCTTTCTTTGAGAAAGGGTCTATAGAAGCTGAATGTCGAGAAACGGCAAACATAGCAGATAGTACAAAACTAATCCGCTCATCTGACTCAAATACTGGAAGAAACACTCCTTGTCCCGATAATGGCAAATAATAGCCCATTCTCTTCAGACTGTCACAAAATCTATGCTTGGGTAAAACATAACCTAAAAATTTATGGTACGATCAGGAGTATCGTAAGGCCACTGAAGAGAAGGACGCGAATGTGGTAACTGATACATATAGAGTACTGAGGATCTGGAATGAGCATTTCATGTTGTTCTTAGTACCAGATATGGGCGGCAATGAAATATACCACAGAACCAATCGCAAACGACGATGTTGACAGCAATTCATCTGCCGAAAAAAAAAACAATAAAGCAGAAGGACCTGATGGACAGCCCGCCGAGCTGTTCAAGACCGGTGGCGAGGAGACAAGACGGTTTGTGCCAATTCAGGCATAAGTTTCCTACCCATCACATACAAAGTGCTGCCGAGCGTACTGTGTGAAACGTCTAAAACCTATGGTCAATAATATAATCGGGTCATACCAATGACCAGTTATATCAACAATCGACGAAATCTTCAATCTTCAATCATTTCCTCGACTATAAGACCGTCTTCGACAGCCCAATTAGATCAAAGGGTTCCAAAGCATGTCTGAGTTTGGAATCCCTTAAAATCCGCCACGAACTATTTTAAAGATACTATTCCAAGAAAATAACAATCAAATATATGTAGTTCATTCATCTCGTTCCTTTTGTCCTTCTGGTTCCTATTGCTCATATCGTTGTTTTAATTCAACCTGTGTATAAAATTTTCAATAGAATGCAAAGTGTTTTTTTAAATGCTTCTGTTTTTTTTTTTTTTTTTTTTTTTTTTTTTGTAAAAAATTCTAAATTTTTTAAACATTTAAATAAAATAAATAAGTGCAGCAATATTTTCAGGTTTCGAAACAGATCATAAATTCGCCTCACATCCCATTAATATTATTGCTTTTATAATGGAACAACGAAATCACCATTATCATTTATTAGAATTGTCAAATTGCACTCTAATAAAGCATATAAATTTTAAATATTAACAAAATACATTTACAAATTACAATATTTTTAATTCAATTAACAGTTTGACACAATGTGACATATGAAAGAACGATAGAATTAAAAGGAGCGATTTAAATAGGTGTTTTGGGAATTTACGTCATTTAGTTCACATATATTTTATGGATTTGACAACTTAAATGACGCATTTTTTATGAAACATGTTAGATGTAAATGTCCCCTTATGAACGACATTAATGAACTAGTTCCGTTTGATAAAATGAACTGAAAAGTATTTTTCGTTCAATGAAATATGCTCTGTTCGAGAACCTGCAAGAAGCTACTAAATTTTACTACGATAACATTTTTTCCTTCCCAGTCAGCATTTTTTGAAAATTTTAATCAAATTCGAGTCTTTTTTGATCCGACTGCACGATTAAAAAGCTAGAATATGAGCTCATTTTCTGATCATAAATGACTCCTTTGTCGGTAGGAAAACATAACCTCAGGCGACTCTTCTAAACAAATCACAAATGAGTCTTTTTCGAGTCGTATTTCAATCATTTATTGGTGTTTTGTTGATTAATTTCGGACCCTTTTTCGAGTCTTTTTAGAGTCATGTTTATAATCATTTATGAGTCTTTAGGGAGTCATTTATGAGTCTTTTTGTTAGACGAAATAAATTAAAAAAATTTTCTTTTTATTCTTCTTTGTTTCTTTCCTTTGTTTTATAGTCTTTTCTGCTTTGTTATGTCTTTTAATTATCCTTTATGTTGCTTGGTGGTTAGTATACGGCTTCTTCATTTCACTTGGCAAAACCTGTTGTGTTGTGTTTGTCTGTACCTTTAATATTATACGTTACATTTATATCAAAATTTTGTAGAAAGTGTATATGAGAATTTTATTTTTTTATTTACAACCAAATAAAAATAAAACAAAACAATCAGTTTTTAATCACCTAACTGTTCAAAATATGATCAGAGTATACATAATTATAATCACTTTTCAAACACCTGTATGACCCTTTTTTGATTAAGCATTTTTCAATCTTCCAGATGATCAAAATGTGACAATAAATAACAAAAAATTGTCACATTTTAAACACCTCAATGATTTATTTGTGATTGCTACACATTTGTTGTTGTATTTTAAATTGAACTCTTTTTAATCATTACAGGGAGTCAGTTTCGAGTCCCTTTCTGATCACACAAGCGACTTAATCAATTTTTGATCACCAAAAGGACTCTAAAAAGACTCCTCAATGTGATTTTTGAAAAAACAGTCTTCTAAATGCTATCTGGGTTTATGTTATCGGAAAACATTTTTAAAATTAGTAGATTCTTGCAGTACTGGCATGGTAGAACAAATACAAGGTAAAGTTAATACTACAACAAATACAACTCGAACAACAACCACAAAGGAATTTGTTTTTGTTTGTAACGTTACTGTCAGTTGTATTTGTAAACAAAACAAGGAAATGTCTATAAATTATTGGAATTTAAAAAACTAATAATTTTTCACATTTGGTTGAATATTTTGGAAAACATGAATGAAAATTCGTTACATTTTCAATTTTTATGGTTCCACATCATTCCACTAAATGCATAAATTCTCGCAGAAAGTAGAATTCTTGCAGAAAAGTTTGGGGTCGCTGGAAATTCATAGAAAAAGGAGAAGCTGTTTCAATGTTTTGTTTTAGAAATCAAAGAAGCACATGTTTATTAGGGCTTTATTTTTTTAAATTTTAACAAAATACGGCACATATTAACAAACGTTGTATCGCCTCTACAAGCGGTGATTTACTACGCGGCTTATCGTTCGAACTTGGAGGAGGTTACATATCATTGATATGAAGACTTCTTTCTGGGAAATGGTTTTTTCCGAATGATATATTTTTTTTTCTCAAAAAATATATGTACCTAATGTACATCGAAATAGAAATGAATGTATAAAATGTCATATGAAATTTGACACTAACACTACAACCCAGTTCAGTCAGCTGGGTATTGCTGCTACCTTTTCTTGTTCTACCATGCAGTACTGGAACAAACCAATAGATTGTACAACACTGTGGCTGTGTTCTTGTTTTGGAACTTAAACCGAAAACACATCCAACGTTTCAGTAAAGTTGGGCGCCATTTCAGATAAAATAATAAAAGAGCAAGGGCAACATAGATCGAATTTTTCTTTATCCGTTTCATCAGAAATGACGTCCAACGTTTGATGGGAATTTATCGTAGCCTAATTACTTCTGAAAATGACAAAGAATGTGAAAAAATGTTTCACTCTCACTCTGCGACGAGAAGGAATGCAAGAATTCATTGATGCATAGACCAGGATGTAAATCCTAATCTAATGAGGTTCATGGAGAGTATATCACTTAGAACCTACGGGAAAGCTTGATGATCCAACGTACGTTCAAACGCATCGTCGAATGATTGGAATGTAAATGATGACACTGTCACACTCAAAAGTAGAGGAAGATTTTATAAGTCTGTATTTAGTGCAGATAACTATAACTAAAATGTACATGAATATTTTACTGAATCCAAAGCACACTGATTTTCAATGAGTAGTATTTCGTTTGCTCAGAAGATGAATATACATATTCAAATACACGAGCTTTCACGGTGATTTCCTCCACTAATTCATATGAACACTGCAAGTTTAGGAGCTCTATGGAGTTTAGGAATTATTATTACCTACAAGAATTTTAGGAACACCTTGTACTTTTAGGAACACTATTAGTTTTTAGAAACTAAATGTGTCCGTAGGAACTAAAAGAATGTTTATCAATCTAAATGAGTTTATAGGAACCTAGTTACTTCATCGGAAATGCACAAGTTCTTGTGAACTTTTCGTATACTTTGGGATCTTAGGGAGACTAGCTATTGTTTATGAACTTCATGTAAGTGCTTGAATTTTCGAACACCAAGAGCTTTTATTAACCCCATTATTTTTTGTTTTATGTCAGAAAATGAAAATGTTCATGAAAATGTTTCGACTTTATGGGTAAGAAGAGAGAAAGGAAGCTCTTTCACCTCCCCCCTCTCCCAGATGTTACAAAGGTTCATGTTATATTTTCAATATCTGACACAAGAGTACACGATCACATTTTCTTATGAGCTTCTTGAGATCTGCACAAGTTCTTATCATCCTCTCGAATTCTTTGGAAACCTTTGTCTTCTATTGAACTTCACGGTTTCTGTTGAACACGGCGAATTCTGCTAAACTCCATCTGTTTCTTTAACATATCCTTTGTTCCTTTACGTGTTTAATGCTAAAAGTGGTAAAAGAGAAAACTGTCAAAATTGCTCTCTCATGACCAGTTTTACCAGAAAAGTAAAGGAACGAAAAAATGGTAGATCTGGTAGCAATGTCAAAAAGAAACATAAAAATTCACATTCTTCTTTTATTTCACAGTTTCTAATTTTGTTTTGTCAGCGTTCGCTTTTCATCTTTTGTTTTTGTCCATTTTCTTTCTTCATTGTGAAATAATCGTCAAACAAATGTCGAAAAATCAGTTCTACAATTTTCTACCCAAAGAAATTGGTCTGGTAACCTGTTGTAGAAGAGAAAGGCGTAACTGCACTCTCTCCTCTCCCTCTCTCTTAAAAATTGCTTCCAGTTTTACCACATTTTGGGGTTAAGGAACGATTTAGGTCCATACCTAGATACGGACGTATACCCAGGGAGTGTGTGTTGAAAAAGTAAAACACATGTATTCTTATGAGAACTACCGAAATACGTCGAGCGTATACTTTTTATAAGTTGAAAAAGTTTAACTTTGACAGAACTTTATTGTTTGTATGTGTGTGTGTTTTGTATTTTAAAAACAAAAGCCCAACAAAACATGAAATACAATTCATTGCAAAGGAAAATTATTTGTTTTACGAATGAAAACATTTAAGTATGTTTCGGTCGCGGAATTTGTGTTTTAAATGTGATTTGGGACTCAACGTATTTGGTTAATACGGACGCTCAGAGAGCGTTATTTTGGTAGGTTGGTGAAATATTTGTGTACGTCCCGTCGTTATTTAGGTTTAGCAGTTACAGGTTAAAAATGGTAACCTCAGGTAAGTAAAGGAACACAACTATAGAGTTGTGTAGTTCCGAAACAAACTAGTTCCAAGAAACTAATCCGCACAAGAAAATTAGAGTTGGGCCATCTAGTTCCCGGAGCTGATCGATCCTTCTAGTTCCTTTTCACAGAAGGAACTAGTTCCTTAATATAGTTCCAGATATAGTTCAACGAATCTTCCTCTTTCGTCGCTTTTTGGGTTTGGTTGGTTCAAAATAGTACCGAGACCGAAATGTTTTCATGGTTTGGTGGATAATGACGACGGAAGATCGAAGTAGGCTTTAAATTGAAGGAACGAGAAGAAAGAAAGGAACTGTGTATATGAACTAACGGAACTATATAAACTATATAGTCCCAACAGTTCCTTGTCCCGTATAGTTCCTTACTAGGCGTTTACACACAGACAGTATTGGCAAGACAATAGCAAAGTTACAAACCATTTTCACCAATACATTCATACTTTTCTCTATACATATTTAAAAATTTATAAATGTATTTGTGAAAAAGGTTTGTATTTTTGCTATTGTCTTGCCAATACTGGCATTTGTAAACGCAGGGTTAGAACTAGTTCGTTCCGGAACTGCACAACTCTAAAGGAAATATTGAAAGTATATCCAGCCCTTGCGTTTATACAGTTCCTTTCGTTCTTCTCGTTCCTTCAATTTAACGCCTGCGTCGTTGTTGTTTCCATCATACCATGAAAACATTTTGGTATCGGAGCTATTTGGAACGAAGGAAACAAAAAGAACGATGAAAGAGAAAGATTCGTTAAACTATTTTGGTCTCGAAACTATTTGGAACGAAAAGAACAATGAAGATTCATGAACTATGTCGGTCTCGGAACTATGGAACTATATTAAGGAACCAATTCCTTTTGGGAAAAGGAACTGCAAAGATCGATCAGCTCCAGGAACATAAATGTCCAACTCTACTTTAACACACTATGGGCCATTATTACATGTGTTTTTTTACTATCTGATGGATTTGAAAATGCAAAATAAACCAATTTGGAGCCATTAAAAACATAATTGTTACATTGAAAGTTAATGCCAAGAAGCTCCTCTTTGAAATTCAATCATCACTTTTATCTTTAAGTTAACCGGAACGCTATAAATCTGTTTGGTAAATCCAAACTATAACAAAAGAAGACTTATAATAATGGGGGTATTTCTTAAGCCGATAGCCGTAGTCGTTAGTGCTTTTAGCTAAAAGTTTATAATAATTTTGAATTGTAATAAATATGTAAATAAATAAAAATAAACACTATTTCTTCTGAACTTCACTAGTATGTGAGAATACTCTTAAAAATGCATATGAACGCCACAAGTTCTTAGAAACACCACGCTTAGTTAGAAGTTTCGCAGGTACCTATGACCTTCGTGAGTAATCTAATGCTTGGTTTACATTTACGAAATCCACTCGATTTCAATTGTCAATTCCTTTGCGTATACGTCAAATGAAAACTCATCTGAAATCCATTGGATTTCATTTGACGTTTAAGCAATGGAATTGACAGTCGAAATCGCGTAGATTTCGTAAATGTTTTATTTGTAAACCCAGCGTGCTCATCTAAAGTTCACAGATTCCGATGAACTCGACGAATTCGGCAAAGCTCAAAAAAGTTCTTCCTGTGAATTCCACCACCATATGAAATACTTGAAATCATTCAACGTCATATAAGGATAAGCTTAAGGAATACAAAAAAGCAATAGCCAAGGCAAAAAAGCAAGCCTGGATTGAATTCTGTGGATCTCTAGATAGCACCAAAGATACAGCCAGACTAAGCAAAGTTATGGCAAAGGGTCACTCAAATCCCAACTACATACAGACAAATAACGGTACCTGGTCAGAAAACTCGATCGAATCTCTTGAAATCTTTCTTACGACGCACTTCCCCGGTTGCACGGATAGAATCATCGAAGAGCAAACCAATAAAGCTTGAAGCCGAAAAGATAATAAGTCCGAGTAAAGTCACATGGGCTATTAACAGCTTCTCTCCCTACAAATCTCCGGGGCCAGATGGTATTATACCAAAAATGCTTCAAAGCGCGGAGAGCATAATTAACCCCTTGCTAGTACACATCTAGAGTAGATGTCTATCCCTAAACTACGTCGCTACGAGTTGGAGACAAAGCTGGAAAACGTAGTCACGAAAATTCTAAAGACTTTATACCCATAAGTCTCTCATCATTTCTGCTTAAAACACTCGAAAGGCTCATCGACGTGTATATTCAAAACATGATGGAGAACTCAAATAACATATTGTTACGGAATTAGATTTAACTAATCTCCGTGTAGACGTTGTTTTATTCCCCGATACGATTTGTACCAAATAAAACAGTGCTTTATTTACTTTATTACACTTATTCGGAGCTGACTGTTATAGCTAAGTACACAGCTTTACTTTACTTCTTCACTAGTCGATGTTTACACTTCGGTATAAAATTCACAACTAAAACGTCATTGCCATTTCCCCTGTATTTATACCCCAAAGTCTCCCTGTTCTAGAAGTATCCACAAAGTCTGGCAACATCTCGAATCTGTGCAACGAACACACAGACGCACGTTCGCACTAAGCGAACAACTATACTCACATACACACATGGGGGGGAATACAATTGGACGACAAGCACAGTAATGACGTAACTACAACAACAAACAGATGCAAGAAATAACGAAGTAACAAACTAAACAATAATTACATGATTGTGGCAAAACAAAACAGAAGCACATAAATGAAAGGTAAATAACTAGAATAATGAAGAGATTTCTACATGGTAGTTGTTGTTGTTGCTTAAATAAAGTAACTGCGTAATAAAACTTTACGTTACAATTAAAATTTTTAAATTAACGGAAATTAAACTAAACTAACTTAAACCTATCAGTTACATTCGTAACAATATCTTCAAGTCAACACGCTTACCTTAAAGAACGCTCGACAGACACAGCCCTACATGAAGTCGTTAGAACTATTGAGATGTCCTTGGAGCACAAACAATACACCTTAGCAGCTTTCTTGGATATAGAAGGCGCTTTCAACAACGTTAGCACCTCAGCAATAGAACAAGCTCTATATAACTTCGGCGTGGAACCATTCATCAGTGGTTGGATTACCACCATGCTGCAGAGTAGAGTCATTAATGCCACACTGAGAAATAGCATGCTGTCGAAGCACGTAAATCGAGGAACTCCACAGGGAGGGGTGATCTCGCCACTGCTTTGGCTCCTTGTGATTAATGAAATCCTAAGCAAACTTGACCAAATGGGGATTAAGGTGGTTGCTTATTCCGTCCGTGCTGAGTGGTTTATTTCCGTCCGTGCTGAGTGACATCATGAGCCCTGAAATCACTGGATACTTGGGCCGCAAGTAGTGGTCTGGGGGTAAATCCAGGGAAGTATGAGATGGTGCTATTTACTACAAAAACCAAATATGCAATCACCAATCTTCCTCGACTACGAGGTCAAGAAATACCACTATCAGATCACGCCAAATACCTAGGCGTTATCCTAGATTCAAAACTGTCATGGAAACTTAACATGTAACATCGTGCTCATAAAGCAACCGTTGCATACTACACATGTCGCAAAATGTTTGAGAGCCGCTGGGGTCTCAAACCCAAAATGGTGTTATGGATGTACACCAGCATAATAAGACCAATACTCACATATGGAGCACTAGTTTGGTGGCCAACAGTGGGAAAGAAAACAATTCAGAGAAAACTATACATCATACAAAGATCGGCATGCATCGGGGTGACACGGGCAATGAGAATAGATCAACACATCAAACCAACTGCGGCCTGCAATGCCGCAAGGCTACGTGCTCTAGGAACGTGGAGAGACAGAGCTTACGGACATGCCTGTGTGCTTCTCAAACTACCGGGAAAAATAGCAACTAATGCTGATTACTGCACACCTGCAATACTCGTAACTTTTGATCAGCCTTTTAAAGTTAAATTTCCAAGCAGGAAAGAATGGAACTCCACTGACGGGGTACGACATCATTGTATACACGGACGGCTCTAAGATGAATTGTAGAGTCGGCTCTGGTGTCTACTCGGAAGAAGCAAAAATATCTAAATCCACAAAGCTACCTGAAGATTGCAGTGTTTTTCAGGCGGAGATACTGGCTATAAAGGAAGCTTGTAATATACTTCTACAGCACCCCTCACCAAACTCAATAGGAATTTTTGTTGACAGTCAAGCGGCGCTTCTAGCATTGAAGTCAAACATTGTCACATCAAAGCTGGTGAAGAAATGTAAAGAAGAACTTGCTAAGCTAGGGCTTCTGACCAGAGTAGTTCTTACTTGGATCCCAGGTCATAAGGGTCTTGTTTGAAACGAAAAAGCAGACGAACTAGCTAGAGCGGGATCTGCCTCTAACGAACTTCCAAGGGCGTCAGTCGCAACACCAATGGGAGTAGTTAAAGGGGATATCTTTAAATACTATCTTTAACAAGCAGAGATCAGATGGGACAAGACTGAAACCTGCAAAATATCAAAATCTACATGGCCACACTACAACATCAAACGTACAAAGTTCCTGATTAGCCAAAATCGACGGAACCTGGCAAGACTAATTGCGGTGCTAACAGGTCGCTGGGCCATTGGTAACCATGCAAAGCGCTTACATATTCCACACAATGACTACTGTCGCAGCTGCGGAAACGAAGAAGAGGATGAAACGGTTTTACACCTCCTCTGCTCCTGCCCTGCACATTTGCAAAGAATATTTAAAACTCTTGGACGACCGTTCCTACACGATCTTGCTGAGACAACCGAACTAGGTCTGTGAGACCTTCTGAGGTTTCTCAATTCATCAGGTTGGATATAATTTACCAACTTACTATAACGGAATAACAATCTCTACCCGAGTAGTGTGGTTGAGGCTATGAAGATTATAGCCACCACGTAAACCAACCAACCATCTTCTTAAATGGTCTCCAAGAGTTCCTATTAAATGAACCCCAAGACTTTCAGGATTTTCAACTTAACGAACTCTAAGAGTACCTTTTAAAAGAACTTAACGATTTCCTCTTCCTGATTTTATTTGCACTACACAACTTCTTACTCTTGTGCCAGACATTGAAAATATTACATGAACATTTTTAGGTTTTAGGAGAGAGCGGAGTTGAAGGAGCTCCCTTTTTATAAATAAACTGAAAACATTTTCATGAAAATTTTCATAGTCTGGCACAAGACATACGAACTTAAGGAATATTTCGTTAACTACAAGTCTTATGAAATCCAGGATTTTCTAATGGATTTCTCGAGTTTTTATGAACTTCTTTCATTCTTATAAACCCTGTGAACTCCATTAGTTCCAAGGATCTACGCAGTTTCTTATAAAAAGTCTATGTATTTTCGAACTGTTTGCGAACTCAACAAGTTCACAGTTAGGAACTTGTTCCTGTAAAGTCCACTAGTTTTTAGGAACTGTGGCATTTCGTATGAACTTCACTAGTTTAAAGGAATTCTACTAGTTCTGAGGATTATCAATTAGTTCTTATGAACACCTGGTTCAACTTCCAAGTTTTAAGGAAGTACGGAACTTCATACGAACTCTATTCTTAGAAACGTAATTAGTTCTTATGAACTCCAGGATTTCAAGGAAACTTTCCTCTAGATAATTGATAGGAGGTTTTATTTACAGGTATTTATGTTCCGAATGCAACCGTGGTGAAATAGTATACACACTCGCGTGGTATGCTGAATGTCCGGCTTTGATTCCCAGTCCAGGCAACATCAAATGTTTAAAGATAGCGAAAATATCCCTCAGTGTGTTGAGTTGCTGACAAATTTTCTGAGTATTTTCCGGGATGTTTGTGGAACAACCATATATGTATTTATGTTCTTAAGACATTCCGTGAGGATAAGTAAAAGCAAGGAGAATGATTTTTATAGAGGTATGATAATGGGATTTTTGCATTTCCTCACCACAAAACAAAAGCGCATATTTTTAATTTTCGCCTTATTGGCGCTTCGTGAAATTTTACAAAAACTTTTTAGAGGTCCAACAACCATTTTTGAATTTAACTTTTCTTTTCACAACAGGACATTACCTTAAATATACGGATTTTAATGTATTTCTTCACACTTTTTCTTTTTTTTTTTCAAATATATATTTTTTTTTATTTTTAGTCCTTTAAACTCTTGCACCGTTCATGGTTTTCATAAAACATTTCATTCTTTGATCCTTTTTAATGTCTTCCTTTTTTAAGATTTAAAATAAGTTCCGTTTAAGTTACGTTATTTTTCTACGCGTAAATCTCGCCAGGTGAGTGGAAAAATAAAGAATCCGCTTAACTATTGTATCCCGACCAGAAGAACTCTTCAACTGAAAATTGAAAATGATAACAAAATATTTTAACATGTCGTGCTGTCGTTCCGCCACCGTTTCATCTTCATCTCATCATCTCGACTCGTTGATTCGTTTGATATTATGTTGTCTGTCGCTGATGCCGATGCTGCCGGACTGCCTGCTGGCGCTTCAAACACCAGCACAGCGTCGTAGTAAATCAGAAATCAGAGCTAATGTCTGTTCCATTCCTAATCTACAGTTGTATGCATTGTGTGATGTGATCTGAAGCGATGTATTTGAGATATCAAGTGAAAACAGAAAAAAAAAAAAATCCAATGGAGATATGTAGGTACTACATGGGCGCAACAATAACAATTCCTATGTGTGTTCCATAATACAGTGGAACAGTTGTAATAGATAAAGAACTACCAAATAATTAAAAATTGGTCCGTCCCCTTTCAGCTGGACACAATTTGCCCATTTCAAATATGCAAATGTTTTTCTATTAAATAATGACAAATAGACTTGATTGGAGATTTCTAGTTCACAAGATCGTAAATGATTTGAGTATTAGAATACAAATTGATTTGATAACGAAACGGGCCTTAATAATATATACAGATGATGGGCTTTCATCCGTTATCACTACACAAATTTTGAACCAGTTTGTTTTTGTTTTATCTAAACATAATACGGCTATAAAATTTTGATTGAATAATATACATAACTCCGAAAATATTGTAAGACACAATCAATGCGCCGCCTAGTAGAGCACTACATAACTTTGTTGTTGTGTTATTTTAAATTTGAATATTGTTTACTTCTTCTTTAAAAAATCATTTTTTAATGTTTGTATATTTATTTTTAAAATTTGAAATTCAATCATAGTTATAATTTGAATTAATTTGGCAAGCATTTTAACTTCGTGATTTTTTTTAATCGATTTAACTTAATCTTATTGAATTTCATATGCCATGTTCCAGAACATGCGATCATCTAAAAGTTTTGACATTTTTACTTCATTTACTTAAATATTTTTACAAGTCTTCGTGTACGCCTTGTGAATTACAAAATAAAATATGGAATAAATGACTACATACCACAACATCACCGTGGTGACAGGGGAGACTTCTCTCATATCAATTAGTGTACCCCGATTCATACTGGCTAAATGATATGCGACCTATTTTTTATCGCCGAATCCGACCGGTGTGTATTACGATATCACTTGTAGGGAAGTTTTTCATGGCTGAAATACTCGGGAAATGTAAGCCAACATTACACTGAGGAGAACTTTTGCCGCGAGACCTTGGAACTGCAAAACTGTGGCGCCCAACTTGTAATATACTTACCACAAACTAAAGCGTCAAAAACCGTCTAAATTGACTGAAAAAATTAGAACAGTATCTCTATAACATTCTTAAGATTTGTGTTGATATTAAAAAAAAAATAAAAACTACAAGTTCTTATAAACTTCCTGAGTTCCTATGAACCCCATAAGTACCAACTAACTGCCTGATTTTCTATGAAATCAACGAATTTCTACGATGTTCATGAATTCGCACGAACTTCATGCTGAGATCCAATGAACTCTGTGAGTTTATGGAGTTTGTAGGAGGTGTAAGAGTTTCTAGGAACTCACAGAGTTCCATAAGAAATCACAAAGTCCACAGGAGTTCCTATGAATACCATAAGAAATTGCTGATTTTCTAGGGAGTTCCTGTGAACACTTTTAGTTTTTATAAATTCTGTGCGTTCCTAAGGACTATGTACGTTACTAAGGAGATCCTAAGAACTCCACGAGTTCATATGAACTCTGTGCATTCCTGTGAACTCTACGAGTTCATATGCGTTCCTATGGACTATGTGAGTTCCAACATACTCATATGAAATCCGTGAAATTTTCTGAAATTATGATTTCCAACCGTGACTTTCTACGAACTCTAGCTGTTCCTATAAGCTCTTTGAATTCCAATGAAACCTAAGAGTTCCTACGAACTTTAGGAATTCCAACGAACTATAGAAGTTTCAATGAACTCTAGGAGTCCCGTTGAACTCTGAGAGTTCCAATGAACTCCAAGAGTTGCTATGAACTCTAAGAGGTCCAATGAACTCTAGGACTTCCTATAAACTCTAGGAGTTCCTACGAACTCTAGGAGTTACTAAGGATATCCTAAGAACTCCACGAGTTCATATGAACTCTGTGCATTCCTGTGAACTCTTCGAGTTCATATGCGTTCCTATGGACTCATATGAAATCCGTGAAACTTTCTGAAATTATGATTTCCTATCCTGACTTTCTATGAACTCTAGCTGTTCCTATGAACTCTTGGAATTCCAACGAAATCTAGGAGTTCCAATGAACTCCAAGAGTTGCTATGAACTCTAAGAGCTCCTATGGACTCTAGGAGTTCCTATGAACTATAGGAGTTGTTATGAACTGTATATATTTTAGAGTTGTGTAGTTTCTGAACGAACTAGTTCCAAGAAACTATTCCGAACAAGGAACTATTGGAACTATATCCGGCTCTTTCATTTATATAGTTCCATTAGTTCATATAGTTGCAGCCGTGAATATAATTCTTTTCACTTGTATAATTATTTTTTATTTAATTCAACACTCACATTGATCTTTCACGCTCGGTTCCTTCATCATTCCGATGCGACCACATTGTTAAATAAACGTAAATCACATCCTCGTTACATCGCTGCAATTTATTTTTATGTCAATTCATCCACTGAAAGATGAAAACACAAAGAAAGAGAACGATTCGTACAACTACTTTACTCTCGGAACTATTTGGAACGAAGGAAATAGAAAGAAAGCTGAAAGAGAAGGATTCATTGAACTATATCGCTCTCGGAACTATGGAACTATATTAAAGAACTAGTTCCTTTTCCCAAAAGGAACTAGAAAGATCGATCCGCTCCAGGAACTAGATTGGCCAACTCTAATATATTTCTATGAACTCTTTGAGTTCCAATGAACTCTAGATGTCCTATGAACTCTAGAAGTTCCAATAAACTCTAAGAGTTCCTATAAAACTCTAGGAGTTCCTATGAACTCTAGGAGTTTCAATGAACTTAAGGAGTTCCTATGAAATCTAGGAGTTCCTATGAAATCTAGGAGTTCCTATGAACTCTAGGAGTTCCAATGAACTCTAAGAGTTGCTTTGAACTCTAATAACACTGTGCAACAAGGTTTCTGTGCGGTGGAAAATTCCTTTTGGAGATGAAAGCCCTTAGTGAGTATATTAAGAACCCAAAAGGAAATTTTCCTCATAGGTCAAGTTTCTGAGATATCGCGCGATGAATTTTTTGAATTTTAGCCTATGATGCTTGAGAAAATAGCTTTATATCTCTGTTTGCCGTTATTGGAGCTTCGTTTTGAGATTACATGTCTTCAGTCAAATCGAATGGCGAATCTTTTTGTAGAACATTTCATTCTTCTAACTCAATTCCTTTCATGTCCTTTTCGTCCCTTCTTTCTTGAACCGTAGTAAAAGTACTACAAGATGAGATTTTACAGCATCCAAATATTCCACAAAAATGTTGCTCAGAGAATTTTAGGTGCGGTTCTCATTGACAACTAATCGATATTGTCACGTTTTCATTGTCTTTTTTGACATTTACCCGGTTTTTGTTCAGAAAAAACCTATGTTTTGTTTTTCTGTATATTGGTTATTTGTTAGGTAGACATACCCATTGGTTATCGCTTATATTGACATCTGGAATGTATCTGAAATATTTACAATATATAGCTCTCGATATGCTGAACACGTTAATGACAAATTTTCTTGGAAAATATATCCGGTTATCTAATATTTTGAACCGGATATAGCGATATAAAACCCGGATTTTGTACCGATTTTAAGTAACCGATTAAGCTTATATGTATACCATTAGAAAGCTAATAAAATTGCCAATCAGGGAAAATAAATTTTTTGACAGCATCTTACCTGAGTTCGGTACTTAAACAAAAAACCCGTATTCTTGAACAGTTTTTAAGGAAAAATATCACTGCGCGTAAATATGAAGATAAAAGCTTGGTGTGTGAAATATTATTTTTGCCGATGAAAGTCGATGAAGTTAATATTATGAACCCGGAAGGACAGTTATGCCATAGGTCAAACTTCTGAGTTATAGCGAAATGGAATTTATGTTACGGGTTTATTGTCGTGCTCTTAAAGTTCATCAAGAATGTATGCATCACGCCATAAATCAGAAGTTTGACCTATGGCATAACTGTCCTTCCGGGTTCATAATATTAACATCATCGGCAAAAATAATATTTCACCCACCAAGCTTTTATCTTCATATTTACGCGCAGTGATATTTTTCCTTAAAAACGGTTCAAGAATACGGGTTTTTTGTTTTAGCACCGAACTGAGGTAAGATGCTGTCAAAAAATTTATTTTCCCTGATTGGCAATTTTATTAGCTTTTTAATGGTACACATATAAACTTAATCGGTTACTTAAAATCGGTACAAAATCCGGATTTTATAGATAACCGGATCTATTTTCCTAGAAAATTTGTCATTAACGTGTTCAGCATATCGGGAGCTATATATGGTAAATATTTCAGATACATTCCAGATGTCAATATAAGAGATAAACAATGGGTATGTCTACCTACCAATACATAACAAATAACCAATATACAGAAAAACAAAACATAGGTTTTTTCTGAACAAAAACCGGGTAAATGTCAAAAAAGACTATGAAAACGTGACAATATCGATTAGTTGTCAATGAGAACCGTACCTAAAATTCTCTGAGCAACATTTTTGTGGAATATTTGGATGCTGTAAAATCTCATCTTGTTGTACTTTTACTACGGTTCAAGAAAGAAGGGACGAAAAGGACATGAAAGGAATTGAGTTAGAAGAATGAAATGTTCTACAAAAAGATTCGCCATTCGATTTGACTGAAGACATGTAATCTCAAAAGGAAGCTCCAATAACGGCAAACAGAGATATAAAACTATTTTCTCAAGCATCATAGAAACTTGACCTATGAGGAAAATTTCCTTTTGGGTTCTTAATATACTCACTAAGGGCTTTCATCTCCAAAAGGAATTTTCCACCGCACAGACCTTGAGTTCCAATTTGTGGCACAGTGTAATTCCAATGAACTCTAGGAGTTCCTATGAACTCTAGGAGTTCCTATGAACTCTAAGAGTTCCTATGAACTCTAGGAGTTCCTATAAACTCTAGGAGTTCCTATGAACTCTAGGCGTTCCTATAAACTTTAGGAATTCCTATGAACTCTTAGAGTTGCTTTGAATTTTAAGAGTTCCAATAAACTCTAATAATTCCAATGAACTCTAATAATTCCAATGAACTCTAATAGTTCCTATGAACTCTAGGAGTTCCTATGAACTCTAGGAGTTCCTATGAACTCTAGGAGTTCCTATGAACTCTAGGAGTTCCTATGAACTCTAGGAGTTCCTATGAACTCTAGGAGTTCCTATAAACTCTAGGAGTTCCTATAAACTCTAGGAGTTCCTATGAACTCTAGGCGTTCCTATAAACTCCAGGAATTCCTATGAACTCTAAGAATTCCAATGAACTCTAAGAGTCTAGTAGTTCCTATGAACTCTAGCAGTTGTATGTGTTTCTATTAACTCATTGAGTTCCAATGAATTCTAAGAGTTCCTATGAACTCCAGGAGCTCCAGGAAACTCCAGGAGCTCCTATGAACTCTTGGAGTTCCTATGAACTCTAGGAGTTCCTACGAACTCTAGGAGTTCCAATGAACTCTAGCAGTTCCAATGAACTCTAGGAGTTCCTATGAACTTTTAGTGTTCCTATGAACTTTTAGAGTTCCTGTTAAATACATGAGTTCATACGAACTTCATGATTTTTTGTGCACTCTATGCGTTCCGTATGCTTCTGATATTTCTATTGAACTTTTGGAGTTCCTATGAACTCCATGAGTTCCTTCGTTTTCTCATAGGAACTTTTTGAGTTTATACGAACTCCGTAAGTTCATACAAATGCCATGAGGTCATAGAGTTCATGAGTTCATTCGAACTCCATGAGTTACTGTGAACTCTATGAACACTGGGATTACCTTTGAACACTTTAAGTTCATATGAACACTGTGAATTCCTAGAGAATATAGTTCTGTTCCCTTACTTGCAAGAATCCTCAAGTTTTACCACTTTCTACTCGAAAAGCGTTCCTTTACTTCAGACACTGTCCAATTCATATGGGAGCAGTTTACAGTTTTTGCCACTTTTGCCGGTTTTACCATTTTCAGAAGTAAAGGAACAGATCATATGTTAGTTCCTATAAACTCTGTGAATTCCTATGAACTCTGTAAATATCTACGTACTCTGTGCGTTTCTCTGACATATATTCTCTCTTGTGAATGCTGTGAGCTCCTACGAACACTTTTAGTTCATATGAGTTCCTACGAGTTCGTATGTATTACCGTATTTTCTATGGACTCATTGAGTTCCTACAAACTTTGTGAGTTCCTATGAACTCTGTGCATTTGTATGGACTCCATGAGTTCCTGTAAAGTCCCTTAGTTCCTACGAACTTTGTGAGTTCCTACAAAATCCGTGAGTTCCAAAGAACTCCATTAATTCCTAAACACTCCATGAGTTCCTATGAATTCTATGCGTCTTTATGGACTCGGTAAGTTCAAATGAACTCGCATTATTTCCTGCCAAATCTGCGAGTTCCAATGAACTCCATAAGTTCCTATGAACAGATTTAGTTCATATTAACTCCGTGAGTTCCAATAAACTCCATGAGTACATACGAACTCAATGTGTTGTCATGAGCTTTACGAGTACATAAGAATCCGATTAATTGTATCTTCTGTTTCCGCGTAACTCTCTGAGGTGCATAGGGCCCCTACGGACATCCTCCAGGATGATCCGTCATTTGCTATTGTTTTTATTTCGCTCCATCTTTTCCGGTGGAGACTAACTCCTTCTTTCTTTCTTTTTATGCTACCTCGCGGAAGCCAATCTAGGCCTTGGCGGAATAGTTCTTCGTTATTTTTCCTCAACGCGTGACCTATCCACTTTCTTCTTCTCTCGTCTGATGCTGTCGTCTTCCGATCCGCCTTCGATTGCAATTATACCTCCGAGATAACATAATTTCTACACGAATTCGATCTTTTCGTCTCTAATTAAAAAAAGTGGTTTGAGTTTCTGGATTTTGTGCTTATTACTTTGGTTTTACTTATATTAATCTTAACTTTAGGGCTCCTATGAATTCATTGACTTTTGATGTTCTCTATGACTCTCCAAGAGTTTCTGTGAAATTTATACATTGTTAGTCTTTGGTCCCACTGAAGTAGTTTTAATTGAAATAATGTCGTGAAACCATGCGTCTCGATATCTAAGAATATCCTAATCTCTCTAAAAATTCCAAAAGTTTCAATGAAAACACTTTGAACTTTAGTAATTCCTATGTGGAACTGTGGGTTTGTAGGAACTTTTTTTAAGTATGAACCATGACACAATTACACAATTAGTTGTTGGGGAAATTACAACAAAAATAATTTTCTTATAAAGGGATTTGTCTTTTCATATTCGAACAGTTGGTGTGATACCACTACCTGGGTAATTGTGCCATGGTATGAACTCTATCGGTCCCTTGATACTTAGGAACTGTCCATGGTGCAATAAGAAGGTGTTACATCAATAACAATAATTGTGCCATTTACCATACCAAACGTCAAATTTGTTCACAATAACGCATTACTGTGAATTGGTTGGTTACCTTTTGTATGTGATTTTATTCACAATAATGCATTTTGACAACTAGCGTGAAAATCAGCTGTTTTTGCCGTTGTACCTGTAATATTGTGCCATGGAACTGCCTGAACTTTTACGAACACGTTCGAATTCTTTTGAACTCTTCTTAAGAACACCTTGAAGTCGAACGAAGTCCAAAATTTTTTGTGATCTCCAGAAGTTCTCCCAATAAACGTAACGTACTTTTTCAACACCACGAGTTCTGGGAACTGTTCAAGCTCTATGGAGATCTACGAGTTCTTATGAAGTCTTTCAATAAATTGTTTAATTATTTTAATAACTGTTTATATCTTGCGAACTACACTCCTTGTTGAATGGTACTTGTTATTATGAGCCTAAAATGCCTTTGGAAACATCACTACTTCTTGGGAACTTCAATCTGTTCCCACATATATCCCAAGTGTTCTTAAACACGATTAGTTTTTCAAAAATCCTTAAGCTTAGGATGTAACGTTTATTGAGAAAATGTTTGTTAATAAAAATCATATCTCATTTAAAGATAACTCTTAAGCTGAAAACACATCCAACGTCTGAGTAAAGTTTTGTGTCATTTCTGATAAATGAATAAAGACAAAGTGCTGCCAAGTTTAATTTTTTTCTTTATTCTTCTTCCAGAAATGACACAAAACTGTACTCAAACGTTGGATGTGTTTTCAGCTTTAAGTTTAAATAGCGCAGGTAATAAATATGTTAGAATTTCATTTCAAACATAACCATGGTGGATTACGCAAAGATAATGTGGATGCTGGCATGGTAGGTATGTAGGTGCAATACCTTATCTAACCCATTAAAATTGTATAAATTGTGCCTACTATGTATTTATTTATCTTAGCCAACCCCCCTCTCCTCTTCTTTATCCAAGAATCTCTTTTCTATGTCAAATTCATTCAAAATTTGTTGTCGTTTATTTTCTTGGAACAATTAACCCATATTTAAGCAGACAGTTCTATAGCTACCGTTTCTTTTTTGTCCGACAATTAATTTTTTAAACAATATGTCCATGTTCTACAAAATTGAAGAGACCTACAATTAGACTCACACAGAATCAGACACTTATCTACGTTTTGAGATATTAGGTCGACTTTGAAAGTTTGCCATAATTTGAAAATTTGAGAAATGAGGGGTAAATTCAGACAAGGATACAAATGTTCCAATAATTTTATTTTCCCATAATAGCTATTTTGAGTCCTGAGTACTTCGTTTAAAACTTCGTTTCCATAGCCCTAAAGTGGAGTTACATGATCAATTCCATTCAATTAAATTAAATTATCCTACAGAAAGTTGACTCGAGCTCCTTCTAATGTAAACACCCTAAAACTGTAGTAAAAGTTCAACGAATCATAATCCCCCTGGCTCACTTATCAGATTTTATGAGGCATTTTCGTCTGCCGACCTAATGTGTATTTCCATTCGGCAGTAGTTAGTCGGCATTAACTTTTTTACAACAATTACGCCCTTTTCGGTTTGTTTGATAATTTATAAAAGAAAAACAAAACAACAAAAAAAAAAACGAGATTAGAAGCATGCGTTCGTTAGTTGTTGTAATCCACAACATACATATATGTATTGGGGACAATACAGTGTGACCTCGATATAAAGAGTTACAACATTTGGAGAAGATTTATTCTGAAGCTTCATTGATTCAATAAATCCACGATGTTGAGCCCCCATTTTGTGTAACTCCATAAAATCGTATATTTTCGCTATTCCTATGAACTCTACAAGTCCTTATGAACACTTCGAGATCCTATTATCCACTAGTTCCTTCAAAATCCTATGGACAACACTAGTTCCTTTGAACTTCGCAATTTCCTATGAACTCCAAGAGTTTCCTTGATTTTATATCAACTCAACAAGGTTTTTGCGGGCTCCTCGAGCTCTTATGAACTCATATAGTTCCTTTAGTTCCACTAGTTCCTAAGAACTCCACGAGCTCCTACGAATTCAGCGAGTTCCAAGGAACTCCACGAGTTCTTTGACGAGTTCTTTAGAGGAGTTTCTAGTTTGTTAGAACTTCACGGGTTCATATGAATACCTTTGAGTTCCTATGAACTCCTTAAAACTCCATGAGTTTCTATGAACTCCATGAGTTTCTATGAACTCCACGAGTTCCTATGAACTCCACGAGTTACTATGAACTCCACGGGGTTCCTAAGAACTCCACAAGCTCCCTAAAACTCCGTGACTTTATATAAACTGCAGTAGTTCCTTCGGATTTCACGACTTCTTTGAACTCCACAAAGCTAATGGACTACGAATTCAGGAACTCCACGAGTTCTTTAGAGGAGTTTCTAGTTTGTTAGAACTTCACGGGTTCATATGAATACCTTTGAGTTCCCATGAACTCCACGAGTTTATATATGTCCTGTTCCCCTACTTTATAAAGTGGTAAAAGTCGTAAACGATTTTCATATAAATTTTGTGTACGGGAACGCAAAATGTGTAAAAGTGGAAAATTGTAAAAACTTTTTTTAATTCTGGAACAGAGCTATAAACTCAACGAGTTCCCATGAACTCCACCAGTTCCTATGAACTCAACGATTTCCAATGAACTCCACCAGTTCCTATGAACTCAACGATTTCCAATGAACTCCGAGAGTTCCTATGAACTCCACTAGTTCCTATGAACTCCACTAGTTCCTATGAACTCCACTAGTTCCTATGAACTCCACGAGTTCTTTATTATGAACTCCACGAGTTCCTATGAACTCCACGAGTTCTTTATTATGAACTCCACGAGTTCTTTATTATGAACTCCACGAGTTCCTATGAACTCCACGAGTTCCTATGAACTCCACGAGTTCCTATGAACTCCACGAGTTCCTATGAACTCCACGAGTTCTTTATTATGAACTCCACGAGTTCCTATGAACTCCACGAGTTCTTTATTATGAACTCCACGAGTTCCTATGAACTCCACGAGTTCTTTATTATGAACTCCACGAGTTCTTTATTATGAACTCCACGAGTTCTTTCTTATGAACTCCACGAGTTCTTTCTTATGAACTCCACGAGTTCTTTCTTATGAACTCCACGAGTTCTTTCTTATGAACTCCACGAGTTCTTTCTTATGAACTCCACGAGTTCTTTCTTATGAACTCCACGAGTTCTTTCTTATGAACTCCACGAGTTCTTTCTTATGAACTCCACGAGTTCTTTCTTATGAACTCCACGAGTTCTTTCTTATGAACTCCACGAGTTCTTTCTTATGAAATCCACGAGTTCTTTCTTATGAACTCCACGAGTTCTTTCTTATGAACTCCACGAGTTCTTTCTTATGAACTCCACGAGTTCTTTCTTATGAACTCCACGAGTTCTTTCTTATGAACTCCACGAGTTCTTTCTTATGAACTCCACGAGTTCTTTCTTATGAACTCCACGAGTTCTTTCTTATGAACTCCACGAGTTCTTTCTTATGAACTCCACGAGTTCTTTCTTATGAACTCCACGAGTTCTTTCTTATGAACTCCACGAGTTCTTTCTTATGAACTCCACGAGTTCTTTCTTATGAACTCCACCAGTTCTTTCTTATGAACTCCACGAGTTCTTTCTTATGAACTCCACGAGTTCTTTCTTATGAACTCCACGAGTTCTTTCTTATGAACTCCACGAGTTCATTCTTATGAACTCCACAAGTTCTTTCTTATGAACTCCACGAGTTCTTTCTTATGAACTCCACGAGTTCTTTCTTATGAACTCCACGAGTTCTTTCTTATGAACTCCACGAGTTCTTTCTTATGAACTCCACGAGTTCTTTCTTATGAACTCCACGAGTTCTTTCTTATGAACTCCACGAGTTCTTTCTTATGAACTCCACGAGTTCTTTCTTATGAACTCCACGAGTTCTTTCTTATGAACTCCACGAGTTCTTTCTTATGAACTCCACGAGTTCTTTCTTATGAACTCCACGAGTTCTTTCTTATGAACTCCACGAGTTCTTTCTTATGAACTCCACGAGTTCCTATGAACTCCACGAATTCCTATGAACTCCACGAGTTCTTTCTTATGAACTCCACGAGTTCTTTCTTATGAACTCCACGAGTTCTTTCTTATGAACTCCACGAGTTCTTTCTTATGAACTCCACGAGTTCTTTCTTATGAACTCCACGAGTTCTTTCTTATGAACTCCACGAGTTCTTTCTTATGAACACCACGAGTTCTTTCTTATGAACTCCACGAGTTCTTTCTTATGAACTCCACGAGTTCTTTCTTATGAACTGCACGAGTTCTTTCTTATGAACTCCACGAGTTCTTTCTTATGAACTCCACGAGTTCTTTCTTATGAACTCCACGAGTTCTTTCTTATGAACTCCACGAGTTCTTTCTTATGAACTCCACGAGTTCCTATGAACTCCACGAATTCCTATGAACTCCACGAGTTCTTTCTTATGAACTCCACGAGTTCTTTCTTATGAACTCCACGAGTTCTTTCTTATGAACTCCACGAGTTCTTTCTTATGAACTCCACGAGTTCTTTCTTATGAACTCCACGAGTTCTTTCTTATGAACTCCACGAGTTCTTTCTTATTAACTCCACGAGTTCTTTCTTATGAACTCCACGAGTTCTTTCTTATTAACTCCACGAGTTCTTTCTTATGAACTCCACGAGTTCTTTGTTATGAACTCCACGAGTTCTTTCTTATGAACTCCACGAGTTCTTTCTTATGAACTCCACGAGTTCTTTCTTATTAACTCCACGAGTTCTTTCTTATGAACTCCACGAGTTCTTTCTTATTAACTCCACGAGTTCTTTCTTATGAACTCCACGAGTTCTTTGTTATGAACTCCACGAGTTCTTTCTTATGAACTCCACGAGTTCTTTCTTATGAACTCCACGAGTTCTTTCTTATGAACTCCACGTGTTCTTTCTTATGAACTCCACGAGTTCTTTCTTATGAACTCCACGAGTTCTTTCTTATGAACTCCACGAGTTCTTTCTTATGAACTCCACGAGTTCTTTCTTATGAACTCCACGAGTTCTTTCTTATGAACTCCACGAGTTCTTTCTTATGAACTCCACGAGTTCTTTCTTATGAACTCCACGAGTTCTTTCTTATGAACTCCACGAGTTCTTTCTTATGAACTCCACGAGTTCTTTCTTATGAACTCCACGAGTTCTTTCTTATGAACTCCACGAGTTCTTTCTTATGAACTCCACGAGTTCTTTCTTATGAACTCCACGAGTTCTTTCTTATGAACTCCACGAGTTCTTTCTTATGAACTCCACGAGTTCTTTCTTATGAACTCCACGAGTTCTTTCTTATGAACTCCACGAGTTCTTTCTTATGAACTCCACGAGTTCTTTCTTATGAACTCCACGAGTTCTTTCTTATGAACTCCACGAGTTCTTTCTTATGAACTCCACGAGTTCTTTCTTATGAACTCCACGAGTTCTTTCTTATGAACTCCACGAGTTCTTTCTTATGAACTCCACGAGTTCTTTCTTATGAACTCCACGAGTTCTTTCTTATGAACTCCACGAGTTCTTTCTTATGAACTCCACGAGTTCTTTCTTATGAACTCCACGAGTTCTTTCTTATGAACTCCACGAGTTCTTTCTTATGAACTCCACGAGTTCTTTCTTATGAACTCCACGAGTTCTTTCTTATGAACTCCACGAGTTCTTTCTTATGAACTCCACGAGTTCTTTCTTATGAACTCCACGAGTTCTTTCTTATGAACTCCACGAGTTCTTTCTTATGAACTCCACGAGTTCTTTCTTATGAACTCCACGAGTTCTTTCTTATGAACTCCACGAGTTCTTTCTTATGAACTCCACGAGTTCTTTCTTATGAACTCCACGAGTTCTTTCTTATGAACTCCACGAGTTCTTTCTTATGAACTCCACGAGTTCTTTCTTATGAACTCCACGAGTTCTTTCTTATGAACTCCACGAGTTCTTTCTTATGAACTCCACGAGTTCTTTCTTATGAACTCCACGAGTTCTTTCTTATGAACTCTACGAGTTCTTTCTTATGAACTCCACGAGTTCTTTCTTATGAACTCCACGAGTTCTTTCTTATGAACTCCACGAGTTCTTTCTTATGAACTCCACGAGTTCTTTCTTATTAACTCCACGAGTTCTTTCTTATGAACTCCACGAGTTCTTTCTTATGAACTCCACGAGTTCCTTCTTATGAACTCCACGAGTTCTTTCTTATGAACTCCACGAGTTCTTTCTTATGAACTCCACGAGTTCTTTCTTATGAACTCCACGAGTTCCTTCTTATGAACTCCACGAGTTCTTTCTTATGAACTCCACGAGTTCCTTCTTATGAAATCCACGAGTTCTTTCTTATGAAATCCACGAGTCCCTATGAACTCAACGAGTTCCAATGAACTCCACGAGTTCCTATGAATTTCACCAGTTCCTATGAACTCCACGAGTTCCTATGAATTTCACCAGTACCTATGAACTCCACGAGTTTCTATGAGCTCCACTAGTTCTCTTGAACCCGACGAGTTCTCTTGAACTCCACGAGTTCTCTTGAACTCCACGAGTTCTCTTGAACTCCACGAGTTCTCTTGAACTCCACGAGTTCTCTTGAACTCCACGAGTTACTATGAATTCCACGAGTATTTTTCGGACGCCTCGAGTTCACACGAACTTTCATGAGGTCCTGTGAACTCCAGCAGTCCATATGAACTAAATCAGTTGCAATGAACTGTATGAGTTCCTATGAACTACACGAGTTCATGGTGAAATCTACGACTTAACGAGTTTTTGGTGAACTCTATGCGAACGGTTAAACTCTGATCCTATCCCAATACAAGTAACTTTCTTCCATAACCTACCTCACATCATCATAGCTGCAACCCGATAAGCAAGATATTCATCATTGTTGATTTCCAGAGTTATAAATCAAAGTTTATTTGTTAATTTTGAACAATTTAAAGCGAGCACACAAATCTACATACATACAGACAAATATAATACAATTCACACACGCACACAAAGGCAAACATAAATCATGCATTAATGAATAGCCGCCATCATCTCCCACAATGAAAGCTTTTTACAAACTGTTGAACAATTCTCGGTGGAAGGCAGCCGAGCTGAATTCGACGTGCTTTAGGTTTCATATTTTTTCACATTAATGACAGTTTGGCGTTTACGCTTACGTTCACTGGCGTAGTGATAGAAATTTTCACTGTGATTTTCTTCGTTTCCATTCAATGTGGCGGGGGTAGGGCCAAATTTGGTATTGGTTCTGAAAAGGCAAGGAAAAGTAGGGGTTATGAGAAGGTAGGAAAGCAGTAAATTATGGTGGAAGGCCCATAAGGAAGAGATTCAAGTCTTAGTATATCTTTCAACCTTGGTCTTCCACATGTTTTGGTTTGTCTTGAAAGCTTTATGGGACTTTAACGGAAAACTTTGAAGTATCGCTGGATTCAATACCATGAGGTTCTATATTGAAATACATACTTAAACTATGTACAAAGTATAAATTAAATTTTAAAACTCCCACTTGAACATACCCATAAAGCTTTCAAGCTGTAATTTAGGATGTAAAAATATGCTTACTTCATTTTCTGTTTGTTTTTAATGTTATAAAATATAATTCGTATAAAAAATAGATTATTTTTTGGGGCGTTTGGAACATTCCAAAGTTTTCCGTTATCGTGTCCGATTTTCATATTGCATTAGGAAAGAATTTTGATAATGTTGTTCATAGATTTTTCTATAAGCAATAAATATTTGCATAAATAATATACTCAAATCTACGCCACAACACACAAAAAGCTTACATGGTCTGTTTCAAATGGGCAATATCTTCTTCGAGGCGGCCGATTTTCTCCTCCTGTTGCACCCGCAACATTTGACTACGTTCGTTACTCTCCTCCAAAAGCTTCAGCATGTGTTCTTGATTTGAAAGTTCCAATTGTTTGTTGTTGATGTTCGTATAGAGATTTTGAAATTCTTCCGATTTGGCTCGCAACTCATTTTGTAGCTATGAAAATGAATTCAATTTTGGAACGAGGAATGCTTTGGAGTTATCTCGCTAACTTACCTCATTTATGATGCTGTTCTTTTCACCCACCTGGGCCATAAGTTCCTCCAAATGTATCCTTTGATTGGTTTCATTTGTTTGCAGAGAATTCACCAAATCGCTGCGTATTTCCAACAGTTGTTGATCCCTTTGTATTTGTTCTTCCAGTTTGGTAAGATTAAATTGGCATTTGGACAATTCCACTTTAAGCTTTTTAATTTCACGACATTTTTCCGTTTCCGATTGACGTAATTTTGCAACCTAATTTATATTAGGAAAGAGGAAATGAAAGGGGGGAAAAGAATAAAAAATCTACTGCTAGGAGAAGTCATATCCGATTTTCTTATGAACTCCACTAGTTCCTATGAAATCCATGAGTTCCTATAAACCCCACGAGATACTATGAACTTCAAGATTTCCTATGAACTTCTCGAATTGTTATAAACTCTCCGAGATTTTATGAACTCTTTGAATTCCTGGGAACTTCACGAGTTCGTGTTCCTATAAACACCATGAGTTGAAATGTGAACTTTACTGAGTTCATAAGAACTCGTGTAGTTCAGAAGAACTCGTGGAGTTCACAAGAACTCGTAGAGTTTACAAGAACTCGTAGAGCTTACAAGAACTCGTGGAGTTCATAAGAACTCCGTGGAGTTCATAAGAACTCCGTGGAGTTCATAAAAACTCGTGGAGTTCATAAGAAAGAACTCGTGGAGTTCATAAGAAAGAACTCGTGGAGTTCATAAGAAAGAACTCGAGGAGTTCATAAGAAAGAACTCGTGGAGTTCATAAGAAAGAACTCGTGGAGTTCATAAGAAAGAACTCGTGGAGTTCATAAGAAAGAACTCGTGGAGTTCATAAGAAAGAACTCGTGGAGTTCATAAGAAAGAACTCGTGGAGTTCATAAGAAAGAACTCGTGGAGTTCATAAGAAAGAACTCGTGGAGTTCATAAGAAAGAACTCGTGGAGTTCATAAGAAAGAACTCGTGGAGTTCATAAGAAAGAACTCGTGGAGTTCTAGTAGGATAAGAAAGAACTTGTCGAGTTCATAATAAAGAACTCCTGGAGTTCCTTAGAACTTGTGGAGTTCTTAAGAACTTGTGAAGTTCAAAAGAACTCGTGGAGTTCCTAACAACTCGAGGAGTTCATAAGAAAGAACTCGTGGAGTTCTTACTAAGAGTTGTCCAAGACTTCCAGTCGAAATCGAGCTAGACTTCTATTGGGTGTTGTGCCAAACCTTCACTATACATCGTGTCAGATTTCTATTAGAAGTCGTCTCAGACTTCTACTACAAGTTGCAAAGAACTTCTACCAGAAGTCATCTCAAACTTCTAGAAGTTGTCTCAGACTACTTCTAGAAGTTGTCTCAAACATCTAGTAGAAGAAGTCTCCGACTTCACCTAGGAGATACCTCAGACTTCCACCAAGACTTATACTAGAAGTTGTCTCAGACTTATGCTAAAAATAATCGCGGACTTCCACTAGAAGATGCCTCAAACCTCAATTTGAAGTTATTCAAAACTTCTACTAGAAGCTGTCCCAGACTTAGTTTAGAAGTTGTCTCAGACTTTCACTGGAAGTTGTCCCAGACTTCAACTTGAAATCATGCCAGACTACAATTGGAAATCATGTCGAACTTCAACTAGAAGTCGTGCCATACTTCTTCTATAAGTTGGCTCAGACTCCTACTAAAAGTTGTTCTAGACTTCTTCTAGAATTTCTCTCAGATTACGTCTAGAAATTGTGTCAAAACTTATACTAGTAATCGTCTCAAACGCATACTAGTAGTCGTCTCAGACTTCACCTAGAAGTTGTCACTTCACTTCGGCTAGAAGTTGTCCCAGACTTCTTCTAGAAATTGTCTCAAACTTCTACGGGAAGTTGTCTCAGACTCATACTAGAAGTTGTCTCAAACTTCTACTAGTAGTCGGTTCAGACTTCTACCAGAAGTCGTCCCAGACTTCTTCTAGAAATTGTCTCAGACTTCTACTAGAAGTTGTCCCAGACTTCTACTAGTAGTCGTCACAGACATCTACTACAAGTTGTCTCAAACTTCTACTAGTAGTCGTCTCAGACATCTACTACAAGTTGTCTCAGACTTCTTCTAGAAGTTGTCTCAGACTTCTACTAGAAGTTGTCCCAGACTTCTTCTAGAAATTGTCTCAGACTACTTCTAGAAGTTGTCTCAAACTTCTACTAGTAGTCGTCTCAGACATATACTACAAGTTGTCTCAGACTTCTACTAGAAGTCGTCCCAGACTTCTTCTAGAAATTGTCTCAGGCTACTTCTAGAAGTTGTGTCAAACTTCTACGGGAAGTTGTCTCAGACTCCTACTAGAAGTTGTCTAAAACTTCTACTAGTAGTCGGTTCAAACTTCTACTACAAGTTGTCTCAGACTTCTACTTCAAGTTGTCTCAGACTACTTCTAGAAGTTGTCTCAATCTTAACTAGACTTCAAGAAGAAGTCATCCAAGACTTATGTATATTAGAAGTTGCCTCAGACTTCTGCCAAAAATAAAATCAGACTTCCACTACATGTAGTCTCAGACTTCCACCAGAAGTTGCTCAGACTTTTACTAGAAGTTGTCCCAGTCTTCTAGAAATTGTATCAGGCTACTTCTAGAAGTTGTCTTAAACTTCTACGGGAAGTTGTCTCAGACTCCTACTAGAAGTTGTCTAAAACTTCTACTAGTAGTCGGTTCAGACTTCTAATACAAGTTCTACTACAAGTTGTCTCAAACTTAACTAGACTTCAAGTAGTTGTCTCAGACTTGTGCTAAAAATAAAATCAGACTTCCACTGCATGCAGTCTCAGACTTCCACCAGAAGTTGCTCAGACTTTTACTAGAAGCTGTCCCAGTCTTCTAGAAATTGTGTCAGGATACTTGTAGAAGTTGTCTCAAACTTCTACGAGAAGTAGTCTCAGACTTTCACTAGAAGTTGTCCAGACTTAAATTTGAAATAGTGCCAGACTTCTATTAAAAATCATGTCAAACTTCAACTAGAAGTCGTGCCATACTTCTTCTAGAAGTTGTCTCAGACTCCTACTAGAAATTGTCCTAGACTTCTTCTAGAACTTGCATGAGACTACATCTAGAAGTTGTCTCAAACTTCTATTAGAAGTCGTCTCAGACATCTACTACAAGTTGTCTCAGACTTGTTTTGGAAGTTGTCTCAAACTTCTACTTCTCTTCTACTAGAAGTTGTATCAGACTTCTTCTAGAAATTACATCACACTACATCTAAGAGTGGTCTCGAACTTCCAGTAGAAGTCGTCTTAGACTTCTACTCCAAGTTGTCTCAGACTACTTCCACAAGTTGTCTCAAACTTTCACATACAATTAGAAGTTATCCAATACTTAATACAGATTTCTGCTAGAAATGATCTCAGATATCCACTAGATGTAGTCTCAGACTTCCACCAAAAGTTGTCTCAGACTTCTTCTACAAAATGTGCCAGACTTCCATTCGAAATCGTGCCAAAATTCCACTCGTATTCGAGCCAGACCTCCACCCGAAGTCGTGTCAAGCTTCAACTAGAAGTCTTGCCGGATTTCTACAAGAAGTCGTTTCAGACTTCTTCTAGAAGTCGTGCCAGAAGTGATAAACCACTCCAGGAAGACGTGCTAGATTTCTGCTGAAAACCATTCTGAACATTTACTTAGGATAATCTCTTAAAACAACTTCTAGCCTTCAAAAAGGGAAGATCAGTTGGAAAATCTTCTGAACCAGACGTGCCCTTCAATTACTCCTTGAGTGGACTTTCCAGAATTTAATGCAATATACATTGTAGTCTTCATATAGGAACAAACTCTTACCTCCATTTGAACATCCTTAGGCTGATCCGATTTGAGTTTTTCCAGAACGGCATCTTTTGCGGAGAGTTGTTCTTTTAAATCCCTGAAAATAAATGGTTGTCTTTATCTATTATTTCCACAAAAACAAGGTAATTTTTTGGTAAACCTACTTTATTTCTTTCTGCGCAGCTTGGAACTTTGCCTTCATGTCCTTGTTAGTACTCAACTCCTGCAAGAGAGATAAATAGACGTTATAGGTGGGGATACACCAGTTGGAGCTTTCGATCAATCGCTTAGACGATGTGTTACTCTTTTAACAGACGCTAAAGTATTTCATGAGAATTGTTCATGTTTAAGTGTAAGAAGAGAGAGAGAGAGGCAAGAGAGTGTTTTATCTGCGCCCACTCACTCGAAAATGTCTTATTAGATATTTTGGCGCCCGACGTAAGACTTATGGAGGAAGTTTTGCGATAATAGCACTACCAGTTAACAACAATAAAGGCCTCGACACATAAGATGTCATATCTTTTAAAAGGCTAAAGACGAAGTTCGACCTAATAAAAAAGATTTCAGAATCACATTTGAATTAGGTCGAACTTGATCTTTAGTCATTTACCAGATATGACTTAAGCAAGAATGCTATGCTTCTTATGTGTCGAGGCCTTAATTTGTGTTAAGGCCTCGATACATAAGTTGTTTAAGTAATTTCTGATAAAGGGCAACTTAGTTGCGAATTCTGGTCAGTTGTTCTTTATTCTCTTTGCAGTAATAACTTAAGCTAGAATGATATGCGGCTTATATACCCTTCTAGAAGACGCTGGAATATTTCATGGCAATTTATTGGCAAGAATGGAGAGGATTTTATACGAGGCAATGTATCGAAAATCGATAACAATATCATTTGACATAAATTCCTTCAAATGGTCGAATATTATTTGTGCGGCAAAAATCTGTCGAATATGCCTCCTAATTAAATTTCACACACATTACAATTATTAATAGAATTTCCAGAAATTACCCCTTTCAAATTGTGGTTATTTTTTTCAAGCGTTGATTTCTCCAGCTCCAACTTTTCAATCTTTTGTCTTAGCCCCTCAATTTCCTTAGAACTTTCAGCATTATTCGACGACGATTGTTCTTCCAATTTGCCGGTTAATTCCTGTACTTCATTTTGTAATTTCTTTATGACCACAGTTTTGGTTTCATTTTCAAGTCTCTCCACTTTGAATTGCTCTTGAAGTTGCATAAAATTATTTTGCATGGCGTGGGTACTAAAAGGAATGGGGGCAATGCTTTTGTAATTATAGTGAAATCAAATAAAGCAAAACCCACCTTTCTTGACTTTTCCGAAGACTTTCCTTTAATGCATTGATTTCCTCTTCCTTCTCTGTGTCCACATCCAGAGCTTGAAGTTGGGTTTTAAGGAAAATATTTTCTTGTTCGTAGATTTTCATTTTATTTTGTAACTGAAACATAAGCTCTGAGGAGTGCCGAATTTTTCGAAAATCATCTTTTAAATTTACCTCTGTAATTTCAAATTTCCTTTGGGCAATTTCTTCAATTTTCGTAGAAGCAAATTGATTCTTCAGTGCCATTAAGTCTGTTTCATGTTGTTGCTTAAGTTCCAAGATTTTGTTTTCTGAAGCTACAACCATATCTTTATATTCCTAAAAGCAAATTTAGAAGAATTTTGTTAGGAATTATAAACCCAAATAGGCTAGGGAAAGTTGAAGAAAAGTCTATAGAAGCACCATTTCTTTCAGAAAGATGCTATAGAAGCACCCTTTCTTTCAGAAAGATGCTATAGAAGCACCCTTTCTTTCAGAAAGATGCTATAGAAGCACCCTTTCTTTCAGAAAGATGCTATAGAAGCACCCTTTCTTTCAGAAAGATGCTATAGAAGCACCCTTTCTTTCAGAAAGATGCTATAGAAGCACCCTTTCTTTCAGAAAGATGCTATAGAAGCACCCTTTCTTTCAGAAAGATGCTATAGAAGCACCCTTTCTTTCAGAAAGATGCTATAGAAGCACCCTTTCTTTCAGAAAGATGCTATAGAAGCACCCTTTCTTTCAGAAAGATGCTATAGAAGCACCCTTTCTTTCAGAAAGATGCTATAGAAGTACCCTTTCTTTCAGAAAGATGCTATAGAAGCACCCTTTCTTTCAAAAAGATGCTATAGAAGCACCCTTTCTTTCAGAAAGATGCTATAGAAGCAACCTCTCTTTCAGAAAGATGCTATAGAAGCACCCTTTCTTTCAGAAAGATGCTATAGAAGCACCCTTTCTTTCAGAAAGATGCTATAGAAGCACCCTTTCTTTCAGAAAGATGCTATAGAAGTACCCTTTCTTTCAGAAAGATGCTATAGAAGCAACCTTTCTTTCAGAAAGATGCTATAGAAGCACCCTTTCTTTCAGAAAGATGCTATAGAAGCACCCTTTCTTTCAGAAAGATGCTATAGAAGCACCCTTTCTTTCAGAAAGATGCTATAGAAGCAACCTTTCTTTCAGAAAGATGCTATAGAAGCAACCTTTCTTTCAGAAAGATGCTATAGAAGCAACCTTTCTTTCAGAAAGATGCTATAGAAGCACCCTTTCTTTCAGAAAGATGCTATAGAAGCACCCTTTCTTTCAGAAAGATGCTATAGAAGCACCCTTTCTTTCAGAAAGATGCTATAGAAGCACCCTTTCTTTCAGAAAGATGCTATAGAAGCACCCTTTCTTTCAGAAAGATGCTATAGAAGCAACCTTTCTTTCAGAAAGATGCTATAGAAGCACCCTTTCTTTCAGAAAGATGCTATAGAAGCAACCTTTCTTTCAGAAAGATGCTATAGAAGCACCCTTTCTTTCAGAAAGATGCTATAGAAGCACCCTTTTTTTCAGAAAGATGCTATAGAAGCAACCTTTCTTTCAGAAAGATGCTATAGAAGCACCCTTTCTTTCAGAAAGATTCTATAGAAGCACCCTTTCTTTCAGAAAGATGCTATAGAAGCACCCTTTCTTTCAGAAAGATGCTATAGAAGCACCCTTTCTTTCAGAAAGATGCTATAGAAGCACCCTTTCTTTCAGAAAGATGCTATAGAAGCACCCTTTCTTTCAGAAAGATGCTATAGAAGCAACCTTTCTTTCAGAAAGATGCTATAGAAGCAACCTTTCTTTCAGAAAGATGCTATAGAAGCAACCTTTCTTTCAGAAAGATGCTATAGAAGCACCCTTTCTTTCAGAAAGATGCTATAGAAGCAACCTTTCTTTCAGAAAGATGCTATAGAAGCAACCTTTCTTTCAGAAAGATGCTATAGAAGCACCCTTTCATTCAGAAAGATGCTATAGAAGCACCCTTTCTTTCAGAAAGATGCTATAGAAGCAACCTTTCTTTCAGAAAGATGCTATAGAAGCAACCTTTCTTTCAGAAAGATGCTATAGAAGCACCCTTTCATTCAGAAAGATGCTATAGAAGCACCCTTTCTTTCAGAAAGATGCTATAGAAGCACCCTTTCTTTCAGAAAGATGCTATAAAAGCAACCTTTCTTTCAGAAAGATGCTATAGAAGCAACCTTTCTTTCAGAAAGATGCTATAGAAGCAACCTTTTTTCAGAAAGATGCTATAGAAGCACCCTTTCTTTCAGAAAGATGCTATAGAAGCAACCTTTCTTTCAGAAAGATGCTATAGAAGCAACCTTTCTTTCAGAAAGATGCTATAGAAGCAACCTTTCTTTCAGAAAGATGCTATAGAAGCACCCTTTCTTTCAGAAAGATGCTATAGAAGCACCCTTTCTTTAAGAAAGATGCTATAGAAGCACCCTTTCTTTCAGAAAGATGCTATAGAAGCAACCTTTCTTTCAGAAAGATGCTATAGAAGCAACCTTTCTTTCAGAAAGATGCTATAGAAGCAACCTTTCTTTCAGAAAGATGCTATAGAAGCACCCTTTCTTTCAGAAAGATGCTATAGAAGCACCCTTTCTTTCAGAAAGATGCTATAGAAGCAACCTTTCTTTCAGAAAGATGCTATAGAAGCAACCTTTCTTTCAGAAAGATGCTATAGAAGCAACCTTTCTTTCAGAAAGATGCTATAGAAGCACCCTTTCTTTCAGAAAGATGCTATAGAAGCAACCTTTCTTTCAGAAAGATGCTATAGAAGCAACCTTTCTTTCAGAAAGATGCTATAGAAGCACCCTATCTTTCAGAAAGATGCTATAGAAGCACCCTTTCTTTCAGAAAGATGCTATAGAAGCACCCTTTCTTTCAGAAAGATGATATAGAAGCAACCTTTCTTTCAGAAAGATGCTATAGAAGCAACCTTTCTTTCAGAAAGATGCTATAGAAGCAACCTTTCTTTCAGAAAGATGCTATAGAAGCAACCTTTCTTTCAGAAAGATGCTATAGAAGCACCCTTTCTTTCAGAAAGATGCTATAGAAGCACCCTTTCTTTCAGAAAGATGCTATAGAAGCACCCTTTCTTTCAGAAAGATGCTATAGAAGCAACCTTTCTTTCAGAAATATGCTATAGAAGCACCCTTTCTTTCAGAAAGATGCTATAGAAGCAACCTTTCTTTCAGAAATATGCTATAGAAGCACCCTTTCTTTCAGAAAGATGCTATAGAAGCACCCTTTCTTTCAGAAAGGTGCTATAGAAGCACCCTTTCTTTCAGAAAGATGCTATAGACGCACCCTTTCTTTCAGAAAGATGCTATAGAAGCACCCTTTCTTTCAGAAAGATGCTATAGAAGCACCCTTTCTTTCAGAAAGATGCTATAGAAGCACCCTTTCTTTCAGAAAGATGCTATAGAAGCACCCTTTCTTTCAGAAAGATGCTATAGAAGCACCCTTTCTTTCAGAAAGATGCTATAGAAGCACCCTTTCTTTCAGAAAAATGCTATAGAAGCACCCTTTCTTTCAGAAAGATGCAATAGAAGCACCATTTCTTTCAGAAAGATGCTATAGAAGCACCCTTTCTTTCAGAAAGATGCTATAGAAGCACCCTTTCTTTCAGAAAAATGCTATAGAAGCACCCTTTCTTTCAGAAAGATGCAATAGAAGCACCATTTCTTTCAGAAAGATGCTATAGAAGCACCCTTTCTTTCAGAAAGGTGCTATAGAAGTACCCCTTCTTTCAGAAAGGTGCTATAGAAGTACCCCTTCTTTCAGAAAGTTGCTATAGAAGCACCCTTTCTTTCAGAAAGGTGTTATAGAAGCACCCTTTCTTTCAGAAAGGTGCTATAGAAGCACCCTTTCTTTCAGAAAGGTGCTATAAAAGCACCCTTTCTTTCAGAAAGGTGCTATAGAAGCACCCTTTCTTTCAAAAAGATGCTATAGAAGCACCCTTTCTTTCAGAAAGGTGCTATAGAAGCACCCTTTCTTTCAGAAAGGTGCTGTAGAAGCACCCTTTCCTTCAGAAAGGTGCTGTAGAAGCACACTTTCTTTCAGAAAGGTGCTATAGAAGCACCCTTTCTTTCAGAAAGGTGCTGTAGAAGCACCCTTTCTTTCAGAAAGGTGCTGTAGAAGCACCCTTTCTTTCAGAAAGGCTCTATAGAAGCACCCTTTCTTTCAGCAAGGTTCTATATAAGCACCCTTTCTTTCAGCAAGGGTCTATAGAAGCACCCTTTCTTTCAGAAAGGTGCTATCGAAAGGGTCTATGGAATTTACGCAAAGCTTCCCAGAAATGACGCAAAGTTTTACTCAAACATTGTGTTTTCGGCTTAAAAGCCCGAACTAGACATTAACTACCCCTTTGAAGTCCCATATGATGTGAATCTGCCTTTACAAACAGAAGTTTTTGGATTTTCTCCATAAACAAATGTGGACTTCTATTTTTAGACTTTTCGACACACAAAGTCGACTAACCGAGAGTCGGTCTACATATCCCTAGCATCTATAAGAAATCGTTGCAAGACTTCTACGAGAAGATGCACCCTTTCTTTCAGAAAGATGCTATAGAAGCACCCTTTCTTTCAGAAAGAAGCACCCTTTCTTTCAGAAAGATGCACCCTTTCTTTCAGAAAGATGCTATAGAAGCACCCTTTCTTTCAGAAAGAAGCACCCTTTCTTTCAGAAAGATGCACCCTTTCTTTCAGAAAGATGCACCCTTTCTTTCAGGAAGATGCTATAAAAGCACCCTTTCTTTCAGGAAGATGCTATAAAAGCACCCTTTCTTTCAGGAAGATGCTATAGAAGCACCCTTTCTTTCAGAAAGATGCTATAGAGGCACCCTTTCTTTCAGAAAGATGCTATAGAAGCACCCTTTCTTTCAGAAAGATGCTATAGAAGCACCCTTTCTTTCAGAAAGATGCTATAGAAGCACCCTTTCTTTCAGAAAGATGCTATAGAAGCACCCTTTCTTTCAGAAAGATGCTATAGAAGCACCCTTTCTTTCAGAAAGATGCTATAGAAGCACCCTTTCTTTCAGAAAGATGCTATAGAAGCACCCTTTCTTTCAGAAAGATGCTATAGAAGCACCCTTTCTTTCAGAAAGATGCTATAGAAGCACCCTTTCTTTCAGAAAGATGCTATAGAAGCACCCTTTCTTTCAGAAAGATGCTATAGAAGCACCCTTTCTTTCAGAAAGATGCTATAGAAGCACCCTTTCTTTCAGAAAGGTGCTGTAGAAGCACCCTTTCTTTCAGAAAGGTGCTGTAGAAGCACCCTTTCTTTCAGAAAGGCTCTATAGAAGCACCCTTTCTTTCAGCAAGGTTCTATATAAGCACCCTTTCTTTCAGCAAGGGTCTATAGAAGCACCCTTTCTTTCAGAAAGGTGCTATCGAAAGGGTCTATGGAATTTACGCAAAGCTTCCCAGAAATGACGCAAAGTTTTACTCAAACATTGTGTTTTCGGCTTAAAAGCCCGAACTAGACATTAACTACCCCTTTGAAGTCCCATATGATGTGAATCTGCCTTTACAAACAGAAGTTTTTGGATTTTCTCCATAAACAAATGTGGACTTCTATTTTTAGACTTTTCGACACACAAAGTCGACTAACCGAGAGTCGGTCTACATATCCCTAGCATCTATAAGAAATCGTTGCAAGACTTCTACGAGAAGTCGAATCAAACATCTACGAGAAGTGAATTCTTCGAGAAGTCTTATAGGATTATATAGAAAGTTCTATTATATATACGACAAATGAATCCTCATAAAGGAGGTCAACCCGACTAAAAGTTCAAATGCAAACAAGGCTTAGCACACAGTAGACTCTCTATGTTTTGTATCCGACTAATCGAAACCTCAATAAGTCGTTGTAAAATATCCGAAGGGATATAAGAGGAATATCCCATATATATTTTAAAACAGGTCTTCTGTCGATTAAACTTACCTTTAATTCCTTCTTCAAGTTGGACATCTCTGAATCAGGTAATGGGGGTTCTTTATAGGATCTGCACAAATCATCAATATAGCTGAACAATGCTTTCGTATTTGAATCCTAGAAGAAAAATAAATTTTAATAATGGAAATGTAAAATCTGCAAATCAGCTGAGCATACCTGTAAATCTCTTATCTTCTCCAGGCTAGCAGTGTCACTCTTGGCTTCTGTGTTACTCGCCATAAGTTGTGTAAAACTTTCATTCATATACTGCATGATTTTCTCTTTGAAATCATTAACCGAATTGGGAGCTGTCAAATGAGAAAATTTTAGAAGGCAATCACATGGTCAGTCGGCCTTAAACTTACCAAGTTTTGGCAGTTCTTTTTCTGTGTCTTTTAACAAAAGTTTGTGTTCACCACCCTGACGTACTAGGCTAACTAACTTATATTCATAACGTTTAGTGGGATCGGTTTCGGAAGTTTGTAGCATAGTTTCGGTTTTGTTAAGGAATTCACTTTGTAATTCGACCAGTTGCTTTTCCAGAACGTCTAAAGAATTTTGATCACCTGCTGTGGAGGTAATTTTACGCAAATTTGATTTGAGTTCAGGCTTTTGGTTGCCAGTCGCAGTGCTACCTGCTCGGGTTGCTGCAATGTTTGCTGAAAATAGAAGGCATACGAGAGGTTTTGAAAGATTTGGATCAAAATTACGATTATGACAGGCAAACACTCACGATCATCGGAGTCGAAGTGTCAAAAAATTGAACTGAAAAGGTGGAAAAAGCTTTCTATTTTTAGAAGAGAATCAAAAGTTGATCTTATGGGCGCCGAGTCCACGACTATAATGGAAGATTTAGTGTACCTCCTTTACCGTCAATATTCCAATATTCCAAACAATTTTCAAATTTTCTTTATGATATTTGAATAGCCTTAGGACCATCTTGAAAGATTTCGGTTGCCTCGTTTATATTGTACCGGTCGATATTAATTGCATATACGTCAACTCGTCCACTTGATAAACCTTTTTTTTCAATTTTAAGAAATAAAAAAAAAACAAACCAGCCCCTCTCTATTCAGTAACTTTTTAACGACTTTACTCATTGTTTATTTTAAAACAATTTCATTTGTTTGTTTTGTAGTTGTTACAAAAGAAATTTTAACAACTTTTCAATCGTTTTAAGTTACAGAATATGTCTTCAGAAGATTCATTGTAACGCCGAAAGTGGTACCAGATGGCGCCCAACGTGAGGCACGAACTTAAGATTCTGAAATTTCCTATTAAAATTCCCGAAGAAACTAGGAACACTTCTTTCATATCTCTTTGATTGAACCGGCATTCATATTAGCTCAAGCATATGCCTCGAGTCCGAACAGCTAGTCTTAAAAAAATTTCCACATGACTGAAGAATACTCAGGAAATTGGCTTACATTTCCTGAGTATTCTCCAGTCATGTACGAAATGGGTTATTGCCAACGTTGAATAATTATTTTTGATTTTGTCTGTTGGGAATTCTGTAACTCATTTTTCGAGTTACCGACAAAAATCGGTCAAATTAAAATGGTTTTAATTTCGACAATAAGCGAAAATTTTTGGTGAGTTAACAACCAAAATAAAGTTGTCGCTAAGCTTCAGTGTTGTCAACTTTTATTGATATTTTTCATTCATAATTTTGCGTTTTAATATTACCGATTTTTGTCGGTAACTCAAAAAATGAGTTACATAATTCCACTACTGCCCCCCTATTCCGTAACTTTTTAACAACTTTACTCATTGTTTAATTTACAACAATTGCTTTTGTTTGTTTTGTAGTTGTTACAAAAACAAAAGAAATTTTAACAACTTTTTAACGACAGTCGATATTGTTATTTTTTCGAAAAACTCATTTTAACAACATATGGTATGTTCCAGAACTGCAAGAATCTACTATTTTTTACTATTTTCTCCGATAACATAAAGAAGAAAATGTTATCGTAGTAAAAAATAGTAGCTTCTTGCAGGTTCTGGAACAGAGCTAAAATTAACAACCTTTGTATTCTGTAAACAAACTTTAACAACTTTTGTTAATAATGTCGTTATGAAAACAACACAAAAATAGTAGTTGCTATAAAATCGTCAAAAATATTCAATATTGGATTTGCCTTTGGTTTGTGTGTATGTTTTGTTTATAAATACATTCAAAATTGAAAGCTATTGAAAGTTTATAGACAATTTGTCTACATTTTTACAGAATAGCACAATCGTTACTGCAAACAATTTTTAGTGTCGACAACGTTGTCGATCCGACGATTGTTAAAAAGTTACAGAATAGGCCTACTGGGGGCCTATTCTGTAACTTTTTAACAACTTTACTCATTGTTTATTTTACAACAATTTCATTTGTTTGTTTTATTGTTGTTACAAAAACAAAAGACATTTAAACAATAACAAAAGTTGTTAAAAGTTACAGAATAGGCCTACTGGTCTGGGAAACAACTACGGACATTCAGTGTGCCAGGTAGGTGCTATATGTTATGACTGCCATGGTCAATGGCGCCCAACGTGAGACACGAACTGAAGAGCTGTTGAAATGAATATGAATCGCATGTTCTATCACTTGGGGAATTGAACTCACAGAAGAACAACATGTCTTTTCGTAGGAGACCATTAGGACTCTCTATAGAAGTCGAAAAGATCTTTTTAGAGCCTTCTTAGAGAAAATAGTATTCTTTGAGACTAAAATGTCCTTACTTTTAAGGACTGAAAGATTATTTTATAGAATAATGGAAAATCTTCATGTGGAAAATCTTTTGATTTGATCGTATAGATCAGAACCTCTTCTTATAGCAGAATTGATGGGATTCTTAGGGGAGGGATATTCTCGTGAAGAAAACCAGAAAATATTCCTATAGAAAATGCTAAAGACTGAAGCAGCCTTCCAAAGCTCCTTACGTTCAAAGGCACTACAAGTCATGTCTGAGTTATGTATCGCCGAAAAGTTCATTCGACTTTGTAAGATAACATTAACTAATACCCGGTCGTCAGCCTTTCTAGAAGAAAGGCTACTTCTATAGACCCTTTCTCAAAGAAAGGGTGCTTCTTTAGACCCTTCTCTAAAAGAAAAGGTGCTTCTATAGACCTTTTCTCGAAGAAAGGGTGCTTCTATAGACCCTTGCTCAAAGAAAGGGTGCTTCTATAGACCCTTGCTCAAAGAAAGGGTGCTTTTATAGACCCTTTCTCAATGAAAGGGTGCTTTTATAGACCCTTTCTCAATGAAAGGGTGCTTCTATAGACCCTTTCTCAAAGAAAGGGTGCTTCTATAGACCCTTTCTCAAAGAAAGGGTGCTTCTATAGACCCTTTCTCAACGAAAGGGTGCTTCTATAGACCCTTTCTCAACGAAAGGGTGCTTCTATAGACCCTTTCTCAACGAAAGGGTGCTTCTATAGACCCTTTCTCAACGAAAGGGTGCTTCTATAGACCCTTTCTCAAAGAAAGGGTGCTTCTATAGACCCTTTCTCAAAGAAAGGGTGCTTCTATAGACCCTTTCTCAAAGAAAGGGTGCTTCTATAGGTCCTTTCTCATAGAAAGGGTGCTTGTATAGGTCCTTTCTCAAAGAAAGGGTGCTGGTATAGGTCCTTTCTCAAAGAAAGGGTGCTTGTATAGGTCCTTTCTCAAAGAAAGGGTGCTTGTATAGGTCCTTTCTCAAAGAAAGGGTGCTTGTATAGGTCCTTTCTGAAAGAAAGGGGTGCTTAATATACCCTTTCTCAAAGAAAGGGTGTTTCTGTGGACACTTTCTCGAAGAAGGGGTGCTTCTATAGACTCTTTCTCAAAGAAAGGGGTGCTTTTATATACCCTTTCTCAAAGAAAGGGTGCTTCTATAGACCCTCTTCAGAAAGAAATGGTGCTTCTATAGACCCTCTTCACAAAGAAATGGTGCTTCTATAGACCCTCTTCAGAAAGAAAGGGTGCTTCTATAGAAACTTTTCTCAAAGAAAGGATGATTCTATAGACCCTTTCTCAAAGAAAGGGTGCTTCTGTAGACCCCTTCTCAAAGAAAGGGGTGCTTCTACAGATCCTTTCTCAAAAAAAGGTCGCTTCTATAGAATCTTTCTTAAAAAAAGGGGGTGCTTCTATAGACCCTTTCTCAAAAAAAGGGGTGCTTCTATAGACTTTTTTCTCGAAGAGTGTTTCTATAGACCCTTTCTCAAAGAAGGAGTCCTTCTATATACCCTTTCTCAAAGAAGGAGTCCTTCTATATACCCTTTCACAAAGAAAGGGGTGCTTCTATAGACCTTTTTCTCAAAGGGTGCTTCTATAGACCCTTTCTCACAGAAAAGCTGCTTCTATAGACCCTTTCTCGAATAATGGGTACTTATATGGACCCTTTCTCAAAGAAAGTGTGCTTCTATAGACCCTTTCTCAAAGAAAGGGTGCTCCTATAGACCCTTTCTCAAAAAAAGGTCGCTTGTACAGACCCTTTCTCAAAGAAAGGGTGCTCCTATAGACCCTTTCTCAAAGAAAGGTCGCTTCTATAGACCCTTCCTCAAAGAATGGGGTGCTTCTATTGACCTTTTTCTCAAAGGGTGCTTCTATTGACCTTTTTCTCAAAGGGTGCTTCTATAGACCCTTTCTCAAAGAAAAGCTGCTTCTGTAGACCCTTTCTCGAATAATGGGTACTTCTATGGACTCTTTCTACAATAATGGGTACTTATATGGACCTTTCACAAAGAAGGGGTGCTTCTATAGACCCTTTCTCAAAGAAAGGGTGCTTCTATAGTCCCTTTCTCAAAGAAAGGGTGCTCCTGTAGACCCTTTCTCAAAGAAAAGTTGCTTCTATAGACCCTTTCTCAAAGAAAGGGTGCTCCTGTAGACCCTTTCTCAAAGAAAGGGTGCTTCTATAGATCCTTTCTCAAAGAAAGGGTGCTCCTATAGACCCTTTATCAAAGAAAGGGGTACTTCTATAGACCCTTTCTCAAAGAAAGGGTGCTCCTATAGACCCTTTCTCAAAAAAAGGTCGCTTCTATTGACCCTTTCTCAAACAAAGGGTGCTTCTATAGACCCTTTCTCAAAGAAAGGGTGCTCCTGTAGACCCTTTATCAAAGAAAGGGGTACTTCTATAGACCCTTTCTAAAGAAAGGCTGCTTCTATAGACCCTTTCTCAAAGAAAGGGTGCTTCAATAGACCCTTTCTCAAAGAAAGGGTGCTTCTATAGACCCTTTCTCAAAGAAAGGGTGCTTCTATAGACCCTTTCTCAAAGAAAGGGTGCTCCTATAGACCCTTTATCAAAGAAAGGGGTACTTCTATAGACCCTTTCTCAAAGAAAGGGTGCTCCTATAGACCCTTTCTCAAAAAAAGGTCGCTTCTATTGACCCTTTCTCAAAGAAAGGGTGCTTCTATAGACCCTTTCTCAAAGAAAGGGTGCTTCTATAGACCCTTTCTCAAAGAAAGGGTGCTCCTATAGACCCTTTATCAAAGAAAGGGGTACTTCTATAGACCCTCTCTCAAAGAAAGGGTGCTCCTATAGACCCTTTCTCAAAGAAAGGGTGCTCCTATAGACCCTTTCTCAAAAAAAGGTCGCTTCTATTGACCCTTTCTCAAAGAAAGGGTGCTTCTATAGACCCTTTCTCAAAGAAAGGGTGCTCCTGTAGACCCTTTATCAAAGAAATGGGTACTTCTATAGACCCTTTCTTAAAGAAAGGCTGCTTCTATAGACCCTTTCTCAAAGAAAGGCTGCTTCTATAGACCCTTTCTCAAAGAAAGGGTGCTTCAATAGACCCTTTCTCAAAGAAAGGGTGCTTCTATAGACCCTTTCTCAAAAAAAGGTCGCTTCTATAGACCCTTTCTCAAAGAAAGGTTGCTTCTATAGACCCTTTCTCAAAGAAAGGGTGCTTCTATATACCCTTTCTCAAAAAGAAGGTCGCTTCTATAGACCCTTTCTCAAAGAAAGGGTGCTTCTATAGAAACTTTCTCAAAAAAAAAGGTCGCTTCTATAGACCCTTTCTCAAAGAAAGGGTGCTTCTATAGACCCATTCTCAATGAAAAGCTGTTTCTATAGACCCTTTCTCGAATAATGGGTACTTCTATGGTTCCTTTCTCAAAGAAAGGGTGCTTCTATAGACCCTTTCTCAAAGAAAAACTGCTTCTATAGACCCTTTCTCGAATAATGGGTACTTCTATGGTTCCTTTCTCAAAGAAAGGGTGCTTCTATAGACCCTTTCTCAAAGAAAAGCTGCTTCTATAGACCCTTTCTCGAATAATGGGTACTTCTATGGTTCCTTTCTCAAAGAAGGGGTTCTTCTATAGACCCTTTCTCAAAGAAAGGGTGCTTCTATAGATCCTTTCTCAAAGAAAGGATGCGTCTATAGACCCTTTCTCAAAGAAAGGGTGTTTCTATAGACCCTTTCTCAAAGAAAGGGGTTTTCTATAGACCCTTTCGCAAAGAAAGGGTGCTTCAATAGACCCTTTCTCAAAGAAAGGGTGCTTCTATAGGCCCTTTCTCAAAAAAAAGGTCGCTTCTATAGACCCTTTCTCAAAGAAAAGCTGCTTCTATAGACCCTTTCTCGAATAATGGGTACTTCTATGGTTCCTTTCTCAAAGAAGGGGTTCTTCTATAGACCCTTTCTCAAAGAAAGGGTGCTTCTATAGATCCTTTCTCAAAGAAAGGATGCTTCTATAGACCCTTTCTCAAAGAAAGGGTGCTTCAATAGACGCTTTCTCAAAGAAAGGGTGCTTCTATAGGCCCTTTCTCAAAAAAAAGGTCGCTTCTATAGACCCTTTCTCAAAGAAAAGCTGCTTCTATAGACCCTTTCTCAAAGAAAAGCTGCTTCTATAGACTCTTTCTCGAATAATGGGTACTTCTATAGACTCTTTCTCGAATAATGGGTACTTCTATAGACTCTTTCTCGAATAATGGGTACTTCTATGGTTCCTTTCTCAAAAAAGGGGTTCTTCTATAGACCCTTTCTCAAAGAAAGGGTGCTTCTATAGATCCTTTCTCAAAGAAAGGATGCTTCTATAGACCCTTTCTCAAAGAAAGGGTGCTTCTATAGACCCTTTCTCAAAGAAAGGGGGCTTCTATAGACCCTTTCTCAAAGAAAGGGGGCTTCTATAGACCCTTTCCGAAAGAAAGGGTGCTTCTATAGACCCTTTCCGAAAGAAAGGGTGCTTCTATAGGAATGGTCTATAGAAGAGTGGCGCCCAACGTAGTGCAGAAAACCAAGATTCTTAAAAAAAATCGAAAAAGCTTTAGAGAAAGTGAAAGGAAAGTAACAGATGGCGCCCAATGTAATACATGAATCCAAAATCCTGAGATTCAAAATCTGCGCTCAACACACGGATTGGGCTTGGCTCCTATGACCAGCTCAAGGTCTATTTTACAGTTACAGTTCGAAAGGATAGCAAATTGCTGGCTTTGTTTTATGGTAAAACTTACCGCTGCGACTATTAGTTTTAGCCTCAATTTTAGCTTGCCGCCATGTTGAAGCCTTTCCTTTGATTGCTGACGTCGTTGCCAGACTTGTTTTCGATGCAGAATTCAAAGTTTTCTTTTCAAGGTTATCAGGTTTTAACATTGAACCCATTTTTGTTTTATTGATAGGTGTGGATGATCTTGAGACTGGAGATGTTGGTGATTGTGCCATAACTGCACTTGTGGGGGTTGTTGGTCTCGATGATTGAGCTTGTGGTGAAGTTTGCTTTGGATTTGTGGACTTTAAGGACAAAGTTTTGGGCTATAAAAGACAAAAAAAGAAGAATTTTCAAACTTGTCACAAAAATGTGTAATATATTACCGCTGATTTATTAAACGCTGGTATTTTAGAGGCGGGATTCGTCACCGCTAACTGGAAAAAGAGGTTTGTTCATGAATTGAAACATTGCCATGAGGTGAAAACTTACATTTCTAGGTTTCCCTTTGACTGTTGATTTGACATCTACTGATTTTGTTTCCTCTTGTCGTGATACAGAAATTTCCGAGGCCATTTTCTTAACGTTGCTTTTAAATTTATTTGAAGTTCCTGGGGGGGTTTCCTTTGGTGCTGTTAAAATTGGGATTTTGTAAAGCATTACTAGCATTACAAGTGATACGCAGAAAGATGGGAAAATTGTAAGAGATTTTGGGAGAGGGAGGTTGGAGATGAAAATGCTCATTCTTCTCCTTTTCAGAAAATGTTTCCGTTAGTCCAGAAATACACTAGGCAAAATTTCCTTGCGGCAATTGTCGGTTCATTGATGAGAAAAGTGAGAGGTGGGACATATGGGAGTCCTTCGACTCTCAACAACCTCGCTCACCGACAAATCGAAAGTTGATTCCAAAATCAATTTTCCATATGTACGGCAATTATCAGATTATAGCCAAGAATTAGACCCTTCTTTGCTATAAGCTGATAATTGCCGTATACATATACATATGAAAAATTGATTCTGGAATCAACTTTCGATTTGTCGGTGAGAGGTTGTTGAGAGCCGAAGGACTCCCATATGTCCCACAGAACAATTTATTTCTCAGTATATTCACTCGCAAAAAAACCTGACAATTTGTCGCACTTGAAATTGCCCAATGAAGGTCAATAAATATGGAATTTTGAATGTCTTACTTGTTTTAACATTTTCAAGACTCATCCGACTTGGAGTTTTTTCCATAGTTTCTAACGAAATTTATTACCGAATTTTAGAGAGATTAACAAATATTGTTTTGCAAATAGAAAACGACACGACACGATAATAACAAGCGTTAAAATTTACAATTACACAAAAATTGAAATACAAAAAGAAAAATATTCTTTTTTGTATTAATTATTGACAAATAAGTTTTGGATCATTGACAAGTAAAGCAAGGTAATATATTCTGAAATATGCCCGTTTTTACATGGAGGTAATTATCTTTCCGTTACCGTACATTTTGAATAAAGTTATGTGTGTACCTCATTTTTCACAGTACGCTCTTTTACTGCTTTTACCATTAAAAAGTACAGGAAAACGCAATAAGTAAACAAAAACCAGGATCTAGTACTGTTATTAAAGCTGGCAAACTATCGATAGTCGGACTATCGTTTTGCTTTGTTTATAACGGACTCGGATGCAACTATGTTTCAAATAATTCGCGATAGATAACCCAAATAATTTGTTTTAGTGGCCGCCGTAACCTTTGTTTTACGACAGCAATCAAAACGATAGTCGGACTATCGATTGTTTGCCAGCTCTAACTGTTATGTTTTGTACATGGCACAATTACCCAGGTAGTGGCATCGTAAAATTTTGAATATGTTATGTCAAAACTTTCTTTATGTTGTTGGGGAAATTACAACAAAAACAATTTTTTTATAAAGGGATTTGACTTTTCATATTCGATCAGCTGGTGTGATACCACTACCTGGTAGTTCTGCCATGGTTTTGTATATAAGCGAACGTTTACATCTACGAAATCAACTCGATTTCTACTGTCACTTCCATTGCTTATACGTCAAATGAAATCAAACGTATACGTAAAAGAATTGACAGTTGAAATCCATTTAATTTCGTAAATGTAAACGTACTATAAGGATGAATAGGTTAAGACTGAAACGTCTAAATCGGCTATATGCTATGTGCCTTTGATAGAAAAAATCTAAAAACTATTTTATGCCAAACTCATCTATAAGTTTTTCAAAAGTTTACAAATTTCACTAGCATATGAATCATTGATATGCTCACAATGAATTCACCAGCTGACTACAGGCTCAGAAGTTTAATATTGGTTCTCCAGCTCAAAAAGAAAAAACACTAGCTTACTATAGATTCCCCACTGCCTTTGAAGCTCATTAGCCACCAAGCATCAGTTGTAAAGTGTTTGGGCACATGTTGTGAATATGAAAGTGTAAACAAAAGTACAAAATACCGGAACTAAAGCTGTTGTCAGTGAACGTGAAACGAACGTTTAACACCAAAGAGGGTGTCTGGCAAGGCTGCTGTCACCTAAATATTAAGCCACACATTCAACATGTGCTCGACAAAATTCTTCTCTCTGGACATCCCCATGAGAATCACTGGGAAGGGAAAGCTCAAACTGTCAAACAACAGACGCAAACACAAACGACGTACGGACTGACTGGGAGACTGGCAGACAATCATTACCTACTTACATTTCAAAATTCATTCATTCATCTCCAATGAGCAGAAAATGCATTGCACTTTCAGTTGACCATTAACTATTGAGGATCCAACATAGAAACGCGCATCCCAACCTAAAACGAACAACAATCAACATCATCAAGTGAGTCTGTCTGAGTGTGTATTTACCGGAGGGTGAATTTGATACAAAATTATTAATATTAATTAATTCAATTGTAACGAAAAGAATTTAAATTCAAATGAATTGAAGCATCTCCTCTGACAGTGGCTTTAGTATTTCTAAATTGGGAACTGATCGACAGTTAGGCGCGAATAAAAATAGCAACAGCGAGTGAAAAGACGCAATAATTATTGGAATTTTCATAATTTCACAATTTCCAGAATCCATAGAAGTGAGTAATTGAAATAGAAATAAAAAAAATTTTTCTAATCTATAAAGATAATCGAAATGGGGACCGGGCCTGCATTGCAGGGGGGCCCTTAGCAACAGCTAGCTGTGAGTGACGTTTTCTCTTTTATTTACAACTAAATTTGTTTATACTTTTTTGTTTTGAGCCTGAGATTATTTAACTGGCACTTTGGATTAATTGTTCCGTATAAGTGATTTGTAGTGATTTATAAGAATTTCTATAGCCAGTTGGAAACAAATATTGAACCGGTAAACTGCTAGAAAGCCGTGTTTAAGTGACTTGTTCAAGTTATAGTAAGTGAAACTATCAAAAACAAGACAAACTGGAGAACTACGGAATTTATTCCGGACTTTTTGGGTGCTAGAAAATGCACAGTGGGCCAGTGAACTAATAGTGAGAAGGTTAACTTACGACAACGTGAGAAACTTATTTTGAATTTGTGAAGTTAAAGAACTACTAGTGTTACCTACTAGTGAGCCGTGGAACTGCTGGTAAGGCGGTGAACTACAAGCTACTCGGCGACCTATCAATAAATTGGCAAACTATCAGTCTCTTGACGAACTATTAGTTATCTAGAAAACTACTTATAAGCTGGCGAACTATTAGTCCCAATTTACATTAGGCGAGTTTACTTGCGGCAATTGCCAGTTTGTAGGTGAGAGAGGGCATTGAGAGGCAAAGGGTTACCATATGCCTCACCTCTCTCTCCATCAAACTGACAATTGCCGCAAGTAATCTCGCCTAATGTAAATTGGGACTTGGTGATAAGAAAAATTTCTTGAGTAAAAACTTGGGTGACTTCCGAAACGTCAGTTGCTTTGTATTCGTGCATTAAACTAGAGGTTCTTAAATCGAGTTCCCCACTACTGCAATTCCATAAAATTACTCTAGTATGCAACTCGACCTTAGAACTCCTAGTTTCATGCACGAATACAAAGCGGAAGTCAGCTTTCGAACTACTGTTTACCTAGGTAAATACAAGGGAGCAGGAGAACTACTAGTGATCTAACAAACCACTAGAGAGCTGGCATGCTACTAGTGAGCAGGAGTACTACAATAAAACTGGCGAATTACTACTGAAGTGACAAACTACAGGTGAACTGCCGAAATACTACAGAGTAGGCGAACTACTAGTAAGCAGGAGACCTACAATTAAAGTGACGAACTACTATTGTTGGTGTAAACTACTGTTGATCCGGTGATCTGCAAAAAAGCAAACTACAGGTGAACTACCGAAATACTACAGAGTAGGCGAACTACTAGTAAGCAGGAGACCTACAATTGAAGTGACGAACTACTATTATTGGTGTAAACTACTATTGATCCGATGATCTGCAAGAAAGCTGGCTAACTATTAGTGAACTGGGGATTACTAACGAACTACTAGTGAGCTAGTGAATTACTATTGAATTGGTGAACTACTAGTGCATTGGTGAACTACTACTATAGCAGCAAACTACTAGTAAGTCGAAGGTCACACTAGAGTGGTTTCATTGAAACTTTTAGGTGTTTATAGATCGAGTTCCCCACTACAGTAACTTCATCATATCACTCTACTGTTGAACTCGACCTAGGAGTCCTTGTTTTCATGAAATTGTTTCAATGAAACACTCTAGTGTGACCAAGGACTAATCTACCGAAATACGCGTGAACTGGGAACAACTAGTGAACTGCCGAACAAATAGTGAGCTGGCAAACAACTAGTGAGCTTTTGGCGAACTACAAAAGATCAGGCGTACTACTGGTGAGCTGGAGAATTACAAGTGAACTGGGGAACTATTATAGAGGAGACAGACTACTGATTATTCGATGAACTACTGGTGATATGGTGAACTACTTCTGGAATGATAAACTTCTATCGAACTAATAGTGAACTGGCGAACTACTAGTGAACTTCTAGCGAGCAGGTGAATTACAATTAAGCTGGCGAACTACTATTGAAGTGGCAAACTACTATTGAAGTGACAAATTACTGTGATCTGGCTAACTATTGGTGATCTACAAAATTACTAGAGAGATGTCGAACTACTAGTGAGTAAGAAAACAACAAGTAAACTGGCAAACTACTATTGAGGTGACAAACTACTTTGCCGAACTATTAGTGAACAAGAGAAGTACAATAAAACTGGCATCCTACTAGTTAAATGGCGACTATTATTGAGCTGTAGTGGGATTCTGTAATTCATTTTTGCTGTTACCGACAAAAATCGGTCAAATTAAATCGCAAAATTATGACTAAAAACATAAAGAAAAGTTGGCTTCACTGTTTGTGTCGGTAGAGGCTAGCGACTACTTTTTATTCATCGTTAACTTACCGAAAAATTTCGTTAATTATCGAAATTATAAGCATTTTAATTTTACCGACAATTATTGATAACAGCAAAAATGAGTTACAGAATCCCACTACTGTTGTACTAATAATAAGCTGATAAATTACTAGTGAACTACTAGTGAGCGGCAAATTCGTGGTAATCTAGCGAACTGCCGAAGTAATTATGAGATTGCAAACTACTTAGTGAGCTTTTGGACTTCTAGAGCTCAAGCGGAATACAAGAGTGCTGGTGTACTACCAGTAAGCTGGCAAACTACTGGTGAGACCGAGAACTTGAAGTGAACTGGAGAAGAACTATAGAGGTGACAAACTACTGATGATATGGCGAACTACTTCTCAGAACTACTTCGGAAAATCTCGAACTACTAGTTAGCAAACGAACTTTTAGTGAGCAGGAAAACTACTATTAAAGTAGCGAACTACTATTATGGTGGCAAGCTACTGTTGTTCTGGCGAACTACTGATGATCTGGCGAACTAATGGTGCGACGGCGAACTACTAGTGAACTGGATGCAGTTAGTGAGCTGGTGTACTAATAATGAACCTGCGAACTACTAGTGATAAGGTTAAGTAAGTACTAGCGAAATGGCAAAATAATTTTAAGTCACCGAACTACTTGTGCACAGGCGAACTACTGGAGTCCTGGCGAACTACATGAGCGCTGGCGTACAACCAGTAAGCATAAAAAACTACTTGTGAGCAGAAGAACTACAAGTGAAACGGCGAACTACTATTGAGGTGGTAAACTACTGGTAATTCGGCGAACTACTGGTGATCTGACGAACTACTTCTGAGATAAGGAACTACTTCTAAGAAGGCAAACTACTATTGGATTGTTAATGAACAGGCGAACTACTAGTAAGCAGATGAATTTCTAGTTAGCAGGAGAACTATAAATCTGGGGAACTACTTTTGTGGAGACAAACTACCGCGTTGATTTGGCGAACTACTAGTGACCTGTCAAAATACTACTGAGCAAGAGAACTACAATAAACTACAAAGGAACTGCTCTTGAGTTGGCAAACTACTAGAGAATATGATGAATTATTGAGATCTAATAGTAAGCATGTGAACTAATGCTGCGCTAAAGAACAATCTAGTTCAAAATAGGCTCAAGAATTTTAAAGGTAGAAACACATTGAAATTCGCCGCTTTATCACGCTCAGTTTCATGTAAAAGACTAAGCTGCCTTGCCTGCTTACCTTGCTTACTTCTGATAAAAGAATAAAAAAGAAAGTTCGAAATTTCGTCGGCCTTCTTTATTCTTTTATTTTTATTATGTCAAAAATGAAGCAGGAAAGCAAGGCAATCAAGGGGTGAGTACATAAGCTGCCTTGCCTGCTTACCTTGCTTGCTTCTGATAAAAGAATAAAAAAGAAAAGGGCAACCCAGTTCGAAATTTGCTCGGCCTTCTTTATTCTTTTATTTTTATTATGTCAGAAATGAAGCATGAAAGCAAGGCAATCAGGCACAGCAGCTTATGTACGCAGGCCTTAAAGGCCAAGTACTACCTATTTCAAATGAATTAGGTAGTACTTGGCCTTTAATCTTTGACATGAAACTGAGCGTGAAAAAAAGCGGCGTATTTAATTCTGTTCACACCTTAAGGCCTCGGTAGAGCTTGGCATGTTTCGTCAGCTTCGTATGATGGCATATTTGTACAAGAATAAAAAGGCCAAGAGTAACATTGTTCGAAAATGACTTTGACAGTCCTTTAAGGCCTCGACACATAAGAAGCATGGCATTCTTGCTTAAGTCATATCTGCTAAATGACTAATGACCAAGTTCGACGTAATTCAAATGTGATTCTGAAATCTTTTTATTAGGTCGAACTTGGTCTTTAGTCATTTACCCGACATGACTTACCCCCTGTTTTTGTAACTTATTTTTGTTCGTTCGTCTATATTCGTAATAATTTAGGCATCCATAGCTCAGCACCCAGAAGGCATACATATCTAATTTTTCGTATACCCGTTCCATGTATCGTTAAGAATTCCTCATTTAAAAATCAGCGCTCTACATTTGCGCTAAAGCGAGTAAATCGATTTACAAAAATTGACAATTCGTGTGAGAAGAATAAAAAATTTTACAAAAACAGGGGGTAAAGCAAGAATGCCACGTTTCTTATGTGTCGAGTCCATTAAGGGCTGCGTACCATAAGCTGCTTTGCCTGGTTGCCTTGCTTTCCTGCTTCATTTTTGACATAATAAAAATAAAAGAATAAAGGAGGCCGAGCAAATTTCGAACTGGGTTGCCCTTTTCTTTTTTATTCTTTTATCAGAAGCATGCGAGGCAGCTTATATACGTAGGCCTTTACGGCCTCGTCACATAAGCGGCATGGCTTGTTAAGTAAGCATCATCGGTTGGCATATTCGTAAATGAACAAAAGGAAAATGATAACATAGTTACCATATGTTACCATTTTCCTTTTGTTCATTTACCAAATATGCCAACCGGTGACTTCAGCCAGACAGAAATCCTCTTATGTGACGAGGCCTTTATTTATATACGAATATGCCTGCCTGCGAATTAAGCTAAACAACCAAGCTTCTTATGTACCGAGGCCTTTATAGTGAATCAAATGTGAGCTGCTAAGCTTATGGCCCATTATTACATCCTTTCTGTAGTTAAATTTTGGCCGGTATCGGACAGATAACCCGTTTTTTGTTTTTACATGTTTCCTTTAATAATAAGTGTCAGATAAATTAAAATTAGGTTTAGAAAAATTTGAAAGCACATCCAACCAATCAGATTTGAGTAAATTTGATGTGTACAGTCTTTTTGCTTGATATTGTCATATTTTTACAAAATGTAACATTTATTTCAAATGGTAGATGTAATAATAAATCTCTGGTAATGTTAACTTTATTACCTACTTTTCTTAAAGTAAGGTATAACAAAAATGGACTTTAAAGACAAGATGTAAGAATCTTCAAATTTTACCACTTTTTACTCGAAAAGCGTTCCTTGACTTCAGACACCATACAATTCATATGGGAGCAATTTACAACTTTTGCTACTTTTGCCAGTTTTACCATTTTCATAAGTAAAGGAGCAGACCATTTATTGGAAGTGGTCGCAATTTTCAGAGCACTTTCCGAAGTACACCATCCAGTAACGTATGTAGGGGTTAGTTAGTATCAGCTTGATCCAGCCGTTACACAAAGCTATTAATCGCAGTCCAAGAACATGTGTAACGACATTAGTGTCTGTGTACGTAACTTTAAGTGAATCAAACGGTGGTGCTGCACGCGAACATTCCTGTACAGTCATTCTATAATACTCATGTGAAATACAGAGAACTGGCGAAGTTATTGTGGACTGGAAAACTTATAATAAGCTTAACAAGTTCTGTTGGGCTTGTGAATTTATGTGAGTCAGTTATATAATATGTAACAATTTCATAGACTTATTTAAAGTTAGATAACTAATAATGAGCTGAGAAACTGTTGGAGATCTGCGGAACTGACGGTGGGCTGATGAGCTATAAGTGAACAGTTGGCCTTAAGGCCTGCGTACATAAGCTGCTCTGCCTGAAGGCCTGCGTACATAAGCTGCTCTGCCTGATTGCCTTGCTTTCCTGCTTCATTTTTGACATAATAAAAATAAAAGAATAAAGAAGGCCGAGGAAATTTCGAACTGGGTTGCCCTTTTCTTTTTTATTCTTTTATCAGAAGTAAGCAAGGTAAGCAGGCAAGGCAGCTTATGTACGCAGGCCTTGATTGCCTTGCTTTCCTGCTCCATTTTTGACATAATAAAAATAAAAGAATAAAGAAGGCCGAGGAAATTTCTAACTGGGTTGCCCTTTTCTTTTTTATTCTTTTATCAGAAGTAAGCAAGGTAAGCAGGCAAGGCAGCTTATGTACGCAGGCCTTTATATTCAGGCATACTTATAACGATTTCGTGAAAGGAGAGTTCCCGAAGAAATACATAGGCTTCTAATGAGTAGTTGAACCATTTCGGAGAGTCTTTTGTTCTACATATGTTTAATGTTCAAGTTTTTCTTATTAAAACGCTAATTGCTTTGCTATTGACAAACATTAGATTTCCGTTATAACTTGTATTGTCATTAACACAACATTCACCATCAAATACGATATTCATTTCAGGTCAGGCAGACACTCAACAGAAAATAAACAAAGCGAACTGAGCAATTACACAAATTTCCCCAACATATGGTGACAGTGAAAATGAATTGGTTGGCGTTGGCTATTTCCATATCAGCAACACTAAATATTGCGTTGGCATGTAGTCGGGTGCCATATGGAACAACGGCGGCTAAATCGCCGGTAGATGAAAGCTATGCCCTGGTCATTGCCGGCAATCCTCAGACATATATACCGGGACAAAAATACAATGGTAAGTGGAAGAAAATCTAAAAAACCCCTCTTTAATAAGGAATGTCTTCTAAAATCTTTTCCCCATTCCTTTAGTTTCACTTGTGGCCTCCAATGACCAAGTTTTCATTAGCTTCATGTTGGGTGTGGAGTCTGAAAATGGCGGTATAGATGCCATGGATGTTGTGGGCACCTTTGAAATAGCCGATTTGGCGGAGACTCGTTTCAGTCCACGCTGTGCCAATTTGGTGGAAAATACCAACACCAATGTTAAACAACGTGTCGATGTGGTATGGGTTGCTCCGGCTGCAACTGGTATGGGTTGTGTTTTGCTGCGAGCCACTGTAGTCCAGCATCGTGATGTTTGGTTTATGGATGATGGTTTCCTAACGAAAAAACTGTGCGAAGAAGAAATCGATGACATTGACAGCCAACCAACAATTGTGGATCCATGTTGTGCCTGTGATGAGGCCAAATATGAGCTGACATTTGAGGGTAAATGGTCGAGGCATACCCACCCCAAAGATTTTCCGGCAAATAGTTGGCGTACAAGGTTCAGTGATATTATTGGGGCTTCCCACACCGTGGACTATCGTTTTTGGCAGTATGGTGAACTGGCCAGTGAAGGTTTAAGGGAAATTGCTGAACATGGCTCAACAAGGACCTTGGAAACAGAACTAAAAGATAAGGTATTTACAACGTGATTATGGTTTTATTAGAATAAATAATATTTGCATTTTCCAGAGCGATCAAATCCGCACAATTATCAAGGCCCGTGGCATTGCCTATCCTGATGTTACGGGCAAAACCCATGCTGTCTTTCGTGTGGACTCTCAACACCATTTGATATCCTTTGTTTCCATGATTGATCCATCACCAGATTGGATTGTTGGTGTATCCGGCTTGGAGTTGTGTTTATCGAATTGTAGCTGGGTTGAAACCAAAGTCTATAACTTATATCCCTGGGATGTGGGTACGGATATGGGTCCTTCTTATATGGTAAGTAGGAGAGGCACAGGGTTTTGGATGTGACTACTAATTGTAATTAATTTTTAGTCTGCTGATCAACCCCAAATCCCTCCCGATGTTGTTCGACGCATAAAATCAAATTCTCCCAATGATCCACGTTCACCATTTTATGATCCCAGTGGAGCACCCATGAAACCTTTGGCCACAGTGTATTTGAATCGCCGCAGACTTTACGAGAAAACCTGCGACAACACAGAATGTAAGTAGATTTTTGTTTAGGTGGATGCGCTACACACGGATAGTGTATATCTAATTCTCTATTAGTACTCTCGAATCGAAGCAATGAGAAAAATCTTCAGCTCGCCGCAAAGATCTCCTGTAATAGTTTTTTCCACTCGCGATCTTTCTCTCACCTAGAGAGGCGATTTTACCATCGCCTATGGAGGCGATATTCCAAAAGAGGTTATTCCCTGCAGGCTTATAGATACGATCTTCTGCTATCCTGTAAAGGCGACCTTCTACTATAGAGGCGATCTTCTGCTCGCCTACAGATCTTCAGTTTGCTTAGAACGGATATCTTCTGTTCAGGTGATATTCTATTCATCTATGGGAAGACCTTCTGCTCGACTTAGAGCGAGTGTGTGCTAAAGGCAATCTTTTGCTCGTCTATTAGCCAGGCTGAGTTGAAGTTTACCTATGGAAACTTCTATTCAGCCAGGCTGAATTGAAGTTTACCTTTGGAAACTTCTATTCAGCCAGGCTGAATTGATGTTTACCTTTGGAAACTTCTATTCAGCCAGACTGAATTGAAGTTTACCTATGGGAACTTCTATTCAGCCAGGTTGAATTAAAGTTTACCTATGGAAACTTCTATTCAGCCAGGCTGAATTGAAGTTTACCTATGGGAACTTCTATTCAGCCAGGTTGAATTAAAGTTTACCTATTCAGCCAGGCTGAATTGAAGTTTACCTATGGAAACTTCTATTCAGCCAGGCTGAATTGAAGTTTACCTATGGAAACTTCTATTCAGCCAGGCTGAATTGAAGTTTATCTATGGAATTGAAGTTTACCTATGGAAACTTCTATTCATCCAGGCTGAATTGAAGTTTACCTATGGAAACTTCTATTCAGCCAGGCTGAATTGAAGTTTACCTATGGAACCTTCCAGGCTGAATTGAAGTTTACCTATGGAAACTTCTATTCAGCCAGGCTGAATTGAAGTTTACCTATGGAAACTTCTATTCAGCCAGGCTGAATTGAAGTTTACCTATGGAAACTTCTATTCAGCCAGGCTGAATTGAAGTTTACCTATGGAAACTTCTATTCAGCCAGGCTGAATTGAAGTTTACCTATGGAAACTTCTATTCAGCCAGGCTGAATTGAAGTTTACCTATGGAAACTTCTATTCAGCCAGGCTGAATTGAAGTTTACCTATGGAAACTTCTATTCAGCCAGGCTGAATTGAAGTTTACCTATGGAAACTTCTATTCAGCCAGGCTGAATTGAAGTTTACCTATGGAAACTTCTATTCAGCCAGGCTGAATTGAAGTTTACCTATGGAAACTTCTATTCAGCCAGGCTGAATTGAAGTTTACCTATGGAAACTTCTATTCAGCCAGGCTGAATTGAAGTTTACCTATGGAAACTTCTATTCAGCCAGGCTGAATTGAAGTTTACCTATGGAAACTTCTATTCAGCCAGGCTGAATTGAAGTTTACCTATGGAAACTTCTATTCAGCCAGGCTGAATTGAAGTTTACCTATGGAAACTTCTATTCAGCCAGGCTGAATTGAAGTTTACCTTTGGAAACTTCTATTCAGCCAGGCTGAATTGAAGTTTACCTGTGGAAACTACTATTCAGCCAGGCTGAATTGAAGTTTACCTATGGAAACTTCTATTCAGCCAGGCTGAATTGAAGTTTACCTATGGAAACTTCTATTCAGCCAGGCTGAATTGAAGTTTACCTATGGAAACTTCTATTCAGCCAGGCTGAATTGAAGTTTACCTGTGGAAACTTCTATTCAGCCAGGCTGAATTGAAGTTTACCTGTTGAAACTTCTATTCAGCCAGGCTGAATTGAAGTTTACCTGTGGAAACTTCTATTCAGCCAGGCTGAATTGAAGTTTACCTGTGGAAACTTCTATTCAGCCAGGCTGAATTGAAGTTTACCTGTGGAAACTTCTATTCAGCCAGGCTGAATTGAAGTTTACCTGTGGAAACTTCTATTCAGCCAGGCTGAATTGAAGTTTACCTGTGGAAACTTCTATTCAGCCAGGCTGAATTGAAGTTTACCTGTGGAAACTTCTATTCAGCCAGGCTGAATTGAAGTTTACCTGTGGAAACTTCTATTCAGCCAGGCTGAATTGAAGTTTACCTGTGGAAACTTCTATTCAGCCAGGCTGAATTGAAGTTTACCTGTGGAAACTTCTATTCAGCCAGGCTGAATTGATGTTTACCTGTGGAAACTACTATTCAGCCAGGCTGAATTGAAGTTTACCTGTGGAAACTACTATTCAGCCAGGCTGAATTGAAGTTTACCTGTGGAAACTTCTATTCAGCCAGACTGAATTGAAGTTTACCTGTGGAAACTACTATTCAGCCAGGCTGAATTAAAGTCTACCTTTGGAAACTTCTATTCAACCAGGCTAAGGCCGAGCCAATTTCGATCTAGGTTGCCCTTTTCTTCTTTATTCTTTTATTTTTGTTATGTCAGAAATGAAGCAGGAAAGCAAGACAACCAGGCGAGGCAGCTTATGTACCCAGGCCTATAAAGCCCTGAGTACATAAGCTGCCTCGCCTGCTTACCTTGCTTGCTTCTGATAAAAGAATAAAAAGAAAAGGGCAACACAGTTGGAAATTTGCTCGGCCTTCTTTTTTATTCTTTTATCAGAAGCAAGCAGGCAAGGCAGCTTATGTATGTAGGCCTTCAGACCTGTATTTTCTGCTTCGTTTATGCCAACTTGTTTTTCAAGAGCTGCATTTTGAGCTCGTAAATGCTGTTTTCTGTTTGCGTGGGGGTCAATTCAAATAGTTTCCTACAGTCATAGCTGGATATAACAAATCTGTCCAGTGGAAGCTGTCCTTAACTGCGTTTCATTCAAAGTTCTCTTTCTTTGCAGCTGAAAATGAACCCATCGAATGTGCCACCCATCATTGGTCCGCCTGGGATGAATGTTCAGCCAAATGTGGCCACGGCACTCAGTATCGTACAAGAGAATTTAAAAATCCAGCTGCAGCACAAAGGTTACGATGTCGCACAAGTTTGCGTGAGGAACAATCATGTATGGGACGTCAGTGTGAATCGGAAAATGCAGATGTTGAAGAAACGGTATATGCCCCAGCATCCGATATGCCGGAATGTGCAGTTTCTGATTTTGGTGAGTGGTCATCATGTTCGGCATCATGTGGCAAGGGATTTGAAACTAGGAGAAGACGTTACCTGTCCCGGGGAGCTAAAAAGAAGTGTCAGGTATGCAGTGGGATATTACTTTGGATAATAACCTTTAATATTTGTATGTCTATTGTTTTTATTCTTCCTCTCAGCCCATATTACGTTTGAAATTGGAAGAAAGGCGGCCTTGTCATGCATCGAATTGTGGTGGTGACATTGGCGATGATGATACCGGCGAGAATGGTGGTGGCGATGCTGAGGACAATGAAGTTGATGGTACCAGATCGCTGTTTGGCAACATTGATGATAATATTCGTTATCGAGATCTGGAAAGTTATAGCCATCAATTGGACGATTATATACCACCCGAATGTGGTGTCTCACATTGGTCAGACTTTTCACCATGCCTGGGTCCGTGTGGTGGCAAGGGTACCAGTGAGCGACAACGGGTTGTTTGGAACAAAGATGAGGTATATGGAGTGCGGAATCCCAATCGAGATCCTTCAGTCGATCCCTGTCGCCACATAAAACGCCGTGAAGTGGTGACCTGCAATACCCTGAACTGTGACGCCATTGTACCGCCTCAGTGCTATGAAGTTCTGAAACCCAGTCACTGTCGCGACAGTGATGTGGCCAATTATTGGTATTATGATCACATGTCCGATCAGTGTGCCATCTTTTGGACGGATAAATGTGATCGAAATCGTAACAAATACAAATCCAAAGAGGAATGTGAAGAGACCTGTCGTATGCCACGCAAAAAGATGGAATTGCAGCAGGAAAATATCCAAGCAGATCCCATCGATTGTGTGGTGAGTAATTGGATGAGCCATGCCTGCAATGTGACCTGTGGTGAGGGTGCACAAATAAAAACACGTAAAGTTTTACGTTCGCCCAAATATGGTGGCAAGCCATGTCCCAAACATTTGGTGAAGATTGAAAAATGTTATCAGCGTTGTGATGATATCTACTCGGTGGGAGGTTATGTACCGCAGAGCAATGATGAACGACGACGCCATCACAGCCATGTGAGACCGGAACCAGTGCAGATAGAGGAGAAAGATGAATGCCGCTATTCGGAATGGTCAGTGTGGACACCGTGCACCGCCACATGCGGTGACAACTCATTTCGTCAACGGACCCGCACTCTGCTCAACATTGAAATGAGTTATAAGTGTAAAGATCGTGTCATTGTTGAGAAGTGTAAAATGTTACCATGTCCGCTGAATAATAACGAGGAATGATTTGTATGTGAAGTATAGAAATCTTATATAGGGCATTATAATGGTTTTATTTATTATTGCATATGCATCTTCAAATAAATTTTAGTTAAAATTTAAAAAACAATGTTTTTTTCTTTGTCGAAGGTCACAGGTGGTTTCCTGAAAAAACTGCGTTAATTTAGGTGTACTTAGATCGAGTTCTCCACACTTTGTTTCACGAAACCACTGTGTGACGTTCGGCTTAAAGAGTGGAGAAAATTGAATAACGAGAAGATTTCAAAAAGATTCAAAAATTATACGCTCACATATTAAGGTGATCTTTAGTTGCCGATAGAGGCGATATTTCGCTCGCCTATAGTGACAATCTTTCGCTAGAGAGATCTTTATCTCGCCTATAGAGGTGATCATTAGGTTGTCTATAGTAGCGATCTATAGTCGTCTATTTTGGTGATCTTTAAGGGCCTTTCTACCCCGTTTGCACTTAACCGAATTTAATAAATCCACTGGGTCTCAAATGTCAATTCCATAGCGCAAATGTCAAATAAATCCTCATAAAGAAGGTTAAGCTTCCTTGTTTGTTGTTGTTGTAACAGTGTTTGTTATTATGTTTGTATGTTCGTTCTTCTGTTCAATCTGGCTCTGGGTCTATCTCCAGTTCCAGGAAAGTGGCTGCTTCGATGGGATGTGACCACAGATCCACTGGAGTTAGATGAGTAGGTTTGGCTGGGCAGTTGAAAAGGTGTTTTGTGTCGTGCGGGCCCATGCCACATACTGGGCAGATGTCTTGCACTGCGCGGTCGATTTCCGCTAATCAGCTGCAAGAGATGGGGGATGTATTTCGAGGACTTTATTCACACTATAATTGCTTAAGGCCTTGGCAACTGCATCCGTGTGAATACTATTTAAACCTGCTCGATATGCTTGTTGATCTAGGGGTTCTCTCCTGTATCGTTGGACCTCTCCCTCTAGAGCATGGATATCCTTCCTGATCTGCCTGTATGTGCCGGGCGTACCCACAAGATGGTGATTGAGATGGCTCACACGGTAACATCCAAACAGGTACTGCAACGAAAGCATCTCATTGTGTTGCTTTACTGGAAGAATCTTTGCCTCCTTATGTAGATGGTCCACTGAAGATTTGAGGAGGCACCCTGTTGCTGTTCTCAGGGCGGTATTCTGGCAAGTTTGAATAATAATCTCGGGGACCAGACTGGCGCCGCATACCTTACCACAGACCGACCTATCGCGTTATATGTGGTCAACAAGGTTTCTTTATCTGCACCCCAAGTGCTGCCGGCTAGGGACTTGAGGACCTTGTTCCTCCTTTTCAGTTTGTCGCAGATAGCTGTGGCGTGCGCGCACGACGTGAAAGTAGTGTCGAATGTGACCCCTAAAATTTTGGGGCAGTTTGTGGTCGGAATTCTGCTACCGTCTACCACGACATTCAATTCTCTTCCAAACTGCGCTGTCCATGTGGTGAACAGAGTGGCTGTTGATTTTGTGGCGGAAATCTGCATATTCCTCGAATGGAAAAAGGTGGTAAGATCGGTTAAATAGTTGTTCAGTCTCTCACAGATGTCATCAGGATTGGTACCCGACGCCAGGATCGTGCAATCATCCGCATACGTTACGATCTCGATGCCGTCTGGAGGATGCGGAATACAGAAGAGGTAGAGGTTAAACAGTTCCGGAGATATCACCCCAACTTGGGGAACTCCCTGTTTCACTCTAGGGGGTTTGGACTTCTTGTTCCTGAATTCCACGTACGACTGGCGTCCACACATATTATTGACTATCCAACGTTTCAAGCTTGACCGGAGGGTTGTCTGCTCAATGTCCTCAAACAGCGTGGAGTGCCTGACTGTATCAAAGGCTTTTGATAAGTCAAGCGCCATCATCACTGTTCTATTGCACGGCCTTCTCTAGTTGAGTCCTTGGCAAATATCTGTGGTAATGGCGTGCAGCGCAGTTGTCGCGCTGTGCTGCTTAGGGAATCCATGCTGATGATCGGCAACTTGATAGCTATTTCTGATACTGGGGAGGACTAAAGGGGTGAGTACATAAGCTGCCTTGCCTGCTTACCTTGCTTGCTTCTGATAAAAGAATAAAAAAGAAAAGGGCAACCCAGTTCGAAATTTGCTCGGCCTTCTTTATTCTTTTATTTTTATTATGTAAGCAATAAGCAAGGCAATCAGGCAAGGCAGCTTATGTACGCAGGCCTTAAAGGCCTTAAAGACCTGCGTACATAAGCTGCCTTGCCTGCTTACCTTGCTTACTTCTGATAAAAGAATAAAAAAGAAAAGGGCAACCAAGTTCGAAATTTCCTCGGCCTTCTTTATTCTTTTATTTTTATTATGTCAGAAATGAAGCAATAAGCAAGGCAATCAGGCAAGGCAGCTTATGTACGCAGGCCTTAAAGGCCTTAAAGACCTGCGTAGATAAGCTGCCTTGCCTGATTGCCTTGCTTTCCTGCTTCATTTCTGACATAATAAAAATAAAAGAATAAAGAAGGCCGAGGAAATTTCGAGCTGGGTTGCCCTTTTCTTTTTTATTCTTTTATCAGAAGTAAGCAAGGTAAGCAGGCAAGGCAGCTTATGTACCCAGGCCTTAAGGCCTCAAGGGTCTTTGCTACGGGCGACAAAAGCGAAATCGACCTGTACGATTCACTTTAGCTGGCATCCTTGCCGGGCTTCCGTAGCGGGAACACCCTGCCCATTTTCAAGACTTCGGGAACAATGAGGGTGGATAGCGACAAGTTGAGAACTTCAGTGAGATACTCCACTCCCGCCTCATCCAGCTGCTTCAGCATTACCATGGAGATTCCATCAGGCAACATCATCCATTGTAAACTGTGGTGGTTCCTCCCCGGCAGGAAGAGATCTGATGCGACGTAATACTCTTCTCTTCGCCCTGTCACTCTCGGGGTGCTCGACAAACTGTCGATTGAAATAACTTGCGCACCTCTTCGGGTCAGTCAACGTAACGTCGCCAAACGTGACTGAGGTCCTATCTTCCCTTCTTCCAGGGTTCGAGAGTGACTTAACCGTTGCCCACAATTCCCCTATATCAGCTCCAATATTGCAACTCTTCAGGTAATTTAACCACTTGTTCCGCTTATGCTCGCCGACCAGCCTGTTAACTTCCAGTGTCAGCTCCCTGACTCTGAATCGGTTGGTCTGCTAATGGAGACAATTATGGGGAGAAGGTCTGATCCAAGGGAAATGACGGGTTGCCAGGTAACGTCATTTGTCAGACCAGGTGACACGATGGTTATGTTTGGCGAGCTGCGACACTCTCCTCTAATTCTGGTAGGGGCGTCCTCATTGACCGTGCAAAACGTAGTGCTGTCAATCTGCTCAGCCAGCGCTGTACCTCTCTGGTCGTTTTCGAGGGCCGAATGCCACATCTCATGATGCGCATTAAAGTCCCTCAGGACCAGACGATTATGACCTTGCAAAAGAGGGCTAGTGTTAGGCACGTAATCTGAGATGCAGCTATTTCTCGGCGGGATGTATACGTTCATCAGCTCTATCTCGGCTGTTCCACACCTGACTGCTACCCCGATACATTCCATGTACGGGTCATTAGAGACAGGCTCAAGCGAGATAGGTCTGTATTGGACAGACTGGTGCAATAGGAAAGCTAATCCGCCAGCTCCACTTCTGGTGCGATATTTCCTTAGCACATAGTAACTATCACAATGTTGTATGCTACAGTTGTTGTTGAGCTTGGTTTCTTGCACCGCACCGACCTTGATGTTCTTCCGACTCATGAAATCTACTATTTCCTCGTTCTTACCTCGAAGTCCATTGCAATTAAATTGCAAAAAGGATGCATTCTCTGGGATTGGGACAACAACGGCTGGTGTTAAAGGCCGCATGTGCGGTCGTTGTCGAGGGGACTGCGGGGGAGTTTCCAGAGCAACCCCTTAGATGCACCCACTCCTGACATCTATTGCATCTCATCGAAGTTTGGATGTGGGTGAATATGCGGGAGAGACAAACTGAGCACAGATACATTTGTCCTGGGTTTTCCTCCGTCCCGGCACGGACCAAAAGAATTCGGAGCAGGTATTCCTGGATATGATGCTCCCAACACAGAAAACGAAACAAATACAAACATATGTACACTGAGGTGGTAGCCGCTGACCGGAACGATGATTTTGTGTTGTTCCGGGTCAATCCGGTACGAGAAATCCGCTGCCGTGGGATTGTTAAGCTTCCTCGCCTTCTTGTCTTGCTTGCTTGCACTAGGTTGCCCTTTTCTTTTTTATTTTTTATTTATTTATTTTTTTTTTTTTGTCAGAAGCAAGCATGCGTAAATTTCGAACTGGGTTGCGCTTTTCTTTTTTATTCTTTTATCAGAAGCAAACAAGGTAAGCGAGGCAGCTTATATACCTAACCTTAAGGCCTCGACACATAAGCGGTTGGCTTTCCCGCTGAAGTCATTTCTGGTAAAAGACCAAGTTCGACCTAATTCAAATGTGGTTCTGACATTTCTTTATTCCTTTCCCAGAAATGACTTCAGCCAGAAAGCCAGCCGCTTATGTGTCGAGGCCTTTAAGGCATCACGAGCAAATACTCGATCGAATCAAATGTCGTAATTAGGCCCCTGATCGTCTATACATGCAATCGTGCTGCTGTCGATAAAGACTGACAATTGCGATTATTCTGAACGAAAATTCCCCGTGTGTTTTGTCTTTCCGCCATTTCAAGTTAAAGCAGAAGTGAGAAAACTCACGGGGTATTTTATTTTCTCCACAGACAATATTTTCTCTTCTATATGATCAAATTTTCCACCCGCCAATAAAAGCAATCTTCTGCTCACCTAGAACGTTAAGTCCTCATTTTCTCTTGTTCTCCGGAAACTTCTCGTCGTTTTGTATCCCCGACTATTTTTGTTTTCTGACGAAACTTTCCTTCAAGTGTAAACAAACCCAGTTTGACCCACTTATCAGCAATAAATTATCAGTCAGCAGATTTTTTTATTATTAAATTTAGATGCAACCAAATTAATTTAAAACAATAGCCAATAAATTTTACGACTTTTCATGTGAGAATAGAACTCACAACTCTTGGTTGGGGTCATTCACCGCTACCGCAGAGAGGCAATTGTACTATCAACATATTCGGAAATATTCAATCATTGATGATGGCTATAAAAAAATATAATTACGACACAATTCTAATTGAAGCTCGTGCCTCCAAGAGACATTCAGACACACATTTTTCAGTCGGTTTGTGATTCCCACACAGTGTCTTGCATGGAATTCACGCCTTCAATGCGGACAAGACACGCTTCCCTCAACACATTTCAATTTAATTGAATGGCGTCAAAACAAGAAAATTAGCCGGCGATTTGATCTGATTGCGGACACTTTGTTGACTGGAGCAAGTTGCGTAGAAAAGTAATAGAAATGTTGTAGAGGAAAAAAGGGGAGGAGAGGATCATTTAGGGTCTAAATGAAGATGACATAGTTTCCGTTTAATTGAATTCAATAGACCAAAATGTTGATCGCTCGCTCGCAAACTATTCAAAGTAGTTGTGGCAGAGTTCTATTCATTTGAATTCAGTTGTTGGCATCGTCCCAAACGCTTAAGATCTAAAATTACGTTATTCGCATTCGTGGCGGTTTTAAGGATATTTATTTTTTTTTTTTTTTTGTGAAATGAATCCTTGTGGAGTGATTTTGTGGTGTCTCTTGATATTTGCTGTAATCAATGTGTGTTTTTCGGCCTGTTATCGCATACCCCAGGGTGCCACTGGCGATCGTTCACCCGTCGATGAAAACTATCAAATATTAATTGATGGCAATCCCTCAACATACCTACCCGGAAGAGAATATAATTGTAAGAGGAATAGGAGGCATTGCTAAGTAAATCCTGGCGGCAAAAGTGTGGAAATTGAAATTTTTGTGGGCATTTTGAAGGAATTTGGATATTACTATTTTGTGCGAAGTCAACCTAAAGAATTTAATAATCCTACTTATGGGTGGATAATAAGTTTCCTGCATATGTCGATAGAACATCGTCATATTAGGCCACCAGATAATGGTTTTTAAGGGATAGCAAGGTGTTGACAAAAAGCTAAGGATTATTAGTGGCGAAAATGTGGGAATTTTTGACCAGTTTAGAGGAATTTTGATAATAAAAGATCTAATAAGACCTATTTTTGTCAGAAGTCCTACCTAAAGGAATTTAATAATGAATGTGTGATAGCAAAGTGGTTTCCCTCAAATGCAGGTTGAAAGTTGCATTGTGATCTTCTGCACACTTATAAAGACGCTCCTTTGCTGGTCTATTGTATGATTGGTCCGTAAGTTAAGGTCAAAAATCAATTGATTTTTCTTGTTTGCGTCGCTTCATTTCTGGTAAAAGAATAAAGAACGGACGGGATGAATTCGAAATAGGTTGCTTTTTTCATTTATTCTTTTACTATGGCTAAGCCAAAAAAGCAAGCAACGAGCTGATTGAGTTTCTACCTTTATGGCGGCGTGCTCATGAGGAGCTGTGTGCGAACTTTCTAATAATTTTTTCGGCAGCTTAACGGCACTATGGAATAAAAATTAAGTTGTACTCAATCAAGTACAACTCTCATGGTCCTGTGAACATTTCCTTTACAACCTTCCTGTAACGAATTTTGTCATTGCTTATCTAAGTCCCGGTCCACACTATACTGATTTCATTGAAAAAATTTCATGAAATTCATACATTCATGCAATTGCAGTCATGCAATTTTTTCAATGAAATCACTTTAGTGTGGACGCGGACTAAGAATCCTGCTTCGTTCACAGTTTGGGCGCCATCGCAACTATTTTGTCATTGCTTAACTAAGATACCTGGTTTCGAGCGACACATTGGGCTTCGTGACCGATCAGTCATAAGACCATTGATTTATAATAACAAATTTGTAACACAAAGGACTTTCATGAGAGGGACACCGTGGTGCAATAACAAGCTCGTCCGCCTTGCACGCTGAATGCACGCGTTTGATTCACAGGTCAGACAACATTAAAAGTCATTGTTAAACGGTGGCAAAAATTGATCTGCGTAATGCTATGTCAACATTTCCTAAGTATTCTGTAGCCATGTAAAACTTCTAGTGAGACACGCTGTTCGGGACCGGTCTTACATCACTGAGCTGATGTAAATCGTAGTGATATGAGAAAAGTCTTCCTAGCTTTTCTGGGGTTGTATGTATGCAATGACAGGATCTTGAGTTTGTGACGTTGGGCGCCATTTGTTAAGACTATTGGCGCTTGAGTGAATCTGTTGACTCAACTGAAGGCTTTTTATATTGAATGAAATTTATATTGAATAGCACACCTGGTTAAGCCTGAGATTCTAATGTCAGTGCCTTGCCTGTGCCCTACATTGGGCGCCACCTGTTAAGAATCATAGAATGTATAAAAGAAAAAAACACCTTCGGTAGATCATCAGATTCCTAATGTTAGTGTATTGGGAGCATAGGGAGGATTTCGTCTCTTTCGTGAACCTCGGTGGCATCCAACGAACACGGCGGTCAATAAAATATGAAGAAGTCAATAAAATATGAGAATTTCATACGCTAACGCCTGTGCTAGCGAAAACTTTATTATATCCTCAGCCTTTAGGGCAAAATGTGCCTCATCGAAATAATGGTTTTAGACCCCAATTATGTTTGGACGAAATGTGTTTCAGACAATTTGGAGTTGATTTAGCAATGTCCGTCCGTCTGTCTGTCTGTCTGGCTGGTGCGCACGATAACTCTCGAACGGATGAACCGATTCGATTCAAATTTTGGCTTTCGTAATATTTTGTCCAAACTTAGTTTAAGTTAGAAGATGAGCTATATCGGTTCCAAAATGTTCGGAAATTTGGTGGCATGATAACTCATGAAGGGAGCAACCGATTTGGTCCGTACTTTGCACATCGTGAAACTTCTACAAGACTTACACTAGCGGTCATCTGAATAGGTTTGATTTTTTTTTCTTTTTATATGTTAAGGTATCTTCTGATGTGTTCGTATTACAGATCCATACTATATAGTTTTTGAGAGTCCTATACTATGCCAACATTCCCAAGAAAAAACTTCACGGTGTTGCCATATTTTCGGAAAATATCCCAATTATAATAAAAAATGTACAAAAAAGTGTCCAATTTTTGCGATCATCAGAATAGGTTTGAATCAAATAAAATTGAAAAATTGTACTACACGAGCAAATATTGCGCAGTTTTTTGGTTTAGTTTAGTAAAATGGAATATTCTGATAAATCCTACAACAAATTTGACCCGCTTTATTTACAACGTGGGTTCGATTCTCAACATGGAAAAGTTACCAAGAACTTTCAGATAAAATCAAGAAATATTCCAATAAAAACGTTTTATAAACTTGCTTTAAATGACTTTTTGATTTCGTTAGATCTCTTCTGAGCTTCGAAATTTGTCTGAAAGCAAATACCAAGGGTAGCCATATTATTATAATCGATAAATTAGAAAGGTCATTGAAAATAGTTGGTATTTGAGTTCAAGTTTCATTTTTTAACTATCCTTGCAGTACAAATTTAAGTATTATCATGCTCACAAATCCACCATAGTTAACCACATGTATCATAAATGATCGAAAATTTGTCTGGAAGAATGTTTCTTCGACGACAATAAAGTGGAAAATTGTAAATCAAATTTATGTAAAAGGGGCATCATATCGCCGACTTTTTTAGTGCTGTATAACCTCAGTAGTCCATTCTTTTGTACTTATTCGTGTTTGTTTTATGACTTGTGAACAGAAAAAAACTTTTTGACCTGAATATACAGGTATTACAGCACTAAAAAAGTCGGCGATATGATGCCCCTTTTACATAAATTTGATTTACAATTTTCCACTTTATTGTCGTCGAAGAAACATTCTTCCAGACAAATTTTCGATCATTTATGATACATGTGGTTAACTATGGTGGATTTGTGAGCATGATAATACTTAAATTTGTACTGCAAGGATAGTTAAAAAATGAAACTTGAACTCAAATACCAACTATTTTCAATGACCTTTCTAATTTATCGATTATAATAATATGGCTACCCTTGGTATTTGCTTTCAGACAAATTTCGAAGCTCAGAAGAGATCTAACGAAATCAAAAAGTCATTTAAAGCAAGTTTATAAAACGTTTTTATTGGAATATTTCTTGATTTTATCTGAAAGTTCTTGGTAACTTTTCCATGTTGAGAATTGAACCCACGTTGTATATAATGCGGGTCAAATTTGTTGTAGGATTTATCAGAATATTCCATTTTACTAAACTAAACCAAAAAACTGCGCAATATTTGCTTGGGTAGTATAATTTTTCAATTTTATTTGATTCAAACCTATTCTGATGATCGCAAAAATTGGACACTTTTTTGTACATTTTTTATTATAATTGGGATATTTTCCGAAAATATGTTGGCATAGTATAGGACTCTCAAAAACTATATAGTATGGATCTGTAATACGAACACATCAGAAGATACCTTAACATATAAAAAGAAAAAAATTCAAACCTATTCAGATGACCGCTAGTGTAGATGAGGTTCCAATATGGACTCAATCAGCCCACTCCTTCTGGTACCTCCCACACAAATTTTCGGATAAGTTCAGTTTAGGACCTGCTCTCGGATCGCTTTGATTTTTGTTGCAACAACTTGTATTCATTTTCCTCCATACGACGGTACATGTTTCATCAGGGGCAAGTCCATACTTCCTGAGAAAATGTAGTTGTTGGAGCGCAAGATAACTCTCGAACGGATCTGTCGATTCGGTCCAAAATTTGGCCTTCGTAATATTTTATCAAAACATAGTTTAAATTCGAAGATGGGCTATATCGGTGCACTGCTTCAGGTACCTCCCCCACAAAACTTCAAAAATGTTCGGAAAAATTTTGCGCACGATAACTCTTGAAGGGAGTGACCGATGTAATCTCTACTTTGCACATCCTAGTATATCTACCAGATATATATCAGGTTCGAATATGGACTATATTTGTCTACTGCTTCTGGTACCTCTCACACAAAATATCGGATAAGTTCACTTTAAGACCTGCTCTCGAATCACTTTGATTTTTCTTGAAGCGATTTGCGTTCGCTACCTCCATTACGACGGTAAAAGTTTTTTTCAGGGGCAAGACAATATTTCTTGGGAAAACAGCCCGAAAGGTGTAAAAAAACCCTATGTCACCATATATGGCGGTCTGAGAGCATGATAACTCTCAAACTGTTCAACCGATTTGGTCCAACATTTGGTCTTCGTCATATTATATCCAAACTTAGTTTCATGGGCAATATGGGTCCACAACTTTCGGTACTTCTCCCCAATATTTAAAAAATATCACTAAAATGTTAGGACGATATCATTTGAATGGGGCAACCAATTTGGTCCAAACTTTGGATCTCCTAATATTTGATCAAAATTTAGTTTAACTTCTAAAATCGCCAATATCGGTCCTCCCTAAAGGTACCTGCCCTACAAAAGTTAAACATTTGTGTATTAGTGCAATTAATTCCCAATCCACGTTTTTGTCGGCAAGTGCAAATGTCTAAAAAGGGCCACAAAATTGTGAAGAGACCTTAAATACATTCGATCTGTCCGGAGGTGAGAGTTTCGCTTCACATTGGCTGAGGGTATATATCTGTCGGCAAAGCCGACTGACACTTTTTTACTTGTTTTTATATCAGTTACTTTTTCAATATTTTTCAATAATAAGGCTTGGGTACATAAGAAGCCTCGTCGCCTGGCTTTCTTGCCTTGCTTAATTTTTGACATAATAAAAATAAAGAAGAAAAGCGCAACCTAGTTCGAAATTGGCTCAGCCTTCGTTATTCTTTTATTTTTATTATGTCAGAAATGAAGCAAGGCAAGGAAGCCAGGGGGCAAGGCTTCTTATGTACCCATGCCTTAATATTGAAAAAGTAACTGATATAAAAATATAGTTTTCGCTAGCACAGGCGTTAGCGTATGAAATTCTTGACATCAGAGTCTTGGCTTCGTGGTCTACATGGGACGCCACCTAGTACGAATCTTATGCTTGGTTTAGATTTACGAAATTCACTCGATTTCAACTGTCAATTCCATTGGTTAAACGTCAAATGAAATCGAATGGATTTCAGATGAGTTTTCATTTGACGTATACGCAAAGGAATTGACAGTTGAAATTGAGTGGATTTCGTAAATGTAAATCAAGCATTAGGTGATGACAAAGAAGTTTTATCCGGTTTGCCTGCAGTATAGGAGGAGTATTTTCAAATTAAAAACTTAAAAAATATGTTTTTATTATTTCTACAAAAACTCTGTAAAATTTTAATACTCGATGTTTTTGTTCGAGCACCAAGTTGGGCGCCACATATTACAATTTGTTGATCATTCGTAGAGAGGATTTTCCGGCTTGCCTGAGGTCCACATTTTCTCAAATTTATACATAATTTATTTGACAGATATTCAACAAAATTGGCAACTTATTAAATCATGTTTGATGTAAATGCGGTTTAACAATCCACAATCCTAAAGGTAGAAGTACAATGAAATACGCCGATTTTTCACGCTCAGTTTCGTGTAAAAGGCTAAAGGCCAAGTACTACCTAATTCAAATGAATTAGGCAGCATTTGAATTAGGTAGTACTTGGCCTTCAATCTTTTACATGAAACTGAGCGTGAAAAAGGCGGCGCATTTCATTTGCGTTTCTACCTTAAAGGCCTGGGTACATAAGCTGCCTCGCCTGCTTACCTTGCTTGCTTCTGATAAAAGAATAAAAAAGAAAAGGGCAACCCAGTCCAAAATTTGCTCGGCCTTCTTTATTCGGCCGAGGAAATTTCGAACTGGGTTGCCCTTTTCTTTTTTATTCTTTTATCAGAAGTAAGCAAGGTAAGCAGGCAAGGCAGCTTATGACGCAGGCCTTCAAGGCCTGCGTACATAAGCTGCCTTGCCTGATTGCCTTGCTTTCCTTCTTCATTTCTGACATAATAAAAATAAAAGAATAAAGAAGGCCGAGCAAATTTCGAACTGGGTCGCCCTTTTCTTTTTTATTCTTTTATCAGAAGTAGAAAAAATACAAGGTAAAGTTAATACTACAACAAATACAACTCGAACAACAACCACAAAGGAATTTGTTTTTGTTTGCAACGTTACTGCCAGTTGTATTTGTAAACAAAACAAGGAAATGTCTATAAATGATTGGAATTTAAAAAACTAATAATTTTTCACATTTGGTTGAATATTTTGGAAAACATGAATGAAAATTCGTTACATTTTCAATTTTTATGTTTCCACATCATTCCACTAAATGCATAAATTCTCGCAGAAAGTAGAATTCTTGCAGACAAGTTTGGGGTCGCTGGAAATTCATAGAAAAAGGAGAAGATGTTTCAATGTTTTGTTTTAGAAATCAAAGAAGCACATGTTTATTAAGGCTTTATTTTTTTAAATTTTAACAAAATACCTCACATATTAACAAACGTTGTATCGCCTCTACAAGCGGGGATTTACTGCGCGGCTTATCGTTCCAACTTGGAGGAGGTTACATATCATTAATATGAAGAAGTCTTTCTGGGAAATGGTTTTTTCCGAATGATATATTTTTTTTTTCTCAAAAAAATATATGTCCCAAATGTACATCGAAATAGAAATCTTTATATATAAAACTCAATTGTCGTTTGTTGGTAATTGAATCAGTTGAAAACGGCTAGAGCGATTTGGATAATTTTTTGTGGAAATGTTAGTCATAGTCCAGTTTAGGTTTTTATGCAAAGAAAAATTGGCCACGCCCACTTTTCCGCCCACTTTTATAGATATGTTATATCTACGGAACTACTCAATAGATTTTCCTGAAATTTGCAGGGAACGTAAAGTGATGGCCCCCGTTTGAAATAGGCTACGTATTTGGTTAAATTTCGGATCGGGCGGGGTACCTCCCCTATGCCCTATTTTTGTAAAAATTCAATATTTGCAACAATTACAAATGTATCGCCTTGAAAATTAATTTCCGAGTCAATGGCGATTGTGTCTCCGACCTTACGTGCTTATTTGGGGCATTAAGACTGGACAAAGCCCACTTTTTTAAATATGTTATATCTACGAAACCACTAAATCGATTTTCCTGAAACTTTCAGCGAATGTACAGGGTTGAACCTCGATAAAAATAGGCTACATATTTTTTGACCTTCGTATCGGGCGGGTACCTCCCCTATGCCCTATTTTTGTAAAAATGCAATATTTGCAACAAATACGAATGTATCGGTTTGGGAATTTATTTGCGAGTCAATGGCGATTGTGTCTTCAACCTTACGTGCTTATTTTGTGACCTAAGATCCGACCACGCTCACTTTCTAATTAGGTTATATCTACAGGGGATTTTCAAGAAAATCGCGATTTGTCTAAACTCTTAAATCTTTATAAATAAAAATCAAATATCGTTCTTTGGTAATGGCATCAGTTGAGAACGGCTGGACCGATTTTCGACCTGGGTTTTTATGCAAAGAAAATTTGACCGCGCCCACTTTTACGCTCAATTTTTTCAATTTTCTATTTTTATCATTTCAAAAAAACTACTGAACCGATGGTCCTCGCTTAAAATAGGCTACAAATTCAGTTGAATTTCGGAAAGGGCGGGGAACTTCCCCTATACCCTACTTTTTTAAAAATGTTATATTTACAATAATTACGAATGTATCTATTTGGAAGTTAATTTGCGAGACAATTGTGGTTGTGTCTCCGACCTTACCTACTTTTTTAGGAACCACAGACTTGACCATACCCACTTTTTAAAATATGTTACATCTACAAAACTACTGAACCGATATTCGTGAAAATGTCAGGGAATGTACAGGCATATTTTCTTGAATTTTGAAGAGCGCATATTTAAAAAAACGCATTACCTTTATGAATAAAAATCAAATGCTGTCATAACCCAACTTAGGTTTTTTGGAAAGAAAAGTTTACCACGCCCTCGAAAACAGGTTACATATTTTATTGAATTCCAGAGGGGGCGGGGTACCTCCCCTATGCGATATTTTAAAAAAAACGTTATATTTGCAAAAATTATGTATGTGTCGGAATAAAAATTTACGGATTAATCTACAATCTATGTACTTCTTTGGGGCCTATAGGCCCGACCAAGATTGTTTTTTTAGTATGTCATAACTCCAATACTGCTGAAGGGATTTCCATAAAATTTGCAGCAAAAGCTCAATGTTTGCCGTTGTTATGTGGGGTACCTTCCCCATGCCTTTCTGTTAAACGCTATATGTATAAGCCAAACTTATGATTATATCGGTTTCAGCATACATTTTGGTAGGCAATGAAGTTGTGTGCACCCTAGGACCAGACCAGGCCCACATTTTTCATATGTTCTATCTTGAAAACTGATGACCACGCCCACTCTTTTCAAAACATTATTTTTCCAAAACTACTGAACCTAATTTTCAGAAAATATTCAGGAATGTCCCGTGGTCCAAAATGCTATATATTTGTAGACGAATTTCGGGGCCTATTATATTATAATCGGTGTATTTGTTAAACTTATGAGTGCATCAGGTTGCAAATTAGTTTTCGAGACAACGGTAGTTGTCCCCCGATCAAGAAAAACTATATATTTACAAATGTACTTAAATGGTGAGGTTCAACGGTCCATCAGCCATGAAAAGCTAAAACATATTGGTCTAAATAAGCGGGAGAATTCGATTTAATCATTTTTTTAACTTTTATTATTATATCGCCTTATAGCCCGTTTCCACGGTACGTCGTTCGTTCTCTATTCGTTGTTCGACCCATAACTACGAATAAATTACTTATTTCCCCACACAAAATTTTGTGAACGAACGACGATTTTTCTACGTTGTTCGAGTAGAAATACTCTCTGAACGACGATAAAATATGTCCCATCCCTAACAAATGAGAGAATTTATCGAAAAAAATAATTATGACATGTCTAAATTCAAAATTAAAAAATTTGTTGAAAGCACAAAAGTTTTTAGAAAAAAGGAAAAAGATGAATGAAGATTAATGAACTAAACATTTTATACAGATGCAGAAGGAAGATGGTTGTGTTTCCTTCTTAATACCACACACATTTCTTGTCCATTAGTTCAAAATCGCGTAAAAAATCAGAATCAAAATGGAAACAAATAACTGAAATTCTGTATATACAAGCAATGTTTTGACGTGTGTCTCTCTCTTTAATTTTGAAAATAGAAACATATAAAAATGTATTGAAAATACCAAAATTTTCAGAATTAGTGGAAAATATGAATGAAATGTGTGTAGTTAAATAAAGACGATACATTTGAAGGAAAGTCTATTGTTTTTCCTATTCATTTAATGCAAATTTTATGTGTTTTCGGTTCAAATTTTCGTGAAAACAAGGAAACAAAAATGAAGGGAAATTTTGTTTATGTTTCTGTTAATTACGAATGGTGTCGTGGAAACGGGTTAATTCGTGTACGTCGTTCGACAGGCGAACAACGTAATTGAAACGCTCGTGTGAACATAACATTAGGATAAAGACAATGACATGGACGAAATAAATCCTTAAAGGCGAAAAATCCGACAAAGTCCGTAAGAGAAAAGAAACGTTACAGACAAAATCTGTTGATAAATTTAAAATCCTTCTCGGTTTGACAATGGACCGAAGAAGTGAGGTAGAAAATACTTTTGAATTAAAACTCATTACGACGGGCCAGCAACGCGGACCGGGATCTGCTAGTAAATGTATAAAATGTCATATGAAATTTGACACTAACGTTACAACCAAGTTCAGTCAGCTGTGTATTGCTGCTACCTTTTCTTATTCTACCATGGATTAATCAGCTGTTCAACTCAGCAGTTTTATTTTATATTAGGGCCGTTCACACTTCTAGATTTGTCCACAACCTCTTTTGCCGTTGGAATTTTTGTTGAGAATTTCTATGAAATAAGAATTGTATTTTAAAAGTTTCCGTTCATTTAAAGTGTCTCTATCCTGTCCGGATGGTTTGAAATTTTTAACATTCACATTGCTCGTGGAATCGGAAAATCCTGCCCATAACGCACGCTCTGAACTATTGGGTAAATTTGAAATCATCAATCCTGAAACGAAATTCAGTAATCTCTGTGAAAATATGATTGAGAGTAGTAATAGTAATATGAAGCATAGGATAACGGTAACCTGGATTGCGCCAGATGACCCTGAAAGTGGTTGTATATTGTTCAAGGCGGCAGTGTTGCAACATCGCACAGTGTGGTTTATTGATGACGGCTACTTGACCAAGAAGTTGTGCAGGGAGAATGTTGATGATATCCATAGACAGTTGCCTGCGGTGGATCCTTGCTGTGCCTGTGATGAGGCAAAATATGAGGTTAGTTACAAAAAGACAAGTTTTCAAACATAATTTATACTGTCATCTAAAACAAATGGTTAATTTATTTGACAGATATGCCGGGATTGACAACTTAAATGACAACTTTTATTAAAAGTTGTTTGATGTAAATGCGATTTCATTTTAAATGTCAATTCCATTGCGCATACGTCAAATAAATTATCGTCAAAAATCTAGTGGAGTCTGATTTGACGTTGACGTTATGGAATTTACATTTGAAATCAAGTAGATTTCATAAATCTTGACGTACTATAAGTTGCCATTCATAGTTGTCAAGTTGTCAATTCCATTGAATATCTGTCAAATAAATGATGTATTTTCCTGTCATCTAAAACAAATTAGTCGTCTATTTGACAGGTATTAAATGGAATTACCAAACCAAATGATGTAAATGAGACCTATAGTAGGTTTAGATTTACGAATATCCACTCGATTGTCAATTCCAAATGTCAATTCTATTGCGTATATGTCAAATAAATCTTGGTCATAAATCTAGTGGAGTCTATTTGACGTATTTGACGCTATGGAATTGACATTTGAAAATGAGTGGATTTTTGTAAATCTAAACGTACTATAGGTCTCATTTTCATCATTTGGTTTGGTAATTCCATTTACTGCCTGTCAAATAAACGACGAATTTGTTTTAGATGACAGGAAAATACATTATTAATCGTTTACATCAAACATGATTTTATAACATGCTTATTTTAAGTTGTCAATTCCATCGAAAATCTGTCAAATAAACGAGGCATTTGCCCAAATGCAAATAATTTAAACTGCATTTACAGATTGTTTTGGAACGCCATTGGTCCCGCAACACCCATCCCAAAGATTTCCCCTTGGAAGCATGGCGCACCAGTTTTGGCACTGTTATTGGGGCTTCGCACAGTGTTGACTATTCATTTTGGAGTTATGGCACACCGGCTAGCCAAGGTTTGCAAGAATTGGCGGAACATGGTGCCAGCAGGGCCTTGGAAATGGAAATAAAAAATCACAGCGAGGTAAATTTGTGGGAAGAAAGTAATAAAAAAAAGTTCTTTATAGTTTCTCTTCTTTAGACCGGTAACATACGGACCATAATCAAAGCCCCTGGCATTAAATATAAAGCCAATTTTGTGGGCAGAACCTTGGCAACGGCACGAGTTGGCCCAAAACATCACATGATTTCATTGGTAACGAAAATTAATCCCTCACCAGATTGGATTTTGGGTGTGGCCTCAATGGAATTGTGCACCGAGAATTGTAGATGGATTGAGGAGAAGGAGTTGAATTTATATCCATGGGATGTAGGCACCGATTCGGGACCATCTTATATGGTCAGTTATTATTTTTTTTTGGTTTTGGGAATTTTTTTAAAATGTTTGAATGAATTTTGTATTTTTATTTAGTCTCCCGATCAAGCCCAAAAACCTCCAGATGTTGTAAGACGCATAACCTCCTCATTTCCCAGCGATGAACATTCACCGTTTTACGATAAATCTGGAGCACCCATGAAACCACTGGCTACCCTAAGGGTTACACGGAAAAGGACATATGGTCGATGTTTTGATGGTAAGTGGCACATGTCTTTTGGGGGTATAAAGGATACCAGGGATAACAAGGTGATGAATGGAAGGCATAATGTGCGAGATCGGCAGAGGTTCTTGTGGATACAGAGATTCCTTTCGAGATAACGAAACGCTTCTCAATTTATATGAAAATCAAAACAATTTAGAACTTCCCCCAGGTAAAGTAAAGTATTTGGAGTTTCTATCCAATGACTTAAGCGAGAGTGCCAGCCGGTTATGTGTCTTCGTCCTAAGCGATAAAGAAAGGACAGTCACAGCCACAATTGAACTCTGTGGCAATTTGCTTTGATTCTTAAAATTCCAAGTCAGACTTATTCCAGAAAGCCAGCCGTTTTATAATGTCTCAAGTTCCATTCATGTGGTCCCCACTTATGTAACATGATACCTCCTTCTAATCCCCCTAAATTTCAGAACAACAACCCCTTGAATGTGAGACCCATCCTTGGACTGATTGGAGTGAATGCAATGTCAAATGTGGCAGTGGTAGCCAATATCGTGTTCGAGATTACAAAGATCCCGAGGTGGCTAGAAAAAAGAATTGTCAAGAAATTCTACGGCAAACCCAAGAATGCAGTGGACCTTGTCTTGAACAAAATGTTGGAGGAATGTCATCATTGGCCAGCAATTCTCGTTATGGCAATATGCCGGAATGTGAGCTAACACCCTGGTCCTCATATTCAGAATGTTCAAATAAATGTGGCATGGGTACAAGAAGTCGGACCAGGAGTTATGTTAATGCGTATGCCACCGAAAAGTGTCAGGTATGGTGTTTACAAAATATATATCAGCTCTATTCCCTTTTAATTATTGTCCCTTCCTCATAGAATACCGCTTTACCCCCCGAATTGATACAAACCGAGCCTTGTGAGGGTACCTATTGTGGTGGCAATATTCACAACTCAGCTGGGAAACGAAAAAACCAACCCAAAGGCTACAATAATCGCCAGCTAGACTATGAAATGGAACCAAATGAATATGATCAGGAACAAAATCAGGAATATGGAGCCGGAATTGGAGGCTTTATGGACTCAAGTGATTTGAGATCACAGGTTAATAAACCACCCACCATGATGAATGAGGATCTTAACAAGCCGCGACCATTTGAGAATTTAAATACAATTTATGGCAGTGAAAGGCTAAGGGGAAATCCGTCCTCCTATGCACCCGAAGACAATAATCCGCAAATAACTGGAGATTTTCCATTTGAGAATCCAAGATTTAAACAAAATCACATGCAACAACTGAATTCAAGACCTAACAATCTTTATACCACCTCCACAACTCCTCGCAATTTCCGAGCCTTTCATTCTACCACAGAATCTTCATTTGGTTTCATTCCAAACAAAATTTATGGCATTAGTGGCATCCGTGATGATGCTACCTTAGAACAAGAAGAGGAAAGGGAAAAAAGTTTTTGCCTGCAGAGACCTGTAGTTTCTCCGGAACCCTGTAATGCTCCCAGGGTATTTTTCAAAAACTATTGGTTCTATGATGCCTTCGATAGCCAATGTAAAATTTTCACATCCGACAATTGTGATCAGAATCGTAATAAATTTTTCAGCATGGAATCGTGTGAAGCTGCGTGTGGTGGTATTCAAGTTGAGCCAGAAACGGAATATGGTTATAGGCATCTTGGCGGAGGTTTTACAAATTCTGGAGGCATCAGAAATAATGGCAGGTGGAAAAATGCATGGTCGTAGTTTGGAATTTGTAGATTTTTTTTGTAGAAATAAAAATTTATTTTTTTTAATTGTTGTACTTTTTTTTATTATTTTCCCCGGAACTCACCCGAGAAAATGGTAACTGAAACTGAAAAACTTATTTTTTTTAAGTTTAAATTGAAAAAAAATTGTGTCCGTTTAGTTCCGCTACTGCAGTAAAACCGAAAAAAAACGTTTTTATCATCACCTAAGATTCGTAATAGGTGGCGCCTAATGTAGACCACGAAACCAAGACTCTGATATCAAGAATTTCATACCCTAACGCCTGTACTAGCGAAATCTTTAATGTTACATCAGTTAACTTTTCAATATTATGCATATTTTAATGACCACCATGTTTGATGAATTCCACCTTGGTTCACGAGAGAGAGGAAATCCTCTCCATGCCCCAAAGACAATACGATTAAGAATCTGATGATCCACCGAATTTGTTCTTTTTTCTTTTATATGTATATTCCAATATTCTAAACAGGTGGCACCTAAAATATTCCTTAGTCCCAATTTACATTAGGCGAGTTTACTTGCGGCAATTGTCAGTTTGTTGGTGAGAGAGGGTGCTGAGAGGCAAAGGGTTACCATATGCCTCACATCTCTCTCCTACAAAATGACAGTTGCCGCAAGTAAACTCGCCCAATGTAAATTGGGACATATTTATATTAGGAAATTTTTCTTGCGGCAATTGTCAGTTTATAGGTGAGAGAGGGTGTTGAGAGGCAAAGGGTTACAATATGCCTCACCTCTCTCTCCTTCAAACTGACAATTGCCGCAAGGAAAATTGCCTAATGTAAATATGACATAGGGCACGAACGCAAGACTCTGACATTAGAATCTCATGCTTAACCAGTTGGGCTAGTAGACTCTTAAGGCCTGCGTACATAAACTGCCTTGCCTGCTTACCTTGCTTACTTCTGATAAAAGAATAAAAAAGAAAAGGGCAACCCAGTTCGAAATTTCCTCGGCCTCCTTTATTCTTTTATTTTTATTATGTCAAAAATGAAGCAGGAAAGCAAGGCAATCAAGGCCTGCGTACATAAGCTGCTCTGCCTGATTGCCTTGCTTACCTGCTTCATTTCTGACGTAATAAAAATAATAGAATAAAGACGAAATTTCGAACTGGGTTGCCATCAGTTGGAAATTGGGTCGGCCTTCTTTGTTCTTTTATTTTTTTATTGAAGCAGCAAAGCAAGGCAATCAGGCAGAGCAGCTTATGTACGCAGGCCTTTAGGCCTTTAAGGCCTGCGTACATAAGCTGCTCTGCCTGATTGCCTTGCTTTCCTGCTTCATTTCTGACATAATAAAAATAAAAGAATAAAGAAGGCCGAGGAAATTTCGAACTGGGTTGCCCTTTTCTTTTTTATTCTTTTATCAGAAGTAAGCAAGGTAAGCAGGCAAGGCAGCTTATGTACGCAGGTCTTTAAGGCCTGGGTACATAAGCTGCTTTGTATGGTTGCCTTGCTTTCCTGCTTCATTTTTGACATAATAAAAATAAAAGAATAAAGGAGGCCGAGCAAACTTCGAACTGGGTTGCCCTTTTTTTTATTTTATCAGAAGCGAGCAATATAAGCAGGCAAGGCAGCTTATGTACTCACCCCTTTAGAGATTCAGAACCCTAAAAAGTGTTACCGAAAATGTGAAAACAAGGCTTTCTATTTGAATGAAATCGAAATCGCGTTATGACCATCTTAAGAGCTGTCGCCGACCATAAGATTGTCAAAAACCAGTTAAATAGTTGCGGGGTTAGGTAGCTGGATGAAGGCTCTATTAAATTTGAAGAAATACAAAACGATGTTCAACACGTTCATGAAACCGCAGATGGGCCAAAAGATTCACTCAAGCGCCAATAGTCTTAACAAATGGCGCCAAACTTCACGAACTCAAGATCCTGTCATTACGCACATACAACACCAAAGAAGCTACCAAGACTTTTCTGATATGAGACCGGTTACGAACAGCGTGTCTAATGACATCACCTGTGGATAACTTTTACATGGCTGAAGAATATTTATAAAATTTTGAGATAACATTATGCTAAAGGTTTTTTTATGTTGTCTGACCTGGGAATCCAACGCGTGCAACGTGCTTGTTATTGCACCACGGTGTGTGCCTCTCATGAAGGTCCTTTGTGTTATAATTTTGTTATAATAAATCAATGGCCTTATGACTCGTCGGTCACGACGTCCAACGTGTGGCACGAATCCAGGATTCTTAGATAAGCAATGACAAAATGGTTGCGATGGCGACCAAGCTGTGCTACGAAGTAGAATTCTTAGATAAGCAATGACAAAATTCGTTACAGGTAGGTTGTGAAGGAAATGTTCACAGGACCATGAGACCGCAGTAACAGATGGCGACCAATGTTGGACAAAATCTTGAGATTGATATGCTCTGCCGATGGTCTAATCTGACTTTTCCTTTATTCGATTCCTCTCGATTTAACAATATTTCTTGATAATATTTCAATGAAGTAATGACTTTCCGAATAGGTGGCGCCCAACGTACTGCACGAGCCCAAGATTCTCAAATTAAGATTGCGAATGAAAATGGTCACGGGAATGGTAAAGGAAATGTTATTTTGAATTTGAAAAGATAAAAATGATGTTCCGACTAGAAGCTGATACAAGTTGGGCTTCTCTTTTTATAGATATTTGATTCTCTTCAATTTAACAATATTTCTTAAAAATATTTGAATGACTTAATGGCCGTCCTAATAGGTGGTGCACAACGTGGTGCACTACCCTAAGATCATCAGCTTAAGAATATTAAAATTGCAATTGGGAAGATGAAGAGAAGGTTTGTTTTTAGAACTTGAAAACAAGTTAAAGTGGCATTCCGCCTAAAAGTCATAACAGATGGCGCCCAACGTGGGACAATAATCTCAAATCATGCCATTAAGATTCTGATATTATAGATATTATATTCTCATCAACTTTCCGATAAAAACTATTCCAATAGCGCAATGACATTTCTGGTAGCTTGCGCCAAAAACGGTGTACGAACCCAATATCCTCAAATTAAGAATGTCAGAAATATCTACTGGGAAGGTGAATGACAGATTTTTTTTTTTTTGAATTTGAAAAAGTTCAAATAGAGTTTAGCCAAAAAAAATTTAACAGATGACGCCTAACGTGGTCCTAGAATCCAACATCTTGATATTAAGATTCTGATGATGCTAGTTAGGGTCTTCCTTTTATAAGCATTATATTCTCCTCAATTTTCTGATATTTTTTAAAACTATTCCAATGACGTAATGACAATCATAGTGGCAGGCGCCCAACGTTGTACACGAACCCAAGATGCTCAGATTAACAATGCCAAAAATCGTTACTTCGAAGACGACGGAAAGGTTATTTTGAATGGCTTTCTCCCTAAAAGTCGTAAAGGCAAGAATCCAAAAAATTCCGATATATACATATATATATTTTTTAAATAGGCTAATGACGTAATTACCCGCACGGGCCCTAAATCCTCAAAATAAAAGCCTGGGTACATAAGCTTCCTCGTCTGCTTTCCTGCTTCCTTTCTGCTTCCTTTCCGATTTAAGGCCTACGTACATAAGCTGCTCTGCCTGATTTCCTTGCTTTCCTGCTTCATTTTTGACATAATAAAAATAAAAGAATAAAGAAGGCCGAGAAAATTTCGAACTGGGTTGCCCTTTTCTTTTTTATTCTTTTATCAGAAGTAAGCAAGGTAAGCAGGCAAGGCAGCTTATGTACGCAGGCCTTTATACTCTCCTCTTAAAGCCTTAATTTTTACCTCAATTTTCCGATATTTTTATAGCTGGCATATACATAAGCTGCTTTGCCCTGCCTTTCCTGCTTCATTTTTGACATAATAAATATAAAAGAATAAAGGTCGCCGAGCAAATTTCGAACTGGGTTACCCTTTTCTTTTTTATTCTTTTATCAGAAGCAAACAAGGCAACCAGGCGAGGCAGCTTATGTACGTAGGCCTTAAAATTTTCAGATTAAGATTTCCAAATTGACTACTAGGAAGATGAAGAAAAGGTTGTTTTAAATAATTGGTGCTCCGCCTAAAATGTGTTACAAATGGCGCCCAACGTTGAGCAAGAATCCAAAAGCATGAGAAAAGACCTGCGTACATAAGCTGCCTCGCCTGATTGCCTTGCTTTCCTGCTTCATTTCTGACATAATAAAAATAAAAGAATAAAGAAGGCCGAGCAAATTTCGAACTGTGTTGCCCTTTTCTTTTTTATTCTTTTATCAGAAGCAAGCAAGACAAGCAACCGAGACGGCTTATGTACCCAGGCCTTAAGAATCCGATGCTATCCTCTTATAGCCTTAATTTTCTCCCCAATATTCTGATATATTTTTTTAAATATTCCAACGGCGCCCAACGTTGGGCACGATCACAAGATCCTCAAATTAAGAATGTTAAAAATGGTAACTGGAAAGGTAAATGAACTGTTTGAATTTGAAAAGTTATTACGTTCCGCCTAAAATTTGTAACAGATGGCGCCAAACGTGGGAGTAGCATCCAAAATCATGGGATTAAGAATCTAATCTACCGCTGATGAAAGTTAGGCTTCTCTGAATGACAGGTTCTTAAACACCTTAAAAAGGCGCCACCATAAGCACACCCACCTTGTACACTACATGTTCGCTTTCGATTCCCAGGCCAGACAACATCACATTTTCAACAGTGGCCAAAATACCACTCAGCGTAATGTTAACGACATTTCCCTGAATCTTCCAGCCATGTAAAACTTATCTTCAAGAGGTGACTTAAAGGTGTGAACAGAATGAAATACGCCGTTTTTTTCGCGCCCAGGTTCATGAAAAGATTAAAGGTCAAGTACTACCTAATTCAAATGCTGCCTAATTCATTTGAATTAGGTAGTACTTGGCCTTTAGTCTATTACTGTCTATATTATTGAAACTGAGCGTGAAAAAGCGGCGTATTTCATTGTGTTTCTACCTTAAGACACGCCGTTCTTACTCGCCTATAAAAAGTTGGTTACATTAAGCTAACATGAATCGGGGTGCACACATTAAGAAGTATCCCATGTCCCCTCCGCTCCAATGGGTGAAATCAAGCAACACCAAACGTGCCTATTCTGCCTTAAGGGTAATAATCTATAAAGAATATTTCTCAATATCCTTAAATCTTCTTGAGGACACCTTTGAGGCTATGTGGTCAGGGAATCCACAATCCAAAGACTCACCCCCCTCCCTAAGATTGGCTTATTATGGAGAATTGGCCTCATCTGCTATGCAAGAATTCGCTGAACATGGTTCTTTGGGGGCTGTAGAACAACAGTTCAATGATTATTTTAAGGTTAGGTTATGAAATTTTAATTTTCCCCTACTTCAAGGTGATGAAGGTCACATCTAAGGTGATGAAGGTCACATCAAAACTAGATGACACGTACATTACGGCGATGACCAAGGAGCCCCTTTTTGGCATTTGTCGGGACAGTTTTTTTTGGCATTGTTTTTATGCCTTAGCTCTATCATAGGGTATTTGAAATACCATCATCCTCCCTTAACTTCGCTATTCTTGGCAACCTTGAAAATATGATGACGCCGACGTCTGGACAAGTGATAAGGAAATATATTTTGTTTGCTAATTCTCTCTCAACTCTCCCGTTCTCAGCTCACAATCAAAGATTTGCGTATGAAACGCAACAAAAGCACACTCTGGCACGATTAAGCGTGAGAGCATAACGTTTTTTATTCCAGTTTAAGCCAGCCACTACAATCTTGACAATAATCGCACGCTGTCGTTAGTTTAGTTAAAACTTTGGACGTGTAAACATCGGCCGCGAAGAGAACAAAACGCAATTCACCGTTAATCTGTTATTATGGAAAATTGGAAAGCCTATTTCCTATGGATTTCAATAGCAACAACAATAGCTCTACCAGGAAATGTTTTTGCCGTATTGTGCAGTCGTTATCCGCAGAATACCTTGTCGCCAAAGGCCCCGGTTGATGATAATTTTGCCATAACAATAACGGGGAATGCCCAGACCTATTTACTGGGGCAAACCTACAATGGTAAGTTGGCCGCCACGTGATGACACAAGGCACGACGTCATAACGTCTAGGCCTTTTTAAAAACTTAAATATCTTCAGATGTTGTCAAGATCTTTTGCTTAAGTCCATATTTTCAATGCGCTGACCTTGAACTTAAACTTATAAAGTGTGGTTTGCAGCAAATACAGGCACGCCAAGCCGGCATTGGGTGCGTCGTTTGAAATGTTTAGTGATTAAAAATATACACACATACTACGAATACTCAAGAGGAAAACAAAACAAACAACATTGTGAAGATAATTTTAAGGCGTCTTGGTGATAAGCGTTTTCGGCGTCCCCCTTTTTTTTGAAGTAAACAATAAGTTTTTTGTTTTGTTTGACCGACCGTTACGATGTCTTCTTTCATTAATGCAGAACTTTCCATTAGTTTCGTTACAAGCTTACAATGGCCGCCGCTTTATAAGTGCAAAATTGGCATTGGAAAATGAAAATGGTGATCTAGTGATGAACTCCGATTTGGGCCACTTTGAGTTAATTGACCCCGTGGAGAGTCGTTTCAGTGCGGAGTGTGTTAATATGATTGAGACAACAAATACAAACCCCAAAACTCGTTTGGATATGGCATGGGTGGCACCTACGGAGCCGGGATTTGGTTGTGTTCTTATACGAGCCACGGTTATTCATCATCGGGATGTCTGGTTTATGGATGATGGTTTGCTGACAAAGAGAATCTGTGAGGAGTCCGTTGATGATTTGGAAAGCCAGAAGAAAGATGAAGAGAGCAAGGAGTGTTGTGCCTGTGATGAGGCTAGATATGAGGTAAGGTGAAAAAGGAGAACTTTTATCTGAATTTGCATTGAAATTTTTTAACTTCGGCGTAATATTTAGTCGATGGTCAGATATACACCGTTTCAACATGGCGAACGTTGAAAATAGGACATGTTTTATTTTTGAGAGAGCGGAGCTCAGGAAGACAGAACTTAAGGCCTGGGTACATAAGCTGCCTCGCCTGCTTACCTTGCATGCTTCTGATAAAAGAATAAAAAAGAAAAGGGCAACCCAGTCCGAAATTTGCTCGGCTTTCTTCATTCTTTTATTTTTATTATGTCAGAAATGAAGTAGGAAAGCAAGGCAACAAGGCGAGGCAGCTTATGTACCCAGGCCTTTAAAAATTACTCACAAAAATCTGTAAAAATAATAAGAAGGCAGCCGCACAAGAAAAATGTCACATTTCCCCTCCTCTTTTTCACAAAAGTAGCGAATCACCATGTTGATACGAGCTGTGTTTGACCTTCGAGCTACATAACATTTCCCACTAACCTTGTATTTCCTTCAGATTACCTTTGAGGGTATGTGGTCCCGCAATTTGCATCCCAAAGATTTTCCCGCCAAAGGTTGGCTAGCAAAATTCAGTGATATTTTAGGAGCGGCTCACACCTCGGACTATCGTTTTTGGGATTCTGGTGAACAAGCCTCATCCGCACTGCAAGAATTTGCTGAACATGGTTCTTCGCGGGCTCTAGAACAAGAATTCAACAATTACTTTAAGGTTAGTTGTAGGAATAGACTATTTTTTCAAAAAAAAAAAAAATGATTTGTGTTTTTTAGGAAAAGAAAATACGCACCATTCTCAAGGCTCGCGGTCCATCATTTCCCTATTTGAATAATCCCACCTTGGCATGGTTGCGTGTAGATCCATCGCGGCATCAGTTATCTTTGGCTTCAAAAATTACACCCTCCCCCGATTGGATAGTTGGCGTTGCTGGCCTGGAGCTGTGTTTGGCGAATTGTACCTGGATCGAAGAGAAAGTTATTAGTTTATATCCATGGGATATTGGTACAGATGCTGGACCATCGTATACGGTGAGTATTAACGATAAAGGGTGATATTAGAGAGGGAAAAGGTAAAAAGTGTTTAAAATTTAAATGGGTCTATAGAAGCACCCTTTCTTTCAGAAAGGTGGTATAGAAGCACCCTTTCTTTCAGAAAGGTGGTATAGAAGCACCCTTTCTTTCAGAAAGGTGGTATAGAAGCACCCTTTCTTTCAGAAAGGTGGTATAGAAGCACCCTTTCTTTCAGAAAGGTGGTATAGAAGCACCCTTTCTTTCAGAAAGGTGGTATAGAAGCACCCTTTCTTTCAGAAAGGTGGTATAGAAGCACCCTTTCTTTCAGAAAGGTGGTATAGAAGCACCCTTTCTTTCAGAAAGGTGCTAGAGAAGCACCTTTTTTTCAGAACGGTGCTATAGAAGCGCCCTTTCTTTCAGAAAGGTGGTATAGAAGCACCCTTTCTTTCAGAAAGGTGGTATTGAAGCACCCTTTCTTTCAGAAAGGTGGTATTGAAGCACCCTTTCTTTCAGAAAGGTGGTACAGAAGCACCCTTTCTTTCAGAAAGGTGGTATAGAAGCACCCTTTCTTTCAGAACGGTGCTATAGAAGCACCCTTTCTCTCAGAAAGGTGGTGTAGAAGCACCTTTTTTTCAGAACGGTGCTATAGAAGCACCCTTTCTTTCAGAAAGGTGGTATAGAAGCACCCTTTCTTTCCGAAAGGTTCTCTAGACACAGCGTTTTTTTCTGAAAGGCGCTATAGAAGCACACTTTCTTTCAGAAAGATGCTATAGTAGCACCCTTTCTTTCAGAAAGGTGCTATAGAATCAGCCGTTCTTTCAGAAAGGTGCTATAGAAGCTCGTTTTCTTTCAGAAAGGGTATATAGAAGCACCCTTTCTTTCAGAAAGGTGCTATAGAATCAGCCGTTCTTTCAGAAAGGTGCTATAGAAGCTCGTTTTCTTTCAGAAAGGGTATATAGAAGCACCCTTTCTTTCAGAAATGTGCTATAGAAGCTCGTTTTCTTTCAGAAAGGGTATATAGAGGCACAATTTCTTTCAGAAAGGTGCTATAGACGCAGCCTTTCTTTCTGAAAGGCGCCATAGAATCAGCCGTTCTTTCAGAAAGGTGCTATTTTTCCAAATTGTATAATCCCCTTAATCCATTTGCGCTCAAATCCTTCTTCATGCCCCGGCCCCCAAAGACTTTTCTCACTTTGTCCAAAATTAGACATAACCATAAAAATATTTTTCCTATCTCTCATTCTTTCTTTGAGTATTCCTGAATTATAGCGACTTTATTATGATTATCTCTTCATTTCAGTCTCCCGATCAACCTCAATTACCACCAGATGTAATACGGCGCATGCGTTCCGACTTTCCATCGGATCCTCGTTCACCATTCTATGATCCAACAGGAGCTCCCATGAAACCTATGGCAATGTTGAGAATAAAACGCCAGAGATTATATGAAAGGAAATGTGCCGATGAAGAGTGTAAGTCTTATGACAGCTGTTATGGGTTAGATTTTACAGGATAGATTGTCAGTTTACAGCCTTAAAATTTGTAGATTATCTTTGATGGGAACTTATGCTTGGTTTACATTTACGAAATCCACTTGATTTCAACTGTCAAATCCATAGGTTAAACGTCAAATGAAATCCAGATGAGATTTCATTTGACGTTTGAGCTATGGAATTGACAGTTGAAATCGGGTGGATTTCGTAAATGTAAACTTAGCATTAAACATCGTTTAAGTTTATTTTATCGTTACGAAGCTGAAAAGTATGAAAATCACTGATCAAAAACTTCTAAAAGATATTAGATCTGTTCGATAACCCAAAAGTTTGTACAAAATGCTGTTCGATAACAAACTTGTTCAATGAATGAGAAGATGTTGCAAGTACCGAGTTCGTCTTCGGACGGCTCACCGTGAAGACATAAAATTACATGTAGAGACTACGCCTACGGGCTTTAAAACAAAATGGCGTCATGTTAGGCTATCGCTTGACATTTCGCTTTCGAAAATTAACCTATATAATTAGTGATTACGCCTACGGGCTTGAAAATAAAATAAATTTAATACTTACTGTTTGTTGTGGCGATATAGTCAAAAGGCTGGCCAAAACCACTTTAAAACCAAAACAAAACAAAACAAGGTTGCAAGAACTTGCAAATACTTTTTACTTGCGAAGTTATCGAACACGCCTATTATCTCAGGTTTCTTCTCAATTAACAATAGTCTCGGAAATGCTTCACTATGTGCATCAATAAAAATGTTCTAAATTATTAAAATCTGCATTAGAAGTCGTTAAAAGTTTGAGGTTAAGTTAGGCTATTCGCCTCTCTTTTCTCTACATCCAATGTTATTATCCCTTTTAGGAGATAATTTGCTTATCAGTAGATGATAGCTGTGTCTGGTTACCCTAAAATTTGTAACAATTTGTACCAATTGTTGCTGGAAGTCGTCTGTTAACACAAAAAACCAGCAAAAGAGAGCGATTCGAGAGAGACATTTTGACAGTTCTTTCACTGAGAGCTTGCAAATTCTTGCTGGACAAATTTCTTCTAGCAAGCACTTGCAAGCTCTTCTTCTTCCTGAAAACAATCAATCAGCTGTTTTTAGTTTTTTGTTGATTTATGTTTGTGAACATTAAAAACAATTTTATTGTGGAAATACGTAGTCTAATTGTATTGTTTTATGGAGAACAAATTTGTATAGTGGAAAAATACTTTTTTGTTTCATTATCTTTTTTATTTTTAATAAAATACAACGTGTTTGCTTCCTTTGTTGACGGACAAATTGTTCTGTTTTGGCAAGTCAGCTGATTGCTTGCTGGTTTTTGCTGGGAAGGTGTCTGTTTACTTTTTACAATTTTCTAGCAAAAGAGAATAAAAACCCCTTACTCTCTGAGAAAGTTCTTGCTGGACAATTCTTGCTGGGAAAGTAACCAGACAGACTTGATGTTTCACAGTAAAATTTTACAAATGTCTTCTTTCATTATCTGTATTAAATGTCTTTAGCAAGTTTAAGGTTATATGCTGCACAATCTTTAAAGGGTCCTTTTTTCTTGAATTTAAAGAAAATGACATTATCCTTCTTTAAAATAACATTCACTTCTCAGTAAACATTTTTCTGAAATCCTTTAATACACATTAGGAGCCTTAATATAGTTTGAGGTTATGTACTGTACATTTGTATTTACCATTTTCATCTCCTTTTCCTTTTAGCAAACAATTCCGATCAAATACCACGAGAATGTCACACCCACCCCTGGTCTGCTTGGAGTGAATGTAGTGCCGAATGTGGTATGGGTACCAGATCACGTTCTCGTGTCTATAAACAACCCGAAGTGGCAAGTATTTATAACTGTGATGAAATTGTCATAAAAAGGCAAGTAGAACCTTGTACGGGACCATGTTCAAAATCGGAGGATAATACACCATGGACACAGCAAGAAGAAGATGATGCTGATGAGGGTGATAATTTACTCAGATCCCTTAGGCCAATGATGAAACGTGGAGGTGGTGGTGGTAGATCTAATATAGATTGTACGGGTCAATGGACGGCATGGTCGGCCTGTAATGTCACATGTGGAGCTGGCTTTAAGACCAGGAGGAAAATTTTAGATCCCAGAATTCAAAGAGAATGTCAGGTAAGAACTGCGATAATCATTTAATAAAAGGAAATTAATTCAAATAATTGGCATTGTTTTTACAGGACGAGGAGTTGTTTGAATATGAAAAGTGCTTTGTCTCCAATGTTGCCTGTCGTCGCTATAATGTCCAGCCGGTCATAGCAGCAGGAAGTACAGACTTACAAACGAATTACGAAAATTCCCAAGAAAACCCGGTCTATGAGCCAGAAGATGATGGAGCAGCGGAAACAAATGATTTCAACAATTATCCTCCTGGTTCTACAGTTACAGAATCCGAATTTCCCTATGAAAGAGTTCAACAAAGCTATCAACCCATTGATGATTATAACGTTGATACAAATCTTCCGGAATATAATTACAATAATGAAGCGGTTAATTTACGTTCTTCATATGGCGGTGGTATTCAAGCTGAAAATTTAAGACAAGAACCCCCGGCAGCACAATACTTTGGTGGTAATTATTATGCCACCGGATTATATGGACCACCAACGCCGCCTGAAAGTAAAAGATTCCAATATCTAAAGAGAAACAATCATCCAATCATTTTAGATAGAAAACCCAAAGCGGTACAATATAGTGAAAGAAATGTCTTACCAGGTCATCCAAATCTTTACGATGACACCAATTCTTTACTGCAGACAATACCCACCCATTGCTATCAGCCTCTGTCGATTGTTGAGTGCTCCGACAATCGTGTCATATCAAATTATTGGTTCTATAACTTTTGCACCGATACCTGCATGTTATATGCTGCCGATATTTGTGATCCAAACACCAATAAATTTCCTTCATGGGAAAAATGTGAACAACAATGTGCAAATCCTCTTCGTCGATTACCAAACTTTTTGCGTCGCAAACAGTCACAGTCACCATTTTGCCAAAATTTATATAGGAATAATAGACGAACCAGGGGAGGAGGAGGAGTAGGTGGTTAAGGTTATCATTGAATTGCATTTAAATTTGAGGTTAGTTTTAAGTTTTTTCTGAATCTCAGTTATTACAAAAGTTATTTTATATTAACCCCCTGTTTTTGTAACTTATTTTTGTTCGTTCGTTTATATTCGTAATATTTTAGGCATCCATAGCTCAGCCCCCAGAAGACATACACATCTAATTTTTCGTATACCCGTTCCATACATCGTTAAGTATTCCTCATTTAAAAATCACAGCTCTACATTTGCGTTAAAGCGACTAAATCGATCTACAAAATTTGACAATTCGTGTGAGAAGAATAAAAAATTTTACAAAAACTGGGGGTTAAACTAATGTTAACTTATTATGTTAATGTTAATGTAAATAATTTATTTTTTATACCAATAATAAAAAAGTGTGCAAAGTTTTAGTTCGATTGGTCAACTGCAACTGTGTTAAAAATGATTTACCAGATTTGAACTAAACACACACCAAAGCAAGTTAAATAAAACACTGTAAAAAATGAAGTAAATTGGTTGGAAAATGTTATTAATTTTTTTGTAGGTTAATAAGAGTAGAAAATTGAGATTTTGATTTTATATGCAACAGACTACCTGAAAGAATCTTTATAGAAAAACGGAAAGAATTCTTTATGTTTATTACAGATTAGCAAAACGTAGCATTTATACCATGTGGGCTTTTAAATATGTTATTAAACATCGACTTGCTTTTAATAGCGGAAAAAGTTTATAAAATATGAAAATATAAGCTTCCTCTCAATGAAATTACATTAAGTAATAAATTATTAATGAACACTAGTAAAATCTTATTCATTTTTAATTGTCTTTGTTTAACGTCTAGAAATCATTTTTCCATAGGCATATATGTATATCAAAGCTAAAGACTATGACAACTACTTTACCATACGTTAGTACTAATTGTGTCGTAATCTTCACAGCTGAGCTATTTTTCATTTTACACACAAAAGAAAGTAAGAAGCGAGAAAAGAGCGGTTGTAAACAATTCATTCAATTTAATCGAATTAATAATAAAATAATGGCATTTTTAATGAGAAGCGCCATACAAACTTTGGCGATAAGGAATTTAATAAGACCCCTACAAACTAATGCTGGAAGTTTGTATCTGTGTCAAAGACAAAGAACTCACGATGACGGAGATGAATCGAGGAGTTCTGCACCACCAAAGAAAAGTGTAAACAAATCATCTACGTCAGCGCTAAAGATTACCCTAATGCAAAATCAAAATGTTACCGTTACATCGTTGGAAGAGGCCAAGAATTTAGCCAAGCGACGTTCAATGCATTTGGTGCAAGTGCAGAAATTCGATACCAAGACACAGAGGCCAGTTTACAAGTAAGGATAAAGAAACAATTATAACAATGGGAAACAAAAGTAGTTGGCATAAATAGAATACTCTACCAGCTGGAGGAAAAATCTGAAATTTTTACCACAGGTAGATCTTTACGTACTGATTACAAAAATGTAAAGTTTGTTGGGGGGGAGTCCATACTTCCCAAGATATGGGCCCCTGTAGTTCCGAAAATTCCATTGTTAAAGTAAGAAAAAAATTAAATTAACAAAATGTTGTTTTCGTGCCCCTAAATTGACTCCTGTCCATAGGAGAAAGTCTTAAATCTACTAAATCTACTTAGAAAAAACTTACAATTTAAAAAAAAAATTCAGATTTTTTCCGTCATTTTTTTGTTCCAAGTAGTTATAAGGCTCACCCCGGAATTTTTTGAAATTTGTATCATAGGTACTCCTTGTGATGCTCACAACGATATATGCATATTTTCCCAGGAGGATACTTCCCAAGATATGGATAAACAAAGTTTACATAGACTAGATGGTCTAGATGGTGTACGGTCAGAGATTAAGAAATTTTTCTCCCCCGAGCTTTAATTCAAAATATTAAAATAGCCAAACTTTTGTTGGAACATTTTTCCCAAACTCATATCTCGGGATGTACGGACTTCTTAAAAAACGACATATAAATTATATCGTTGTTATCAATGCATCCATGAAAAACGGTAAAATTTTCAAACCGAGATTTTAAACCCTTATATTGTATTAGCTCATGCTAAAATCTCCACTGCATATCTTAATTTCATTTCAGATTGGTTTCCTCTGCCGAAAGATTACAAGAAGAATTGTCCGATTTGAAAGGCCAAGATAAAGACTCAAGCAGCACCAGTACTTCCGATAAAGCAGCACAAAAGAAGTCAGAGAAAACTCTCAATATCGGCTCCCGTATATCAGATCACGATTTAGCTTCTCGCCTCAAAAACATCTCCAAGTGGTTGGCTAAAAATAACGAAGTACGCATTTTAATACAAGGCAATGAATCAGATTTAACTAGCTGCGAGAAAATCTACAAAACTATTGAAGAATCCATTAAAACTCCTCAGGTCATTGGAAAAATTGTGCAAAAACGTTCTAAAGGTTCTGTTATTAAATTTAATATTCTACCAATTGTTAGCAATGAAAAATCAAGCTCCGCAAATCAATGACTTGCAGTGAATCAAGGATCATCCGTCATCGTTATGCGCTATTACTCTACAGCGGGTGATTGTCAACGTAGAGACTATTCTTTGCCAGTGTCATCAAAACCAAATGGAAACCGTTTAAAATTGGCACTAATCGCAATGGCTATCATAACGCTTAAATATTATTTTTGGTGGTCATATTTAAAAAGTCCTAAAACATCTAGCCAGTTAAACAATTCAAAAAAGTAGTGTAGTTTTATTGTTAAAAGAAGGAAAAACATGTTTATATTTTATTTAATAAATTATTGAAATTAATCAATTGCTTTTGTATATCACATCTATATGAAAACAATCGTCCGAGAAAACACATTGCGGCGGCGTTAGCTCGACAGATTGAGCTATAAATCGAGTTCCATACTAGAGTAATTTTATAAAATTGCAGTAGTGGGGAACTCGATCTAATAACCCCTAGTTTCATGCACGAATACACAGCAAGTGACGATTCGGAAGTCACCCTAGCTGTGTCTTTTTACTTTATACACGGTGCTCTTGAACCAAATTTAAATGGAAGGTGCTTACACCTGGGAAGTTTTAGCGGATTCTGAAACTACAATGCTCATAAATGAGAAAAATCAAAAGAATTCGCCGAAGCGCTTTTTAAATAAATCGCGATTCAAGTTGACATTTTTAGGGTTTTTTTAGGTTTTCACGATTTTGCTTGGAAACCGCAAGTCCTATGGAAATGGGACTAAACAAAATATTGTAGCTATGAAAATTCTCTACAAGATTGACCTTCATAATAACTTCGTGGTTTTTACCGGTAATGAGATATATAAGTTCAAATTAGGACAATTAGGACTGTATCGCCTTGATGAATTATATAAAGGACAAGAAAAATGACTGGCTACGTCCCTGATGTATATTTTAACTAGTATTCCCACCTTAAGAGCACAACAAAAACTAAATTGTTTATAAGTTGACGTTCTATCTATATATATAAAAATGGTGTAAAAAATTTATAGTAATTCATAAAATGAGAACGGCTAGGCCGATTTCTGTAAAATTTTTTGTCAGTTATTCGCATTTTCGAGGAGAAGGTCTTTGCGGAAGAAAATTTTGGAAAATCCCTCTGGAAAAGTCGGAAAATTGGAAAAATCGAAAATTGAGTTTTTGTATGAAATTTTATTCCTTAATAGCGAGACGAAGTTCGCCGCGTCCGCTAGTTTTATATATTAATTATGGTTTATTTGCGCCCCAATACAATATTAACATGAAATATAGATATTTGTGCAGTTACGTTTTCGTTTTAATTTGTATGCATCATCCATTATTCGAATCATTTTTCATTTGCTCACTTTCATCAAACATCATTTGAAAATCTTCAACAGTCTCCAATTCCGCCCGTTGTTTTTGTGAATCGGGCATGAAAAGGCAAGGATTAGCATTATATAGTATAGTTCTCGCCGTAAACATATTTGATTCAAAGTGTTTTCCACAGATTTGAGATGTTTTCTTCGTTACTATTCCATACTTTTCAAGCAACATCGATCTCCATTCATCTTTTACGCCGTGCATACTTATTTCCTTTGGGCAATACCTGGCCAAGGAATTCTCACAACCAGTTATACAGCATCGTCTAACAGTGGCCATTGCTAGGGGGAAGAAAAAGAGGAGTGCATTAATGACCCTGATATAATCCATATATAATATGTATGTATGAAATAAACTTGTGGTTGGGGTGATACTTATTCAAAGGATTTGAAGGGTATGATTTCAGAGTCATTTTATCACCAACACAACATGGAGAGGAAGGGAATATAATAATTGCGGGTTAGTAGCTTTCGACACGTTCGAGGTCGTATGATCCAAACAATTGAAACAATTGTCGATACCAAAGATGCGATGTCATGTCATCTTTAGAACATCACCCATTCTTTTTACAAGTTCCAAATCATTATCAGATCCTAAGCATAGGTCGGTGTGTGGTAAGCTATGCGGCTCCATTTTGAGATTATGTGATACGAATTGGAAAAAGATTCAAACCTGTCAAAATGCCCCCCGAGAACAGCAAAAGGATGTCTCCTCAAGTCGTCAGTGGACCAACTACATGATGGTCCAGTACAGTACAGCAACACAATGAGATGCTTTCGTTGCAGTACTCGATTGGGTGTTACCGTGAGAGCCATCCCAATCCCCATCTGGTGGGTTGCCCGACACTCTTGCTATCGGTAGAACTTTACGACTGTTTTTTATTCGACGCTGAGTTACCGAAAACAACCGATAATTACCGAAATTATACGCGTTTTAATTTTAACGATAATTGTCGGTAACTCAAAAAATGAGTTGGAGAATCGCACCACTGATCCGAAATCGTAACGATATCTTAACGAAAGTTGCATGAAGTGGTTGACATAATTTCGGAACATCTTTGTGTTTATTTCAGCTTGAATAACAACAAAATATTTTAAAGTGGATATGAAATTGATTAGTTGCGGGCGAAGGGTAGGGAATACTATAGTTTCAGTTGTCACCAAACAACTTCATCAGTTCCCTTTTTCGCCGACTCTGTATCGATAAACAGGTCAATAAAGCCATCTAGCAAATTAAATAAAATGAGAAATTTGCTGTATGGCCCTAAAGCTGTTTACCCTACAATTTGAGTCAAACTAAAGAATTTCATATCCACCACTGTTTTTATGTCGTCTTTGCTTCGTAAAGAATACGAACATAGGAGTGTTGCTTCAATAAGCGGGGGTAAAAACAACAAGAAAGTTGTTTTTGCATTACGCATTGGTCAACAAGGCCGTGCTGATGCCTATTATTGTTGTTGGCGTTTTTGTCGGAGCGACATCCTATCGATTTCGATCCGATTTCGTAACGAAATCTGAAAAAATCCTTGTGAAATTCGGAAAGGAAATTTCTTTCCGACATTCGTTCCGAAATCGGTACAAAATCTGAACTATTTCCGCTCCGAAAAATCGTTTAGAAATCGGAACTGAATCTGAACGACGTTGCTTCCGAAATTGTTCAGACGAGTCGGACATCCGACATTTGGTTTGCTGGGATAGCATCGAACTATTTCCATTTAAACATCTACACACACAAGATCTTTTCTTTGCAAACTTTCACATTTCCCTTTGGCACTGAACACACACTACACATACTTATCTTAAACATGTAAACATACATATATAAATAATATTTATAAATAATTAATTAAACAATAAATTAATAAGAAACGAAAAATACAAACCGACGCCTCGAAATACACAAGCAGAATGATTCTGAAATGACCGTTTTATTTACTCACGATATGGCATCTCTGAAACGAAAGAGGGAATATGAACGAACAAGAAAAACTCATAATCAAAACAAAAAACCGATTGCAGATGGATCTGTAGATCGATTTTTGGTAAATTAGTTTTCATAGTCTTTAGCTTTCATATAAACCTCATGGACAGGTGATTTATAGCCGTTAAATAAAGTTTATTTATTAATTGAAAAGCAAACTATTAAAAATTATTATGCAGATACAACTATTTGCGGCTGTACGTTTCGATATTTCATACACTCTTTCAGTTATTAAAAAGAAGTCGATCTTTGCTAACATCTTTAAAAGCGCAGAAGGTAGACATATACATACATTCATCAAACGATCAAAAGCGGCATTAATAGATGACTAAAAGTGATGGCGAGCTGAAGGGGTTTCTCTACAATTAAAATATCACTTATTGTTTAAATAGAAGGAGACTGAAAGGGATCTATCTTAAGACTAGGTTCCGAAGAACTTCAGTAATACAGAAGTGGCAATGCCCATGGTTTAATATAAGAAAGGTTAGCCAAAGCTTCCTGTCAATTTAAATTTTTTCTTTCGACTATTCCCAGCAAAAAGTTTGCATCCGCGGATGCAGTTAAATCACTAGAACAATTGCCGCTGGAGTACATCTTTTCCTATGAATTTTACAAGAGAGCGCGCAGCTAGGATGCACTCCATTTTGCTTCCACGGCACACAGCTAGGATGCACTCCATTTTCGATCCAAATCACAGCCTTTGATGTAGTGTTTTGGATTGAATTTAAATGCAGTCTAAAGATGCTATAAAATGCAAGCCATTGCAAATATCCCAAAATAAATAAAAAACATTGCTTATTCGTGTAAACAAGAATATTAACTTTATTACACTAATACAAATTATAAAAACTCTCCATTAAATTTGATCATAACTGAGTTTACTTCCTCTGCTCTGCTTTTTGTGACACCGCAACTCATATTGCTTCATCATCCAAATGGTTTTTCATTTTTCCTCCAACTCCAGTTCAGATTTCCAAAAAAACTCTAACTCCACTTCAAAAATAATTTGGGTCTAGTGAATTACAGCAATGTTCGTTTCTTTAGTTTGTATTTCTTTATTTTTTAAACAAATTCTTATAATTTTAGACACTGCTTCTTGTGTTCAGAAAAAAATACTGCGACTGTAGGGATAAACAAATTGGCTTGCTTGGCTAGGGATCTATAAGCGAGTGCTTCTAAAATGCATTTTTCATAACTCCGTGTGGACTGCATAGAAAGATGTATTGAAATCATAACTCTGCATTGCACTACTTCCAAACTTTTTTGCTGGGTTCCTAAAACGTCAAAACAATATACACAATCTTTGTATGTGCGTGTGCTGTTTGAATAATATGTCAAACAATTTTAAAAACAATCGAATTCAATGGTTTTTAAATTCGTGTTTAGAATATTATGCTATGTTTACATTTACGAAATCCACTCGATTTCATTTGTCAAATCCATAGGTTAAACGTCAAATGAAATCCAATGGATTTCAGATGAGATTTCATTTGACGTTTGAGCTATGGAATTGACAGATGAAATCCACTCGATTTCATCTGTCAAATCCATAGGTTAAACGTCAAATGAAATCCAATGGATTTCAGATGAGATTTCATTTGACGTTTGAGCTATGGAATTGACAGATGAAATCGAGTGGATTTCGTAAATGTAAACTTAGCATATGGAAGAAATTTGTCAGCTTATCATTGAAACAAACATTTTATCATATCCGAAACTCGATTATGTGGAGAAACCGAAAAATGTTCAAAATTGGTATTGTAAACAAACCCACTTGTTGCTTTTGTGTTTACCAATTTTGATGTTTTAGGAATTCAGGAAAAACAAGGGATTTATAGATTTTTTTCATTTAAATCTACCTCTTTACTTATACCGTGGCAATGCCGACTTAAACCCCGACGTATGTATGTATTATTTATACGAGCAGTGCTCAATTGGAGTCCCAGGTGCTGTCGGTGTGTGTCAATATGCTCTCACACAATTAGAAAAGAGAACATTTACTTTTGTTTTGAAAAATGTCATGTTGGGAAGCTACAACAATTTTTGTGTCATAGGAAAGGGTCTATTGTCTCCTCACTGCATTACCAGTAACCACCCAATTCGATAGCCGTGTGATGGCAATTGTCTCTTCATTGCATTACCAGTAACCAGTCAATTCGATAGTCTTCCGAAAGCCACTTGTCCCTTCATTGCATTACCAGTAACCAGTCAATTCCATAGTCAGAAATTATAGCCAAAATTACTAGTAAGCTGAAGTCAGATATGTAAATGGGTAAATGCATATACAGTTTGTCAAGTACATACAGTCAACCAAAAAAGTCTACATACACCCTATAAATCACGGGTTTTAAGGGTAAGGAAGCATTTTTATGAAAATCCAAGTACATAGTTCTATCTCATATCCCTAATAAACAATATTACGTACAAAAGAAATATATTCCATAATACGAAAAACGGTAAATTCTATAAAAATTAAAACAAGTAAGAACGGCGTTATGTTCGGCCGGGCCGAACTTGTTATACCCTCCACCACCAGTTGTATTGAAGTAAAATGGAATAATTTGTTTCCTTTCGTGTATGAAGAAGACTTAATACTAAATTTCAGCAATTTCGGTAAAACAATGTGAGGCACCATTCTATGGGGGCTATTTCAAAACGTCGATCTATACCGACAAATTTCTTACGGAAAGTTTTTAGGCTCAAAGAAAATAAATACCAAATTTCCTATATTTCGGTATGAGAATGTGCCTAAAACTTAAAAAATACCGAAAATCAAGAAGTACGCTTCTATGGGGATATAGGAAGACGTGGGCCTATACTGATAATACTCTTCTGGAATATTTTATTACTCTTGGAAGACGAAATAACGAATTTCAGCCATTTTGGTTGGATATTGACGTCACAGTCTTCAGTATTACGAAAATCGGGAGGTACCGTTCTATGGGGGCTATATCGAAACGTGGACCTATACCGACGAATTTTAGTCAGAAATAGGGCAATATGAAAGAGTGGACCTGTACAGACATATTTCTGGCGAACAGTTTTATATCACATTGAAGACTAAATACCAAATTTCAGCCATTTTGGTGGAATATTGAAGACACAACCTTCAAAACACGAAAAATCGGGAGGTACCTTTCCATGGGGGCTATATAAAGGCGTGAACCTATACCGACAAATTTAAAGGGGAAGTTTGAGTACCTCCAACGACGTCTAAATACCAAATTTCAGCCATTTCGGTGGAATATTGAGGCCACAACGTTCAAAATACCGAAAATCGGGAGGTACCGTCCTATGGGGGCTATATGAAGGCATGGACCGATACCGACAAAATTCTGGGAGAAAGTTTTGTACCCCTAAAGAAGACTACGTGCCAAATTTCAGCCATTTTGGTAGGATAATGAAGCTAAAACCTTCAAAATACCGAAAATCGGGAGGTACCGTTTTATGGGGGCTGTATGAAGGTGTGGACCGATACCAACAAATTTCTAGGGGAAAGTTTTATACCCCTAAAGAAGACTACGTACCAAATTTCAGCCATTTCGGTGTGATAATGAAGCTAAAACCTTAAAAATACCGAAAATCGGGAGGTACCGTTCTATGGGGGCTATATCAAAACGTGGACCGATATATCCCATTTTCAATACCAACCATCCTGCAAGTAATAGCAACTTCTGTACCAAATTTTGACTCTCTATCTTTAAAATTGCGAGCTGTATCTTGATTTCAACAGACAGACGGACGGACTGACGGACGGACAGACGGACATGGTCAAATCGACATAGAATTTTATGCTGATCAATAATATATATACTTTATAGGGTCTCCGACGAATATTTCGATGTGTTACAAACGGAATGACAAATTTAATTATACCCTCCATATGGTGGAGGGTATACCAATAATAGGGAAAAAGTGTACATACACCCAATGAAATATTAAGATTACCGTAAAATTTATGGAATAAGCAATACAAATTTTACATTTTATGGCTTTATCGAATGTCTCTGGTTGTCTATGATGTATTTTAGACAAAATAGGAACATATTTGTGGATTAATTGTCGTTATTTAATGTTAGACTTCGCGTATAGCTCGTTAAGGCGGGCCCTTGCAGATTTCTTTGAGTTTTTCAGTCTAATAGTTTATGAAACCCCAGAAAATACAGTGGGACTAATAATTTTGGGATCCAAGACCGCTATGAAGTTTTTGTTGTGGATAATATATGTTTCTGAGCTTTGCTAAATATACGAATTCCTGAGGTTTCTCATAAATTTTATAGTTTTCACAACATTCCAAGGGGCAAATAACATGCACAAGCCTTCGAATTACCTCGTAATAAGGTCTGGTACAATCCTCGAGCATCCATTGAATAAGCAATGTAAAAGTATCCGACATTTATAGCGCTTCAAGTGACCCTAACGATCATAATACGAGAGCATACTAGTTAACAGTGTAAATTTCATACAAATTGCATGCATTCTTTGGTGATGCTTTTATTTTGATACTTTGGAAACTTTAGGAGCGGGTTTGTATAATAATGTTGTACATTTCTGATTGAGTTAAGGTCCAAAAATGTATTACAAGGTAATTCCAAGGTTCTTGCTTGTAATTATACCCTTGGAATGCTGTGAAAGCAATCAAATTTATGAAAAACTCAGGAATTCGCATATTTAGCGAAGCTCAGGAGCATATAATATCCATAAGAACAACTTCAAAGCGCTGTAGGATCTCAACATAATTAGTCCCACTGTATTTCCTGGGGTTTCATAAACTCCCAGACTGAAAAACTCACAGATATCTGCAAAGGTCCGCCTTAACGAGCTATACGCCATGTCTGACCTTAAATAACGCCAATTAAAGCACAAATATGTTCCTATTTTGTCTAAAATATTACATAGACAACCAAAGACATTCCATAAAGCAATAAAATGTAAAATTTGTATTACTCATTCCATAAATTTTACGGTAATATTAATATTTCATTGGGTGTATGTACACTTTTTCCCTATTAATTTTTTAATTTTTATAGAATTTACCGTTATTCGTATTATGGAATATATTTTTGTTGTATGTAATATTGTTTATTAGGGATATGAAATAGAACTATGTACTTGGATTTTCATTAAAACGCTTCCTTACCCTTAAAACTCGAGATTTATAGGGTGTATGTAGACTTTTTTGGTTGACTGTAATTGTTTTCGAACCAAGAAAACTAACATTTTTCTGTATTGATTTATGAAAAATGACTGATAATTGTGATAAAAATGTCGGGTTTTTTTCCAAAAATTAGTTGGTCGACTTATTTAGGACAAGATTTTATGTACACATAAAAATTTAGCCCACATAGTCTAGCAAAAAATAACGACAACAAATAACTACATGTAATCCAAGTTGTTAAATAAATGTTTTCGAAATGTAGTAAAGTTCCGAAATATCCCATATTTTCAGTAAATACTTGAAAATCATTACATTTTATGAATTTTATTCTTAATAAGAATTAACTACTAACAAGTATCAACAATATTAGGCTTAGAATATCCCTACTAGGAGGCATGGTAGAATAAGAAAAGGTAGCTGCAATACACAGCTGACTGAACTGGGTTGTAACGTTAGTGTCAAATTTCATATGACATTTTATACATTTATTTCTATTTCGATGTACATTAGGGACATACATATATTTTTGAGAAAAAAAAAATATATTATTCGGAAAAAAACCATTTCCCAGAAAGACTTCTTCATATCAATGATATGTAACCTCCACCAAGTTCGAACGTAAATCCCCGCTTGTAGAGACGATACAACGTTTTCTGCGAGAATTTATGCATTTAGTGGAATGATGTGCAAACATAAAAATTGAAAATGTAAAGAATTTTCATTCATGTTTTCCAAAATATTCAACCAAATGTGAAAAATTATTAGTTTTTTAAATTACAATAATTTATAGACATTTTCTTGTTTTGTTTACAAATACAACTGGCAGTAACTTTACAAACAAAAACAAATTCCTTTGTGGTTGTTGTTCGAGTTGTATTTGTTGTAGTATTTACTTTACCTTATACATATTTGTTCTACCATGACTAGGAGGGTTGACATATGGACCGGAGGAGTACCAGGTCATATTACATGTAAACAGGGTCCTATAGGTCTTATACCGGGAATATCTGAAAACTATGAGATTTTTTAGTTCACCAGGATGGACTGAAATCAATTACAATAAATATTACCTACCTGATAATTAGATCAGGAGGGTTGCCAGATCTACTAAAAAGGTGCCAGGTTATACATATAAACAGTAAACGAGGCCAACTGGATCCATAACCAGGGCTTAAAATTTGTTTATTTAACTCAAATTAAATTAAGGGATAAGGGAATTCTCCAGCATAAACCAAAATATGACATAAAATTACAAAAATCGCTTAGAAATGCATACATACATATGTACTTAGCTGTCGCCGGAAAATGAACTTTATGGCGACAGAATTTGACGTCGTCGGGCGAATTTTGCCATACGTAATGGAAATATTTCAACTGGCAACCCGACACGACTCGCGTCGCAATACGGAATCGACCCATTATTGTTTAATGCTGAAAATGTTAGCACATTATGGGCCATTATTATACAGTGAATAACAGTCAAAAGTATCCACTTCAGTTTCTTTCATTAAAACTGTGATTGCTAAGAATTGGTTAATGATAGCGATTTCATTCCTTTTTATATTTTTACATTAATGTCTTAGCTTATATATAATAAAATAAAATTAACGAAATTCAGGTAAATATAGATAAAAAAATAATGGTTAAACAACATCGATTTCTACCTCACAGTGAAAAGTATGCACCCTAAAAGTTTCATGAAACAAAAAGGATTTTTTAGGGTTTCAGCCCTTGGTATGACATCCTTTGTTATCCTTTACAGCTTTTAGCATTTTTGTCAAAGATTTAACTAAGTTTTCGGGGCAAGATATCGGATTTTTTCCCATTCTTCTTGCAAGGCACATTTCAGGGTTCCTATACTTTAGATGTTACGATTTTTCTATTTGTGCCCAAAATACTCCATAAATTATCTATAGGATTCAAATCCGGAGATCGGGGAGGTGTTTGAATCACTTTTGGACATTTACATAGCACCCATTTTGGAAAAATATGTATGTGATTTGTGCTCGGGCTCATATATTGATAAAATTGGAATGTTGTCCCAATCCCATTTTTTCAGCGCCTTTTATCCCTAATTCCATCGATGAAGACACGATCTCCTACACCGGAAGCACTCATACAACGCCATACCACAACAGAGTCTCCTCTGAGCTTTACTGTTGAAATTGTGTGTTTGGGGTCCAAGGCGGTAATTGCCCTATGACATACCTTTATTGGTCCATATGACCAAAACAGGTTAAAGTTGTCTTCATTGCTTTCATTAGCAGCCTGCTTTGGTCATATGGACCAATTAAGGTACAGTCACCCAAAAAAGTCTACATACACCCTATAAATCTCGGGTTTTAAGGGTGAAGAAGCATTTTTATTAAATTCCAAGTACATAGTTCTATCTCATATCCTTGATACGAATAACGGTAAATTCTATAAAAATTTAAAAATTAATAGGAAAAAGTGTACATATGTACACCCAATGAAATATTAAGATTACCGTAAAATTTATGGAATAAGCAATACAAATTTTACATTTTATTGCTTTATCGAATGTCTTTGGTTGTCTATGGTATATTTTAGACAAAATAGGAACATATTTGTGGATTAATTGCCGTTATGTAATGTCAGACTTCGCGTATAGCTCGTTAAGGCGGACCTTTGCAGATTTCTTTGAGTTTTTCAATCTAGTAGTTTATGAAATCCCAGAAAATACAGTGGGAATAATAATTTTAGGGTCCAAGACCGCTATGAAGTTTTTCTTGTGGATGATATAAGCTCCTGAGCTTAGCTAAATATACGATTTCCTAAGTTTTCTCATAAATTTTATAGTTTCCACAACATTCCAAGGGGCAAATTACATGCAGAAGCCTTCGAAATACCTTGTAATAAGGTCTGGTACAATCCTCGAGCATCCATTGAATCAGCAATGTAAAGGTATTCCACATTTATAGCGCTTCAAGTGACCCTAACGACCATAATACGAGAGCATACAAGTTAACAGTGTAAATTTCATACAAATTTCATGCATTCTTTGGTGGTGCTTTTATTTTGATACTTTGGAAACTTTAGGAGCGGGTTTGTATAATAATGTTGTACATTTCTGATTGAGTTAAGGTCCAAAAATTTATTACAAGGTAATTCCAAGGTTCTTGCTGCTTGTAATTTGACCCTTGGAATGCTGTGAAAACTACAAAATTTATGAAAAACTCAGGAATTCGCATATTTAGCGAAGCTCAGGAGCATATATTATCCATAAGAACAACTACAAAGCGCTCTAGGATCTCAAAATAATTAGTCCCACTGTATTTCCTGGGGTTTCATAAACCACCAGACTGAAAAACTTAAATATATCTGCAAGGGTCCGCCTTAACGAGCTATACGCGAAGTCTGACCTTAAATAACCTCAATTGAAGCACAAATATGTTCCTATTTTGTCTAAAATATATCATAGACAACCAGAGACATTTCGATAAAGCAATAAAATGTAAAATTTGTATTGCTTATTCCACAAATTTTACGGTAATCTTAATACTTCATTGGGTGTATGTACACTTTTTCCCTATTAATTTTTTAATTTTTATAGAATTTACCGTTATTCGTATTATGGAAAATATTTTTGTTGTATGTAATATTGTCTATTAGGGATATGAAATAGAACTATGTACTTGGATTTTCATAAAAATGCTTCCTTACCCTTAAAACACGAGATTTATTGGATGTATGTAGACTTTTTTGGTTGACTGTATATCATAGACAACCAGAGACATTCGATAAAGCAATAAAATGTAAAATTTGTATTGCTTATTCCATAAATTTTACGGTAATCTTAATATTTCATTGGGTGTACGTACACTTTTTCCCTATTAATTTTTTAATTTTTATAGAATTTACCGTTATTCGTATTATGTAATATATTTTTGTTGTATGTAATATCGTTTATTAAGGATATGAGATAGAACTATAGAACATATAATTTATAGTTTTTTGACATTATGTCAGGTACCTAAAGGATTCTCGAACATACCTTAAACTGTACTGAAATGTTGAACCTTTGTGAGGGTAGACATACATATGTACATATATGACCCATTTTCGAACTTAAACTAAGTTTGAAAAATATTACGAAATCCAAGGATCCAAGGTTCATAATTTATTGCACGTACCATTTTAGCAACATTTAATGAAATTTTGTGAGAGAGTTACCGGAAGAAGTGGACCACAGGGATACGATGCTGTTTTTCGGGGTCATACGTTTAATTCCATGATCCGTCACCATCTTATAAACGTCTTTTGAAGCACCGAAATTCATAATTTCTTGCCAAATCAACAAGGGATCCAACGAGAAAATCACCATTTTTGTCGTGAGGTGTTCATGCTATATCAAATGTTATTTGGTGGAAAAAATGTGCAAGGATGCCTCTACGCCTCTACCCCACGGTATATAACATTATCCGTTCAAGTACGGCCCTTACGATCTTCGTTTTTTTGCGATTGTCAGCAACGATTGAATTCACTAAACCTATAGGATGGTCCTTTATCGACATACAAGTTAATTTGATCGATGCACTCTTGTCGATTATCCACGAAGAAAGTTGGAAAAAATAAACGGAAGAAAATGTTGACAAGTAAATTCCATTTTCTTTTTGCAGTGATTTTTTTCCAAGTCCCTGGGAACAATGTGAATCTGTCTTGAGTACGCTTAGGCTAAAAACTTTCAAAATTTCCGAAAAAAATGTCAATACGTGTTGCCTAGGCCAGAAGGTTTTTAAGTGACCCTCAACGAGTCCTGAGTACGTTTAGACTAAAAAATTCCAATTGCACCTGGCCGGTGTTGCCTAGGCCAGAAATTTTTTTAGTTTTCCTCGTATTACGTTATCCAAGTTTACCAACGTTGTATTCGGTTTGTTGTCGTGCTCACCAAAACTCACTCATTGATATGAGAGAAGTCTCCCATGTCCCTTCAGGGATGTTGTGTAAGATAGATAAGGGTATACTTCACTTCTCTTCAAGTTTCCGAATGATCTTTCTTCATATTGATAGTTGGAGAGCTACTACTGAGTAATTTTTTGTAATACTTCATAATACTCTTTTATGGATCCGAGTATTTTATGGATTCGCATCTAAATCCATACTTACACAAAACCACCTTACTATTCCTATTTTTAGATATTTTTAAATACCAATCTATAAACACGAAATACGAATATAATTTAATTTTATTTTTTATTTATAAAAGCTGTGTTCCAGAACTAGAAAGTTTTTACAATTTTTACGACTTTTACACATTTTACTCCAAAAACCGTTCCCGTACACAAAAAAGTTGTAAAATGTTCACTTCTCTTTAAACAAAAATGGCGCTGAATGACGCTCTCTTTAAAAACTTTTTACACGACAAATTTGGGCGAGTAAAAAAATACAAGCTCTGTTCCAGAACTAAAAAGTTTTTACAATTTTTACCACTTTTACACATTTTGCGTTCCCGTACACAAAATTTATATGAAAATCGTTTACGACTTTTACAACTTTTACGACTTTTACCACTTTATAAAGTACGGGAACAGGCCAACAGTTAGGCAAGAAATATATATAGTAACATGGTTGCCGGCGTCTGATTGGCTGATTCGCCGACTTTGACATTTTTTCCAGTTTTTTTGACATACTTTCCATTTTTTCGTTCCCGAACTATTTCAAAAAACTTGTGTGTGACAACAAATTTTTCACAATTCTCTCTTTTACGAGTTTTACTATTAAAAAGTACGGGAACGAAGCTAAAAAAAGTCATTCATAGTTAAATATAAAAAAATTATATATTAATAAAATATTATATAAAATTAAAATAATATTCATTCCAATTAATTCATATTTTATAATTTTTTGGGCCAAATTAATTTTTTTTTGTATTTTGCGCAGCCGACAAATCAAGAGCAGATTGGCTGCCTGAACATCCTGTGGATTGTTGTTGTTGTTGGCTGCCTGAACCTGTGGAGGATTGTTGTTGGCTGCCTGAACCTGTGGAGGATTGTTGTTGGCGTTGTTGTTGGCTGCCTTTTCTGGCTGATCGTGGCATTGAATTCTTGACTTTTGATTTATTTTTTATATTTTTGAATACTGTTTGAGTATGACGTGAAATCTTTCGGGGGTTTGGTCCACTATTATTGTTGTTGTTGGAGTGTTGTGGAGGGGTCCATTCGCATTGTGGGTAGTAGTTTTGTGGGTTGCGATTTGCCATTGCACGATTTCCTACACCGGAAGCACTCATACAACGCTGCCAAGGCTGTCAATGAAACTTTGGTCATATAGACCAATTAAGGTATGCCATAGGGCAAATACCGCCTTGGACCCCAAACACACAATTTCAACAGTAAAGCACAGAGGAGACTCTGTTGTGGTATGGCGTTGTATGAGTGCTTCCGGTGTAGGAAATCGTGTCTTTATTGAAGGAATTAAGGATAAGATGTATTATTTAAACATTCTTAAAGGAAAATTTGAAATTTAGGCGCTGAAAAAATGGGATTTGGGACAACATTCCAGTTTTATCAATATATGATCCCGAGCACAAATCACATATTTTTCCAAAATGGATGCTATGTAACTGTCCAAAAGTGATTCAAAAACCTCCCCGATCCCTGGATTTGAATCCTATAGATAATTTATGGAGTATTTTGGAGACAAATATAAAAAATCGTAACATCTAAATTTTAAAAAATATCAAAGTAGCTTTGATTTTTTTTCCATATTTGACATTTAGAAGAAAATCGGTGAAATTAATAAGAGCAATTTTGTTTTGTTATAATAAATATAAATAATAAAGAAAATGAACGGATGTCGTAACGAATGTAGTGGATGTAGTAACGGATTTCACGGATGCCACGGCAGCTGCAACAGATGCCAAGGAAATGGATGGAATGAATGTGAAGGGAATGGATGGAATCAAGCGATTGGATGGAATCAAGGGAATGGATGGAATCAAGCGATTGGATGGAATCAAGGGAATAAATGGAATCAAGCGATTGGATGTAATCAAGGGAATGAATGGGGATGGAGCGGGGCGGTCACAACAAGCCCCGCAACCCCCCAAATAAACGAATATTCAGCATTATTAGCCATAACAATGACAACAACCCCCGAAATAAACCAGTCCTCTGAAGAACCGACTCCACAAAGAACAACACCCCAAATAAACCAGACCTTGGAAGAACCCCCTCCACAAAAAACTACCCCCCAAATAAAAACCTCCGAAATAAACCAGACCTCTGAAGAACCCCCTCCACAAAGAACAACACCCCAAATAATAACCCCCGAAATAAACCAGACCTCTGAAGAACCCCTTCCACAAAGAACAACACCCCAAATAATAACCCCCGAAATAAATCAGACCTTGGAAGAACCCCCTCCACAAAAAACAACCCCCCATATAAAAACCTCCGAAATAAACCAGACCTCTGAAGAACCCCCTCCACAAAGAACAACCCCCCAAATAACAACCACAACAAACAAATTACAAAATACTTTTAAGTAATATTTAACAAAAGTCCACAAATATTAATAAAATATTTGTTAAAATATCAAAGAATATTAAAAAATTGTTTGTTCTTATTAGCAAATATTAATAAAATAAAAATTCAGTTGTTCATTAATAGTCTGCTCTTTGTGATAAACAAGGTTTAATATTTCCATTTATGTTTGAATCCATAGTGTTTTCCGGAGCTCCAGCATATTGCTTCGCAATATATCAAAAAACTTTTAAATTCAGTCTTCGTTCTTGTGGATGGGGAAAACCCCATTTTTTTCCTGGGATACCACTGCTCAACAAATTGAATTGTTGGTGTTCTTGTCCCTAACAGCTCTCTGTCCAATATATAACCCTTTCTCGATAAAAAGGCCTTCGTCATAATAATTTTTTTCTCCGCCAACTGTATGGATATAAATTTTGGTTTTCTAGCCAATTTATCAAAGACGTATAGCAATAAAGACCCGAACAAATGCATTTTCCAAAAACATATGCTAATGGTTCCACATTTTGGTTACAGATGGCTACACAACTCACTGGAATTGATAACAGCAATGTCAATCGCTTTTGATTCCCATTTCTCGCGGCAGAAAACATTAACGTTGTGTTTTGTGGCTGAAATTTATTTCTTTACTTTTTTTATTGTTTATTTAATAAAAAAATCAAAAGTGAATGCCGTCAAACTTGAGTTTTAATGTTTTTCTTGTCAATATTCCAATGAATAACAGTTTTCGTTTAACAGAATGTTGCTATGATATCGTAGCAACAGAGGTTAACTCCACCTGCAGTTAATTTTTAACAATTGACTTTTCCTATCTTATAATATTGACATCTTTGAATTTATATTCATGCTAAATATTGAAAAGTAAAAATCAATTTGTAAAAAAGTTGTATAGTATTTCCCGTATATAAGCACAACGGAAAATGCAAGGAAAACACTGTATATTAAAAACTCGTATATATACAAATCATACTTATAAGCACAACCGCATATATAAAAATGGTCCGGTTATAAGCACAACCGCATATACAGTCAGGGACAAAAGTTTACATACACCCCCTAAATCTCGGGTATTAGGGTTAGTAGTGATTTTTATGAAATTCCAAATATGCACGTTTATTTCTTCTCACTAATAAACAATATTTAATAGAACAAAAGTATATTCCATAATACAAATAACGGTAAATTTTGCAAAAACGTAAAAATGATGGGGACAAAAGTTTACATACACCCCAAGGAAATGTGGGTTTTACCGTGCAATTTATGGAATTAACAGCAAAATTTATACATTTTATTGTTTTGGCGAATGCCTCTAGGTGTCTGAGATATAATAAGAAGAGGAAATAATTTTTGGGGGTCAAATGCCGTTATTTAAGGTCAAACTTCTTGTATAGCTTGTTAAAGCTTACCCTTGCTCAATTCTTTGCGTTTTTAGGTATTGCAATTTATTTTTTGTATAATTGTACGTTTCTGATTCAATTGATGGCCAAGGATTGTATCAGACCATAGCACAAGGCAATTCAAAGCTTTCTGTATGTAATTTGCGCCAAGAATTCCGCGGAATCCATTAACTTCCTGAGAAATCTGAGGAAAAGCGTGCATTTATCGACGTTCAGGAAGGTATATTGTGCACAAGAACAACTTCAAAGGTTTGTAGGGTCTCAAGACTTGCAATCTGACACAAATTTTGTGGTTTTTTTTAAAGTGCAGTACATAAAAAATTAAGCAAGGGTCTGCTTTAACGAGCTATACAAGAAGTTTGACCTTAAATAACGGCATTTGACCCCCAAAAATTATTTTCGTTTCTCTAAAATATATCTCTGACACCCAGAGGCATTCGCCAAAACAATAAAATGTATAAATTTTGCTGTTAATTCCATAAATTGCACGGTAATACCCACATTTCCTTGGGGTGTATGTAAACTTTTGTCCCCATAATTTTTAGGTTTTTGTAAAATTTACCGTTATTTGTATTATGGAATATACTTTTGTTCTATTAAATATTGTTTATTAGTGAGAAGATATAAAACTGCATATTTGGAATTTCATAAAAATCACTACTAACCCTAATACCCGAGATTTAGGGGGTGTATGTAAACTTTTGTCCCTGACTGTATAACAAGCAAGAAAGTTTCAGAACAACGGCTTAAACAAATCTCGCAAATCTATATGTCACTAAAGCAATTCTATTACATTTTAAAATATTCCTTGATTTTATACCCTCCACCATAGTATGGAGGGTATATCAAGTTCGTTTTTCCGTTTGTAACGCATTGAAATAATCATTTGCGAACCTAAAAAGTATATTTATTCTTGATCAGTGTAAAATTCTGAGTCGATCTATGAATGTCCGCCCGTCCGTCTGTGGTAATCACTCTAGCATCCACAAAAATGGAGATAGGTCGCTAAAATTTTGGAAAGATGCGTCTTTTGTTTGCAGGCAGGTCAAGTTCGTTGATGGAGTATATCGGTCCACGTTTTGTTATAGCCTCCATATAACGGTACCTTCCGATTTTCGGTATTTTGAGGATTTGTGCTACAATGTTTAACCAAAGTAGCTGTAATTTGACATTTGAGGTTCTCAGGGATCACGAAACTTCTCCTCTAAATACATAGGTCTATGTTTTGATATAGCCCCCATATAACGGTAACTCCCGATCCTCGGTATTTCGAGGATTTTAGGTACAATGTTTAACCCAAGTAGCTGTAATTTGACATTTGACAGTGGCCACAAAACTTCCCTACCAAAGATCGTGAACATAGGTACAGTTCCCATATAACGGTACCTTCCGATTATCGGTATTTTGAGGATTTTAGTTAAGATTTTTAACCGAACTAGCTATAATTTGACATTTGAGGTTCTCCGTGGTCACGAAACATCTCCACCAACAATCGTCAACATAGGTGCATGTTTTGGTATAGCCCCCATATAACGGTACCTCCCGATTTTCGGTATTTTGAAGATTTTAGCTACGATTTGGTCTGTGGTCACGAAACTTTTCCACCAAAAATCGATCAACGGATTTCTGTTGGTTTTCTTTTCTTTTTATGGGGAAAAATATCTTTCGAACAATATATTAAGTTTTGAAATGGGTTAACAAATGGAAGTTGCCTGAAATTTTTTACAAAATCGATCGATAAGTCCACAAAAATATATGGCAATAGGTTTAGTAAAGAGGGTTTTAGTATACGGCCATTCCCACAAAACTTCGTGGTATTTTTCAAATTAAAATTCAGAAAGCAGATTTTGTTATGTTCTTTCAGGCGAAGAAAATCTAAAAAAAATCTTAGTTTTCTTGGATAAAATTAATTTAAAATGGCTTTTTAAGGCTCTCGGAGCATTCTAAAATGTTGGCTTACATCCATTTTAAAGTCTTTTCATGAATTGCTTATAATTTTTACCGCAATTGCCCCTTCATTTTCACCCTTATCCTAAAGGCTGAAAAGCCCTTCAACCCTTGTGGCCTTTTCATTTGAGTTAATAAGCACGCTGCCATTCGGAGGTTTATTGGTTTCCCCTTCATTCAAGGCTTCCCAATATACCTCCATATTCCTTCTGGCTTTCTCTTGTTCTCTGATCCTCTTTGAGTTGTTTCTGACCACTATAGAGAAGGGGTTCCCAACATATAACCATTTCATCGATTCTTCTGTGTTGCTCATCGCATTGTTTCCCTCTAATCCATTGCTAGGTACAGCTCTTCTGGATCATCTTCTGTGTTGCTCATCGCATTGTTTCCCTCTAATCCATTGCTAGGTACAGATCTTCTGGATCCTCTAACAGGCAGAGCAAGAAAAGCTTTATCTATACCCTCTTCTAATAGCGCATATCTACTTGTAAAAAATGAGCTATGTCTATCTCTGACTTCTTTTCTCGAGAGGTTCTCTATCGTCATCATCCTGTTGACTTGATATTCCACCTCTCTCGTTGGACACTTCCTGTCCCATGGTGCGTGATCCCCCCTACACTTGGGACATACTGCCGGAACCCTACACTGCTCGTTTTGAGCGTGTGGCGTATAACATGAATTACAGGCCGCAACTCTTTGCTTGCAATGGTCTGAGTTATGGTTAAACCGAAAGCATTTATAGCATTTTCCGAACATAATGCTTAACGTAGTTTTTGGTAAAATTATAGAAATTCACGTCCTTTGGGATCTCTGATCCTTTAAGAAAGATTTTCAGCCTTTGCGTTGGCACTCGCGTTTCGCCTTCCCTACGCATAACTCTCTCGACTTTGAAAAACTTGATCTCCGATTGAATGGCCTGCATCAACTCTTCATCCGGAATATCTGTGGGGACACCAACAATTATCCCTATCTTAGAAACGAAGTGAGACAGAATTCTAGGTTGATATCCAGTTCCAACAATTCTTTATTGTCTGCTAATACATTGGCTAATGAGCCACTTCTTAAAACCACTTTGGCGCTACCAAATCCGATTTTCCTGATATCTATGATACCCTTCACTTTTAAACTATGCATAATTCTCGACAAATATACCACATTAATTCCCGTGCGGTCACTTTCTTCAGCATATATTTTGTCAATATACAAAACGTAGGGGCATTTATGGTCCTCATCATAAGCAAATTCATTCAATTCATTGTTTCATTCTTCTTACCATGCGTGGAGTTCTTTCCTTTACCTGCTTTCCGAGTCTCTGGGCTATTGTTTGTGTTGCCTTCGCTTAGAGCTGCAATACTTTCATCCACAACTTTATTCAGTTTATTTAGTTCCCGTATTCGTAAAATTGACGTATCCTATTTCCATATCTTCCTCTCTATAAGCCTCTCCCTCTGCTCTTATTTTTTTCTCGCTTCCTCTTACATTACTACGGCTTTTATCTCTGGCGCCTTTATTACTCTGATCTTTCAAAACTCTATCTGTTCTTGTCGCTCTCTCTTTTTGCCTCCAGGGTGGAGGTGGAAGATTGACTTCCCCCTCCATTTCGTTGTCACGAACGCCCGCTAGTTTTTTGTCTTTTACGAGTAATATGAGAATCCAAAAATAACGTCACTAGGACGCTACTAAAAACCGTTAGTTTTCCAGAATATTTCCAAATTCCAGACTTTAGGATGATATTATAATGATTTTGTGACAAAGTTTATAATTTATAGATGTTCCCACATCAAAACGATTGAACAACTGTTTACTTAAATTTTTGGTTTGAAGTTATGTTCCCCAACACCTCAATGCAACTTTCATAAATGTTAAATTTTTGTTTAACCACGTAGCTGGGTTAGTTGTCAATATTGGCAAAACGCTACATGCTACACAGTAGTCCTTATGTTCACACAGTTTGTGCGTATGAGGTTATAAACCTCAACGACTTAACTCCACTTTTCATCAATAATTGAATTTTTTATTTAGACACGATTAAATAAAAATAATTATCGGCTTAAGATGAGTTTAAGCATTAAGCTCGGATCGATACCAAATTTTTTCCACAGGTAGGTCTCGTTACCCTGATCACAAATATATATAACATTTTTTGCGGAAGTCCATACTTCTCGAGATATGGGCCTCCGAAGTTCCGAAAATTCCCTTATTAAATGTCGGCTACTTAGAGAAAAATTTTAATTTAAAAGAAAATGTTGCTCCCGTTCCCTAGATTGGCTCCTGTCCATAGCAGAAAGTCTTAAATCCCCGGCCGAAGGCCGGCTATATAAAAAAATTATAATTTTTCAGAGCTTAATGCTTAAACTCAACTTGCTCCGTTTTTTAATTCTTTACGAAAGCTCTATTTTTTCTACGAATCACTCAGCTTTGCACAACGTTACGCTAAGGCGTTCAGAGAAAGAGTCCCAAGGAATATGTTCAAATGCTAAAGAAAAAATCGTATCTTTCACGACTTCATTTGAAGCTACAGTGAATCACAGCCAAAAGTATCCACTTCAGTTTCTTTCATTAAAACTGCGATTGCTAAGAATTGGTTAGTCCCGGTCCACACTAGCGTGAATTTCATTAAAAAATTTCACGAAATTAGGTGTTCTTAAATCGAACTCCCCACTACAGCAATTTTATGACTTTATTCTACTATGGACGTCGATGTAGAGACGCATAATTTCATATCAAAATTTCAGTAAAATTACTGTAGTGTGGCCCGGGACTTAATGCTAGCGATTTCATTCCTTTTTATATTTTTACATTAGTGTCTTAACTTAAATATAATAAAATAAAATTAACGAAATACAGGTAAATTTAGATAAAAAATAAAAATGGTTAAACAACATCGATTTCTAGCTCACAGTGAAAAGTATGCACTCTAAAAGTTTCATAAAACAAAAAGGATTTTTTAGGGTTTCAGCCCTTGGTATGACATTATTTGTTATCCTTTACAGCTTTTATCCTTTTTGGCAAAGATTTAACTAAGTTTTCGGGGCAAGATATCGGAATTTTTCCTCATTCTTCTTGCAAGGCATATTTCAGGGTTCCTATACTTTAGATGTTACGATTTTGTATATTTGTCTCCAAAATACTCCATAAATTATCTATAGGATTCAAATCCGGGGATCGGGGAGGTGTTTGAATCACTTTTGGACAGTTACACAGTCTTACATACAGTGACACAGAAAAGTATACATACACCCTACAAAAATGCAGTTTTGGCTAAATCGTTGGGGTTTTTACAGCAACAACTGCACAGTGGGACCCCTTGGTGACAAAATAACCATAATTACACAAATTTATTTTAATCTAACGCGTATATTTAATACAATTGAAGAAATTCAATTTTCACAACACAGAAAAGTATACATACACTCCAAGGAAATACGAGTATTATCGTAAAATTTTTGGAATTAGTAGCAAAATGTGTACATTTTTTAGTTTTGGCGAATGTCTATGGGTGTCTGAGATATATTTTAGAGAAAAGAAAATAATTTTTGGGGGTCAAATGCCGTTATTTTGGGTCAAATTTCTTATATACCTCCTTAAAGCTGACCCTTGCTTAATTTTTTGCGTTTTTAGGTATTGTACTTTATAAAAAGCACAAAATTCGTATCGGATGGCAAATCTTGAGACCCTAAAAAGCTTTGAAGTTGTTTTTGTGCGTAATATACCTTCCTGATCGTCGATTAATGCACGTTTTCCCTCAGATTTCTCTGGAAGTGAATAGATTCCGCGGAATTCTTGGTGCAAATTACATATAGATGGCCTTGAATTGCCTTGTAATATTGTCGGATACAATCCTTGGGCATCAATTGACTCAGAAATTTACAATTATACGAAACGTTTCGCGCCTATAGTAACGGTAATGATCATAATACGAAAATGACGTTGTTCACAGTACAAATTTCATGCTTTTTTGGTAGTGTTGCTTTAGAAGCTTTGGGAACAGGTTTGTAACAAAATATGTCACATTTCTGATTCAAGGATTGTATCAGACCCTATTGCAAAGCAATTCAATGCATTTTGTATGTAATTTGCGCCAGGAATTCCGTGGAATATATTAACTTCCTGAGAAATTTGACGATAAAACGTGCATTAATCGACGTCCAGGAAGGATTTTTTTGCTCAGTAACAACTCCAAAGCTTTCTTGGGTCTCAAGATTTGCAATCTGAAACTAATTTTGTGCTTTTTATAAAGTACAATACCTAAAAACGCAAAAAATTAAGCAAGGGTCAGCTTTAACGAGGCATATATGAAATTTGACCCTAAGTAACGGCATTTGACCCCCAAAAATTATTGTCTTTTCTCTAAAATATATCTCATACACCTAGAGACATTCGCCAAAACTAAAAAATGTATAAATTTTGCTACAAATTCAATAAATTTTACGATAATTCTCGTATTTCCTTGGGGTGTATGTATACTTTTCTGTGTTGTGAAAATTGAATTTCTTTAATTGTATTAAATATACGTATTAGATTAAAATAAATTTGTGTAATTATGGTTATTTTGTCACCAAGGAGCCACACAGTGCAGTTGTTGCTGTAAAAAACCCAACGATTTAGCCTAAACTGCATTTTTGTAGGGTGTATGTATACTTTCCTGTGCCACTGTAAGTATACGTACGCCCCATAAATCTCGGGTTTTAGAAAAAGTAATGATATTTATGAAATTCCATAAATAAATATATATGGCAAATAACAAAATTCCTTTGCAATTCCATTTGAAAAAAATTAAAAAAAAATTTTCGCGAGCACATCTACGATTTTTGGTATAGAGTTAAAGGAATAAAATCTGGTTTCAAATCTGCTCGCGTTCACGAAATTGGCCGATGCGCGCAACAGTTATAGCGGTTTTTATCCTCTTATAAAGAAAAATTATTTTAAAATATCTTATTTTCTGTATTGAGAAAATGTAAGCATATATCAGTAACAGCATTTGATGTCCATCCGTAGATGCACCAAAATTTCCAAAATGTGTTTTTATTTTCGCGGAAAATCAAAAAAATTAAAAAAATCTGGCAATAAATTTAAATTATACTAACTCAGAGTCCGTATAAATCTCTAAAAACTAAATTAAAAATACGTACAGAAACTAGACAACGCGTAAAAAAATGTGAAAGCAAAATTATAAACATTGGCTTTATAAATTGCATATTATAACACCAACAAAAGAGAAACAACTCATTGTTGGAAAATATTGTTACAAATATACATATTTTTTGGTTTGTTTCGAAAAACTAGAAACAAATATTTGAGAGTTATCCAACTATTTCGCCAAAATCTAATACATAAATAAAAGTATTCTGCTAAAACTTTATCAAAATATATGGTTTACCATCGTGAAAGCTTGATTACTTATAAGGATAGGAAATTTAGAGTAATATTGAAATTACTATCATTTAAAAGATATGAAAATTAAAAAGCCTGCAACTCGCGAATTAGTTAAAGTCGGTTGATGCGCATCCGATTTTGGATAAAGCGAATCAATATCTTTCAATATTTACGCATATTTCGATGTTTCAGTCAGCGGCCATTGTGTGCAGCCAGTTGCATCATGCACTGCAAAAAAACCTTAAAGTTGGTAAAAGTAGCGCAATGTGCATACGATTTTGATGCGCATCCGGTTTCATCAGCGCCCATCAAAAATACGTCAATATACACCTATTTCAAATAGATTCTTCAAAAACGGCGGATGTGCCTCCACGTTCAATTTTTGGCGAAATACCCATATTACTCGCGTATCTCTGTTTTTTTTATGACACGTGTTTTCGCAAATATTATAATCGCGAGTAAATGATTCCATTTATGTAAAATTTTTTTAAAGAAAATCGCGGTTTAGTACGCGGATTTGTCAAAATATATTTTTGCTGATTTTCCGATTTTCAAGGTATCTATATCCGCGGTTTTAGTAGATGAATTCGATCGCGGAAGGCTTCATTAGAACCGTCGCGTAAAAAAACTAAATTCACGAGGGTTTCAAAGGAAATTGAATGACAGCTGTAAATTTTACACGCAAAAAATATGTTTTGTAAGAAAATTCACGCTTGATATTTTGGCCTTTCGACTCCAATTACTAGGATGCTGTAAGGAGCACACTCATGAGATATGCACCAAACGACGTAAAATCACGAGTTCTATAATCGTGTTATGAGTTTGGAATATTACCTTCTTGCGCGTCCGGATTATTAAAAAAATTCAAAAAACTCCGAAATTCCGGCTTCAAGATGTCAGCATCAATTTTAGGTGGATGCAGTGGATATATCGAAAAATCATACACAGCTATCTTATTGCCCATGGAGTATTCTGTGATTCATTCTTTGGGAATAGGTCTATAAAATGTAAGGATAAGCCAGAAATCGCATGGGAACATAAAAAAAATTGTTGTCTTCAACCCATTTTTACCCATTTTCCTACATTGATGCCAACACAGCTTCCACGAAAATTAATTTTAATGGTCGACATTATGGGATCCCTCCTAAAACACTTCATTTTAAAGAATTGTAGTCATACTTTATAGAATATGTTAACAGTTCGCGAATTCTGAAAGGGTGAAACTCGGATTCATCGATTGCAAAACATTTTTGTTATTTACCATATATTTATGAAAATTTGATATCCTAGAAAGCTTTTTAGTTGACCTTGTGCATAACACACCTTCCTGGGTGTCGATAAATTCACATTTTTCCTGGGATATCTCAGGAAGTTAAAAGATTCCTCGGAATTCTTGGCTCAAATTACATACAGAAGACCTTGAATTGTGTTTTAATATGGTGTTATATAATCCTTAGACACCAATTGAATCAGAAATGTGAAATATTCTGTTAAAATCCTGCTCCCAAAGAATCAAAATATAATCACTACAAAAAAGCATGAAATTTACATTGTGAACAACGTAGTTTTCGTATTATGACCATTACCGTCAATATAGGGTCGGAAAGTATCGGATAATTGTACATTTCTGATTCAATTGATGTCCAAGGATTATATAACGCTATGTATATTAAAACACAATTCAAGGTCTTCTGTATGTAATTTGAGCCAAGAATTCCGAGGAATCTATTAACTTCCTGAGATATCCTAGGAAAAATGTGAATTTATCGACACCCAGGAAGGTGTGTTATGCACAAGGTCAACTAAAAAGCTTTCTAGGATCTCAAAATCTATAATCTGACACTAATATTGTGGCTTTTGTATACTCAAATACCTAAAAGGGAAAGAAATCAGCAAGGGTCCGCTTTAACGAGCTATACAAGAAGTTTGGCATTAAATAACGGCATTTAACACCCAAAAATTATTTTTTTTTTTCTCTAAAATAGAGATGCACAAAACAGTACTCTAGAGTAAATTTCATTTCGAGTGCTTCTAAAATGTATCGAGCGGAGTGCATTTTTCAGGAACAAGTTGAGTTGACGCACTATGCTCAAAAAATGTTTCTTAAAATTGTAATTTCTTTTTAAGTAGCCTGCCTTCGGCCGGGCATTTAAGACTTTCTCCTCTGGACAGGAGCAAATCTAGGGCACGGGAACAACTTTTTTTAAATTTGAAAATTTTCTCTTATCTTATCAGCTTGTCTTTAACAAGGGCATATTTGGAACTTCAAAGGCCCATATCTCGGGAAGTATGGACTTTCGCAACAAATGTTATATATATTTGTGATCAGGGTGACGGTGAAAAGACCAAGTTGATGGTGTCGACGCGCAATGCGTCCATTGAGCTCGGACCGACTGTGGAAGTTGGTTCCTATAATATTGAGGTAGTAAAAGACTTCGTCTACCTCGGCACCTCCGTAAACACAACAAACGACATCAGTTGTGAAATAAAAAGAAGAATTGTATTGGCCAACAGATGCTACTTTGGTTTAAGTAAGCAGTTTAAAAACAAAGCCACATCTCGTCAAACAAAAATAACGCTCTACAAAACACTGATACTACCCGTGCTGATGTATGACTCCGAAGCCTGGGTACTTGCGCAAGCAGACATGGCAGTGCTTGGTGTGTTTGAGAGAAAAATTCTTCGAAAGATCTACGGACCAATCGGCGTTGACGGTGAATATCGACGTCGCATGAACCACGAGCTGTATCTGCTATACAACGACATCAATATTGTTAAACGAATCGAGATGCAGCGATTGCGTTGGCTTGGCCATATCATAAGAATGAGCGATGATGAACCCGCTAAAAAGGCGTATGAATACATGCCACATGGCGGTGCACGCAGAATTGGCAGGCCAAGGAATAGATGGCGCAAACAAGTGGATGATGAGATGAAAAGGCGCGGTATTCCAGAAAGCGAAGCAACAAATAGAGAGAATTGGAGATCTTTTCTTAGTTCGGCCTATAGAACAAATGTTCTGTAATGGGCCAGCTAAGTAAGTAAGATCAGGGTGACGAGATCTACCTGTGATAAAAATTTCATTTCGATCCGAGCATAGTTGGTCAGCTCATCTTATGCCCTTTTTTGCTGGGTAGCATCGAACTACTTCCATTTAAACATCCATACAAAGGCACACAAGTTCTCTTCTTTGCAAACTTTTCACGTTTCCCTTTGGCGCAACCTTAACATACACTTCACATATTTATCTTAAATATGTAAACGTATATAAATAATATTTATAATTAATTAAACAATAAATTAATAAGAAAGGAAAAATACAAACCGACGCCTCGAAATACACAGGCAGAATGATTCTGAAATGACCGTTTTATTTACTCACGATATGGCATCTCTGAAACGAAAGAGGGAATATGAACGAACAAGAAAAACTCCTAATCAAAACAAAAAACCGATTGCAGATGGATCTGTAGATCGATTTTTGGTAAATTAGTTTTCATAGTCTTTAGCTTTCATATACACCTCATGGACAGGTGATTTATAGCCGTTAAATAAAGTTAATTTATTTATTAATTGAAAAGCAAACTATTAAAAAGTTATTATGCAGATACAACTATTTGCGGCTGTACGTTTCCATATTTCATACACTCTTTCAGTTATTAAAAAGAAGTCGATCTTTGCTACCATCATTCCCTGGACGGATTTCTAGGGTTATAAATAACATTTATTTTTATTGATACGACAAATCGGTATCACGTATGGCGTTGAAATACGAGGAAAGAGTCGTGAAAGATTTTGTTAACGACTGCATATAAAAATAAAAACTAATCAATTTCAAAAGAATTTATTGGCAAAGATTAATGAAATATATTGGAAAATAACTAAGATAAATACAAATTTTACTTCTTTAATTCATTTTCGTATGACAGCTTTCTGTTAGAGTCCTCGTATAATGATTCATGCAATGCAAATTTCGTAGTTCTTGTTCAAAAGATGATTTCGAACGAATTATTTAACAATTAAAAAACATATTTTTTTTTTTAATTTTGTATGAGAAAAAAATTGTGGTTGTCGTAAATTTTTCGTGATTCCATAAAATAACCCTACGACAACGACTACGCCAATGACTACAAAAACGTCTACGCCAAACAATAATTTTGATTGTGAAAACTGTAAGGTTGGTTTTGCTTCTGGATTATATCTGAATATAAAAGGATATTTTAGTTTAATGGGTACTTTACACGATATGTTTTTTGCATATGAGTTTTCACTTCTCCCATACAAAATGTATATGCAAAGTGACAACTCATATGTAAAAAACATATCGTGTAAAGTACCCATAAACGTTTTGTTGGCAAGTACGTTGTCAATTTCTACTTCATTTTGAGGTTTTTTATTTGTCCAATTTCACTGTTATTATCATCCCATGTCTCTTCAATGCCGTAGATCGCACCTGCAGAATTTGATACCAATCCTTTTTTCCATTTTTTCTTTGTGGTAATTTTTGCCAATATAAGTACTGAAACACCAAAAAACGTATATAATATCAAATAAATTCACTTAAAATAAATGAAAATGTTACTTACGTTTCAATTTTTCGTTTTTATTCGTTTGTAAATATGCACTTAGCTGTCGCCGTTTGTTGTCGCCGGAAAATGAACATTATGGCGTCAGAAATTGATGTCGTGGGGCGACTTTTGCCATACGTAATGGAAAAATTGCAACTGCCAACCCGACACGACTCGCGTCGCAATACGGAATCGACCCATTATTGTTTAATACTGAAAATGTTAGCACAATGCTAACTAAAGTGCATATAAAGAACTATTTTATCGCAGTTTGCCCATCTAAAATAAGTAAACGAATTATTTTATCGTTTAGACATCATAAATATTAGTCTTGATTGATTAAAATCAACTTTGTACATCAAATTTTTAGATTTTAAATTATTTTAGTGTAGCAATTCACCGATGCATCTACCTTGTTTCTTGGTCAGCTTGCAACTTTTTGTATTTTCTAGCAACATGTTGCAAAAAACAGAGTTGTATACGAGGATTTATGACAGATTTAAAACAAATCCACTCAATAGGAGTTTTTTTTTTTTGTATAGGAAATCTGGTAGATTTTGGCTGGATTTAGCAAATAAAACCTGATAATGCTCTAAATCCGGCTAATGAAGTCATATCTTCTAAATGGGCTATTAAAAGCTTAAACATGATATACTAAAAATTCTATTAATTTGTTTATTAAAAGAATTCTTTAAAATTTGATATTTTAGCCTTTAAGGTCGAATATATTCATAATACCAATCAGTCGTTTCGACACGTCAACTTGCAATTTTAGATATGACTACGCCAACCGTAATAAGGCTGATTATGTCTTTGTGAATTAGTATCTAACATGCATACGGAAACGAGATTTTACATATTCACAGTGGTGTAGGGTATTTAGGGTATCATATAGTCGGCCCGCACGATTTTGATAGTCTCCTTATTGCTTTCCTTGTTTATAAAATACAGATGTACACCTTTATTAAATGACGATTATCGTTTTAAGTAATATCACCATCTTCATTGCAAAACAAAACGCAAATTCTTCATAAGTTATATATTTTGATTTATTTTGTAACACGATACAATATTAATATGGAATAGATTTGCTGTTGTGGTTGTTGTCGTTTCATTTTGTATGTATGTTTGTTTGTATATCATTCTTTATAAATACTTGTTGTTAGTTAGGTAGGTGTATCATTAATGGAATCATATTTCTTTTTTGGTTATTATTACTATTTACTTTTTTAAATTCAAACTAAGACAAAAAGGAAAAGAAACAAAAAAAAATAAACAATTGCACTTATATTAAAACATTTATAAACTAAAGTTATATCTTTTAAAGCATAAACATATAAATTAGCATCATTTCACATTATATTTACTATATAAGAGCTATGTAGGCGTGTGGGTGTGTGTTTGTATGTATACAAAATAAGAGTATATACAACGAGGTAAATTACGTTTTTTGAGATAGCGCGAAAACAAAGTAGAAACTAATTAGTCCAAAAAGTTTTTCTATTTCAAGTGCCATTAAAAGCGATAAGAATAGGGTTATTGATTTCTGGTATTCTTGCTCTCTATACATCAAAGGTAAATGTATTATCATCGACATCATTGTTGTTTTGTTGGTGGTGCTGCGGCCGCCAGATGTTTTTTAAATAAATTAAGAAATATTGTGTTTTCGTTTTCCGTAGTTATTCACTTTGAGCTTGCTTGGTTTTCTTGTCATGTAGTTAGAGGGAAGAAAATGAAAAGGTGAATCAAATGTCCCATAACTGCACTTCGTAACCATTGTTAGAGATATTGAGATTTTTTTCTATATTCCTATTTAGACTCTTTGGATTTCAAATAGTTTCACTTCGGTGTCATACCAAATTGCTGGCTCAACATTACGCAAATAAATTACACCCCATATATAGGTGCGGAACCAGGCCGTGGTGCCGGCATTGGCTTGGTATTTTCTTATGAGTATGGGATGGGGTACTGGCAATAAACCCACAAGAGTACCATGTTGTAGAAATTTTAAAATTTCCGATTCATCAGTTAGCCCCTTGTCTATGCAGATTTTTTCCACTTGTGGTACCAAGACCTGCAGCAGACGCATTATAGTTTGCAGGGGTAGTTTTGAACGCCAGGAAACAATCCATTCTGGTGTGGGAGTCCAAACTTCCATGGAGGGTTGATGGACCATACGTATGCTACTGCGTGGAGCCACAGAAAGGCGATTATTTGGTTTTACATCTCGTTCAAAGTTACCATTAGTGGGGCTATTGGCCCTAGACTCTGAAGGAGACTTTTCCGAAGTTTTATCAAAGGGCACAATATCCGAGGTGCCGTCAATGGTGGGGGTCTGTTCCGTAGAATCATTACTACCAGGATGAGCTGGCTCTCGTTCAGTCATTTGCAATAACGCCGGTGTATCAGGCAATGAAGCCTTCAATGTACCCGGTTCAGCAGGCATTGCAGTTAATGCACCCTCCATTTGTTTTTCTCCACTGTGTTGAGATTGAGACTCAGTCTCAGACTCAACATTGTTACTATTATTTAAAATGGCTCCATTTCGTTTGGTAACACCGCTCTCACTTTCTTCTTCCAAATCGTCCTCCTCATCTTCTTCGTCATCATCTTCCACACAGTTGGGTAATTGATTTTGGAAATTTTGCACAACAGTTGTAATGCGTTTCTGCCTGACTGGGGGTATATTGAATTTTCCAACTTTACGACCACTTAAACATTTTGCAATGCCATTCATGTCGGTTGGCAAATTGGCCATGGCATGGAAAACGTGACGTTTTCGTATAATCGTGTACACCAAATTGGAATTGCCATCGAATTGGTATTGAATGATGTTGTTGAAAATTTCCAATAAGAAAAATACCAAGTGATGATTACTGGGGGCCGAAAGTAAAAACCATGGAGTGCTGAAAGCCTCTAATAAATGCAGCAGCTTAACACTGGCCACCATGGATAAAGTCTTTAGATAGGGTGAAACATTCACCAAAATTGTCAATAAACAGTCAAACAAGGGTTGTAGACGTTGATGGCCAGTGGCAATGATTTTGTGAAATACTGTTATCAATAAATCGGCATGGGTACCCGTGAACACGGGAATGTCCATAGGCACTGTTGCAGTGTAGGGTTTGTTGAGACGTACACCAAAGTTGCGTTCACCTAGGGGAATATAAAGAAACAGGGATTAAAAATGTTCCTAAGAGTGTATAAACCACCACTTACCCGACAGTAGTAGCAAAATGAATACACCAATATGCATTAAACCCACTTTCGATTGATCTGCCCTTGAATAATTCAAGTGATAGAGTATGGGTATTAATATGTCCAACACATCCGAACTCTTGAGAACGAAATACAAAAACTTTTTATTGTAATCGCATATTTTCCAAAACAAAATCAACAATTCCTGATGACAATGCAGGCGTTTGGTGGAATTGGGCAAATAGTTTTGCACGAGAGGGTTGTTTAGCAAGCGTGTAATGCCTTTGAGGATAAAATGGAAATCTTCGTCTCGATGAACTCGAGATAAATAATTAATAAACAAATTATCTCCGCACACGTCATCATAGGGCGAGGAGACGGGTAATTTGCCATGACGTTGCAGCTCCAATTGTTGTTGCTGTTGTACGATCATATCATGATCCAATGTAACAATTAATATTTGCAAACAAGCCTCAACCAATGCCTCTGTGGTATCGGTAAACAGTAGATGATTATAGGGTACTCCAAAACCTACAGGATCATAAGCACAAACCGTATTCAAAAATGATGTAAACAAAGGCAAAGCATGACGATTGTCAGCCGATGTAAAATATGCAATCCATTTATTGGGTTCCTCTGTGGGTTGAGGAGCCCTATACATTGGTTCGGAGAAACAGGTGAGTAGTAATTTCAGCAACTCCGTACGTCTCTTTTCCATATTGGCATTTTTGGGTGGCGAATGAGCAAAACCCACACCAGCTTCCCAAATATATTCACAGCTGTCGATGTTGGCCAATTCTTCTGCCTTTTCAGGACCCGGGCGTCTAGTGGCTGCTGTGACAGTAAAATCGGGGCAGAATAGCAAATCACACACTGCATTTAGGAGGGATTGAGCCAAGGGTACCGTCTGAGGTTGATGATTCCAGTGTTCATTCTCCCCTCCCACCCTTGCAATGTCCTGACCAGTTTCTTTTTCAGCTGGTAGGCTACTCCAAAAGAAATGACGCCATTTATCATCCTCGAAGATATATGGAATAATGCGTATTAGCAAACGAACACAATTCATTACGCACTGTTGTTCGGCCTGTGTTCGACAGCTGTTGTCCACAGCCTTAGCTAATTTTTCCACTGCCTTGTAACACAAAGTCGCCAAATTAGCAGGATTATCATTGCGTATATTCCGTATCTCGGCAGCCGTTACCAAGGCAAACACATCTTCCAACGATGTTTGATGTCCACTCCAAAATTGCTCCCAAAATGCATCATCAGCATCTATCTTTTGATTTTTCTGTGTGAGTTGGACAATCGATTTGCGAAAGTTAAGTTTAGAATCACTGTTTCCCATATTGCATCAAGTTTTGGGTCTTTGTCACACACAACTGGGGCGAATTTGGTGTTGTCGTCAACACACAAATAATTAGTTTATATTTTATTAGATATTAATGCGATTTTTTGCTATTATTCCACAATTTTATGATTTTTTTGCAATCTCCAAGTGAAAAACAAAACACGTACTCTGAAAATTTTTCTCCGAGACAGTGCTACCATATGAGACTGATAAGTTTGACATAAAACTTTTTTTAAACATTTGGCAACATTGCAAAATAGATAGGTCTCATGGCAACACTTTGAACTCTAACTTAGCTCTGTGCCAGTACTGCAAGAATCTACTAATTTTTACTATTTTTTCGATATCATAGAGGAAAATTGTTATCGTAGTAACAAATAATAGTAGCTTCTTGCAGGTTCTGGAACAGGCATTTAGTCTTGTGCAGGCTATGAAAATTTTCATGAAAATGTTTTGAGATTATGGATAAGAAAGGGCGCTCTTTCTCCTCCCCTCTCCTAAAAGTTAATACATTTTCATGATATATTTTTTTAATGTCGTACACACACAATTCTGGGGCTGGATTCTTGTTCTATTAAAATTTGAAATGAAAAACATTTGTTGTGCCTTTTTAATTACTTCAGCAACTTTTCCTTTATACAACTGTCAAAATTTGAAACATTTGTAATAACTATTACAAATTATCGAGTACGCAGCCACACTTATTTTCTTTATATTTTTTTTTTATTTGACATTTCTTTCCTTTATAAAAGTTTTCATTTCACATTTTCATAGAAACAGAATTGAGGGCCAGGTTCGAAAAAATTGCAAAAAACTAGGCCTGGTTGTATTTGCTCGTTCTGTCAGAATTACTATAAATAAATATGCGACAGGTTGTACTGTTTATTTTATTTGTTGGGTTATTAACTAAAAACAGATTCAGCACAATGTTGATGAATTTCATTTCATTTTCATTCCGACTGAATTTTATTATGTTTAAAATATTTCGTCATATTTAATATTTTTCATATTTATCCCTGATTTATAATTAATTTATATTTCTCTCATTATCATACGACCTCCATCTCTCAAAATTCTAATATGAACCAAGGCATATTCACATAAGGTAGAAGTGACAATCAGCTGTATTCTTACTTTTTTGTTGTAAATTTATGGTCTGTTCCTTTACTTTTGAAAATGGTAAAACCAGCAAAAGTAGCAAAAGTTGTGAACTGCTCTCATATGAATTGTATGGTGTCAGAAGTAAAGGAACGCTTTTCGAGTAAAAAGTGGTAAAACTTTAAGATTCTTGCACGTAAAGGAACAGAGCTTTACTTTTCAAAATGTAATAGGTCTACCATGAAATTTGAAATTTCGAAACTTGCTACCATAAAATACTGCTTTTCATCCTAACCGTGTAATAAAAATGATCTACGACAGATCTGAATGCTATATATTTACATTTTGATTCAAATTTCTTCTATTTTAGAAGATTTTCAAAAGGTGAGAAAATTTTTAAACGATCCTATTAACAATAGGTCTGTCTGGTTACCCTAAAATTTGTAACAATTTGTACCAATTGTTGCTGGAAGTCGTTTGTTAACACAAAAAGCCAGCAAAAGAGAGCGATTCGAGATAGATATTTTGACAGTTCTTTCGCTGAGAGATTGCAAATTCTTGCTGGACAAATTTCTTCTAGCAGCAACTAGCAATTCTTCTTCTACTATGTTTACATTTACGAAATCCACTCGATTACATCTGTCAATTCCTTTGCGTATCTTCTTCTTCTTTATTTGCCAATTCGGGTTTCGAGTTATAGGCGACCAAAACAATATTAAAAAAAATCATTATTTGCTTAGGATAATATAATTTCACATATTTTTCAGGATCTCTGCAAAGGCATCTCTGTCTCTAGCATCACTTAAAAGTCTTCCAGAATCCCTAATTCCCGTCCATACTTGGATATTGTCTAGCAAATAGTTTCTTTTCTGCCTCTTTCAGCTCTGCCAGCAATAGTTGTCCGTAGTATATTTTGTAGCAATTTGTATTTGGGGTTTCTCATAATGTGTCCTAGATATGCTGTCTTCCGTCTCTTTATCAAATCGATCAACTCCCTCTCGCAGTGCATTTTTCTCAGGATTTCGGCATTAGGTGTGAAATCAGTCCATGATATTTTCAGTACGCGCCTATATATCCAGATTTCGAATGCCTCTAATCTTTTTATGTCTGCTGATTTTACAGTCCATGTTTCTACACTTGCGTATACGTCACATGAAAACTCATTTGAAATCGATTGGATTTCATTTGACGTTTGAGCAATAGAATTGACAGTTGAAATCGAGTGGATTTCGTAAATGTAAACATAGTATTCTTCCTGAAAACAATCAATCATCTGTTTTAAATTTGTTGTTGATTTATGTTTTTGAAAATTAAAAACAGTTTTATTGTGGAAATAACATAGTCCAACCCCCAGTTTTTGTAAAAATTTTTATTCTTCTCACACGAATTGTCAAATTTTGTAGATCGATTTACTCGATTTAGCGCAAATGTAGAGCGCTGATTTTTAAATGAGGAATCCTTAACGATATATGGAACGGTTATACGAAAAATTAGATGTGTATGTCATCTGGGGGCTAAGCTATGAATGCCTAAATTATTACGAATATAGACGAACGAACAAAAATAAGATACAAAAACTGGGGGTAATTGTATTGTTTTATGGAAAACAAATTTGTAAAGTGGAAAAATACTTTTTTGTTTAATTTTCTTTTTTATTTTTAATAAAATACAAGGTGTTTGCTTCCTTTATTGGCGGACAAATTGTTCTGTTTTGGCAAGCCAGCTGATTGCTTGCTGGTTTTTGCTGGGAAGGTGTCTGTTTACTTTTAACAATTTTCTAGCAAAAGAGAATAAAAACCCCTTACTCTCTGAGAAAGTTCTTGCCGGAAAATTCTTGCTGGGAAAGTAACCAGACAGACTTAATATGTTTTAGTAAAATTTTTAGTAGTTGTAATTCATGCAAATACCTTATATAAATTTGCCTTGATTTAAACGAAACGCAACAAAAACAAAACATATGTTGCCATATCATTTAACAACCAAGCAATTGTCAGTTCTGACAGTTTGGAAACGTCATCAAGTTAAGCTGAAAATTAGATTTTTTGTCGTGGTTGCGTGTTAAGTTATGTTAAATTTTGTTAAATTCCAACAATTAAAATGTGAATAAAACAAGAGGAGAGATTCTTGCCTGCCTGTATATAGTATTATTAATACAAAATTTGCGACAAAAAAGAACTTAACAAAAAGAAAAGAAGAGACACATCAGCCAACTAAGTTTTGTCAACTACACCCTCAATCGATTTGAGGAAAAAGTTTTTCGTGTTTTTCTTTTGTGTGCGTGGTGGAAAAGTTGGATTATTTTATTTCTTTTAGAAGAATAGAAAACTAATTCACAATGTCACTGCCAGGAAACGGCATATTCGTGGTCCGCGGCGAAATGTCCACACTAATGACTGCAATGCGCAGGGGCTCCCGTTGGAATGCCTCAGCATACGTGGTAAGTAATTAAAATAAAGAAGATATACATATATCCACATATGGACGTGTATGTATGTAGTTGGCTGGCTAGAGATGGATGGATTCGGCAAATGTTATGCGTGTGTATATTTATTTGTAAATAGTATATGATGATTATTGTTTGTTTTTGTATATGAGTGAGTGTGATTGTTAATAATGATGCTGTTTTGTTTTTCTTTTAGGATGAGGAAAAAGATGGTTTGATGAAATTGTTTATGGATCTGAAACAAGTTCTCAATCGCATTGAAGATTTGAGATTAATAGATCCAAATGTGTTCCTTGCACCGTTCTTGGAGGTTATACGTACCGAAGAGACCACGGGGGCTGTGACCAGTTTGGCATTGTCAGCCATAAACAAATTTTTATCTTATGGTTTGATAGGTAAGCATTGAAAAATAACTTTTCTTCAAAAAACTTAAATACCAATGAACATTCTTGCAGATCCCACCTGTCCAAATTTGGCTGTGACCATCGAAAATATTGCCGATGCTGTTACTCACGCCCGTTTCATGGGTACTGACCAATCTTCAGATGGTGTTACCTTGTTTCGTGTTGTAGAAGTTTTACATACCTTAATGCGCAGCCCCGAGGGCTCCATGCTCACCAATGAGTCGGTGTGTGAAGTAATGTTGAGTTGTTTTAAAATATGCTTCGAACCTCGCCTCAATGAATTACTGCGCCGCTCTGCCGAACAGGCATTAAAAGATATGGTGCTTTTGTTGTTTATGCGTTTGCCACAGTTTGCAGATGATCGTACTGAATCGGGGATGTTGAAAAAATTCCAAATGATGGCCGCTGCAATGGAAAAGGACAAGAAACAACGAAAACGCTCCTCTAAGATGGCGGCTAGTCAAGAAAATTTAGTACGCAGCCAAAGTTATAAAGGATCCGATTTATCTAAAGTCGGTGTGGAAGAACAAAGGAAAATTTCCACACAATCAGCTCCAGGTGATGAGGTGCAGCAACAAAATTCAGCAACACCGGGCCACTTACATCAATTGAAAGCACCACCACTGGCTACAACTCCGGCCACACCAGCTGGTAATATTGTTGATTTGCAGGGTAAAATAACCCAAACCCCAACATCGGCCATAAACACGACTAGTGTTGTGGATGGCGAGGCCCAGGAAACAACTCCAACAACGAACGCAGAGACAAATGCTCCTTCGATATCGGTGGAACCAGCTTCACCACCCACAAACACCACTCAAGATGAAAATCCAGACAACAGACCCCAATCTCCGCTTTCTCAGGGCGGTAGCAGTGAATACATAAATTCCGTGGGTGTACGTTTTACCCAACAAAATTCCGTTGATGTGTCCGAAGGTATGGCACCATTGGTACCATACGGTTTGCCCTGCATTCAAGAACTGTTTCGTTTCTTGATATTGCTTTGCAATCCCTTGGACAAACAAAACACCGATACCATGATGCATATGGGTTTGAGTCTGCTGACCGTTGCCTTTGAAGTGGGAGCCGACAATATGCTGAAATATGACTCATTACTGCAATTGGTCAAGGATGATTTATGTCGCAACTTATTTGCGGTGGGTTTATAAGCTTGTCTGTAACAATTTCCATTACTAATTTGACATTTTTCTTTACAGCTCATGAACTCGGAACGTTTGACAATATTTGCTGCTGATTTACAAGTCTGTTTCCTCATGTTTGAATCAATGAGAGGCCATTTAAAATTCCAATTAGAAAGCTACCTCAAAAAGTTGTCGGAAATTATTGCCAGTGACAATCCAAAGACCCCATATGAAATGCGTGAATTGGCTTTGGACAATTTGCTACAGCTATGGCGCATTCCAAACTTTGTAACAGAGCTTTATATCAACTATGACTGTGATTTGTATTGCAGCGACTTGTTTGAGAGTCTAACAAATCTGTTGTCCAAGTATACCTTGTCGGCCACAAATGCCATTTATAATACTCACATACTGGCAATGGATACATTGATATCGGTGGTGGATAATATTGAAAGTAATTGTGTGGCTGCCAAAAATGGTGGTGGACAACAGGCAGATAATACAGCAGGTGGCGGCGGTGCCTCGCAAACATCCTCTTCGTCACTACGCCATTCACGTCAAAACTCCGGTTTAGAGGGTATTGTCATAGATGATCCCAAGACATCCGAGGAGAATTACAATGTGGAAAATATATCCAAATTTATTAACACCTCATCACGTTTGCGATCCTTGTCTGGCGATACTGCTGCTAAGAAAGCCATAACCGGGGAATATTTGAAAGAAGTAAAACACAAAAAGCGGGTATTGAGCCAAGGCACAGAACTTTTTAATCAACGACCCGATAAGGGTATACAATTTCTACAAGATAATGGCATATTGAATCCGGAATTAGATCCCCGGGAGATTGCTTCGTTCTTGCGGGAAAATCCCGGTCTGGATAAGAAAATGATTGGCGAATATATTTCGAAAAAGAAAAATGTGGATTCTAAAATTTTAATGAATTTTGTGGAGTCCTTTGATTTTAGGGGACTACGTGTTGATCAAGCCTTACGTTTGTATTTGGAGACATTCCGTTTGCCTGGAGAGGCTCCCTTGATATTTTTGGTCTTGGAACATTTCTCCGATCATTGGCATGTAAGTGGAAAGTAACTGTGATGGAAGAATAGACAAAGGATTTTTAATGTTATCAAACTTTTCTTTGTAGAAACAAAACGGTGAGCCTTTTGCCAATACGGATGCAGCCTTTAGCTTGGCCTATTCCATTATTATGTTAAACATGGATCAGCACAATGCCAATGCCAAGAGATTGAATATACCCATGACCCAAGAGGACTTCCTTAAGAACTTGAGGGGCCTAAATGGTGGTATAGATTACGATCAAGATTTGCTGGCAACCATTTATAATGCCATTAAGTAAGATGGAACACTATTGTTTTTGTTGTGGCGTTGTAATTATCTTATTTTCTTTCCAGGAATGATGAAATTATCATGCCTGCTGAACAAACCGGTTTGGTACGTGAAAACTATTTGTGGAAGGTATTGCTGAGGCGTGGTGCGACTTCAGATGGTGTCTTCACGTATGTCCACGACGCCACCTATGATATGGATATTTTCAATGTAATCTGGGGACCTTCGCTAAGCTCCTTGAGCTTCATGTTTGACAAGAGCAATGAGAATGGTTATCAACGAACCCTTACAGGCTTTACAAAATGTGCTGCCATTTCTGCCTTCTATGGCCTGCATGAAGATTTTGATGCCTTGATTTTGACGTTGTGTAAATTTACTAGTATAATCAGTTCGGCCCAATTGGAAACCACACATCCAGCACCCAATGAAATTGTCCAGGCAGTCAATTTTGGTTTAAATCCCAAGGGACAGGCAGCCATGCGTACAGTGTTCGCTTTGGTCCATGACTATGGTGATTGTTTGAGGGACGGTTGGCGCCATATTCTCGATTTGTATTTACAACTTTTCCGTTTGAAACTGTTGCCGAAATCTCTAATGGAAGTTGAAGACTTCTGTGAACCGTCAGGCAAGGCCCAACTGATATTGGAAAAACCAAGTCAGAAGCAAGAATCTGGCATATTTTCCAGTCTCTATTCATATCTATCGTCCGAGGGACAACGGGAACCTTCCTATGAGGAACAGGAATTTATCAAGATTGGTAAAAAATGTATCAAAGAATGTCAGCTGGATCAAATGATACAAGAGTCAAAATTTGTGCAGTTGGAATCTCTGCAAGAATTGCTGAAACAAGTTTTAGCCTCTCTCAAGGCACCCAGTGCCCACAAATCAATTGGCATGCCCTATGCCGAGGATGTTGTTGTCTTTTGGATGGAGTTTTTGGTGAAAATTGTCATCTACAATCGGGATCGCATGATACCCTTGTGGCCTGCTGTTCGTGATCAAATGTACCTGCTGTTAATGGGAAGTGCATCATGTGGCTATGATTATCTTCTGAATCGTTGCATTGTGGCCATGCTCAAGTTGGCCATATATTTAATGCGCAATGAAGAGCTGTGCCCAATTGTTTTGAAATCTTTGAAAATGTTGTTAATGTTAAAGCCAGCCGTTATTCTACGGATTTCCAAACAAATTTCCATAGGAATGTATGAGTTGTTGAAAACCTCGGCCCAAAATATTCATTCGGAACAAGATTGGCAAATAGTTTTTACCATTTTGGAATGTGTGGGTGCGGGGGCAGAACCACCAGAGTATGATGATGCTTCATTGCCTGTGCCAAATGGTTTGGCTGCCAAATCAGATGGGGCCGTAAGCAGTGAAGAGGATTCAGGCTTGCCTGACCGTGGTTACACCTCAGATTCGGAATTGAGTAGTAAGCAGACAGTAAGCGCCAAGCAACAGATACCAGTGACACAGAATTCCAATGCCAGCAGCCCATTCCCCTCAAGTCCCACCGGCGAAAATTGGATATTGGTTAATAAGGACACAGATTTGGCGGCTTCAAGGTGAGAAATAAATTTTTATATGTTTTGTAATAAGTTTTATAATTCTTGATTTTCTTTGTCTCTAGGCCACAATCACCACCAGAATCGATTGGTGCTCCAACACTTTCCAATTTGGTTTATAACTGCAAGCTTTTGGATCACATGCCTTTCGCTTTGTTCAAATGCTGGGATTCATTGGCATTTATTGTGCGCAACGTGGCCCACATTACCCCATACAATTTTGAAAGTTGTGTTCGTTGCATACGCACATTTGTGGAAGCCTGTCGTGATGGTGGCATACGCCAGCGACGTAAAATGGAAGCTGCCTTGGCCGCGGCTGCCACCAATCAAAAGAAGAAGGGCAACAATAAACGTCACGAACGTTCCAATGATCGCAATAAACATGATGATGATAATGGTGGTGCTGGTGGTGAAGATGGCGATGAAGCTGATTTGGCTCAACGTTATGAAACCCTATCCATACAATTACTTGATCTTATGTATACTCTCTATACCAGAACTGCCCAAATTTTCCGTTGGTGGGCAGAGGAAGGTTGTGCTGTACCCCAGTGTTCAGCTTTGTGGGCCCAAGGTTGGTGTCCCCTGCTACAAGGTATTGCACGCCTTGCCATGGATCGACGACGTGAAGTTCGAACCTATGCCATATCATGCCTGCAACAAAGAGCTTTATTAGTGCATGATTTGCAAACATTATCCGGCACTGAATGGGCTTCTTGCTTCCAACAGGTACTATTTCCATTACTTAATGAATTATTGCCTGATAGTGCGGCAGTGGCCCAATTGGATCAAGTACTCTTGGAGGAGTCTAGGATACGTACAGCCACCATCATGTCAAAGGTATTTTTACATCATCTGACGCCATTGATTGAGCTGGGCAGTGCCTTTAATGATCTTTGGATGCAAATATTGGATTACATTGAGAAATTTATGAAAGTTGGTTCCGACATGTTATCCGAACAAATGCAAGAGATACTCAAGAATATGCTATTGGTAATGCATTCAGTTCGGGTCTTCCACAACAATGATGGTACAATACGTATGGATTTGTGGGAATTGACATGGAAACGTATTGGAGAATTTCTACCAAATCTTAAGGATGAATTATTCCGTGATGAAGGTAGGTAAATTTGTCATTTTTTTCCATTCATCCATTATGCGTCATGAATTTCATCGTTACACGTTGGAAGTTAGTGAATCCATAAGGGGAAAGTGTGTTTGTTGAAGATGACGAGGAATGAACTTTGAAAAGTTGGTTTGTTAACTTGCAAGGAAGCTTTCTGTGGACTTGAAAATTGAACAACTAAAAACTATTCCAAGTCTTTGCATTAAGAATAAATGTTCTTGTCCGGATTATAACTAGTAGCAGTTACCATCATCGCAGTGATGAGTCAAAAGGGAGAGTTCCTTAAGGTGAATGCCATATTTCAATACAAAATCAAGTCATGCTTGATGCACTAGTTCAAAAATTTTGACAGTGGGGAATTATCCAAATAATTCTGTAGAAAATAGATTCAAAGGATAACTAAAATTTAGTGATGGTTTGAATATTCCCACAATAGCATCTTAAGTCCTGGAAGGGTGTTAGATTATCCATTACATTGCAATTGCTTTTATGACTCATCGGTTACTAAAATGGCAACATGTACTGTCTACACCCATTTTCACATGCAATTCGAAGAATTTCAGTTGTAATATGAATATTTTATTTCAAATTCGAAACATTTCACTTGCAATTTGAGAATCACAAAAAATTTTCGAATTATTTAATTTGTTATTTGAGAATTCCAATTGAAATTCGAATTACTTAATTTATAATTCCATATTTTCTATTTGTAATTTCAAATTTTCATTTGAAATTCGAAACATTACATTTGAAATTCAAAATATTAGTCCATATTTACATTAGGCAATTTTCCTTGCGGCAATTGTCAGCTTGATGGAGAGAGAGGTGAAGCATATGGTAACCCTATGCCTCTCAGCACCCTCTCTCACCAACAAACTGACAATTGTCGCATAGAAAATTGCCTAATGTAAATATGGACTAAGATTTGTGATTTAAATTATTCCATTAAAAATTCGAAACAAAAATAAAATACAAAATTTTTGGTTTCATTGGTTTCATATTTGGTTTTTCGAATTACAAATGAAATGTTTCGAATTACAAACGGAATAATTCGAATTAAAAATTTAATATTTCGAATTTCAAATGGTAAAAAATCGAATTACAAATGGAAAAAATCGAATTATAAATGAAATAATTCGAAATTCAATGGGAATTCTCAAATTATAAGTGAAATGTTTCGAATTATAACTGAAATTCTTCGAATTACATGTAAAAATTGTGTAGTCTCTATCAGCCTCCTAAACTATGTCTATGCTATTGATGTATTTGGATTATAAATTGTCAGTTCAGCGAATCTATAACAATAGGTTCTTTTTGGAACGTTAAACCTTTTTATGTAGTTTGAATTGTATTTCGTTTTTATTCGAGTTCTAAAGTCCAAAGTCATTTAAAACCATTTCATGCAATCATCATAAAATAAGTTTCTTAAAACCACAGTGCAATAAGTGAATACCTTGCACAATTTTAAGGTAACCGAGCACATGTTATGAAACAACCCAGTCAGCCAGCTGCAGTTGTGGCTCCACCAATGACCTCAACCTCACCACCAGCTGTGGCAATTTTGCCACAAACGACAACAGCTGCACCAGCAACAGTGGCTGCTAACCAGTCATCAGTTCCAGCAGCAACACCCTTTGTACCCTCACCAGTTTCTTTAATATCACCCGTGGAATCGCCGCGTCATAGTATAATTCTGCAACCACCTGTGGCAGATTCTCTACAGCAGCAGCCGATTTTCTATGGACAGGTAAGGAATGGGAATATTTTTTAAAAACATTGTGCCTTTTAACTATTTCAATTCATTGGCAGTTGCCTGTTAACAATGTCCCCATAATTGTGCCTCAGCAACAACAACAACCACAGCCTGTTGCTCAAACACAAGTGGCAGCAGCAACAACAAACAATGATCAATTGCAACCATTTACTTTTACATCCCCAATTTTAAGCCAGGCCAACAATCAGCAAGGTGTTCATTTGTTGTCCATGAATTCCTCTGGTTCCGAAACTTTGACATCAAGTGTACCACCCACTACTCAAACGGAACAGAGTGGTGCTAACACCAACGTCAATGGTGTCAACACCAATGCCCCCCTTCCAACAGCACCAGCCGCACCAGTTATAGGAGATAACAATTCCACTGCAAATGTGCCCCAAACGGTGCCTCAATTTAACACCACTGTTCCTAACATGTTTCCCAATGCAGCAACAACTTCTAGGCCAGCCATGACATCAACCCTCATAAACACCAATCCTGTGGCAATTGATAGTAATTCATTTTCCATAGAATTGTATGATACCATACCAGATGTTAATCAAACCCAAGGTGCCACATCCCAACCCGACATCAGTAGCCCTGTAGAGGAACCACACCAAACTCGCCTAAGACATATGCTACAAGAGCAATACAATCAATACTACAAACAATATAAACTCCATCAAGAGGTACAGCAAAAAATTGCCAACAATGAAACCTTAAATGCCAGCCAAGCACAACAGGCCATCAACACCAGTCAACTAAATACCTCAGTGTTTAGTGGCGATGAAGTAAGTACCATTGCAGAAATAGAAGCGGAATATAAAGCGGTTTCCGATGAACCAAACACCACTGCTCCCAAGGTACCAATCAGTCATCTATTGGCTGGTAATGAATATCCATCATTGCAAAAACAACCCACACCTGCCATTGTTCAAAGTTTCACCCCGGTCTATGTTCAACAAACGGCCACGACAAGCCAGCAACAGACTGGTGGTGATATCTATCAGGAATATGTCCAAAATCCATACAATCTAACATTGCAACAGTCTCAAATGCCAACAGCTGTGCCGTTGGTAAGTGTGGAACAGCATCAACAGAATTTAAGGCGTTTAGAAATGCAATATAACACGGGATGTGATCTAGAGCCAAATACGTTTGTTTTTGGACGACCCTAAAATCCACAAAACTTCATGGATATCCAGAAATTATCATCATAGTTAAGTATAAGTGATACATAGAGAAAAATAAAGAAGAGTGTAAAGAAAGAAAGACAGAATGAAAGAAGGAAGGTAAAGAAGGTATCCATTGGTAAGAAGTGTTTTGTTAGCTCTCCTTTCCCCTCACCGCCCCATTCAAGGCAATGTCTGACAGTTACTGTCCTAAATTTATTGTATTCCTTTCGAGGGGACAAGAAGTGAAATACGGTGGATTTGTATGCATTCCACCCGTTAGTTTGTTTTGTACGTTTTACTTTGTTTAGCTAAAATTAGGTTAAAATTCAATTTATTATTATGTATGTATGTCATGATGAACAGCATAGAGCGAGTTTCATTAAATCAAATTTATAACAAAAAAGAATTATTAAAAAAATGCAAATGTTGTTTATCTTCTAACATATAATTTATATACAAAAAAAGAAAATTAAAAAAAATCTATGTCAATCTGTATCTGTACATAGCATAATTGATATAAAAATAAATAAATATCTATCAAATATAGTTGTGCTGCTGCGGTTTGTTTTTCTATAAAACAAAATTTACTATTATTTTTTAAATTCAGAATACTTCTTATAGAGAACAAACAATATTATTTGTTTTGAGATAATAAATAATTCGTTGCATACTTTTAGGCCACATGAATATGAAGTCTTTATACTTTAATTTCCTTTCTTTATAAGGCAATATTTGTTGAATTAAATTAACTGTATTTTTCGATTGGAGTTAAGGGGTCGATTATCGATAGCAATTATCGTTGAGTGGCGTTGTCAGTTGCCAAAATTACTTTATGGCAACTTTCAATTGAAGTTGCGACTCTCAGTTGACGAAGCGGCTATTTTTCAGCAACCACCTACTTTCAGTTGCAGTGAATATTTTTGAAGAAACAAGAAGTAAAATGGAAGGGAAAAATAAACATTTTCTTAACAGTTGTTGATTCTTTGCATCATAACTTAATTATGTTTATAAAAAATGAATGAGTAATGAAGATATCGAAGCCTTCTATACAGAAATTGAAGACTTAATGAAAATGACAAAACACCATGAAATCACGATAATACAGGGCGATTTCAATGCCAAAGTGGGTAATGATGTAGTACATGGTGTTACTGGACAATATGGACTGGGTGAAAGGAACGATAGAGGCGATCGGCTAATTAATTTCTGCCAAGAATATAAAATGCTGGTAACAAACACGATGTTTTGCCTACCTAAAAGAAGGCTTTATACCTGGAAATCCCCCCAGGACAGAGAGGGAAATATAGTCAGAAATCAAATAGATTATATTCTTATAAACAAGAGGTACAGCACAGCCATTACAAAAACATATCCAGGGGCAGATGTACCATCAGACCACAACCTCCTGATGACGAGTCTATGTACCAAACTTAAAACAACAAAAAATAAAACACCAAGAAGGAAACTAAATATTGAAAAACTAAAAGATGAAAATACTATCAGCCCTATTCTGAACGCATGGGAGTTGGGAATTTTTTCCCATTCCCACATTTTCGTATTCTGAATAAAATTTTGTGGGAGTTTTTTTTCCCATTTCCCATCTCCCCTCATTCTGAATGAAGTTCGAATTTGGAATTTGTTCCCATGGGAAAAAAAGTATACATTCTCTATCTTGAATTGTGGGAGAATTTTGTGTCTTTTTGTGGGAAAAATCTCCCCAGCAAACAGTGTGGGAGTTTGAAAAAAATTTTCAAGAAATTTCATATTTTTATGAAATTTCATATTTTTAGACATCTACACGACAAAATTATTGCAAATATTTATAATCGCCATGTGTTTGCTTAATAAAAGCATACAAAATGTACTGTAAAATATGCCATTAGTAGACTTCGGATTTTGCATATTCTTACATAAAAAACCTACAAGAATCTAACATGTTTTACACCGATAAAAATTTTTCCTTTATGTTATCGAACAAAACAAAAAAAATGTAGTTAAAATTAGTAGATTTTTGCAGTTCTGGAACAGACCATATGTATTGAAATACGAGAAAAAGTGCCATGGTTGATTCTGTTAACGCAGCACAGCAAGTAAAAACAAATCAATTTCAAAAGAATTTTTGGCAATAATTATTAAAATATATTGGAAAATAACCATAATACATACAATCTTTACAACTTGTATTCATTTTCGTAATATAATCTTCCGGTTTTTTAAATCAGACGACTAACGTTCTAATGAAAACGTATTAGTCTCCTCAACGACACGACAACTATCACACAAACGTACATACATACAGTATCGGCCAAAACTAAAGCACCCCCTCAGTAAATTTTTTTGAAATGATAATTTTTTTATGAAAACTAAATTATAAATTTATTTTTTATTTTTCTTTTTATATATTTATGTCTTTATAATTGAAAAATACAAAAATAAGGAGATCAGAATTTAATAAACAAAAGTTAAAATTCAAAAAACATTTTAGGTCGCAAATATAAGCGGACAAAACTAAAGCACCCCCCCATTTGACGTACAGCAAAAACTATTGAAATCAATATTTCGTTGCTTATCCTCTATTCCGGATGACACAATCACATCTTTTAGGCATAAAGGATACTAAATTATTAATTATTGCAGGCGAAAAAATCGGTTTTCGGAAAATTTAGCTTAAATCCTCAAAATACTGAAAATCGGAAGTTACCGTTATATGGGGGCTATACCCAAACGTGGACCCAGGTCCACGATTTTTGGTGGATATGTTTTGTGACCACTAAGAACCCTAAGTACCAAATTACAGCTAATTTAGTAGGAAAATGTGGCTTAAATATCCGAAATACCGAAGATCGGAAGGTACCGCTATAAGGGGGCTATACCAAAACATTAGCCGATATTGTTCATATTCATCCAAAAATTATGCTACAGCATCCACTAGTCAAATACAATACGCTAACGTTTAAAAATTAGCAAAAGAACGAATTGCAGAAGAACGACAGACGCCGGCTTATTCAGTCGACGACCAGCAAAAAAAAAAACCTTTCATATCGTCTAAAAATGAAGGAGCCAGACTGGCATTCGCCAAGACCCATTTGAACTGTTTTCCGATAAATCTATGTTTAATTTATAGTATTCAGATGGTAAAAGGCTTGGACCAAATGGGCAATCGTTAAATCCTAAATATTGCAAAGACGCTGTAAAACATGGAGGTGGAAGGTTTTTTGCTGGTCGTCGACTGAATAAGCCGGTGTCTACCGTTCTTTTGCAATTCGTTCTTTTGCTAATTTTTAAACGTTAGCGTATTGTATTTGACTAGTGGATGCTGTAGCATCATTTTTGGATGAATATGAACAATATCGGCTAATGTTTTGGTATAGCCCCCTTATAGCGGTACCTTCCGATCTTCGGTATTTCGGATATTTAAGCCACATTTTCCTACTAAATTAGCTGTAATTTGGTACTTAGGGTTCTTAGTGGTCACAAAACATATCCACCAAAAATCGTGGACCTGGGTCCACGTTTGGGTATAGCCCCCATATAACGATAACTTCCGATTTTCAGTATTTTGAGGATTTAAGCTAAATTTTCCGAAAACCGATTATTTCGCCTGCAATAATTAATAATTTAGTATCCTTTATGCCTAAAAGATGTGATTGTGTCATCCAGAATAGAGGATAAGCAACGAAATATTGATTTCAATAGTTTTTGCTGTACGTCAAATGGGGGGGTGCTTTAGTTTTGTCCGCTTATATTTGCGACCTAAAATGTTTTTTGAATTTTAACTTTTGTTTATTAAATTCTGATCTCCTTATTTTTGTATTTTTCAATTATAAAGATATAAATAAATAAAAAGAAAAATAAAAAATAAATTTATAATTTAGTTTTCATAAAAAAATTATCATTTCAAAAAAATTTACTGAGGGGGTGCTTTAGTTTTGGCCGATACTGTATATGCTAAATTATTGCAATGCTATTCCATTTTCCGAAATGCCTTTTCTTGAATAGGATCGTTATTTTTGAACGTAGAAGCTTGAAATTTTGCAAGGGCATGTGTTTTAGTTTTAGATTCAATCAAAAACGTATTTTATTTATTTATTTTTTTGAGATACGTTTTCTAAAATATGTAATAATCGAGAAAAATATCCGAATTTTTCTTTTTGATTTTTTTTTTAAAATATGCAAAATACGGGTTCTAGCGATCATTAGGAATAAGTAAAACTAGCGATATACGCGTTAAAACCCTAACTAAAATTATTCCGAATCAACATACAATTTTTAAATTAGTTGCAAACTTAAAAAGTTCCTATTACTTTATACACAAAACTTATGTTTGCCTACTAATTAAAAAATGCTTACACCAATTCGCAAATTCTGAAGAAAATGTGCTTATTAGAACAACACCACACATCGTTGACTCCATTCACTTAAAAAATCCATAAATCAATGCACGGTTGTTGAATTAAGTGAGTTGTGCTTTGCTAATCTAATTCAAAAACCGCGAATTCAATGCAAATAGGCATTTTGTATTACAAAACAAAATTACATCCCCCCAAAAGTATGCTATAATAATTTGGTGTAACTGATTTCGAATTTCGAAATTCCAGCTCCCATCATTTGCTGTTCCCACGTCGTTGAGAATATGGAAAACGTGGGAATGGGAAATTTCGCCCCCATGGGAAACAGTTCCCATGGGAATGTTCAGAATAGGGCTGTATGACAAATATAAAAGAGCGTGTCAATTCGGAGTTAAGTAGGATCAACGCAGAGGATGTTGAAAAAATGTGGAACTCCATTAAGGTAACTTTAATATCTATAGCGGACAATGGTCTAGGAAGCTGCAATCGACCACAAAAACAGAAAGAATGGATGTCAGATGAAATACTACAACTAATAAATGAACGTCGTAAATATAAAAACAAAAATTATGAAAGGTATTGGGAATTGAACAAAGAAATACGAATAGCAGTACGTGCAGCAAAAAACAATCATCTTATAAGCCAATGCAAGGAGATAGAAAGACTACAAAATCTGCATGACGACTTCAATCTCCATAAAAAACTAAAAGAAGTATCGGGAGTATACCGGAAAACAAATTCCAAAATCTTATATAACAGCAATAATGAAGTTGTGTTTAGTACTGAAGAGAAGAAGCTGATATGGATTAAATACATAAAACAGTTATTCACGGACGACAGCCGATCCACTTACGAATCTATTTCCCCACCACTCACAGGAACCTCAATTACCAAGCAAGAGGTAGAGTCTGCAATAACGTCTTTAAAAGACAGGAAAGCTTGCGGTCCAGACGAAATTCCTTCGGAAATTCTGAAGTTGATAGACGACAACAACATGGACATTCTAACAGTACTGTTCAACAAAATTTACGATACGGGCCAATTTCCTCAAGACTGGCTGAAATCAACATTCATAACTATCCACAAGAAAAGTCATCCAAAATATTGCAATGATTACAGACTATTAAGTCTAATGAGTCACGCGTTAAAAATATTTCTCAGAATAATTCATTCCCGAATTTATAAAAAATGCGAAAGCACTATGGGTATAACCCAATTCTTCAAACAATGCATGGGAACACGGGAAGCACTTTTCTCTATACAGACACTGATTCAAAAATGCCGCAACGCAAAAAAGGATGTTTTCTTATGCTTTGTTGATTACGAGAAAGCCTTTGATACAGTGACGCATGATAAACTGATACAAATTCTTACATCCATTGATATAGACCAAAAAGAGATCCAATGTATAAAGAGCTTATACTGGCACCAATCAGCACAAATAGAAATAAGCGGAGAACTGATGGAAAGCATCATTATATCTAAAGGTGTCAGGCAAGGTTGTATTCTTTCTCCATTACTCTTTAACATCTACTCTGTAGTGCGATTCTGTAACTCCTTAACGACAGAATTAACGACGAATGTCGGTAGTTAACGATAATTTTCGGTAAGTGCTATTCTGTATACCAATTTTAACAATTTTTGTCGGTAAATTTTGTCGTTAATTACCGAAAATTATTGTTAAGTTAACAACCAAAAAAGTTGTTGTTAAGTCTTAACGACAGTACATTATTGCAATATTTTGTTGATTTCTTTTAAAAACGGCGTTTTTATATGAGCATATGTTATGTTAATGAGGAGTGTACACAAGGTAAATTCTGCCTTATTGAGAAAAATCTTCTTAAAGCGTTTACATAAGGGTTAACTATGTATGATAATCAATTAAATCGGCGCTGGTGAAGGCGCAACAGTGGCGAAGCTGCCCCATGCTATCCTACATATGAAGACTACGCTAACCTTTGTTTTACTTACTAAAGAGGAAAAACGTTATCTAATGCTTCAAAAGAACTCAAGTGTGGTACTGCTATGTAAGACCTATACCAATGTCCGTAACACTATCTTTCTAGGAGGCTTTCGTTGGCTTTAATTTAGCATTGAGGCCAACACGTGAATAGTATTACTATAAGAAATTTCCGCTATAAGAAATTTCATTTAATGTGGGCGTGAATTGAATATGTGAATATATAAACTCAAATGACGGTAACGAGGATCCGCGATCACTGAAGGGGCTTAAGTCATGTCAAATATCACATGTGAATTTCCATACAGAGCGCCACAACCCAAAATATGATCCCAACTTTTAATTAAAAAATACAACTGCGCTTTTAAAAAAGATTAATGATGGCTTTATCACTTTTATTACATTTAAATCACACACACAATAAAAACATCTTAAGAAATCCTTCTTTACTGGCATCCGTATTCATCCAAAAGACACACTTTTGAGCCAAATTCCTTCAAAAATCTGAATTGTTTCCTTCTTAAACGCTTTATGTTTTGTACTCGCGACGAAATAATGTTTTCAGCTTCAAAATATATTTTAATTAATATTAAAATATAATATTTGACATTTCCTTCCTATCGATTTTCGTCGGTATGAGTTAACGATTTCTACAATCGTTAAAATAAAGTTACAGAATAGCACATTCGTTAACTCAACCGAATATTTTCGTTAACTACCGATGTCGGTTCGTTATTAAAAAAAAGTTACAGAATCGCACTACTGAAAAAATATTTCAAGAGGCTTTTAATAACGTTCAAAAGCTCGAAAAAACTCTTTCTTTTATTAAACATCAAAAGGTCGAAGAAAAACAACAATAACAATTTGTTCAAAAAGGAATATATTTAAACGGAATATTCCTTAATAATATAAGATATGCGGATGACACAACAATACTGTCTGATAGTATGCTTGGACTGCAATTTTTAATGCATCAACTATCCACATACAGTCAATATTATGGACTAAAAATTAATATGCAAAAAAACTAAATACATGATTATCAGCAAGAACAATAATTACAACAACATCACGCTGCAAGTACAGGACACATTTATCGCAAGAGTAAAGAGCTTTAAATATCTTGGATTCAATATAAACGAGAAATGGGATTGCTCAAGAGAAATTAGAAGCCGCATAGAAATGGCAAGAGCCGCATTTTATAAATACAAAAAATGTTGTCAAGTCATGATATAAATCTTACAACAAAGCGACGATTTATAAAATCATATGTTTGGTCAGTTTTGCTATATGCTGTAGAAACATGGACATTAAAATCAGCAGATATAAAAAGATTAGAGGCGTTCGAAATCTGGATATATAGGCGCGTACTGAAAATATCATGGACTGATTTCATACCTAATGCCGAAATCCTGAGAAAAATGCACTGCGAGAGGGAGTTGATCGATTTGATAAAGAGACGGAAGACAGCATATCTAGGACACATTATGAGAAACCCCAAATACAAATTGCTACAAAATATACTACGGACAACTATTGCTGGCAGAGCTGAAAGAGGCAGAAAAGAAACTATATGGCTAGACAATATCCAAGTATGGAGGGGAATTCGGGATTCTGGAAGACTTTTAAGTGATGCTAGAGACAGAGATGCCTTTGCAGAGATCCTGAAAAATATGTGAAATTATAATATCCTAAGCAAATAATGATTTTTTTTTGTAATATTGTTTTGGTCGCCTATAATTCGAAACCCGAATTGGCAAATAAAGAAGAATAAAAAATATGGTGAAAATAATGACAAATATTTCAAATTAATTGATAAAAAGCAAATCCAATGTGCACAAGTGCTCAACCTATACAGCCGACTACACCAGGGAATTTCGTTTTTGAATAAAACAGATTTTTATTTAATTGAATTAATTGAGCTATCATTACCTAAGGAGTTTGTATTGGATAGCGATATCTAGCGAAGTCCACACACATCCAACCAATATGCTACAATCGTTTTGCCGGTGGTTTAATTCAGCTCATCAGGCATATTAGATGTTGTGCTAGACAAAGGCTGAGTTTGAAAACTTGTATATACACTAAACGTATTGCAAATTTGCAGTTTTGAAGTATTTTTGAAGCCTTTTTACTATCCTAGTGTCTCTGGTCTTCCTAGAATCCTTCTTCCACACACACTCACATACAATGGGAAGAGGGCTTTTCTTTATGAATTGTAATGCCTTCCAGTTCGGAAGTTTGATAGATTGGTAGTGGCTTAGAACGCTAAGATGTCGGCAATACTGTCTGTTTGTTGTAGAGGTCCCAGGTTCAAACCTCACCTCAAAGGAGCTTCGTTCTAATAAGACAACAATTAAAGGAAAAATGTTTTTTATTTTGTCTTTTTTTCCTCCTCTGTCAACTTCGAAACGATTCAATTTTGGCACATTTTGTCCTCTATCAAGTGGTCAACTTTCTTCGATACGTTCGACAATGTATATTGAGCCATGCAATTGTAATGATTGCCATGGGACTCTTGAAAACTTCTCTGCGGAAAAAATTATCCTTTAAGGTTTCTACAATGTAGACAACGGCATCCTCTGGCTATCGAAAATACGCCTTAAACCTATAATAATTTACTGATTTTACAGATGTTTCCAACATGAGCATCAGCTTACCGTGCAGATGGCAACTCCAATGGATTTTATTTGTCCCACAAATTTCTTCTAATAAATGCAATGTCCTGTTCATTTTCTTCATCATCAAAAATAATTCCACTGAACTTATCATTTTAAAATACTTTTATTTTTGCGAATTGTGTGTTTTGTATTAAATATAGAGTTCACAAGTTCGAAAAACACTGATCGATAACACGTTTATCGACCACCCAGTTGGGTTGACATCAATAATACAACATTTCATCTCAGTCACGCTGGCCTGGATAGAAGCACCCATTCTTTCAGAAAGGTTGTATAGAAGCACCCATTCTTTCAGAAAGGTTGTATAGAAGCACCCATTCTTTCAGAAAGGTTGTATAGAAGCACACATTCTTTCAGAAAGGTTGTATAGAAGCACACATTCTTTCAGAAAGGTTGTATAGAAGCACCCATTCTTTCAGAAAGGTTGTATAGAAGCACCCATTCTTTCAGAAAGGTTGTATAGAAGCACCCATTCTTTCAGAAAGGTTGTATAGAAGCACCCATTCTTTCAGAAAGGTTGTATAGAAGCACCCATTCTTTCAGAAAGGTTGTATAGAAGCACCCATTCTTTCAGAAAGGTTGTATAGAAGCACCCATTCTTTCAGAAAGGTTGTATAGAAGCACCCATTCTTTCAGAAAGGTTGTATAGAAGCACCCATTCTTTCAGAAAGGTTGTATAGAAGCACCCATTCTTTCAGAAAGGTTGTATAGAAGCACCCATTCTTTCAGAAAGGTTGTATGGAAGCACCCATTCTTTCAGAAAGGTTGTATGGAAGCACCCATTCTTTCAGAAAGGTTGTATAGAAGCACCCATTCTTTCAGAAAGGTTGTATAGAAGCACCCATTCTTTCAGAAATGTTGTATAGAAGAACCCATTCTTTCAGAAAGGTTGTATAGAAGCACCCTTTCTTTCAGAAAGGTTGTATAGAAGCACCCTTTCTTTCAGAAAGGTTGTATAGAAGCACCCTTTCTTTCAGAAAGGTTGTATAGAAGCACCCTTTCTTTCAGAAAGGTTGTATAGAAGCACCCTTTCTTTCAGAAAGGTTGTATAGAAGCACCCTTTCTTTCAGAAAGGTTGTATAGAAGCACCCTTTCTTTCAGAAAGGTTGTATAGAAGCACCCTTTCTTTCAGAAAGGTTGTATAGAAGCACCCTTTCTTTCAGAAAGGTTGTATAGAAGCACCCTTTCTTTCAGAAAGGTTGTATAGAAGCACCCTTTCTTTCAGAAAGGTTGTATAGAAGCACCCTTTCTTTCAGAAAGGTTGTATAGAAGCACCCTTTCTTTCAGAAAGGTTGTATAGAAGCACCCTTTCTTTCAGAAAGGTTGTATAGAAGCACCCTTTCTTTCAGAAAGGTTGTATAGAAGCACCCTTTCTTTCAGAAAGGTTGTATAGAAGCACCCTTTCTTTCAGAAAGGTTGTATAGAAGCACCCTTTCTTTCAGAAAGGTTGTATAGAAGCACCCTTTCTTTCAGAAAGGTTGTATAGAAGCACCCTTTCTTTCAGAAAGGTTGTATAGAAGCACCCTTTCTTTCAGAAGGTTGTATAGAAGCACCCTTTCTTTCAGAAAGGTTGTATAGAAGCACCCTTTCTTTCAGAAAGGTTGTATAGAAGCACCCTTTCTTTCAGAAAGGTTGTATAGAAGCACCCTTTCTTTCAGAAAGGTTGTATAGAAGCACCCTTTCTTTCAGAAAGGTTGTATAGAAGCACCCTTTCTTTCAGAAAGGTTGTATAGAAGCACCCTTTCTTTCAGAAAGGTTGTATAGAAGCACCCTTTCTTTCAGAAAGGTTGTATAGAAGCACCCTTTCTTTCAGAAAGGTTGTATAGAAGCACCCTTTCTTTCAGAAAGGTTGTATAGAAGCACCCTTTCTTTCAGAAAGGTTGTATAGAAGCACCCTTTCTTTCAGAAAGGTTGTATAGAAGCACCCTTTCTTTCAGAAAGGTTGTATAGAAGCACCCTTTCTTTCAGAAAGGTTGTATAGAAGCACCCTTTCTTTCAGAAAGGTTGTATAGAAGCACCCTTTCTTTCAGAAAGGTTGTATAGAAGCACCCTTTCTTTCAGAAAGGTTGTATAGAAGCACCCTTTCTTTCAGAAAGGTTATATAGAAGCACCCTTTCTTTCAGAAAGGTTGTATAGAAGCACCCTTTCTTTCAGAAAGGTTGTATAGAAGCACCCTTTCTTTCAGAAAGGTTGTAAAGAAGCACCCTTTCTTTCAGAAAGGTTGTATAGAAGCACCCTTTCTTTCAGAAAGGTTGTATAGAAGCACCCTTTCTTTCAGAAAGGTTGTATAGAACCACCCTTTCTTTCAGAAAGGTTGTATAGAAGCACCCATTCTTTCAGAATGGTTGTATAGAAGCATCCTTTCTTTCAGAAAGGTTGCATAGAACCACCCTTTTTTTTCAGAAATGTAGTATAGAACCACCCTTTCTTTCAGAAAGGTTGTATAGAAGTACCCTTTTTTCGGAAAGGTTGTATAGAAGCAAACTTTCTTTCAGAAAGGTTGTATAGGAGCACCCTAAAAAAGCACCCTTTCTTTCACAAAGGGCCTAAAGAAGCACCCTTTCTTTCACAAAGGGTCTATAGAAGCACCCTTTCTTTCACAAAGGGTCTATAGAAGCACCCTTTCTTTCACAAAGGGTCTATAGAAGCACCCTTTCTTTCACAAAGGGTCTATAGAAGCACCCTTTCTTTCACAAAGGGTCTATAGAAGCACCCTTTCTTTCACAAAGGGTCTATAGAAGCACCCTTTCTTTCACAAAGGGTCTATAGAAGCACCCTTTCTTTCACAAATGGTCTATAGAAGCACCCTTTCTTTCACAAATGGTCTATAGAAGCACCCTTTCTTTCACAAAGGGTCTATAGAAGCACCCTTTCTTTCACAAAGGGTCTATAGAAGCACCCTTTCTTTCACAAAGGGTCTATAGAAGCACCCTTTCTTTCACAAAGGGTCTATAGAAGCACCCTTTCTTTCACAAAGAGTCTATAGAAGCACCCTTTCTTTCACAAATGGTCTATAGAAGCACCCTTTCTTTCACAAATGGTCTATAGAAGCACCCTTTCTTTCACAAAGGGTCTATAGAAGCACCCTTTCTTTCACAAATGGTCTATAGAAGCACCCTTTCTTTCACAAATGGTCTATAGAAGCACCCTTTCTTTCACAAAGGGTCTATAGAAGCACCCTTTCTTTCACAAAGGGTCTATAGAAGCACCCTTTTTTTCACAAAGGGTCTATAGAAGCGCCCTTTCATTCACAAAGGATCTATAGAAGCACCCTTTCTTTCACAAAGGGTTTATAGAAGCACCCTTTCTTTTACAAAGGATGTATAGAAGCACCCTTTCTTTTACAAAGGGTCTATAGAAGCACCCTTTCTTTTACAAAGGGTCTATAGAAGCACCCTTTCTTTTACAAAGGGTCTATATAAGCACCCTTTCTTTTACAAAGGGTCTATAGAAGCACCCTTTCTTTTACAAAGGGTCTATAGAAGCACCCTTTCTTTTACAAAGGGTCTACAGAAGCACCCTTTCTTTTACAAAGGGTCTATAGAAGCACCCTTTCTTTCACAAAGGGTCTATAGAAGCACTCTTTCTTTCACAAAGGGTCTATAGAAGCAACCTGTCTTTCACAAAGGGTCTATAGAAGCAACCTTTCTTTCACAAAGGGCCTATAGAAGCACACTTTCTTTCACAAAGGGTCTATAGAAGCAACCTTTCTTTCACAAAGGGTCTATAGAAGCACCCTTTCTTTCACAAAGGGTCTATAGAAGCACCCTTTCTTTCACAAAGGGTCTATAGAAGCACCCTTTCTTTCACAAAGGGTCTATAGAAGCCCCCTTTCTTTCACAAAGGGTCTATAGAAGCACCCTTTCTTTCACAAAGGGTCTATAGAAGCACCCTTTCTTTCACAAAGGGTCTATAGAAGCACCATTTCTTTCACAAAGGGTCTATAGAAGCCCCCTTTCTTTCACAAAGGGTCTATAGAAGCACCCTTTCTTTCACAAAGGGTCTATAGAAGCACCCTTTCTTTCACAAAGGGTCTATAGAAGCACCCTTTCTTTCACAAAGGGTCTATAGAAGCACCCTTTCTTTCACAAAGGGTCTATAGAAGCACCCTTTCTTTCACAAAGGGTCTATAGAAGCACCTTTTCTTTCACAAAGGGTCTATAGAAGCACCCTTTCTTTCACAAAGGGTCTGTAGAAGCACCCATTCTTTTACAAAAGGTCTATAGAAGCACCCTTTCTTTTACAAAGGGTCTATAGAAGCACCCTTTCTTTTACAAAGGGTCTATAGAAAGGGTCTGTAGAAGCACCCATTCTTTTACAAAAGGTCTATAGAAGCACCCTTTCTTTTACAAAGGGTCTATAGAAGCACCCTTTCTTTTACAAAGGGTCTATAGAAGCACCCTTTCTTTTACAAAGGGTCTATAGAAGCACCCTTTCTTTTACAAAGGGTCTATAGAAGCACCCTTTCTTTTACAAAGGGTCTATAGAAGAACCCTTTCTTTTACAAAGGGTCTATAGAAGCACCCTTTCTTTTACAAAGGGTCTATAGAAGCACCCTTTCTTTTACAAAGGGTCTATAGAAGCACCCTTTCTTTTACAAAGGGTCTATAGAAGCACCCTTTCTTTTACAAAGGGTCTATAGAAGCAACCTTTCTTTTACAAAGGGTCTATAGAAGCACCCTTTCTTTTACAAAGGGTCTATAGAAGCACCCTTTCTTTTACAAAGGGTCTATAGAAGCACCCTTTCTTTTACAAAGGGTCTATAGAAGCACCCTTTCTTTTACAAAGGGTCTATAGAAGCACCCTTTCTTTCACAAAGGGTCTATAGAAGCACCCTTTCTTTCACAAAGGGTCTATAGAAGCACCCTTTCTTTCACAAAGGGTCTATAGAAGCACCCTTTCTTTCACAAAGGGTCTATAGAAGCACCCTTTCTTTCACAAAGGGTCTATAGAAGCACCCTTTCTTTCACAAAGGGTCTATAGAAGCACCCTTTCTTTCACAAAGGGTCTATAGAAGCACCCTTTCTTTCACAAAGGGTCTATAGAAGCACCCTTTCTTTCACAAAGGGTCTATAGAAGCACCCTTTCTTTCACAAAGGGTCTATAGAAGCACCCTTTCTTTCACAAAGGGTCTATAGAAGCACCCCTTCTTTCACAAAGGGTCTATAGAAGCACACTTTCTTTCACAAAGGGTCTATAGAAGCACCCTTTCTTTCACAAAGGGTCTATAGAAGCACCCTTTCTTTCACAAAGGGTCTATAGAAGCACCCTTTCTTTCACAAAGGGTCTATAGAAGCACCCTTTCTTTCACAAAGGGTCTATAGAAGCACACTTTCTTTCACAAAGGGTCTATAGAAGCACCCTTTCTTTCACAAAGGGTCTATAGAAGCACCCTTTCTTTCACAAAGGGTCTATAGAAGCACCCTTTCTTTCACAAAGGGTCTATAGAAAAATCCTTTCTTTTAGAAAGCGCCTTTTACAAATATAATCGAGTTTATTATAAGAATTAACAGCAATGGTTCTACTAAAATAAGTATGTAGTTTTATCTATTTTATGTTTATGTTTGTTTTAATATTATTTTCTACATCATATAATTATGTTGTTTATTATATTTCACAACTTTTCTTTAATTTTTAATAAAATCTTTCAATTTCACGCACAAAGGCATTACTTGGTCAAAATATATTAACATACTTTTAGGCGTTACACATATAAAAATGTTTATTACAAGTTTTATTGATTAAAATAATTGTTTCTATTGAAATAGGTAATTTTTATTACATTTTATGCTTCTTTCAACATTATCATTTTCATTATTTAATTAATTTTTTAATAATTCGCCTCAATTTGTTTTTATTTTTAATATAATCTTTAAATTTCTCAAGGAAAATTTCACCAACAAATGTTATTGTTGCAAGGGTAATTCCAAATATCCAAACACCCCATATTACAGAAAAATGATCAAATGTTAACGCCACTGGATGTTTTTGGTTATCCTTTAATAAATCATTATCACTACTGGTAGTTTCTCGTATGTCCCTTAAAATATCCTTTGTCCATTTCGCTTCCAGACCCGTCTCACGTATTCTCAATATAAAATCCTTCAAAGGATGATAGAAAGGTGAATTGAATTGCATCGGTAGTGTGAGATAGACATTGTCAATACAAAGTTTTGTGGCCACTCTGAAACGTGGCTTCCACAAATTTTCCTGTAACGATTGCAAAACATTCCATTCAGCATTGTAGACAACATAGGCGTAGGATGTATTTAGGGAATTCAGGTGACGAGATACTGTATCCACATCGGCTATTACAATGTTGCTTAGGAAGGTGGTGGGTATTATGCCCAAATAATTGTAGATAATAAACATATAATCTAACATCATTATTGGTACATTGGACCGGCGTAAATCTTCCAAAGTTTCCAAATCGTTGCCAAAAATGGTGGCACTCAGGGCCGAGGTTAAAGCGGCAACAAATGTTAGACAGTAAAGCATACCCGAAACTATGACAAACATATGAATGAGCAGGGCTCGCTTTCTGGCCAATATTCCAAATAGTTTTTCATTGGTGATGTTGCCCATTGGCATGGATAACATACCCCTTAAGGTTAGGGATATATATTTCCATGGATGACATTTACCATCATCGAGCATGTCAATTAAAAAATAGACCAATTGAAAACTTAGAAACAATACTATGATTTGCAACCACATGTTTAGATTTAAAATACGAGGTATATAGTGGCCAACAAAGATTTCCGGAATAACCGGAACTAAAACACAGCTATTGGTATTTGTTATGGGATAGCTGCCATGGTAATTGTGGGGTAACATTTGTGAAAAAGGATGAATTCCAATATCAATAGTTTGCTCCAATAGTAACTCGTTTTCATAGTCCACCATCATGGGATGGCTGCCAGAACTTTCTAATTCAACAAATTTACCATTGATGTGCTTAACAAATTCTATGTACAAATGGCCAGCAATGCCGGTGACTTCTTCCACATCACTATCCCAACGTTTGGCCTGGAAGTGAAGTAATTTCATTCATATTGGTTCCTTAATTCTAAAAGTTGTGGTGCGGTCTTACCTTAAAAACACTGGGCTTATCATGGAACACAGGTGACCTAAACTCATAACCCATTACATCTAAGGTACGATCCCAATAGTATTTATATGGATGGACATCTGTTAGGCGTATTAATTTCACTGGCCTTGGAAACGGTGTATAGGTATAAATTTCCATTTTCAATTGTCTGATATCCGTATCCACGTGCCTCTCCTGGTACATTAGGATAACGTTGAGCATATTCTTAGACCAACACCAACGGAAAAATCTCATCAATTTCTCCTGGCGTATAAACGATGCCACACCCGTCATTTCGTGGCCAACTAGCAGAAATATCAATTTGGTATCTCGACTGGCGCCAAGGGAAGTGGAAACAAATTCCTTTAACTCCTTGTTGAAAATGTCATTTATTATGACCACGGCCAGATTTCGATTGGTTAGAATTTTACCCAGATTCGGTATGTCTTCGGTGTTGTTCACATAATCCCACGGTGCAATGGTGAACAACATGAGTGGCTTGAATATGGCGTTGGTGAACATGTATTCGGTAATAATATCTCCCACGGCCTTGTGAATATCGTCTCCAACATCGCTCAACAGATTAGTGGTATTTGGCGGCATATCATGGACCTCCTCTGGGGTACCGTAAAATATAATATTATCAAAATGATTGTAAAAGCTAACGGTTTTAGTCATTTTTATTAACAGTTCCACCTGTCGGCGTATAATATCCTCCGGGTGTAACTGTCGCTGAGAGGTGTAACTGTTGCTGAGACTTAAAAAGCAAAGTATAATTGCGAGCCCGAAATGATACTTCATCGTTGTTTGTGGGAAGAATAAACTTTGACAGCGATTGCCGGTGATTCTTAGGTTTTTATATGAAGTTTCTTAGGGGGAAGAGGGGCGGGGTATTAGTGATGGTAACATCATAACGCTAATTGGAAAATTATTATTGAGAAATTATTTTCCAACACTTTTGTATTCCGAAATTTCTAACCTGTCAAGGGTCATAGGGTGATGTGCCTAATTGAATAATTAACTCAATTACGATTGGTTAATGCCACTAGGCTTTGTGTTAGCTCAGTTATTTAGATAAAGATCGCAAGTTATTCGAGAGAAATTATTTTGGTCTTCTTCTCAGGAATTATTAGATTGTTAACAAGGTGACTTTTTTGTTTTGTTGTGGTCTACGGCACCACTACTTGCTTTACATAGATAATTCTCACTTCTCTTTTATGAAAAATATTCTGAGAAGACCCTCGCGTCTACTATGAAAATAACATCGGTTCTACGACAACACCTGTAGCTAATCTATGAAAAAGTATATTGCTGAGAAGACCTGCTACGTTTCTATAAAACTACCATTGTGTATTTTCTAGAAGAAGACCAAGGGATCATCTATGAAGAGACTATTAATAATGTCTTAGGGTCTTTAATGGGAAGGGCATCGCGTCTTCTAGAAGAAGACCATCAGTAGTGGGATTCTGTAACTCATGTTTGTTACCTTCTCTACTGTGACAAGACCATCGGTCTTCTACAAGAAGACCATCGGGGTTTCTTTCTTACAGAAAGGTTCTATATAAGTATCGTTTCTTTCTTTCAGAAAGGTTGTATATAAGTATCGTTTCTTTCTTTCAGAAAGGTTCTATATAAGTATCGTTTCTTTCTTTCAGAAAGGTTCTATATAAGTATCGTTTCTTTCTTTCAGAAAGGTTCTATATAAGTATCGTTTCTTTCTTTCAGAAAGGTTCTATATAAGTATCGTTTCTTTCTTTCAGAAAGGTTCTATATAAGTACCGTTTCTTTCCGAAAGGATCTTTAGAAGGACCCTTTCTTTGATAAAGAATCTATAGAAGTATCCTTTCTTTGAGAAAGGGTCTATAGAAGCACCCTTTCATTGAGAAGGGTCTATAGAAGCACCCTTTCTTTGAGAAAGGGTCTATAGAAGCACCCTTTCTTTTAGAAAGGATCTTTAGAGTCACCCTTTCTTTTAGAAAAGGTCTATAGAAGCACCCTTTCTTTGAGAAAGGGTTTATAGAAGCACCCTTTCTTTTAGAAAGGATCTTTAGAAACACCCTTTCTTTTAGAAAGGATCTTTAGAAACACCCTTTCTTTGAGAAAGGGCTATAGGAGCACCCTTTCTTTGAGAAAGGGTCTATAGAAGCACTCTTTCTTTGAGAAAGGGTCTATAGAAGCACCCTTTCTTTGAGAAAGGGTTTATAGAATCACCCTTTCTTTGGGAAAGGGTCTATAGAAGGACCCTTTCTTTGAGAAAGGGTCTATAGAAGCACCCTTTCTTTGAGAAAGGGTCTATAGAAGCACCCTTTCTTTGAGAAAGGGTCTATAGAAGCACCCTTTCTTAAAGAAAGGGTCTATAGAAACATCGTTTCTTTCAGAAAGGATCTATAGAGGACTCTTTCTTTGATAAAGGATCTATGAAAGTATCCTTTCTTTGAGAAAGGGTCTATAGAAGTATCCTTTCTTTGAGAAAGAGTCTTTAAAAGCACCCTTTCTTCGAGAAAGGGTCTATAGAAGTACCCTTTCTTTGAGAAAGGGTCTGTAGAAGCACCCTTTCTTTGAGAAAGGGTCTATAGAAGAACCCTTTCTTTGAGAAAGGGTCTATAGAAGCACCCTTTCTTTGAGAAAGGGTCTATAGAAGCACCCTCTCTTTGAGAAAGGGTCTATAGAAGCACCCTTTCTTTGAGAAAGGGTCTATAGAAGCACCCTTTCTTTGAGAAAGGGTCTATAGAAGCACCCATTCTTTGAGAAAGGGTCTATAGAAGCACCCTTTCTTTGAGAAAGGGTCTATAGAAACATCGTTTCTTTCAGAAAGGATCTATAGAAGGACTCTTTCTTTGATAAAGGGTCTATAGAAGTATCCTTTCTTTGAGAAAGAGTCTATAGAAGTATCCTTTTTTTCAGAAAGAGTCTATAAAAGCACCCTTTCTTTGAGATAGGGTCTATAGAAGCACCCATTCTTTGAGAAAGGGTCTATAGAAGCACCCTTTCTTTGATAAAGGGTCTATAGAAGCACCCTTTCTTTGATGAAGGGTCTATAGAAGCACCCTTTCTTTGAGAAAGGGTCTATAGAAGCACCCTTTCTTTGAGAAAGGGTCTATAGAAGCACCCTTTCTATAGAAGCACCCTTTCTTTGAGAAAGGGTCTATAGAAGCACCCTTTCTATAGAAGCACCCTTTCTTTGAGAAAGGGTCTATAGAAGCACCCTTTCTTTGAGAAAGGGTCTATAGAAGCACCCTTTCTTTGAGAAAGGGTCTATAGAAGCACTCATTCTTTGAGAAAGGGTCTATAGAAGCACCCTTTCTTTGAGAAAGGGTCTATAGAAACATCGTTTCTTTCAGAAAGGATCTATAGAAGGACTCTTTCTTTGATAAAGGATCTATAGAAGTATCCTTTCTTTGAGAAAGAGTCTATAGAAGTATCCTTTTTTCAGAAAGAGTCTATAAAAGCACCCTTTCTTTGAGATAGGGTCTATAGAAGCACCCATTCTTTGAGAAAGGGTCTATAGAAGCACCCTTTCTTTGATAAAGGGTCTATAGAAGCACCCTTTCTTTGATGAAGGGTCTATAGAAGCACCCTTTCTTGGAGAAAGGGTCTATAAAAGCACCCTTTCTTTGAGAAAGGGTCTATAGAAGCACCCTTTCTTTGATAAAAGGTCTATAGAAGCACCCTTTCTTTGATAAAGGGTCTATAGAAGCACCCTTTCTTTGAGAAAGGGTTTATAGAAGCACCCTTTCTTTGAGAAAGGGTCTATAGAAGCACCCTTTCTTTGAGAAAGGGTCTGTAGAAGCACCCATTCTTTGAGAAAGGGTCTATAGAAGCACCCTTTCTTTGAGAAAGGGTCTATAGAAGCACCCTCTCTTTGAGAAAGGGTCTATAGAAGCACCCTTTCTTTGAGAAAGGGTCTATAGAAGCACCCTTTCTTTGAGAAAGGGTCTATAGAAGCACCCTTTCTTAAAGAAAGGGTCTATAGAAACATCGTTTCTTTCAGAAAGGATCTATAGAGGACTCTTTCTTTGATAAAGGATCTATGAAAGTATCCTTTCTTTGAGAAAGGGTCTATAGAAGTATCCTTTCTTTGAGAAAGAGTCTTTAAAAGCACCCTTTCTTCGAGAAAGGGTCTATAGAAGTACCCTTTCTTTGAGAAAGGGTCTGTAGAAGCACCCATTCTTTGAGAAAGGGTCTATAGAAGCACCCTTTCTTTGAGAAAGGGTCTATAGAAGCACCCATTCTTTGAGAAAGGGTCTATAGAAGCACCCTTTCTTTGAGAAAGGGTCTATAGAAGAACCCTTTCTTTGAGAAAGGGTCTATAGAAGCACCCTTTCTTTGAGAAAGGGTCTATAGAAGCACCCTCTCTTTGAGAAAGGGTCTATAGAAGCACCCTTTCTTTGAGAAAGGGTCTATAGAAGCACCCTTTCTTTGAGAAAGGGTCTATAGAAGCACCCATTCTTTGAGAAAGGGTCTATAGAAGCACCCTTTCTTTGAGAAAGGGTCTATAGAAGCACCCTTTCTTTGAGAAAGGGTCTATAGAAGCACCCTTTCTTTGAGAAAGGGTCTATAGAAGCACCCTTTCTTTGAGAAAGGGTCTATAGAAACATCGTTTCTTTCAGAAAGGATCTATAGAAGGACTCTTTCTTTGATAAAGGATCTATAGAAGTATCCTTTCTTTGAGAAAGAGTCTATAGAAGTATCCTTTTTTTCAGAAAGAGTCTATAAAAGCACCCTTTCTTTGAGATAGGGTCTATAGAAGCACCCATTCTTTGAGAAAGGGTCTATAGAAGCACCCTTTCTTTGATAAAGGGTCTATAGAAGCACCCTTTCTTTGATGAAGGGTCTATAGAAGCACCCTTTCTTTGAGAAAGGGTCTATAGAAGCACCCTTTCTTTGAGAAAGGGTCTATAGAAGCACCCTTTCTATAGAAGCACCCTTTCTTTGAGAAAGGGTCTATAGAAGCACCCTTTCTATAGAAGCACCCTTTCTTTGAGAAAGGGTCTATAGAAGCACCCTTTCTTTGAGAAAGGGTCTATAGAAGCACCCTTTCTTTGAGAAAGGGTCTATAGAAGCACTCATTCTTTGAGAAAGGGTCTATAGAAGCACCCTTTCTTTGAGAAAGGGTCTATAGAAACATCGTTTCTTTCAGAAAGGATCTATAGAAGGACTCTTTCTTTGATAAAGGATCTATAGAAGTATCCTTTCTTTGAGAAAGAGTCTATAGAAGTATCCTTTTTTCAGAAAGAGTCTATAAAAGCACCCTTTCTTTGAGATAGGGTCTATAGAAGCACCCATTCTTTGAGAAAGGGTCTATAGAAGCACCCTTTCTTTGATAAAGGGTCTATAGAAGCACCCTTTCTTTGATGAAGGGTCTATAGAAGCACCCTTTCTTGGAGAAAGGGTCTATAAAAGCACCCTTTCTTTGAGAAAGGGTCTATAGAAGCACCCTTTCTTTGATAAAAGGTCTATAGAAGCACCCTTTCTTTGATAAAGGGTCTATAGAAGCACCCTTTCTTTGAGAAAGGGTTTATAGAAGCACCCTTTCTTTGAGAAAGGGTCTATAGAAGCACCCTTTCTTTGAGAAAGGGTCTGTAGAAGCACCCATTCTTTGAGAAAGGGTCTACAGAAGCACCATTTCATTCAGAAAGAGTCTATAGAAGCACCCTTTCTTTAATAAAGGGTCTATATAAGCAACCTTTTTTCAATAAAGGGTCTATAGAAGCACACTTTCTTTCAGAGAAGGTATATAGAAGCACCCTTTCTGAAAGAAAGGGTTTATAGAGGCACCGTTTCTTTCAGAAAGGGTCTATAAAAGCACCCTGTCTTTAATAAAGGGTCTATAGAAGCACCCTTTCTTTATTAAGGGTCTAAAGAAACACCGTTTATTTTAGAAAGGGTCTATAGAAGTACCGTTTCTTTCAGTAAAGGTCTATAGAATCACCCTTTCTGTCAGAAAAGATCTGTAGAAGCATCCTTTCTTTCAGAAAGGGTTTATAGAAGCACCGTTTCTTTCAGAAAGGGTCTATAAAAGCACCCTTTCTTACAGAAAAGGTCTGTAGAAGCACCGTTTCTTTAAGAAAGGTTGTATAGAAGCACCCTTTGTTTTTGAAAGGTTCTACAGAATCACCGTTTATTTCAGAGAAGGTCTATATAAGCACAGTTTCTTTTAAAAAGGGTCTATAGCAACACCCTTACTTTTAGAAAGGGTCTGTAGAAACACCATTTTTTAGAAAAGGTCTATAGAAACACCCTTTCTTTTAGAAAGGGTCTATAGAAACAACCTTTCTTTCAGAAAGAAACTATAGAAGCACCTTTTCTTTTAGGAAGGGGGTATAAAAGCACCCTTTCTTTCACCTTTTTACAAATATAATCGATTTTATTAAATCTTATTAACAGTAATTTTTTCCACTGAAATAAGAAGTTTTATCTATTTTATGTTTTTCTAGTATTATTTTCGGGTCTTTTATCGGGTCCACTATGAGCAGACCATCGCGTTTTCTATTCCAAGACCGTTGGGTCCTCTATAAGAAGACCATTGGGTCTTCTACGAGATGACCATCGGGTCTTCGATGTGAAGTCCATCGGGTCTTCTATGAGCAGACCATGGTCTTTCATTTTTCCAAATATCCTCACATGAAATCGAAAGGCATTTTAGGTGAAATTATTGTCTTTATTAGATCAAGAATGGTACTACATAAAGCTATTCTTGCTATTTATGTTTATGTGCGGATTGTGGATTATATTGAACATTTTTTTTAATTCCTTATGCCCCTCTCCTCTTGGCGATATTGCCACAATTCGTTGAGAAAACTCACAAAGGCCATAACAAATCCCAGTATCAGAAATCCCACCACCATACGCAAATGGGTAAATCCGACTGTATGAAATGAGGGATCCTGAACCAAATACCTGACGACACCCGCACGCAGGGCATATTCAAATGATTTCTTCTCATGATAATAATATAGGCCCGATGAATGTATGCGAAACATTAGATATTCGATGTCACGCCAAATTGGCGACTCTGCCACCATGGGAAAGGCCAAATGATAGTCACCAAAACAAATGTCGGTATAACGAAATATGGGTGGCTTCAAGTGGGCCTGCTGCAGATTGAGAAAATGCCAGGTGTCATAGGTGGCGAAGTAGCCGAACGAATTATTCAAATTCAATTGATGTTCATAGAATACCGAAGTGTTGACCGGACGCAGTAGTTCCATAAATTTGGGAGGCAACTGAAATCCCTCCTCTTCCAGAAATTCCAATTCATAATCCACAATCATGACGGGTAAATGTTGGTGGATCACATCGTTAATGCTGTTGATGTCGGCCTTAATGACCGTCACTGCCAAGATACTGCCCAGCATGGAGGTGTAATGGGCTGCCAAAAAGAATCCCTGAACATAAATAAATCCATTGAGAACCATTTCGAACCAAGGCATGTCAGTTCCGTGACTGGCAATCGGTGGAGCAGCAGTAATAAATTTACAGAAATTAATTAAAACGAAATTGTGATTGTCCAGCTGATGGAATTGCAGAAAGAAGTAGCACACAATGTTGATTAAAACGAAGGCCACCAAGAAGTTCAGCCACACTGTCCACTGGAAGGGCATTAGCGGATAAAACATGGTGAAAACTTTGTTGTTAATTGGCACCATAAGACACCAATTGACCACCAATAGAGGATAACTTTTTTGTAGCTCATCATCGTTGCGGAACAGGGCATAAGCATGGGCAGCCAACTCCACTTTATTGCGACGTACATCATCCAAAACATGTTTCATATTCACCACACCATCTTCGGAATAATTCGTCTGAGATTCCACCAAAGTTCCATTTAGGTACTGCAAACACATTTCAATGATATTGTAGGTTACACCCTGAATTCTCAAGTCGCCATTTTTGTTGTGGTTGCGAATAACTTTGGGTGGGTCCATGAGAAGGGGAGTTTCAAAGCGATAACCATTCAAATCGGTTTTCTCGAGTATTCGATGATAGAACATTTTAACATTGCCCACCAAATGGGATTTATTCTCCACCGTAAATTCCGGAAATGTGGCAAATCCGAATACCTCGTCCCGTTGAGTGGTGGCATTCAGGTAATACAAATCAGAGTTGACAAATTTCTCCCGATACAAATATTCCAAAATATTTTCAATGATGGTAAAATTCCATTGCGGTTCGTAGAGGATTAAAATATTCAAATAGAAATGGCGACCTTTTAAAACTTTGCGATGCACCTCCACGATGGGATCTTCAAGATGTTCAAAAATCAATATTGTCAGGAGATTTCGCTTGATATCATGATCCCTTAGTATATAATCCGACGGTTGAGATATGACTAGCTAAGGATGCATTGTGGCCATCTGAATCCATTTCATGAGTAATTCCAACGTTTCATCCTGACACTTGAGACAGGGACAAAACAAAGTCTCTTGAGTTCCCATAGCTATGGGTAATACCAACTCTTTGCCAACGTATTCAATGTTCCAGCCATGGAGAGGTGGAATCGACAATAACAAAAATAGTTTCAACATTTAACTGATGTTCCGCTTATTTGTTCTTATAGTTTCGAATAATTGACCGCAACTGATTTCCAGGTGTGGACATGTCCAATATTGTTGGCACATTTTTCAACTTTTACTACGAGGGTATATCGTGCGTGACCTGATATCATCATGTAAGGCCATCAAATAATTATTGCATTTTAATTAGAGTCATCGTAAACTGCGACACATCCTAGCTGTGTTTAAAGGGCGTATTTCGTGGTTATAATGCGTTTAATCCAGGAGACAGGCTAATTAAGGTTAGACATATGGGTTTAAAATAGTGAACGGAAAAAATCATAAAACAACAGTGAAGAGCAATGGAAAGACCACCAGATCTTTTATGTGAAGACCACCAGATCTTTTATGGGAAGACCTATAGCTCTTCTATGGAAAGACCTCCAGGTCTTCTATGGGAAGACTTCTAAGCCTTCTATGGGAAGACCTCCAGATGATCTATTGGGAGACCTCCAGATGATCTATTGGAAGACCTCCAGGCCTTCTATGGGAGAACCTACACGTCTTCTAGACCCTCAAGTCGCATTGAAGACATGGATCTCTTCTCATAGTAAACATGGAGGTCTTTTCATAAATGAAGTCAAGATTTTCTCATAGAAGGCCTACAGGTCTTCCAATAGAGGGACTGGAGGTCTTCACATAGATCTTCTCACAGAATACCTGGAGCTCTTCTGATCGAAGAACAGGAGGTCTTTACATAGAAATCCTGGAGGTCTTCTCTTAAATGACCTTGAGATTTTCTAATAGAAGGTCTACAGGTCTAAAGCTCTAGAGATCTTCCCATAGAAGACCTAGAGGTCTTCCCATTGATGACCTGGAGACCTTCTCACAGAAGACGTTTGGTTCTTCTTATAGAAGGCTGGAGGTTTTCCCATAAAAGACGTGGAGGTCTTCTCATAGAAGACCTGGAGGTCTTGTTATAGAAGACCTGAAGGTTTTCTCATAGAAGACCTAGAGGTCTTCTCATAGAAGACCTGGTGGTCTTCTCATAGAAGACCTGGAGGTCTTCTCATAGAAGACTGGAGGTCTTCCCATAGAAGACGTGGAGGTCTTCTCATAGCAGACCTGGAGGTTATCTCATAAAAGACCTAGAGGTCTTCTCATAGAAGAGGTCCTCTCATAGAATACCTGGAGGTGTTATCATAGAAGACCTGGCAGGTCTTCTCATAGAAGTCCTGGCAGGTTTTCTCAAAGAAGACCTGACAGGTTTCCTCATAGAAGACCTGACAGGTTTCCTCAAAGAAGACCTGGAGGTTTTCTTACAGAAGACCTGGAGGAGATCCTCTCTTAGAAGAACTTGAAGTCTTCTCATAGAAGACCGGGAGGTCATCTAATAGAAGACCTACAGATTTTCTCACAGAAGACCTGGAGGTCTTCTCATAGAAGACCTGGAGGTCTTCTCATGGAAGACCTGGAGGTCTTCTCATAGAACACCTGGAGGTCTTCCCATAGAACACGTGGAGGTCTTCTCATAGAAGACCTGGAGGTCGTCTAACAGAAAACCTAAAGGTTTCCTCAAAGAAGACCTGGAGGTTTTCTTACAGAAGACCTGGAGGAGATCCTCTCTTAGAAGAACTTGAAGTCTTCTCATAGAAGACCGGGAGGTCATCTAATAGAAGACCTAAAGATTTCCTCACAGAAGACCTGGAGGCCTTCTCATAGAAGGCTTGGAGGTCTTCTCATAGAAGACCTGGAGGTCTTCTCATAGAAGACTTGAAGGTCACCCCACAGAAGACCTAGAGATCCTCTCTTAGAAGTCCTACAGGTCTTCTGATAGAAGACCTGGAGGTCCTCTCATAGAAGACCAGGAGGTATTTACATAGAAATCCTGGTATTTTTCTCATAGAAGACCTGGAGGACTTTTCATAGAAGACCTGGAGGACTTTTCATAGAAGACCTGGAAGTCTTCTTATAGAAGAACCCCTTCCGGTCTTCTCACAAAAGACCTAGAGGTCTTCTCATAGAAGACTTGTAGGTCCTTTCATAAAAGACTTAGAGGTCCTCTCATAGAAGACCTGGAGGTCTTCTCATAGCAGACCTGGAAGTTATCTCAAAAAAGACCTAGAGGTCTTCTCATGGAAGACCTGGATGTCTTCTCATAAAAGACCTGGAGTTCTTCTTATAGAAGACCTGGAGGTCTTCTTATAGAAGACCTGGAGGTCTTCTTATAGAAGATCTGGAGGTCTTCTTATAGAAGATCTGGAGGTCTTCTTATAGAAGATCTGGAGGTCTTCTTATAGAAGGTCTGGAGGTCTTCTCATAAAATACCTGGAGGTCTTCTCATAGAAGACCTGGAGGTGTTCTCATAGAAGACCTGGCAGGTTTTCTTATAGAAGACCTGACAGATTTACTCATAGAAGACCTGGTAGGTCTTCTTATAGAAGACCTGGAAGTATTTTCATAGTAGACCTGGAAGTCTTCTTATAGAGGACCTGGAGGTCTTCTTATAGAAGATCTGGAGATCTTCTTATAGAAGACCTGGTGATCTTATATAGAAGAACTGGAGATCTTGTTATATATGAGCTGGAGGTCTTCTTATAGAAGACCTGGAAGTCGTCTTATAGAAGATCTGGAAGTCTTCTTATAGAAGATTTGGAGGTATTCTTACAGAAGACCTGGGGATCTTCTCATAGAACACCTGGAGGTCTTCCCATAGAACACGTGGAGGTCTTCTCATAGAAGACCTGGAGGTTGTCTCACAGAAGACCTGGAGTTCTTCTCATAGAAGACCTGTAGGTGTCCTTATAGAAGACTGCAGGTCTTCTCACAGAAGACCAGAAGATCTTCACATAGATTAAAACCCAGCGGCCCTTCTCACAGAATACCTGGAGAACTTCTCATAGAAGACCAGGAGGTGTTTTCATAGAAAACCTGGGAAGTCCTAGAGATCTTCTCATAGAAGACCTGGAGGTCTTCTCATAGAAGAACTAAAGATTTCCTCACAGAAGATCTTCTCACAGAAGACCTGGAGGTTTTCTCATAGAAGACCTAGAGTCTTCTCATAGAAGACCGGGAGGTCATATCAGAGAAGACCTGGAGATTTTCTCACAGAATACCTGGAGATCGTCCCACAGAAGACCTGGAGGTCGTCTCACAAAAGACCTTGAGATCGCACAGAAGATCTGGAGATCTTCTCACAGAAGACCTGGAGGTCATCTCACAGAAGAAACAGAGGTCTTCTCATAGAATACATAGAGGTCCACTCTTCGAAGTTCCATAGATCTTCTTTCATAGGAGACGAAATGTCTTTTCATGGAAGTCTTCCTTAAGAAGACCTGGTGTTTGTAACTTCATAGAAGACCTGGAAGACTTTGTTGAATACCTGTAGGCCTGAAGATCTTCTCACAGAAGACCTCGAGACCTTCTCACAGAATGCGTGGAGGTCTTCCCATAGAAGACCTAGAGGTCTTCAGATAAAGGACCCGATGATCTTCAAATAGAATGTCCGGAGGCTTTCTTATAGAAGACGACTTCCAATAGAAAATCTGAATTCCAAACATAGCATCTCGTGTCCTTAGATTTCTTCGTATTGACTTCGCAGACCCAATTCATAGTTCCTAGGCCCTTTAAACTCTTCTTTGTTTTGCCTATTTACCCTCGCATTTCCTTCACACGTGACTCACATCGGTAAAAAGGTGTTGCTTACGACCGCAGGATGATGACGAAGCATGTCTTGTGAGTACATCAACCATTCCCATTGGGCTTGTATCGTAACATGCTTTTGCAAACTTTCTCCATTCTGATATCTAGTTTTTGCTCCTCTGGAACCCCCCTGGGCACTTTTCTGGTGCCATCACGTGGTGCTTACAAGCGACAATCCATAGTTATTCCATTTCAGAGCGCTGTATGCAAAGAGGAATAAACTTAGTGTCATAACTAGCCACATTTTGATGTTTATTGTTGACGTTGTTGTTTTTGTACTAACTGACCAGCCAGTCAAAACAATGAAGAAGTTATTCTTGTTTTGCTTTACAATGTCATGTGGACTTGTAGTCGTCTCCTGAGGATACATGAAACATTGCCGCAGAACATGTCCTGATGCCTCGAGTAAATAAATAAAAAAAGCTGCGCATTAAATATAAACGAAAATTATGTTACGACGATTTTCTTGGGAAATTCTTCTTCAGTCCACAATGAATATTCAAAAGTTGTCCATCGCTGTTCTCCTTGGCCTGTACTGGTTTTCATCGCCCACCCTGCAATGGAATGGGGATTACATGTTCGATTTCATTATCAAATTTTATCCGATGCTGCAGGCCCAAGGAAATGTCTGGTTTCTCAGCCCCCTCATGACCACCGAACACACCAACCAACTGGATAGTTTTATAAAACGCATACAGGATGCCTCGCAGGAGTCTCAATATGTTTTGACAAATCGCACTGATATCCGAATGATACGCACGGCAGCTAAACGCAACTGTATGGTTGCGGTCTTTACCACAGGAGCCGATGATCCCATAATGTATGCCCACAATCGTGTCACGACCGGACGTCACTTTGGCCTTTCACTGATTATCTATGTGAAGAAAGTAAGGGACATGAAGGAGATTGAACGACTGTGCTATGTCTTGTACCAGGGAAATTTTGTCAATGCCATGGTCCACTTCCAGCAAACAAATGGCCAGAATAATCTCTTTGGTTATGAATTTTTCCCCCACTTTGCGGTGGAAAATCGCACCGACTTTATGGCCTATGTACGACGGCAATATGCAAAGGTTATGTCAGCCAGCCAAGATGTGGCGGGTTATAAGTTTTATACGCCCCTCAGGCAGGATTTACCGCATGTCTTCAAATTCAATGACAAGTTTCGTAATCTGCAGTTGCAAGGAACCACATTTCGCATTTTCGATGATTTTGTGGAATCCCTCAATGGCAGCATTGTTGAGTATGAAATGCCCAAGGACAATTACGGTGAGCAGATGGTAAATATGAAAGCCGTCCTGGAATTGGTGCGTTCAAGGAAAATCGATGTTGCAGCCCATGCCTATGCTTTGTATCACACCGATGATGATTTGGACAAAAGTTATCCCATAATGGTGGTCCAGTGGTGTCTAATGGTACCTCTGGAAAACAGCATCTCAACATTTCTCTATGTCTTGCAGCCGTTTGAGTGGAGGGTGTGGTTTATCGTATTGGCTGTCTTTTGGTCATTGTGGTGTGTGGATTTATTCAAAATTATCCTGGAAACGTCCGTGGATAAAAGCAAACGCAAGTGGTTTGTCGCTCGCCTAACCCATGCCGGTTTAATGGATTTTTGTCATGTCATATTTATTGCCACACCCAAGGCCCTACAAGTCCACTCCGTAAGGCATTTTCTGTTGTACACAGCTCTCTTCTTTTTCGGTTTCTTTTTATCGGCCAACTACACCTCCTATTTGGGTAGTTTCCTCACCGTGAGTTTGTTTCGTGAACAAATCAATACCATCGATGACATTGTTCGTGCCCAGCTGCCGGTCATGATAGTTGATTATGAATTGGAATTCCTGCTGTCCGAAGGTTATCAATTGCCCGCAGACTTTGGTAAACTAATAAGACCCGTGGATACGCACACTTTTGCCCGCCATCAGCTACAATTCAACACCAGTTATGCCTATTTTGTCACCGATGATACCTGGCATTTTCTCGATGAGGCGCAAAAACATTTGAAGCAGCGGGTATTCAAATTTTCCGATATTTGTTTTGGTTCCTATCACTTAGCCTATCCCATACAAACTGATTCGGCGGTATGGCGTGATTTGGAATATTTTCTCTTTCGCACCCATTCGAATGGTTTGCTGCAAAAATATGAACAAGAAACATTTCGATATGCCGTATCGGCTGGCTACGTACATCGTTTGGCGGAATCTCAAGAACACATATCGGCAGGATTGGAACATTTGAGGTTACTTTTTTGGATATGGGGTGTTATGTGTGGCGCCGGTTGGATAAGTTTGTGCGTGGAAATTTGTGTTTATAAATGTCGTCATGGTCGTGGCAGATTGGGTTGAGTGAAATATAAAGATTGACTTTTCCATGGTTAGGGGAGTGAAAAGAAATGAGTATGGCAGAGCTGGAAGGTAAATATCTATTGTAAGTTTGCAAAAAAATATAATTGTATCCTGCCAGTAGGGCAATTCTCAATAAATTTTATAAAGCTCCACCAATGATTGTGATTTTTTAAATATCTAGTACTTAGTAGCGCTGTAGAGTAGATGGCCCCTTGGGTCGTCTACTGTAGAGTAGATGGCCGCTTGGGTTGTCTACTGTACAGTGGATGACCCTTTGGATCGACTACTTTAGAGTAGATGGCCCCATGGATCGATTACTGCAAAGTATATGGCCCCTTGAGTCGTCTAGTGTAGAGTATATGGCCGCTATCGTTGTGTACAGTATATCGTCTAGGGTAGAGTAGATGGAGCCTTGGGTCGTCTACTGAAGAGTAGATGGGCCTTTGGGTCGTCTACTGAAGAGTAGATGGGCCCTTGGGCCGTTTACTGAAGAGTAGATGGGCCCTTGGGTCATCTACTGAAGAGTAGATGGGCCTTTGGGTCGTCTACTGAAGAGTAGATGGGCCCTTGGGCCGTTTACTGAAGAGTAGATGGACCCTTGGGCCGTCTACTGAAGAGTAGATGGGCCCTTGGGTCGTCTACTGTAGAGTAGACGGGCCCATGGGTCGTTTACTGTAGAGTAGATGGCCGCTATCGTTGTCTATAGTAGAGCAGATGAACCATTATGTCGTCTATTTTGGAGTAGATGGTCCCTTGGGTCGTCTTCAATAGTGTAGATGGCCACCTATGTCGTCTAGGGTAGAGTAGATGGAGCCTTGGGTCGTCTACTGTGGATTAGATGGCCCCTTGGGTCGTCTTCTGTAGAGTAGATGACCCTTTATGTCCTCTACTGTAGATTAGATTGCCACTTGGATCGACTACTTTGGAGTAGATGGTCTCTTGGGACTTCTACTGTAGAGCAGATGGCCCCATGGATCGATTACTGCAAAGTATATGGCCCCTTGAGTCGTCTAGTGTACACCTTTTATAGATGTAATTCGAATTATTTTAATTGTAATTCGAGAATTCTATTTGTAATTCGTAACATTTCATTTTTAATTCGAGAATTCCATTTGTAATTCGAATTATTCCATTTGTAATTCGAATTATTCCATTTGTAATTCGAATTATTCCATTTGTAATTCGAATTATTCCATTTGAAATTCGAATTATTCCATTTGTAGTTCGAATTATTCCATTTGTAATTCGAATGATTTCCTTTGTAATTTCAAATAAAATAATTCGAATTACAAATGGAAAAATTCGAATTACAAATGAAATAATTCGAATTACAAATAGAATAATTCGAATTACAAAGGAAATCATTCGAATTACAAATGGAATAATTCGAATTACAATTGGAATAATTCGAATTTCAAATGGAATAATTCGAATTACAACTGGAATAATTCGAATTACAAATGGAATAATTCGAATAACAAATAGAATAATTCGAATTACAATTGAAATGTTTCGAATTACAAATAAAATGTTACGAATTACAAATGGAATTCTCAAATTACAACTAAAAAGATTCGAATTACATCTGAAAAAGGTGTACACCTTTTTCACATGTAATTCGAAACATTCCAGTTGTAATTCGTAACATTTCATTTGTAATTCGATTATTCTATTTGTAATTCATAACATTTTAATTGTAATTCGAGAATTCCATTTGTAATTCGAATTATTTTATTTGTAATTCGAATTATTCCATTTGTAATTCGAATTATTTTATTTGTAATTCGAATTATTCCATTTGTAATTCGAATTATTCCGTTTGAAATTCGAATTATTCCATTTGTAATTCGAATTATTCCATTTGAAATTCGAATTATTCTATTTGCAATTCGAATTATTCTATTTGTAATTTGAATTATTTTATTTGTAATTCGAATGGTTTTAGTTGTAATTCGAATTATTCCACTTGTAATTCGAATTATTCTGATTGAAATTACACATGAAATCATTCGAATTACAAATGGAATAATTCGAATTTCAAATGGAATATTTCGAATTACAAATAAAACAATTCGAATTACAAATAAAATAATACGAATTACAAATAGAATAATTCGAATTACAAATAGAATAATTCGAATTTCAAATGGAATAATTCGAATTACAAATGAAATAATTCGAATTTCAAATGGAATAATTCAAATTACAAATGGAATAATTCGATTAACAAATAGAATAATTCGAATTACAAATGGAATAATTCGAATTACAATTGAAATGTTTCGAATTACAAATGGAATTCTCGAATTACAAATAAAATGTTACGAATTACAAATGGAATTCTCGAATTACAACTAAAATGATTCGAATTACATCTGAAACAGGTGTAGTGTAGAGTAGATGGTCCCTTGGGTCGTCTACGGTAGAGTAGATGGCTCCTTGGATCGTCTACAGTAGAGTAGATGGCCTTTCGGGTAGGCTACCGTAGAGTAAATGGCCCCTTGGGCCGTCTACGGTAGAGTATATGGACCCTTGGATCGTCTACGGTAGAGTAGACGGCCCCTTGTGTCGTCTACGGTAGAGTAGATGGCCCCACGGGTCGTCTGCGGTAGAGTAGATGCCCCTTGGGTCGTCTACGGTAGAGTAGACGGCTTCTTATGTCGTCTATTGAAGATTAGATGACCCCTTGGGTCATCTACGGTAGAATAGATGGCCCCTTGTGTCGTCTACGGTAGAGTAGATGGCCCCTTGTGTCGTCTACGGTAGAGTAGATGGCCACTTGTTTCGTCTACGGTAGAGTATATGGCCCCTCGGGTCGTCTATGGTAGAGTAGATGGCCCCCTGCTTCGTCTATTGTAGAGTAGATGGCCCACTGCTTCGTCTACTGTAGAGTAGATGATCCCTTGGGTCCCTTGCGTTGTCCACTGTAGAGTGAGTGGCCCGTTTGGTTGTCTTCTGTAGAGTAGATGGCCCCTTGTGTCGTGTATTGCAGTGAAAATGCCTCCGTCTACTGTAGAGTAGATTGTCCTTTGGATCGTCTACTGTGGATTAGATGCTCGTTTGAGTTGTCCGCTGGGGAGTAAATGACCCATTGTGCTCCATTTTGTTGACGTTTGATTCCCACTCCTTCTCTTGTTTGGAATCACTACTAGCCCATCCGGAAATATCTTCCATAGTATTTCAAAACACCGTTTCCCCTTACTTTACACCAACTCCTTAGGACAACAAACAAAATTCCTGTACAAATCCCCCGTGGCTTGTTTGCTAAATGTCATGAAATGTTACGAATATTAATCTGTGGTAAACGTTAATGCCAGCCATCAGTTATTCGGAGAACTTAACAACATAATGAACACTCGGCAACTGACATTACTCTTTGTGAAACTACTTCTGTGGCCGCCAGTTACATACTCAACATGGGATCCCAAATTTCTTTTGAATTATATTCCACCTATAAGTTCTATGATGCAGATACAAGAGGTAAATTGGTTTATATCGGAACGATTGTCATCACGGGAGAGTGCAGATCTCGACCGGTTTATGGTCACCATTCACAGCACTATTCCAATTACCCAAACTGTGATAACCAACAACACGGATGTGAGGGTAACACAGACCGAAAATAAAAGAAATTATGTTGGCATTGTTATGACAACTGGTCCGGAAGATTACGTAATGACCGTTCATGACAAGGTCCTAAAGGGACGTCACTTTTATTTGAATTTTGTCATTTTGGTCTCAAGAATTCAGGATTTGAAGAAACCTCTACAAATTCTGCAGGATATGAACAGAAGAAATTTCCACAACACATTTGTTTATGTGGGCTATAGAAACGGTTCCTCCGACCTGTATGGCCTGAATAGTTTTCCACAATTTACAATGGAATTGCGTACCGATTTATTTGGCTACATCGGAGCTATGGCAAAAGTTGTGTATGGTGGTTATGATTGCATGGGTTACAAATATTTGACACCACTGCGGCAGGATGTGCCGTTTGTGTTCCGGTACCGCAATCGCCATGGTATGCTGGTGTGGAAAGGCAGTTCGTATGTAATGATGGAATTGTTTTTGGAACATGTGAATGCTTCCATGGTGGAATATGAAATGCCCAAAGATCCGTTGGGAGGTGAAGTCATTGATATGCGTGCTGCCCTGGATTTGATAAGAAACGAGAAAGTGATGCTATTGGCCCATTCGTATGCCCTTTTCACCTCGGATGATTACGTGGATATCAGTTTTCCCATAATGATGGTCAGATGGTGTCTAATGGTGCCCATATGGAACACCGTATCGACTTTCTATTACCTTCTAAAACCCTTCGATGTGGTGGTGTGGTATGCTGTGTTATTCACCTTCTGGATGCTCTCTTTTGCCGATTGCCTTTGGATATGGGTCCATAGTAGAATCAATTCACGTGGTCTTGAATCGGAACACCACATTCTAATGTGGCATCTGAAAGATAGTTTTATGGAGAACTTTTGCTACATCATTAACATAGCTGCCAACAGGATAATACGAAATCCTCCAATCATGCGTTTCCTGTTCTATGCCGCGGTTTGGTTCCATGGTTTCTTCTTAACAGCCAACTACACTTCTCTGCTGGGTAGTATTTTAACAGTGACGCTTTTTCGCGAACAAATCAACACCATGGAAGATCTGATAAGGGTAAATCTTTCGGTGATGATAATCGATTATGAGTATGATTTTCTGGTTAAAGGTGGCCTCAACTTGCCTTTGGAATTTTTGAATTTATTAACCCTCGTAGACCCGGCCACTTTCAATCAGTATCAAATATCATTGAACAAATCCTATGCCTATTTCGTGACAGATGACAAATGGCGTCTACTCAACATGCAACAAAAGAATCTCAAATATGGTCTCTTCAAGTTGACTGATATTTGTTTTGGCTCCTACTATGTGGGTTATCCCCTGGAACCGGATTCACCGCTCAAACGTTCATTGGAATATTTTATGCGCAACATTCACTCATCGGGCCTGCTGATGCATTATGAAAATATGGCATTTGATAATGCCCTACAAGCGGGGTTTGTGAAATACTACCATGAGGAAGGGGCGAACAAGACGGCCCAAATGGAACATATCGCAATGATATTCCTTATAATGATTCTAACTTATATTATTAGTTTTGTTTTATTTGTAATGGAGATTATTGTTGCTGTGCTGCAAAAGCAATGGCAGAAGAGAATGCGTTAAAGAAATAATAAAAATATGCATAAAGATATATTTTCATTGTTGAAAGTCCTACGGTAGAGTATAATGCCCTTTGGGTCTTTCCCACGTCCACTGTAGAGTAGATGGCCCCTTGGCTAGTCTACTAAAGAGTAGATGGCTCCTTGGGTGGTTTACTGAAGAGTAGATGGTCCCTTGGGTCGTCTACTGTAGAGTAGATGGCCCCCTGGGTAGTCTATTGTAGAGTAGATGGCCCCTTGTGTCGTCTACTGTATAGTAGATGGCCCCTTGGGTCGTCTACTGTAGTGTAGATAGCCCCTTGGGTCGTATACTGTAGAGTAGATGGCCCCTTGGCTAGTCTACTAAAGAGTAGATGGCTCCTTGGGTGGTTTACTAAAGAGTAGATGGTCCCTTGGGTCGTCTACTGTAGAGTAGATGGCCCCCTGGGTAGTCTATTGTAGAGTAGATGGCCCCTTGGGTCGTCTACTGTAGAGTAGATGGCCCCTTGAGTCGTCTACTGTATAGTAAATGGCCCCTTGGGTCGTCTACTGTAGTGTAGATAGCCCCTTGGGTCGTATACTGTAGAGTAGATGGCCCCTTGGGTCGTGTTCTGTAGAGTAGATGGCCCCTTGGGTCGTCTATTGTAGAGTAAATGGCCCCCTTGGGTCGTCTACTGTAGAGTAGATGGCCCCTTGGGTCGTCTACTGTAGAGTAGATGGCCCCTTGGGTTGTCTACTGTAGAGTAGATGGCCCCTTGGGTCGTCTATTGTAGAGTATATGTACCCATGAGTTGTCTACTGTAGAGTAGATACGACCTTGGGTCGTCTGCTGTAGATTAGATTGACCCTTGGATCGTCTACTGCAGAGTAGATGGCCCCTTGGGTCGTCTACTGTGGAGTAGATTGATCCTTGGATCGTCTTCTGTAGAGTAGATGGCCCCTTGGGTCGTCTACTGTAGAGTAGATGGCCCCTTGGGTCGTTTACTGTAGAGTAGATGACCCCTTGGGTCGTTTACTGTAGAGTAGATGACCCCTTGGGTCGTCTACTGTAGAGTAGATGGCCCCTTGGGTCATCTACGGTAGAGTAGATGGCCCCTTGGGTCGTCTAATGTAGAAAAGATGGCCCCTTGGGTCATCTACGGTAGAGTAGATGGCCCCTTGGGTCGTCTACTGTAGAGTAGATGGCCCCTTGGGTCGTCTACTGTAGAGTAGATGGCCCCTTGGGTAGTCTATTGTAGAGTAGATGGCCCCTTGGGTCGTCTACTGTCGAGTAGGTGGCCCCTTGGGTCGTCTACTGTAGAGTAGATGGTCCCTTGGGTCGTCTACTGTAGAGTAGATGGCCCCTTGGGTAGTCTATTGTAGATTAGATGGTCCCTTGGGTCGTCTACTGTAGAAAAGCTGACCCCCAGGATCGTCTACTGTAGAGAAGATAGCCCCTTGGGTCGTCTACTGTAGAATAGATGGCCCCTTAGGTCGTCTACTGTAGAATAGATGGTCCCTTGGGTCGTCTACTGTAGAGTAGATGGCGCCTTGGGTCGTCTACTGTAGAAAAGCTGACCCCCAGGATCGTCTACTGTAGAGAAGATAGCCCCTTGGGTCGTCTACTGTAGAGTAGATGGCCCTTTGGGTCGTCTACTGTAGAGTAGATGGCCCCTTGGACGTCTACTGTAGAGCAGATGCCCCTTGGGTCGTCTATTGTAGAGTATATGGCCCCTTGGATCGTCTACTGTAGAGTAGCTGGCCCCTTGGGTCGTCTACTGTAGAGTAGATGGCCCCTTGGGTCGTCTGTTGTAGAGTATATGGCCCTTTGGGTCGTCTGTTGTAGAGTATATGGCCCCTTGGGTCGTCTACTATAGAGTATATGACCCCTTGGGTCGTCTACTGTAGAGCAGATGGCCCCTTGGGTCGTCTACAGTAAAGTAGAGTAGATGGCCCCTACTGCTGCCTAATGTAGAGTAGATGGCTCCTTGGGTCGTCTACAGTAGAGTACATGGCCCCTTGGGTCGTCTACTGTAGAGCAGATGACCACTTGGGTCGTCTACAGTAGAGTAGATGGCCCCTAGTGTTGTCTAATGTAGAGTAGATGGCCCCTTCGGTCGTCTACTGTAGAGTATATGGCCCCTTGGGTCGTCTACTGTAGTGCAGATGGCCCCTTGGGTCGTCTACTGTAGAGTAGATGGCCCGTTGGGTCGTCTACTGTAGAGTAGATGGCCCCTTGGGACGTCTACTTTAGAGTGTATGACCCCTTTGGTCGTCTACTGTAGAGCAGATGGCCCCTTGGGTCGTCTACTGTAGTGCAGATGGCCCCTTGGGTCGTCTACTGTAGAGTAGATGGCCCGTTGGGTCGGCCCTTTGGGTCGTCTACTGAAAAAAAGATGACCCCTTGGATCGTCTACTGTAGAGTAGATGGCCCCTTGGGTCGTCTACTGTAGAGTAGATGGCCGCTTGGGTCGTCTACTGTAGAGTAGATGGCCCCTTGGTTCGTCTACTGTAGTGTAGATGACCCCTTGGGTCGTCTACTGTAGAGTAGATTGCCCCTTGGGTCGTCTACTGTAGAGTAGATGGCCGCTTGGGTCGTCTACTGTAGAGTAGATGGCCCCTTGGGTCGTCTACTGTAGAGTAGATGGCCCCTTGGGTCGTCTACTGTAAAGTAGATGGCCCCTTGGGTCGTCTACTGTAGAGTAGATGGTCCCTTGGGTCGTCTACAGTAGAGTAGATGGTCCCTTGGGTCGTCTACTGTAGAGTAGATGGAACCTTGGGTCGTCTACTGTAGAGATGATAGCCCCTTGGGTCGTCTACTGTAGAGTAGATGACCCCTTGGGTCGTCTACCGTAGAGTAGATGGCCCCTTGGATCGTCTACAGTAGAGTAGATAGTTCCTTATGTCATCTACTGGTGAGTATATGGCTCCTTGGTTCATCTACTGTAGATGGTTCCTGGGGTCGTCTTCTGCATGGTATATGGCACCTTGTGTCGTCTACTGTAGAATACATGGCCTCTTGGGCTATCCTCGGCCCATAGAATCAAAACACAGACACACACCAACAACATTTTCATTTATTTAAATATCTTCACAAAAATCAATAACATCATTTTGGTTATCCCGTTTCTTCTTCAACCATCCCCAGGCATATTCCACAAGGAAAGTAAGGCAGCTCAACGCATAGACACCCACCAACATGCCAAATAGAATCTGTACATGTTCCAAACGGGCGAATTTATGTTCCCCATCGGTATTGAAATGTCGCACCAATCGTGCTTGCAAGGCATGATCGAAGGCATTTTTCTCATAGTATTCCAACAGACCCGAGGTATACATGTTGCGAATAAAATATTCAATCGAACGATCAATCGGTGAATCGGGTTCCATGGGAAAACCCAGACTGAAGGAACCAAAACAAATGTCTGTAAACTTGAAGAGACCCTGCTTCAGATGTTTCTGTTGCATATTCAAGAAACGCCACACATCATCGGTAACGAAATAGGCATAACTTTTGTTTAGTCGGAGTTGGTGTTGGGCAAATGTGGCACTATCCACTTGCTTAATGAGTCTAAGGAAATCTGCACTTAAATTGAGGTTACCCGACATTAGAAACTCGTATTCATAATCGATTATCATGACGGAGATGTTGACTCTTATTAGATCTTCCATGGTATTGATTTGTCCACGAAACACGGTCACTGTGAGAATACTACCCAGCAGGGAGGTATAGTTGGCTGCTAGAAAGAAACCATGGAACCACACGGCGGCATAGAATAGGAAACGCATGACGGAAGGATTTTTAATTGTGCGACTTGCGGCAATGTTAATGATGAAACAAAAGTTCTCCAAGACACTGTTGCGCATGTGCCAAATAAGGGCATCTCTTGTGGCTAACGTGTTTCCGGCCAGGGAATGCGTATATATCCAAAGGGCATCAATAATGGCCAGAGCAACAAAGGTGACCAGTACCACATACCACACAACATTTCCGAATGGTTTTAGGGGATAATAACGGGTCGTTTCCCTGTTCCACAAAGGTACCATGAGGCACCACCGTACCACCATAAGAGGATAACTAATAGCCACATAATCATCAGTGCGAAACAAGGCATACGCATGACCCAGTATAGCAATCTCACCTTCTCTCACCAATTTAAGGGCTGACCTCATATTAATGACATTTCCTCCTAAATGGTCTCGGGGCATTTCATACACCTCAATGGAGGCATTGATGTATTCCAAAAACATCCTTAAAATATTATAGGAAATTCCACGATGCTGGCCATCGCGGGCCTGAAAGACATACGGTACATCCTGACGCAATGGCGTTTTAAACTTATAACCGAAGGTATTCCAACCACCACTGGATCCACCCCGCATGGCAATGGCAAAATAACCAAACAAATCGGTACGGTTTTCAATGTGAATCTTCGGGAAGCTACTGATTCCATACAAATCCGATGAACCATTCGTATAGCCCACATACAAAATGCTGAGTTCAAAATTATTTCTCTCCAGAACGTAGAGAGTTTCCTCGGCTATGCGAAAATCATCTATCCTGGTTGGCAATACAACAAAGTTCATATAACTATGACGTCCTTTGAGTACCAAGTTATGTACCTCCATAATGGGGTCATTCGGTGAGGTAGTTAGGACAATACCCAAATAACTGCGTTTACTATTCGTTTGCACGATGCGATCATTCGTGGTGTTTGTGAACACCTTCTGAGGCAGAAAGGTCTTGGTGTGGACCAGCATCATAAATTCTTGCAAATGTTGGTAATGTTCCGTTTCCAAACGTTCCGATATAAACCAAATCACTTCGAATATATTAACGAACGACATCACAGGTATTATGTAGCCCATGAGGAATGGTATATCCCAGCTGGTTGAGGTTACGTTTTGCCGTAAACTATTCATGACGGAGTTATGTTTGCAACGGAAATGCGTCCGTTTTATTCGATAAGCGAAAAGGAAAAAAAATGAAAATAGCTTATCCGCAGATACCGCTTGGGAATTGCGAACATGTTACATCAATGCCCTGAGGGAGATGTGTTAACATTGTTGCGTTTTCAGAGGGAGGAATTTATTTTTAAATGAAAACAAAATGTCCTTGAATTTCGTCGTATAGACGTCACTCACCTTGCAAGTTAGAGGGGAACGATGAAATTGCAAAAATAAAAGCACAATGGGAGAGTTAGGCTTAAAACCCGGAAAATTTCGTTAGCCAACGCAAGTGGATGAAACTCCACCTCCCATTGGTGTATAATAATTTATTCGCATTTTAGACGCCCCAAGGGGTTTATCTACCCTACATTAGACCACCCAAGTGGACATTTACTCTACAGTAGATGACACAAGGGGTCATTTACTCTACAGTAGACGATCCATGGGGACATCTACTCTGCAGTATACCACCCTCTACCCTGCAGTAGGCTACCCAAGGACCCTCTACTCTGCAGTAGACGATCCAAGGGGCCATCTTCCCTTCAGTAGACTACCCAAGGGGCCATCTAATCTGCAGTAGACGACCCAAGGGGCCATCTACTTTGCAGTAGAAGACCCAAGGGGCAATTTACTCTACAGTGGACGAGCCAATGGGTCGTCTACTATACAGGAGACGACCAAAAGGGCCATCTACTCAATAGTAGACGATCAAAATGGGCCATATACTCTACTGTGGACGACCCAAGGGGCCATCTACTCTGCAGAAGAGGACCTAAGGGCCCATCTACTCTACAATGGGTCGTCTACTATACATGAGACGACCAAAAGGACCATTTACTCATTAGTATACGATCAAAAGGGCCATACACTCTACAGTGGACGACCCAAGGGGCATCTACTCTACAGTAGACGACCAAAGAGACCATCTACTCTACAGTAGACGACCCAAAGGGCCATCTACTCTCCAGTAGACGACTCAAGGGGCCATTTTCTCTGCAGCAGTCGACCAAAGGGTCCATCTACTCTACAGTAGACGACCCAAGGGGCCATTTTCTCTGCAGGAGTAGACCAAAGGGTCCATCTACTCTACAGTAGACGACCCAAGGGGCCATCTACTCTACAGTAAACGACCCAAGGGGTCATCTACTCTGCAGTCGACGACCCAAGGGGCCATCTACTCTGCAGTCGACGACCCAAGGGGCCATCTACTCTGCAGTCGACGACCCAAGGGGGCATCTACTCTGCAGTAGAAGACCCAAGGGGCCATCTACTCTGCAGTAGAGGACCCAAGGGGCCATGTACTCTACAGTAGACGAGCCAATGGGTCATATACTCTACAAGAGACGAACAAAAGGGCCATCATATACGCTGCAGTGGACGACCCAAGGAGCCATATACTCTACATTAGACGAACAAAGGGTTCATCTACTCTACAGTAGACGACAGAAAGGGCCAACTACTCTACAGTAGACGACCCAAAGGGCCATATATTCTAAAATAGACGACCCAAAGCGCCATATACTCTACAGTAGACGACCAAAGGGGCCATCTACTCTATACAAGACGACCCAAAGAAGCATCTACTCTACAGTAGACGACCCAAGGGGCCATCTACCATATAGCAGACGATCCACGGGGTCAATTGGTGGATAACTACTTAACCACATTGGTGGATAATTACTTATCCACCTTGGTGGATAATAACAAATTCACCTTGGGGATAATTGTTTATCCATCAATGAGGATATGCAATTATCTCCATTATCCATTTTGGTGGACAATATCTTAATCACTTTCTTGGACACTGTCTTGTCTGCGTTAGTGGATTTAATAATATCGGCATTGGTGATGGATTTATATATTTGGTTGACCTTTGATTAACACTCCTTCTCTTCTTTTAGATCGCTACTAAAGTTACCTCATCCGGAAATGTGTTTCATCGTCTTCCCTTGCCTTATACCAACTCCTTAGGACAACAAACAAAATGCAGGTACAAATCCCGCGGGGCATGTTAACAAAATGTCATGGAATGTTACGATAATTAAACTGTAACAAATGTAACGCTAAACTTTCTGCCAGCCATCAGTTATCCAAGGAACTTACCAACATAATGAACACGCGCCAACAAGCGTTCCTCTTAGTGAAACTACTCCTGTGGTCGCCGCCAGTTGTATACTCAACATGGGATCCCAAATTTCTTTTGAATTATATTTTCCCCATAACTTCAATGATGGGTTCACTAGAGATAAATTGGTTTATATCGGAACGTTTATCGTCACGGGAAAGTGCAGATCTCCAACAGTTTATGGTCACCATCCACAGCACTAATTTAATTACCCAAACGGTCATAACCAACAACACAGCTGTGAGAGTAAAACAGACAGAAAATAAACGAAATTATTTGGGCATTGTTATGACAACTGGTCCGGATGATTACATAATGACCGTCCACGATAAGGTCCTAAAGGGACGACACTTTTATTTGAATTTTGTCATTTTGGTCTCGAGAATTCAGGATTTCAAGAAACCTCTACAAATTCTTCAGGATTTGAATAGACGAAATTTCCACAATACATATCTCTATGTGGGCTACAGAAACGGCTCTTCCGACCTGTACGGCCTGACTAGTTTTCCACAATTCACGGTGGAATTGCGTACCGATTTAATTAGTTACATTGGAGGTGCTATGGCAAAATATATGTATGGTGGTTGGGACTGCATGGGTTTCAAATATTTGACACCTCTGCGTCAGGATGTGCCGTTTGTGTTCCGCTATCGTGATCGCCATGGCAAGCTGGTGTGGAAAGGCAGTTCGTATGTAATGATGGAATTGTTTATGGAATATGTCAATGCCTCCATGGTGGAATATGAAATGCCCAAAGATTCGCTGGGAGGTGAGATTATTGATATGCGTGCTGCCCTGGATTTGATAAGAAAGGATAAAGTACTGCTCTTGGCTCACTCCTATGCCCTTTTTACCTCGGATGATTATGTGGAAATCAGTTATCCCATAATGGTGGTCAGATGGTGTTTAATGGTACCAATATGGAACACCGTATCGACTTTCTATTACCTACTAAAACCCTTCGATAAGGTGGTGTGGTATGCTGTGTTATTCACCTTCTGGATGCTCTCTTTTGCCGATTGCCTTTGGATATGGGTCCATAGTAGAATCAATTCACGTGGTCATGAATCGGAACATCACATTTTAATTTGGCATCTAAAGGAAAGTTTTATGGAGAACTTTTGCTACATCATTAATATAGCCGCCAGCAGGATAATACGAAATCCTCCAATTATGCGTTTCCTGTTCTATGCCGCGGTTTGGTTCCATGGTTTCTTTTTAACAGCCAACTACACCTCACTGCTGGGTAGTATTTTAACAGTGACTCTGTTTCGCGAACAAATCAACACCATGGAAGATCAGATAAGGGTAAATCTTTCGGTGATGATAATCGATTATGAATATGAGTTCCTTGTAAAAGGTGGCCTCAACTTACCTTTGGAATTCTTGAATTTATTAACTCTGGTAGACACGGCTACCTTCAGTCAGCATCAAATATCGCTGAACAAATCCTATGCCTATTTCGTGACAGATGACAAATGGCGTCTACTCAACATGCAACAAAAGAATCTCAAATATGGTCTCTTCAAGTTGACCGATATTTGTTTTGGTTCCTACTATTTGGGTTATCCCATAGAACCAGATTCACCCATCGAACGTACATTGGAATATTTTATGCGTAGCATGCACTCATCGGGTCTGCTGATGCATTATGAAAATATGGCCTTTGATAATGCCGTACAAGCGGGCTTTATGAAAAACTACCATGAAGAAGGTGCCAAAACGACGGCTCAAATGGAACATATTTCAATGGTATTCTTTATAATGATTCTAACTTATATTATTAGTTTTGGATTATTTGTAATGGAGATTATTGTTGCCGTTCTGCAGAGGCAGAGGCAAAAAAGAATGCAATAAAGAAATAATGAAAAAATATTTGTAAAAATATACTTCCGTTGTTGAAAAGCCTCTTAAGAATGAAATAAATATCTTCTAGAGGAGAACTTAGAATGTCCCTAAGAGGAGCTCAATGTATCTTGAATAAGAACTTGGTGAGAAAACTTTTTCTAGAGAGAATAGCTTTTTCTAATGTCTTCTAGAGCAGACCTATTAGTCATCGAGAGGTGACGTTTATGTCTTCTTGAGAGTCTTGAATCTTGAAGTCTTCTAGGAGAGAGCAAAAAGTAATTGCGAGAATACCTTAATAACTTTTAGAGAACTTCTTTAAGTTTTCCATAGAAATATTCTATAGAAAATTACTAACATACAATTTTAAATCTTTCGAAGAAGGCTGTAGTTATTCTTGCGAGCAAATTAAAGTCTTTACCTTTGAGAATTCTGAACAATGTTTTCTCTAGTAGACCATTTAGAGAAGACTTTAAAGTCTTGTAGGGGAGACTTTCTAACGAAGCCCTTAATATCTTCTAGAGAAGACTCGAAAGATTTTAAAGTAATTAACGTGTTTCAGAGAATAAAAGAACGTCTTCTTAAGCAGGCTTTGATATCTTAAAAAAGGTATAAATGTTTCTAAAGTAGACATCAAAAGACTTTAAGATTTCTAGAAAAGAGAAGGCTTTATGTCGACTGATGGAGGTCTTAAAGTTTTTCTTTTTATTGAGAAGACTTGACTTGCCTTTTGGTTTCTCCGAGAATGTTTGCACAAGGAATAAACGTTTTTAAGGAAATATACTCGTAAACATACATATGTCATCTTGTTTACCTTCTATAGAAGAATTAAAGACGCAGGGAACGAATTAGTGCTGACAGCACGTATGCGCTCCCTTGTCCAAAATTGTATAAATAAATATTCCGCAACGAGTTACAATTTAAATCGATGTTAAAAGGGGAAAAATAACATTTCGGTGTCATTGATTTTTTCAGAATAATTTTTGAAGTCACTTTTAGTGCATTTATCAAATATTTATGTAAGAATTATTCTTGAGGGACTGCCAGGACAATAAATATTTAAGTTTTTTTTTTTGGAAATTTCTACTTAACGAAGACATTGAAATCCCCACAGAAGGTATTAAGGTCTCATATAGAAGACTCTAAAGTCTTCTAAAGACGACTTCAAATTCTTTAAATTAACTGCTTGTAGTTATTATAAAAAATATGTTAATGCCTTCATTAGAACACTAAAAAGACCTTATCATCATCATTTTCTTAACGCCTCTATAGAAAATGTTCTATGGATTGCCTTGAAGTGCTATGGAAGACCTTGTCTATTAGAGAAGAATTTAAAGTCTTTCTGAGAAGACCTTATCCTTTGAAAAACTAAAACAATCTTTAATAGAACATCCTAAATTAATCTATTTAAATTTTAAAAGAAAATAGAAGACCTTAAAAGTCCTTAAAGTTTTTTATAGAAGTCCTTAAAGTGTTCTATAGACGATATTGAAATCTACATCATGCTTGTTTGATCCAAAGGATAAAAATTCCCGAACAAATCTGTTTAGTTTTATTGTTTTTTGAGTTTAAGAAGGGAGCGAAGACGTGCTGACAACATGTATACGCCCCAAATATAAAACTTCATAAATGGATATTCCGGAAGAAATTGCAATTGGAATCGATGTTATAAGTGGAAAATAAGAATTTCAATATCTTTGAGAAGTTAAATTCTCCACCAGAAGGCTATAGTTGTTCCAAAAACATCCCAGGTGGGACAAGGGAGAAGGCTAAAAAGACTTATATGTCTCTATGCTCTCAAACTCTTCTATAGAAGATCTTCAAGAGAGAACTCAAAGACTTAAGTAAGACTTAAAAGTCCAAAGGAAGACCTTAACATCTTCTAGAGGAGTATTGAAAGTCTTCCTGAGAAAACCTCATCCCAAAAATTTTTAAAATTGTGTTATACTTAGTAGACGAACTTCTGAGGAGAAATCAAAATGTTAAAGTCTTCTAGAGAAGAATTTAATGTCTTCCTGAGAAAACCGTATCCGAAAAAGTTCTAAAAGTGTATTATAGGAGGATAGGAGACCTTATACTCTGAAAAAGCAAAAAATCTAAAAGAAAACCTAAATGTATTCTAAACAAGTAAAAAAAGTATCAGTCGGCTTTGCCGGCAGAGATATACCCTCAGCCTGTGTATATTGAAAAAATGTTTTCCCAAAATACGTATGTATTTAGGGGGTTTTAAAAATTTTGATTGTTGGAACCGACAAAAATGTTGATTAGGATCGACATTGACCGTTATGGAAGTGGACCTCCAGCCACAACATATGGTGCCATAGGGGGCTTTTACACTCTTCGGGCTGTTTGCTCAAGAAGTATGGACTTGCCCCTAAAAAAAACTTTTGCCATCGTAATTGAGGCAGCGAATGCAAGTTGTTTCAACCAAAATCAAAGTGATTCGATATTAGGTCTTAAAGTGAACTTATCCGAAATTTTGTGTGGGAGGTACCCGAAGGAGTGGACAAATATAGTCCATATTCGAACCTGATCTATATCTGAAAGATTTATTAGGATGTGTAAAGTATGGATCAAATCGGTCACTCCCATCAAGAGTTATCGTGGGTACAGTTTTTCCGAACATTTTTGAACTTTTGTGGGGGAGGTACCTGAAGGAGTGAACCGATATGGCTTATCTTCAAACTTAAAATATGTTTGAACAAAATATTACTAAGGCCATATTTTGGACCGAATCGGCGGATCCGTTCGAGAGTTATCTTGCGCTCCAACCACCCCACACGGTGTCATACGGGTTTTTTGCAATTTTCATGCTATTTTCTCAGGAAGTATGGACTTGCCCCTAATGAAACTTGTACCGTCGTATGGAGGGCAGTGAATACAAGTTGCTAAAACAAAAATCGAAGCGATTCGAGAGATGGCCCTAAACTGAACTTTTCCGAAATTTTGTGTGGGATGTACCCGAAGGAGTGGACCTACTGAGACCATATTTGAACCTCATATTACTCTGGTAGAAAGTTTTCGCTATACAAAGTTTGGACCGAATCGGTCACTCCCTTCAAGAGTTATCGTGCGCACAAACTTTCCGAACATTTTCGAACTTTTGTGGGGGAGGTACCGGAAGGAGTGGACCGATGTAGCTCATCTTCGAACTTAAACTAAGTTTGGGCAAAATATTACGAAAGCCAAAACTTGAACCGAAACGGTTCATCCGTTCGAGAGTTATCGTGCGCTCCAGCCAGCAGGACAGACAGACAGACAGACAGACAGACGGACGGACATGGCTAGATCGACTCCAAATTGTCTGAAACACATTTCGTCCAAACATACTTGGGGTCTAGAACCATTATTTCGATGAGGCACATTTTCATCGTATCAAAGTGTATATACCCTCCTTAGCCTAAAGGCTGAGGGTATAAAAAGGGCTTAAATTTTTGTAGTTCTCTAAGGTCTTCCTGATAAGGCATTAGAAAAGATTTCAACGTCTTCGTGGGAATTAATCTTTTGGGCATGGCATTAAAATCTTGAAAGCCTTAAGACCTTCTAGAGCAGACCTTAACGTTTTCTTTAACCATAATTAATTCCTTAAAGCCTTCGAAGGAAGAATTAGAAGTCTTATAAGACTTCCTGAGAAAAACCTATCCCAAGAAGTTCTACAAATTTGTTACAGAAGACCTAAAATATTATACAAATGGCTTTAAAGACTTCTATAGAAAATTTTAAAAACTTTATCTTGTCTTTTGGATTCTGGGTAATGAAAATGATTTCGCAAAGAATGAAAAATTCTCAACAAAACTTGTTAAATACCTTGTCCTAGAATTACAAAAGATGAGAGCGTATACGTGCTGACAACATGTTTACGCCCCCTAACCTAAACCTTTAAATACCAATATTCCAGTAGGAATTGCAATTCGAATCGATGTTTAATGTGAACGAAATTAACTTTTCGGTATCTTTGAGACACCCCCTAACCTAAACCTTTAAATGTCAATATTCCGGTAGGAATTGTAATTCGAATCGATGTTTAATGTGAACAAAATTCACTTTTCGGTATCTTTGAGACTTTCAAATTTTAACCAGAAGGCTAATGAGGAATTTAAAGACATGCCGACCTTAACATCTTTTATAAAAGATCTTCTAAGGAAACCTCAAAGTCATTCGTGAGACCTAAGGATCTAAGGAAAGACCATGAAGTTGATAGCAGATCTTATACGCAGAAGATGTAAGAGAAAATCTAAAAGTCTTCCTTCTACAGAAGTACTAAATACATTCTAGAGGAGATAGGTTTTTAAAATCTTCTTATGAAATACATTTTCTGGAAAATTCCTTTAAGTCGTCTAGAGAAGGCCTTAAAGTCGTTAGAGAAGGCCTTAACGTCTTTAGAGAAAGCCTTAAAGCTTTCAAAAGAAGGCGGAGATGTTAAAGTCTTCTAAGAAGGTATTAAAATCTTGTAGAACATACTTTTGAGTAAGATTTTACAGTCTTCTATAAAATATTATTTATGCATTCATGAAAAGACCTTAAAGACTTCAGGTTAAGATATTACAACGTACTGAAGAAAACCTTATAGGCTTCATGCCATTAGGGGAATTGGTATTGTAGGTTTCTAGAAAAGGTAATAAGGTCTTCAAATGAAGGCCCTCCCTAAAGTTATCTTAAAATTTTGTTGAGAAGACTTGAAGTCTTCTTGAGAAGGGATAGGAGTCTACTAAAGGAAACCTTAGAGTATTCTAGGAGAGACTCTAAAGTCTTCAGGAATAGACTTTTAAATGTTTTAGGGAAGTTTTCTAGTTTTCTGATAAATAGCTGGATGTCTTCAGTAGGAGATATACAGCCCAATCATGAATATCAACTCACCGTGAGTTGTGTCACTTTATCCTTTAAGTTGAAACGGCAGAAAGACAAAACTCACAGGGAGTTTGCATTCATGATTGAGCTGATAAATTTTTTTGAAGAAAATCTTTAAGCCGTTTAAAGAAGATCCTAAAGTCTTTACAGACACGCTTAAGATTTGTAGAGAAGCTCTTGAGGTTTTTTAGAATTTTTCTAAAAAAGACCAAAAAACTTCTAAGAACTCCCACAAGCCGTCTAAAAATTACTTAAGCTTTCTATGGACAACCGGGGAGATGTGTTAGAACGCCATCTGTATTTCATTTTACATTATTGGATGATTTATCTGAGTAAAATCAATTGATAGCATACTTTTAGGGGAAATATTAAAAAAATGACCAGCTGAGTTTAACGACTTATTTCCAATCAAAAAATCCATTTGATGGGATTTATTAAATTTATTGCATATTTTAAGAAGTTTTTAGGTCTTCTCTAGAAAAATTTAATATGTTTATGTTTTTTTTTTCTAGATAACCTTAAGGTCTTATCTAGAAGACTTGAAAATGTTTAGAGAAGAATTTTCTGATGAATAGTTTATGGTCTTCTGTCCGGAGACATACAAGAAGAAAATCTTAAAGCTTTTTGTAGAAGACCTCAACGTTACAGAAGCTCTTAGGGTCCTTTTGAAAATATGTTACACTTTCTAGAAAAGAAGAAAAATGTTAAGAATTCCCATACTTCTTTTAAAATTTACTTGAGCTCTCTATTGACAGCCGGAGAAATGTATTAGAACGCCATCTGTATTTTATTTTATATTTCATTTTTGAGTGATTTATTCTGTGAACACAAATTAATAGTATACTTTTAGGGGGAATATTAAAAAATTAACCATAAATAGCCAGCTAAGTTTAGGGACTTATTTCCAATAAAAATCCATTGGATTGGATTTATTAAATAGAATTCAATTTATTGCATATCTTAAGAAGTTTTTAGGTCTTCTCCAGAAAAATTTAATATGTTTTCAAAACTTATGTTTTTCAAGATAACCTAAGGTCTTATCTAGAAGACTTGAAAATGTGTTAGAGAAGAATTTTCTGATGAATAGCTTCTCTCTTCTGTCTGGATACATATAAGAACAAAATCTTAAAGCCTTTTGTAGAAGACCTCAAAATGTTTATCCATGAGCTTATGGTATTCAGTCCTACAGACATTTTAAAACTTCTTAGTTTTTTCTATAAAAGAAAAAAACTTCTAAGAATTCCCATAAGTATTCTAAAAATTTCTTAAGCTTTCTATGGACAACCGGAGAAATGTATTAGAACGCCATCTGTATTTCATTTTGTATTACGTTATGAGTAATTTATTCCATGAACATAAGTTGATAGTATATTTTTAGGGGGAATATTTAAATAATAAGACACAAACGACCACTTGAGTTTAGCGACAAGTTTTCAATTAAAGTATTTTTTATTTGTTGTTAGGAAAATCGACAAAACCCTCTCTGATGAATAGTTTCTGGTCTTCTGACCGGAGACATACAAAAAGAAAATCTTAAAGCTTTTTGTAGAATACCTCAACGTTACAGAAGCTCTTAGGGTTTTAAGAGAAGACCCTAGGTCCTTTTGAAAATATGTTAAGTTTTCAAGAAAAAAAATTTAAGAATTCCCATACGTCTTTTAAAATTTTCTTGAGCTCTCTATGGACAGCCGGAGAAATGTAATTATTGATTGATTTATACTGTGAACATAAATTAATAGTATACTCTTAGGGGGAATATGAAAAATGAAAATAAATACCCAGCTGAGTTTAGCGACTTATTTCCATTGGATTGGATTTTTTAAACTGAATTAAGTTCATTGCATATCTTAAGAAGTTTTTAGGTCTTCTCCAGAAAAATTTAATATGTTTTCAAAACTTGTGTTTTTCTAGATAATCATAAGGTCTACTCTAGAAGACTTGAATATGTTTTAAAGAAGAATTTTCTGATGAATAGCTTCAATCTGGAGACACACAAGAAAAAGATCTTAAAGCCTTTTGCAGAAGACCACTAAAGTATTTACAGAATTGCCTATAATTTTTAGAGAAGACCCTAGAGTCTTTTGAAAACATCTTAAATTTTTCTAGAGAAGACATTAAAGTAGCCTTCTAAGAATATCCACATATCTTTTAAACACTATTTAAGCATTCTAACGACCACCGGATAAATGTATTACGACGCCATCTGTGTTTCATTTTACATTATATTATTGAGTGATTTATTCAATAAGTAATAATTTATAGTATACTTTTAGGAATATTTAATAATAATCCATAAACGACCAGCTGAGTTAAGTGAGTTTATTTTTGATTTTATTTTTATTTTCAAATGCATCTTAGGCACCTTTAGAACATTTAAAAACAAATTAAGTTTTCTACAGTCTTTTAAAAAGATCTTAAATTTTTCTAGGAAAGACAAACAATTTCTAAGAATTCCCACAAGTCTTCTAAAAATGACTTAAGCCTTCTATGGATAAACGGAAAGATGTATTATAACGCCATGTGTATTTCATTTAAAATTATTAAGTTATTTAGTCGATGAACATAAATTCATAGTATACTTTTAGGGGGAATATTAAATAATAATAATACTAACGACCACCTTAGTTTAGCTTTCAATTAGTTTAGTTTTCAATTAAAGTCTTTTTGATTTATTATTATTATGGGTTTTTATTTATGGGTGCCACGGTGGTGCAATGGTATGCACGCCCGCCTTGCACGCAGAAGGTCGGTGGTTCGATTCCCCGGCCAGGCAACACCAAACATTTTTCAACGGTGGCAAAATACCCCTCAGTAATGTTGGCGGCATTTTCTGAGTATTTCAGCCTTGAAAAACTTCTCTACAAGTGGACACGCCGTTCGGACTCGGCGATAAACAGTAGGTCCCATATCATTGAGCTAAATATGAATCGGGGTGCACTCATTGATATGAGAGAAGTCTCCCTTGTCCTGTATGGGATGTTGTGGAACAATGTTTTTTTTTTATTTATTTATTTTCTTATTAAATTCCATTAAATTTATTACATAATTTATCAACATTAATTTTACAAAATTTCCCCATTTTGCGCCAAGTTAATCTACCCTGAATTTCAAAACCAAATATTACAACACTTAAGAGCACCCCAATACCCCATAGAAACAAAATCGGACGGAAAAAACTCAACGACAAGGGGGGTAAGGTTTCATCGACGATAATCATATGAACATAATCCAAATGTAAGGCATCAGCAAAGGCTTCCTTCTCCCAATGATCGATTAGGCCAACATCTGAGGCCAACAAGATGAACGTCTGCAATGGCAATGCCAAATGGGAGTCCTTTTGTATGGGATATATGTGATAATAGGGTCCAATACATATATCTGACAACCGAAATAAAGGTTTGCGGAGATACATTTGTTGTCTATTTGCAAAGTTCCAACGATCGGTTTGTGTACTATAACCATAGGTGGTGTTCAAACGATCCCGATGGATATCCATTTGAGGTTTGCTTGCATTGATAATCAAGTCCATAAATGCCTGAGGATAGTTGTAAGTTTTGACGACTTGATATTCATAGGCCATAATCATAATGGGCAGTTTAGCTTGGATAACATCCGCAATGGTGTTGATTTGTGGAGGGTCCTGGGAGGCTGTGAGAAAGCTGGCCATTTTACACACATACCAGTTGGTGGTAATGAATCCGAGAATGAACAGAATTATGAAAATAAAGCGTATTCTCGCCGTGGGTATTGTGAGGACACGTAATGGAGGTATTTGCAGCAGTGAGCATATGGCCTGGACAAATGTCAAACTTAGATCCCTCTTCCCGGATGGACTACAAATCCAAATACCCAGTGTTATGTAGAACACACTAAAGATGATTAAATACCAGGCATAGGGTCGAAAACTCATTTGCAAAAAGAGATGATCGGGTGTGCGATTTAAATACGGCACCATTATGCACCAATCGTTGATGCCAATGGGGTAGCTGGTACCACTTTTCTTGGGCAGCATATCTGTATAAGAGTGTAGACTTATTTCCAAACGTTTGCCACCCACTTTGCGTATAATATCACTCAAATTTACCGGCTGTGTGGCCAACTCGTGGGAGGTGGTTTCATTGAAGGTGGCATTGATGAATTTCACAAAGGAGGTAAACAATTTACCCGACACCCCGCTCACATAGTGGTCCTTGGTAATTAAACGCCTTGGCCGTGTCATATAAAATACCCGCGGCAAATCATGATGTATAGGTGTGCGTATTTCATAACCTTTAAAATTCAAATTTGAGGTTGCAAAAAATTGCTCCGCACTCCAGTTGCCAGTTAGGTTGACTATACTCGACACAGGGTATGGATCATGGACGTAAATGCCATTGCGAATGGTCAGCAGAGCCGTGTTGATGAATTGCTTTCTCCACACCCATTTGTAGATCTGCCTTATGGTTTCATATAAGTTATAATTCTCCTTCTCTCCGACTAGGGGAAATAGAATAAATAGGGTTCTTACGTAACGCAGGCCTTTTAAACTAATTGAGGCCACTTTCATAATGGGATCATCGGGTTCGGTGGTCAAGACAAAACACAATGAGGGTATATTTAAAAATCCTTCCATTGTTTGGGTATTATCGACCTTTATGGTTATCGGCACCGAGGGAAAGACATTCCAAAAATCGTAAAAGAAATCCGTTGCCGTATCGGTGTCATTGGTCAGGCGTTCCGATATGAAAAACACGAAATTATTAAAATGATTTAAATTGTGTAAACTTCGCACGATTTCGATTAGCAATGTGCTGTTGACCATTCGGGGATAGGTGGCGGTGTCATCATTGATTTTCGTAGAATTCGAGGTCAACAGCAGAAGGGCAATGGTACTGTTTAAGTCCATTTTTCGTGGAAAGAACTTTTGCCAGCTGCCAACGGTGATGAAATGTTGCAAATTTTGGAGTGCGGAAATTGATTGGCGCTATTTCCGTAATTTTTTGTTGTTGTCGTTTAAGTTCAAGTATTTGTGTAGTTTTGCAATAATTTGCACGGTGTTTTTTTGTTCTTAATAATAGGACTGAAGCTGTGGACATGAAATTGAAAATTTATACAAAATTGTAAATAAAAGGCGTGGTGAAAAGGAGGGGAGTTTTTAAAGGTCAAAATGTTTTTAGTTTGAGCAAATATTATAGACAATAAAAATTATTTTAAGAAAAGTGAAACAAGGCGGGACTTTGCGGACTTCCTATTTCAATGCAAAGAAGTCGGCACTTCCATGATATAAAGAAGTATTAATCAGCTTCTGGAAACTCACCAACTTCTGCTTAAGTGTCACTCAACAACACTGCATTTCCACGCCACTTTTTTCTCTTTTTGACAAATGACAGATAAACGTTTATTCGCCAATTAAAACAATACAAAGGAAATAAATGACCGACAGTCATGAAAAGCCAGTCGTCACGTTTTGTTTTGTGAATCGAAGTGACACGGATAAGAAAACTTCAAACGGAAATTAAGCAGCAATGGGTAAATCATAGAATTGTCGTAGTAACTGCGAGGAGAATTTGAGAGTGGCACATGTGATAATTAAACATTTTTAATTTAATTTCGAAATTGTTAATTATATATTTTTAATGTTTTAGAACGGAGTGTCTCCCAGCTGTAATTCACACTAGAGGGTGAAGGTAAACCAAGGACAATGTTGCAAAGTGGATTATTATATGCGTCAATTTTACGGATTTCTTAATAAACACTACAACAACAAAAAACTGAATAAAAATTCCAAAACTCTAAAATATATTTTCCACGAATATCCTCGAAGGCACATTGAGAGACTAATTTAATATAAAACAGTGATATACTTAAGTTGTTTATCTCCCAATTTCGTGTACATCGGGTAGATATAAGACACATTCGCCAATCGATTTGTGTAAAATTTTTCTTTTCCGATTCTCAATAAGTTCAGCATTTCACGGTATAGACAGATTATAGGCATTTTGAGGATTTCAGCCGCATTTTGTAACACAGGGTTGGCTGTAATTTTGTTCCTTGCCAAAGCCCTCCTCTTTAGGTCGAGAACCATGCAAACGTCTTTATAGATAAAATATCTTCTATGAGTCTACCGCGAACAAAAATTCTTCTAAAGATCTACTATGGATAAAAGGTCATCCAAACTTCTACTACATACATTTGTTCCCATACACATCCCCGAAGAGAAACGGGAGGCTTCTCTCATATCAATGAGTGCTCGCCAATTCAATTCAGCTTTACATTATTTTTTACAGCTGAGTCCGAACGGCGTGTCTTTTGACACCACTTATAGAGAAGTTTCAGGAAATGTCACCTACATTACTCTGACGGGTATTTTGCCACCTTTGGAGAGTATGATGTTATTACCTGGCCTGGAAATCGAAGCGCACAACTTCTGAGTGCCATGCGGACGTGCCTACAATTGCACCATGGTGACATAAACAATTCTACTATGGACACAAAATCCTTCCAAAGGTCTCCTTTGGTCGGATAACCTGATGAAAGTCGATTTTCTAAAGATTCTTTTTGCTTAGAAGAGTTTCTAAAGATCTTCAATGGACAAAATATCTTCTAAAGGTCTCTTATGGTCTCTCTTAAACATAAGACCTTCCGAATGTCCTCTAGGGACCGAAGACAAAAATATGGTTTTCAATAAGTGGAAGACCTTCGGAAGTATTTTGGAGACAAAAGACCTTCTTAAAAGATTCTATAAACAGAAAACCTTATACGGTCTTTTATAGATAGAAGACTTTCTAAAGGTCACCTGGAGCTCTATTAAAGATTTTCTATGAGCAGAGGACCTACTAAATGTTGTATTGACAAAATACCTTCGAAAGATCTGCTAATCAGATAAGACCTTCCAATGGGTTTTCATGGACAGAAGAGCTTTTAATAGTCTTCAATTGACATAAAAGCTTTTAAAGCTCTTCTATGGACAGAAGATCCACGAGCGGTCATCTGTGCAAAGAAGACCTCCTAAAGGTCTTCAAGCTGTAGAAGACCTATTTAAGGGGTTATAGGGGCAGAAGATCTTCGCAGTCTTCAAAGAATATAAGACATTAAAACGTTTTTTAAGGGGCAGAAGACCTCCTAAAAAGTTTCTAGGGACAGATTTTTTAATTTTTTTAAAGACAGATGACCTCCTAAAGGTCTCCTAGAGATAAAAAACCTTTCAAAAGTTTTCTAGCGACGGAAGACTTTCCCACGGTCTCTAATTCTACAAGTCCTTCTAGAGGCAGAACCTTTTAAGGTCTTTCATTGACAGAAGACCTAGTAAGAGGCTTCCATGGATATAAGACCTTCTAAATGTCTTCCATGGGCTAAAGACAAAATACCTTTTAATGGTCTTCTAATCACAGAAGACCCTCTAAGGGGGTTTTTATGGACAGAAGAGCTTTTAAAGGTCTTCAATTTATATAAAAGCTTTTAAAGTTCTTTTACGGACAGAGGACTTACTAGCGGTAATCTATGCCTTGAAGAAATTCTAAAGCTGTAGAAGACTTATTTAAGGGGTTCTAGGGGCAGAATATCTTTTCAGTCTTCAAAGGATAGAAGACATTAAAAAGGTTTTCAAGGGGCAGAAGACCTCCTAAAAAGTTTCTACTAAATTTTTTTAAGGACAGGTGACCTCCTAAAGGTCTCCTAGAGATAAAAAACCTTTCAAAAGTTTTCTAGCAAAGGAAGACTTTCTTCCCCCGGTCTCCAATGCTACAAGACCTTCTAAAGGCCTTATAGAGGCAGAACCTTTTAAGGTCTTTCATTGACAGAAGACCTAGTAAGAGGCTTCCATGGATAGAAGACCTTCTAAATGTCTTCCATGGGCTAAAGACAAAAGACCTTCTAATGGTCTTCTAATCACAGAAGACCCTCTAAGGTGATTTTTATGGACAGAAGAGCTTTTATAGGTCTTCAGTTGACATAAAAGCTTTTAATGGTCTCTTGTGGAGAGAAAAGCCTCTTCTATGAACAGAAGTGTATTAAAATTATTTTATGGGCAAAGGAGCTTTTAAAGGTCTTTTGTGGACAGAAAACCTTATTACGGTATTCTATGGACAGAAGAGCTTTTAAAGATCTTTAGTTGACATAAAAGCTTTTAATGGTCTTCAATGGACAGAAGAACTTCTAAAGATCTTCAATGGACAGAAGATCCTTTAAAGATCTTCTATGAACAGAAGAGCTTTTAAAGTTATTTTATGGACAAAAGAGCTTTTAAAGTTCTTCTATGGATAGAAGACCTACTAGAGTGTTTTTTATGGACAGAAGAGCTTTTGAAGGTATTATATGTACAGAAGAGCTTTTGAAGGTCTTCCATGTATAGAGTACCTTTGGAAGGTCTTCCATGCATAGAAGAGCTTTTGAATGTCTTCTATATATAGAAGAGCTTTTGATGGCTTTCTATGTATGGAAGAGCTTTTGAAGGTGTTCTATGTATAGAAGAGCTTTTGATGGTCTTCTATATATAGAAGAGCTTTTGAAGGTCTTCTATACATAGAAGAGCTTTTGAAGGTCTCCTATATATAGAAGAGCTTTTGAAGGTCTCCTATATATAGAAGAGCTTTTGAAAGTCTTCTATATAGAAGAGCTTTTGAAGGGCTTCTATATATAGAAGAGCTTTTGAAGGTTTTCTTTGTATGGAAGAGCTTTTTAAGGTCTTCTCTGTTTAGAAGAGCTTTTGATGGTCTTCTATATATAGAAGAGCTTTTGAAGGTCTTCTATGTATAAAGAGCTTTTGAAGGTCACCTATGTGAAGAAGAGCTTTTGAAGGTCTTCTATATGTTGAAGAGCTTTTGAAGATCTTCTATGTATAGAAGAGCTTTTGAAGGTCTTCTATCTATAGAAGAGCTTTTGAAGGTATTCTATGTAAAGTTGTTCTAGAGACAGAAGACGTCTAAAAGTCTTCTAGATACAGAAGACCACCTCAATATGTTAAGGACAGAAGACCTTCTGAAGGTATTCAAGGGATAGAAGACCTCCTAATGGTCTTCGAGGGACAGAAGACCTCAATCTTCAAAAAATAGGAGACATTCTCTATGTCTTCAAGGGGCAGAAAACATTCTAAAAGTTTTCTAGGACAGAAGGCCTTCCAAGGGTCTTCTAGAAGCAGAAGACCTAAAGTTATTCTATGATCAGGAGATTTTTTAAAGGCATTCTATGGACAGAGGAAGGAAACCTATAGGAATAAGACCTTCTAAAGGTCTTCTGTGGGCAGAATACAGATGACCTTGTAATGGTCTTCTAAGGACAGAAGACCTACTAAAGACGGAAGACCTTCTGAAGGTCTTAAAGGGCTAGAAGACCTGCTAAAGATCGTCTAAGGACCAAGACATTCTCACGGTCTTCTAGGGACAAAAAGCCCCCTAAAGATTGTCTAGGAACAGAATACCTTCTAAAGGTTTTCTAAGAACAGAAGACCTGCTAAATGTCTTCTAGAGATAGAACACCTTTTAAAGGTTTTCTAGGGAGAGAAGACCTTCAGAAGGTTTTAGCGTCAGAAGACCCTCTAACGGTCTTCTAAGGCCTGAAGACCTTCTAAAGGTCTTCTAGTGACAATAAACTATCAGAAGACTTTCTTATTGTCTTCTAGAAACAAAAACCCTTCTCACCGTCTTCTAGGAACAGAAGACCTTGTAAGGGCCTCTAAGGGCGGAAGACCTTCTAAAGGTTTTCCATAGACAAAAGACCTGCCTGAAGGTTTTGTTACAGGCAGAAAAGCTTCTTAGAAGATCTAAAGGTCTTCTATGGATAGGAAACCTTTAAAATGCTTTCTTCAGTTAAGAAACATTCTTTACTCATTTTTCAAAGATTTTATTTCGCAACTTCTTCAGTAAATTAACACAGATTTGAAATATTTCACACAACAAAACCCATTTCACTTCAAAAATAAAAACCACGATACTGCAGATCAAACCCATGCACCATATTATCCAAATGGAACGGAAAAAGTTTAAATTTAATGGCATCAAATGATCCTCCAGCTTCATCATGTGGACATAACCTAAAAATAAAGCATCGGCAAATGTTTCCTTTTCCCAGTGCGGCAACAGTCCCATATCCGTTGACAAAATTATGAAATTTTTCAATGATCGGGCCAAATGTGAATCCCGCTGCAAGGGGTAGACATGATAAAATGGACCCACACATATCTTTGACAAGCGGAATAACGGCTTCTTGAGAAAACGTTGTTGGGAATCCAGAAATTTCCAACGATCTGTTTGAGTGCTATAACCAAACGAGGTGTTCAAACAATCTCGATGTTGATCCATTTCCAGTTTATTCACGACAATTATTAAATCCATAAATTTTTGAGGCAAGTGGTAGGTTCGGAGAGCTTCATATTCATAATCTGTGATCATTATTGGGAGTCGTGCAGCAATTACATCTTCAATGGTATCGATTTGGGGTGGCTCCGAAGAAGCTGTTAACAAACTAGCCATTGTTGATAGGTAGAGATTGGTCAAATGGAAACCAAACACAAAGAGCACTATGAAAATCAGACGCATACGCCAACGTGGAAGTTGTAGAATTTTCATTGGCGTTGTTAACATTAACGAGCCAATGGCCTGCAGAAATGATAAACTAAGATCCCGTTTTCCGTATGGGGAACATAACCAAATACCCAGGCTAATGTAGAAGAATGTAATCGCTATCATCAACAAGGTTGAGGTTTGGAGAGTTCTGCGCATAAACTTATTATCTGGTGTTGGATTTTGATACGGTACCATTAGACACCAATCATTTATACCCATGGGATAGCTCACACCGGACGTGGGTATCAACATTGACGTAAAGGAATTGACGCTGATTTCCAATTTCTTGTCCGCCACCATTTCAATAATCCGACTTATATTAAACGGTTCTTTACGTTCGCTGCTAGCATTTGCTGCGGTGGTGTCATTCAAGGTGGCATTGATGTGCCTTAAAAAGGTAGTAAATAAATTACCAGATACACCGCTGAGTTGGAATATGTTCCGTACACCTGCACGTTGTCGGTGCATGTAGAAAACTCTGGGGAAATCTTGGTATACGGGTGTATGTATAACATATCCCTTAAAATCTCTGCGATTGGCCATGTTGAAGAAATTTCTAGCTGACCATTTATTGGTTATGTTCAGAATATTGGCCACCGGATAGGGTTCATATATGAAAATATTATTACTCCGCGTTACCAATAATGTGTTGATGTACTGTTTCCTCCAGGCCCAGTTAAAGATGGCTTCTACTGTTCCATATATTGTCGCCTCAGAACGTTTCTTTGGAAACAACACAAAAATGGTTTTTATATAACGCATACCTTTCATGCTTTTCGCTGCCGTTTCCATAATTCCATCCTCGGTACCGGTGGTTAGTATTAAACACATGGCTGGTATACCCAAAAATCCACTTATATTTTGGGTATTATTCACTTTTATGGTCAACGGAACCTTGGGAAAATGTGGCCAAAAATTATGAAAAAACTCTCCACGTGTCGTCAGTTGGTCCGATATGAAAAGCGCAATATTTTCAAAAGGGCGAAGCTGCTGTAAATCATTGACGATCTCCAAAATTAAACTATTATTAACTGTCTCCGGTTGGTTAGTGGTGTCATTCTTTGGAATTTTAGAAGAAACTCCGGCTAATATTAGGAGTATGCCCAATGTGCTGTTAAGAACCATGTTTATTCCGGCACTCAAATGGATGTGTCTGGTTTCCAATAGTGTCGCTGGGATTTTGTTTGAATATGTACTACAGTGCCATTGTTGCCCTTCAAATCTTGCTAATGATTTAATTATTTAATTAGTTTATCTGTTTTAATAACACACTATTGACCAGCCAGGCGAATTTAGTTCTGTACAAAGTTGTCACCGACGTTTTTATGCTTAGCAGTTGATTCCTATACTCAGCTGAGTTAATAGGTTATTTTTTGTATTTACAGTCCAAAAAATTGTGTCTGCTGTCGTATGACCACTGTGTAATAAAATTGCTTAGACCAGTGGCCGGTCGGGTTCTTCACGAAGCAGTTAACAGTTTTGTATAAGATTTATTTCGCATATTTTGCAAATGCTAACAATATTTTTCAACAGATTTTCCATCATTGGATCCCGTTGACCTTTTGTTACGGTATTATTTATGCGGAATTGGGTACACAGATGCTGAATTTGATATACATATGTATATCATCCTTCCGTCCTAATAAACATCCCTAAGGAGGACTTTATTATATCTGCGTAGTACATAAATGGAAGTCCTCTAATTCTAATTAAATGAAAGACTCTTAAGGCCTCGACACATAAGAAGCATGGAATTCTTGCTTAAGTCATATCTGGTAAATGACTAAAGACCAAGTTCGACCTAATTAAAATGTGATTCTGAAATCATTTTATTAGGTCGAACTTGGTCTTTAGTCTTTTATCAGATATGACATCAACAAGAATGCCATGCTTCTTATGTGTCGAGGCCTTTAGAGGGACTTCTGCAGACGCAAGTTCTTGGTCCCTAAAAACACCTGTAATGTCCCTAAGAGTCATTTAAAAGGTTTTCCGAACTTTAAAGCTCTTCTGTCCATAGAAGACCTTAAGAAGGACTTCTGTTGATAGAAGATTTTTAAAATGTCGCCTGACCACAGAAGACCTTTAGAAGGCCTGCTATTGATAGAATCTCTTCTGTTCATAGAAGACGTTTAGAAGGTCATCTGTCTCAAGGTGACATTTAGAAGGCCTTTTAGCTCTAGAAAACCTTTAAAATGTTTTCTGTCCCAAACACCTTTGGAAGGTCTCCTGTCTTCAGAAACCCTTTGGAAGGCCTTCTGTCCTTAGAAGACCTTTAGAAGGTCTTTTAGCCCTAGAAAACTTTTAAAAGATCTTCTGATCCAAGAAAACCTTTGGACGGTCTTCTCTCCCTAAAAAAAACCTTTAGGTATTCTGTCCTTAATAGACCTATAGAAGGTGTTCTGGCCATCAAAAACTTTTAAAAGTTATTCTCTCTCTAGTACACCTGTAGAAGGCCTTCTTTCCCCGATAGATCTTTAAAAGGTCTTCCCGTCCGCAGGAAACATTTCGAAGGTATTCTGTCTCTAGAAGACCTTTAAAAGGTCTATTGTCCCTAGAAGAACTTTAGAAGGTCTTCTGTCCCAACAAGGCCCTTAGAAGCTCCTATGTGTTTAGTAGGTCTTTAGAAAATTTTCTGTTCCTTGAAGACATTTAGAAGGTCTTCCGCCCTTAGAAGACCTTTAGAAAGTTTTCTGTCCCTCGAAGACCTGTGGAAGGTCTTCTGTCCCCAGAAGACCTTTAGTGACTATTCTTTCCTAGAATACCTTTGGAGGGTTGTCCGCCCCTGAAAGACCTTTAGAAGGTATTCTGTCCCTAGAAGACCTTTAGAAAGTCTTCTGGCCCTAGTAAATCTAGAGAAGGTCTTCTGTTCATAGGAGACATTTAAAATGTCTAATGCCTTTAGAAGACGTTTAAAAAGTCTTCTGTCCTTGGAAACCTTTGGAAAATCATCTGCTCTAAAAACCTTTGGAATCTCTTGTCTTTAGGAACAGTTTTAAATGTCTTTAGAGGACGTTTAGATGGTCCTTCTATCCCTTGGAAACATTTGGAAGGTCGTCTGTCCCTAAAAACTTGTAGAAGGTCTTCTGGCCCTAGAAAACCTTTAAAAGTCCCTAAAGCTCTTTGGAATGTCTTCTGTCTTTAGTAACCCTTTAGGCGGTATTTTGTTCCTAGAAGCCCTTCGGAAGCTCTTCCGTGCCTAGAAGACCTTTAGCAGGTCTTCTGTCAAGGAAAGACATTTAGAAGGTCTTCCGTCCCTATGATACCTTTATAAGGTATTCCTTCCCTACATCTTTACAAGGTCTTATGTGCCTAGAACACCTTTGCAATGTCTTCTGTTCATAGAAGACCTTTCGAAGCTCTTCTGTGCCTAGAACACCTTTGTAATGGATTCTGTCCCTGGAAGACCTTTAGCAGCTCTTCTGTTCTTAAAAGACCTTTAGAAGTACTTCTGTCACTAGAAGACCTATAAGACCTTTAGAAGGTCTTCTGTCCCGAAAACCCTTTGGAAGGTCTTCTGTTTTTCCTAGAGGACCTTCAGAAGCTCTTCCGTGCCCAGAAGACCTTTTGGACGTCTTCTGTCTCTGGAAGATAGATGTACTTTAGCAGCTCTTATGTGCTTAGAAGATCTTTAGAAGTACTTCTGTCACTAGAAGACCTTTGGGTGCTCTTCTGTCCATGGGCTCTCCTGTGCCTAGAACAACTTTGTAATGGTTTCTGTCCCTGTTAGACCTTTAGAAGCTTAGACCTTTAGAAGCTGTACCAAAAATACATGTAGGAGATTTTCTGTCCGTGGAAGTCCTTTAGGAGGTCTTCTGTCACTGGAAGACCTTTAAAAGGGCTTCTGTCCCTGGAAGACCTTTAGTAGCTTTTCTGTGATGAGAAGACTTATGTCCATGGGAGACCTTTAGAAGCTCTTCTGTACCTTTAAGAAATTGTCTGTCCATGGAAGACCTTTTCTGTGCCTAGAACACCTTTGGCCTCTGTCCCTTAAAGATCTTTAACAGCTCTTCTGTGCTTAGAAGACCTTTAGAAGCTCTCCTGTCCATGGGAGACCTTTAGATTTCTTCTATACCTAGAAGACCTTTAGGAGATTTTCTGTCCGTGGAACCCTTTTTAGAAAGTTTTCTATTGCTGGAAGGCCTTTACAAGGTGTTCTGTCCTTAGAAGACCTTCAGAAGCTCTTCCGTGCCTAGAAGACCTTTAGGAGGTCTTCTGTCTCCGGAAGATCTTTAGATGTACTTTAGCAGCTCTGCTGTTCTTAGAAGACCTTTAGAAGTACTTCTGTCACTAGAAAACCTTTGTAAGCTCGTCTGTTCATGGGAGACCTTTAGGTGGTATTTTGTCCTTAGAAGAATTTCAGAAGCTCTTTCGTGCCTAGAAGTTCTTTAGGAGATATTCTGTCCATGGAAGACCTTTAGTAGGGTTTCTGTCCCTAGATGATCTTTAGAAAGTATTCTGTCCCTAGAAGATCTTTGGAAGCTCTTCTGCTCCTATAAGACCTTTAAACGGTATTCTGTCCCTGGAAGACCTTTGGAAGCACTTCTGTGCCTAGAAGAACTATTGAAGTTCTTCTGTCCCTGGATGATATTTAGATGTATTTCTTCCGCTAGAAGACCTTTAGAAGCTCCTCTGTACCGAGAAGACCTTTAGGAGGTTTTCTGTCCATGGAAGAACTTTAGACAGTCTTCTGTCACTGAGAGACCTGCATAAGATCTCTCTTTATAAGATCTTTTAAAGCTTTACTGTGCCTAAAACACTTTTGTAACCGCTTGTGCCCTTGAAGAGCTTTAGATGTACTTTGGCAGCTCTTCTGTTCTTAGAAGACCTTTAGAAGTACTTCTGTCACTAGAAGACCTATAAGATCTTTCGAAGGTCTTCTGTCTCGAAGGCCCTTGGGAAGGTCTAATGTCTTTAGAAACCCCATAGGCGGTATTTTGTTCTTGGAAGACCTTTGGGAGCTCTTCGGTACATGAAAGACATTTAGAAGGTCTTCCTCTGTCCGTAGTAGACCTTTGCAAAGTCAGCTGTCCCTGTAAGACCTTAGAAGGTATTCTGTCCTTAAAAGACCTTTCGGAGCTCTTCTGTGTTTAGAAGACCTTAAGAAGTATTTCTGTCACTAGAAGACCTTTGGAAGCTCTTCTGTCCATGGGAGACCTTTAGGCGGTATGTAATACCTAGAACAACTTTAGAAGCTCTTCCGTGACAAGAAGACCTTAAGGAGGTCTTCTGTCGACGAAATACCTTTGGAAAGTATTCTGTCCCTAAAAGACATCTAGAAGCTCTTCAGCGACTAGAAGACCTTTTAAAAGCTCTTCTGCGCCTAGAAGACCTTTAGAAGTTCTTCTGTGCCTAGAAGAACTTTTGAAGGTCTTCTGTCCCTGGAAGACATTTAGATGTACTTCTGTCCCTAGGAGACTTTTAGGTTTTCTGTCCATGGAAGACCTTTAGGCGGTCTTCTGTCAATGGGAGACCCTCAGAAGGTTTTCTGTCCTTACAACTTCTTTGGCAGCTCTTCTGTGCCTAAAACACTTTTGTAACCGCTTGTGTCTTGAAAGACCTTTTAGATGTACTTTAGCAGCTCTTCTGTTCTTAGAAGACCTTTAGAAGTACTTCTGTCACTAGAAGACCTATAAGACCTTTAGAAGGTATTCTTCCTTTGGAATGTCGTCTGTCTTTAGAAACTCTTTAGGCGGTCTTTTGTTCCTAGAAGACCTTCAGAAGCTCTTCCGTGCCTAGAAGACTTTTATGGGGTCTTCTGTCCCTGTAAGATCTTTAGATGTACTTTACCAGCTCTCCTGTGTACTTCTTTCACTAGAAGACCTTAGGAAGCTCTTCTGTCAATGGGTGACTTTCAGAAGATCTTCTGTTCCTGGAAGACCTATGTCTGTCCCTAGAAGACCTGTAGAAGCAACAACTAAGCAACTATTAGAAAGTTTCCTGTCCTCAGAAACTGGTAGAAGATCGTTAGAATATCATGAGATAGTCTTGAGTCCATGGAAGACCGTTAAGAGTTTATCTGTCTATGGATGATTTTTATAGGGTCTGAAGATATTTTTTGGTCTTTATAAGTGATTTCTATGAACAGAAGATTTGCTTAAGTTCTTCCGTGCATAGTATATCTAGGTCTTATATGGAAAGTATACCTTAACAAGGTCTTAAATTGATAGAAGATCATCTCTAGTAGTGCTATGGAAAGAGAGTCTTCTTAAGGTCTGTCTGGAGCATATTATTATGCGACCATTCTCCAGAAGACTTTGTGTTTATGGAGTGTACAGCTCTGTCTTCAGAAATTATTACAACTCTTAAATATTTTATATTTGTAGAAAGCCCATAGCATTCCGTCTGTCCTCAGAAGTCCCTCGAAGACTACTTACCTTCTCAAATAAATTCTCAAACTAATAAAAATTCAACAATTTTATTTTTCGATTTTATTCATTCTTATTCTCTATTCCGAATCGTAAAGTTCTTCGTAAAATTTCCGATAACATTTCGTGCAAACTCCTTTCACCCTCTCCCAGGTGATGTGTTTCATTTCGAGGCAAAATACCAAACCACTTAGCGTTAAACCAAACCACCAGACATACCAAATGGAACGGAAATAGCTGGTGCTCAACGGCACCAGGGAATCATTTACCAAAATCATGCGAACATAGCCCAAGTAGAGGGCATCAACAAAAGCTTCATTCTTCCAGAAGGTAATCAAGCCCAGCTGAGACGCAAACATGATGAACGATTGTAACGGTGATGCCAAATGGGAGTCTCGCTGCAGCGGGAACACATGATAATAGGGTCCAAGGCATATTTGGGATAAACGAAAGACGGGTTTCCTTAAGTAGCGTTGTTGGATATTCAAGAAATTCCAACGATCCGACTGGACACTATAACCGTAGCTCGTGTTAAAACGATCCCGATGCTCATCCATTTTGGCCTTGCTTACCCGCACCATCAAATCCATAAAACGCTGCGGATAGTTGTTGGACAGAACGATTTCGTATTCATAATCCATTACCATTATTTTCAAGCCGGCATCAATGACATCCTGCACTGTGTTAATTTGTGGCTGCTCGGTGGTGGTGGTCAAAAAGCTGGACATTTTGGCGACATACAAATTGGTGATAAAGAAACCCATCAGGAATAGCAAAATAAATATGAAATGCATACGTCCTGAGGGTATCACCAGCACACGTAGCGGCACAATGAGCAGCATGGAGCAAATTGCCTGCAGAAAGGATAGACTCAAATCCCGGGAGTTGGAAGGCGAACACAGCCATATGCCAATCGTAATGTAAAGCGTGCTAAAGCATATCAGGAACCAAGTGTGCTCTTGAAAACAGTTTTGCAGATACATGTGCTCGGGTGATCGATTGCGATACGGCACCATTATACACCAGTCATTAATGCCAATGGGGTAGCTGCTCCCAGCGCTATCTCCGAGCATACCTGTGTATGAGTTCATGCTAATCTCGATATGTTTTTCTTCGATCATTTTTAGGACATTATTTATGTCCACCGGTTCCATTTCCATGCCATCGGTCCAGGTTTCATTGAAGGTGGCATTTATGGAACTTATAAAGGCGGTAAATATTTTCCCCGACACACCGGTTACCTGATGTTTGGTTCTGGCCCCAATCCGTGGATGTTTCAAGTAGAACACCCTTGGCAAATCATAACGTATGGGTGTGTTAATGACATAACCCTTGAAATCCTTACTGTTGTCCACGAAAAAACTCTCCGGCTGCCATGACTCTGTGATATTTACCAGCGTGGGTGTGGGATATGGATCGAGAATGAAGACATTATTGCGCACCGTCACCACGGCCGTATTGGTAAACTGTTTCATCCACACCCACTCGTACAGCAGACGTATGGTCTCATAGAACCGATTGAAGTCTTCAAAACTCTGATAGAAATCGTCGGACTCCACAATGGGAAAGAGTATGAAGATGGTCTTAAAATGGCGTATACCCTTAAGGCTCTTGGCAGCCACCTCCATAACTGGATCATCCCGTTCGGTGGTAAAAACCAGGCACAATGATGGAGTACTTAAGAACCCATCCATGGACTGAATATCGTCAATCATTATTATATTCGGCACTGTGGGAAAGGTGTCCCAAAAATTCTGAAAAAATTCCGCTGCCGTATCCGTGTCCATGGCCAATCGTTCCGAAATATAAAATACAAAATTATGGAAACCATAAAGATCGTGGATACCGGCCACTATGTCGATGATTAGGCTACTGTTGACCAATTGAGGCACAGCTTCCGTTTCATTGGCCATCATATCGGAAGGGGCTGACGATAGCATCAGCAAAGCTATGGTGCTGTTGAGAGCCATTTCTTTTGTAGAGTCCCCTCCTTGTGATGTTAGTCCTGCGATGACCAATGCTGGTGTGAAAACGTTTAAACTCTTTTGTTTTAAGTGGCCCTATCATTCCACGAAATGCAAATGCCTCGGCAAACATTTGCCTGTCGCCATTAAGTATTTCGTTTATTTACAATTAATTTGTAAGCGTTCAATTACATAGCAAGATGTTATGATAAGATTGCATTGTTATTGGGTGCCATATTGTGAAATGCGAAATATGGGCGTAGATGTTTGAGGAGGCAGAGTTTAGTAGAGAGGGAATTATTTTCAAAAGGTTTGTCTAAAATGTAGAAGACGTCGACACCAGATGTGGAGTTTATAACCAAAAGGGAGGAATGCCTGTTTTCCACAAAAGAAAATGTTCCATCCATATAAGGTTTCTAGAGAATGTTGAAAGTTATTGCTAGAAGACTAAAGTAGTTCTTCGTTCCTTTGGGTGTTGGGTTCATTGAAGATTAATGTATTCTGCGCATAGCCATAAACTGTCCTTAGAAGATTACTAGAGGTCTTCTGTTCTTAGAATACCCTAAGAAGATTTTCTACAAATAGAATACCTTAAGGTGGTCTTCTGTCCATAGAAGACCCTTTGAAGGTCTAGATGGTTTCCTGTCCATGCAAGACCTTTAGAAAGTGTCCTGTCCACAGAATACTTTTAGAATGTTTTCTCTCCTTCGATGGTATTTTTCTGTAAAAATAAGACCCTAATATGGTCTTCTGTCCATGAAGACCTCTAGAAAGTCTCCTGTTCATAGATGACTTCTTAAATGTCTTCGGACCATAGAATACCTTCAAAATCTTCTGTGTATATAAGACCATTTTAAGGTCTTCTGTCTCTAGAAGATCTTTAGAGGTCTTCGGGTCCTAAAAGACATGTGGAAGTTCTTCTTTTCCCAAACGACATTTAGAATGCCTTCTGTGTCTAGAATACCTTTAGAAGGTATTTTATCACTATACCACCTTTAGAAGGTATTCTGCTCATTAAAGATCTCAAAAATACTTCTGGCCGTGGAAGAACTAAAAAATTTCTTTTGTCCACAAAAGGCGTCTGAAAGGTCCATAAAACCAACAGACTATGGAAGACATCTAGAAGTTCTTCGGTCCTTAGAAGACCTATTAAAAGTCCTCTGTACATAGAGGATCTTTGAAGGTTATCTGTCCATTGAAAATCCTTGTAAGGTGTTCTATCCTCTGTTCTCTTCATAGAAGACCTCCGGATGGCATTCTTACAGTAGGAGACCTCTTTAAAGTTGTCTGTCTTTAGAAGTTGGTACTTTGTTTATAGAAACACTTTAAAAGGCCTTCTGTCCTCTTCTTCTCTCCGTAAAAACCTCTATAAGTCTTCTGCCCATAGAAAGTCTACAGAAGGTCTTGCGTCCTTAGAAAACCTCTAAAAGGTATCCTGTCCATAGAAAACCTGTAGATGTTCTTCTATCCATAGAAGACCCCAAGAAGGTATTTTGTGTCCAGGAAAACCTCTAGAGTGTCTGTCGTCCATTAGAAGATCCATATAAGTTATTATCTATACAGGAACCCTCATGACATCTTTCCGTCAATGGAAATCCACTAGAAGGACTTCCGTCCTTAGGGGACTTTTAAAAAGTTATCTGTTCTTATGGGGAGGTCTTCCATTCTCCATGGAAGACCTCTAAAAGGCCATCTGTTTTTAGAAGACCTCCTAAGAGTCTTCTGTCCATAGAAGACGTCTTAAAAAGGTCTGTTCTATAAAAGACCTTTCGAAGGGCTTCTGTCCTTATGAGACGTCTTCTTTCCATGGAAGACCTTTGGAAGGTCTTCTGTTTTTAGAAGTCCTCTCCTCCTCCGCCTATTGAAGACCTCTGGAAGGTCTTCTGTTCATGAAAGACCTTCTGAGAGTCCTCTGTACAAAGAAGACCTTTACAAAGTTTTCTGTTTCAAGAATACCTTTAGAGTGTCGAAGGTCTTCTGGCTATAGAAGACCTCTCGAAGGTCTTCCACCTATAGAAGTCCTCTCGAAGGTCTTCCGTCTATAGAAGACTTCTGGAAGGTCTTCTGTTCTTAGAAGACCTTCTGAGCGTCGAAGGTCTTCTATCTATAGAAGACCTCTCGAAGGTCTTCCAGCTATAGAGGTCCTCTCGAAGGTCTTCCGCTTATAGAAGACCTCTGGAAAGTTTTCTGTTCTTAGAAGACCTTCTGAGAGTGTTCTGCCTATAGAAGATCTCTCGAAGGTCTTCCGCATATAGAAGTTTTCTTGAAGGTCTTCCGCCTATTGAGGTCCTCTAGAAGGTCTTCCGCCTATAGAAGATCTCTAGAAGGTCTTCTGTCCTTACAAGACTTTCTGAGAGTCGTCTGTCCAAGGAAGACCTATCGATGATCTTTCGCCAATAGAAGTCCTCTTGAAGGTCTTCTGTATATAGAAGTCCTCTTGAAGGTCTTCTGTATATAGAAGTCCTCTTGAAGGTCTTCTGTCCATAGAAGACCTCTCAATGGTCTTCAGCCTATAGAGGTCCTCTCGAAGGTCCTCCACCTATAGAAGATCTTTAGAAGGTCTTCTGTCCTTACAAGACTTTCTGAGAGTCGTCTGTCCAAGGAAGACCTATCGATGATCTTTCGCCAATAGAAGTCATCTTGAAGGTCTTCTGTCTATAGAAGACCTCTCGAAGGTCTTCCGTCTTTAGAAGTACTCTCGAAGATCTTCCGCCTATAGATGTCCTCTTGAACGTCGTTCGTCTACAGAAGACCTCTCGAAGGTCTTCTGTACATAGAAGTCCTCTTGAAGGTCTTCTGTCCATAGAAGACCTCTCAATGGTCTTCCGCCTATAGAGGTCCTCTCGAAGGTCTTCCGCCTATAGAAGATCTCTAGAAGGTCTTCTGTCCTTACAAGACTTTCTGAGAGTCGTCTGTCCAAGGAAGACCTATCGATGATCTTTCGCCAATAGAAGTCCTCTTGAAGGTCTTCTGTATATAGAAGTCCTCTTGAAGGTCTTCTGTCCATAGAAGACCTCTCAATGGTCTTCAGCCTATAGAGGTCCTCTCGAAGGTCTTCCGCCTATAGAAGATCTTTAGAAGGTCTTCTGTCCTTACAAGACTTTCTGAGAGTCGTCTGTCCTAGGAAGACCTATCGATGATCTTTCGCCAATAGAAGTCCTCTTGAAGGTCTTCTGTATATAGAAGTCCTCTTGAAGGTCTTCTGTCCATAGAAGACCTCTCAATGGTCTTCAGCCTATAGAAGTCCTCTTGAAGGTCTTCCGCCTATTGAGGTCCTCTAGAAGGTCTTCTGTCCTTACAAGACTTTCTGAGAGTCGTCTGTCCAAGGAAGACCTATCGATGATCTTTCGCCAATAGAAGTCCTCTTGAAGGTCTTCTGTCCATAGAAGACCTCTCAATGGTCTTCAGCCTATAGAGGTCCTCTCGAAGGTCTTCCGCCTATAGAAGATCTTTAGAAGGTCTTCTGTCCTTACAAGACTTTCTGAGAGTCTTCTGTCCAAGGAAGACCTATCGATGATCTTTCGCCAATAGAAGTCCTCTTGAAGGTCTTCTGTATATAGAAGTCCTCTTGAAGGTCTTCAGTCCATAGAAGACCTCTCAATGGTCTTCAGCCTATAGAGGTCCTCTCGAAGGTCTTCCGCCTATAGAAGATCTCTAGAAGGTCTTCTGTTCTTACAAGACTCTCTGAGAGTCTTCTGTCTATAGAAGACCTCTCGAAGGTCTTTCGCCAAAAGAAGTCCTCTTGAAGGTCTTCTGTATATAGAAGTCCTCTTGAAGGTCTTCTGTCCATAGAAGACCTCTCAATGGTCTTCAGCCTGTTGAGGTCCTCTAGAAGGTCTTCCGCCTATAGAAGATCTCTAGAAGGTCTTCTGTCCTTACAAAACTTTCTGAGAGTCGTCTGTCCAAGGAAGACCTATCGATGATCTTTCGCCAATAGAAGTCCTCTTGAAGGTCTTCTGTATATAGAAGTCCTCTTGAAGGTCTTCTGTCCATAGAAGACCTCTCAATGGTCTTCAGCCTGTTGAGGTCCTCTAGAAGGTCTTCCGCCTATAGAAGATCTCTAGAAGGTCTTCTGTTCTTACAAGACTCTCTGAAAGTCTTCTGTCTATAGAAGACCTCTCGAAGGTCTTTCGTCTTTAGAAGTACTCTCGAAGATCTTCCGCCTATAGATGTCCACTTGAACGTCTTTCGTCTACAGAAGACCTCTCGAAGGTCTCCCGCCTATAGAAAACCTATGGAAGGTCTTCTGTTCTTAGAAGATCTTCTGAGAGTCGTGTGTCCATCGAAGACTTCCAGATGGTCTTTCGCCTATATAGCTCCTCCCGGAGGTCTTCCGCCTATAGAGTTCCTCTCGAAGGTTTTATGTCTATAGAAGACCTCTGAAAGGTCTTCTGTCTATTGAAGACATATCTAAGGTCTTCTGCCTACAGTAGACCTCTTGAAGGTCTTCCGCCTAAAGAAGTCCTCTTGAAGGTCTTCTGCCCATAGAAGACCTCTCGATGACCTTCCGCCTATAAAAGTCTTCTTGAAGGTCTTCTATTTATAGAAGACCTCTCGAAGGTCTTGCGCCTATAGAAGACTTCTGGAAGGTCTTCTGTCTATTGAAGACCTCCCGCAGGTCTTCTGTCTATAGAAGTTCTCTCGAAGGTCTTCTGTTTATAGAAGTAGAGGACCTCTCGAAGGTCTTTCGCCTATAGAAGACCTCTGAAAAGTCTTGTGTCTATTGTAGGCCTATCTAAGGTCTTCTGCCTACAGAAGACCTCTCGAGGGTCTTCCTCCTAAAGAAGTCCTTTTGAAGGTCTTCTGCCCATAGAGGACCTCTCGATGATCTTCCGTCTATAAAAGTCTTCTCGAAGGATTTCTGTTTATAGAAGACTTCTGGAAGGTCTTCTGTCTATTGAAGACCTCTCGAAGGTCTTCTGTCCATAGAAGTCCTCTCGAAGGTCTTCTGTCTATAGAAGTCCTCTCGAAGGTCTTCATTTTATAGAAGACCTCTGGACGGTCTTCTGTCCATGGAAGACCTCTGGAAGGTCTTCTGTCAATGGAAGACCTATCGAAGGTCTTCTGTTTATAGAAGTCCTCTTGAAGGGCTTCTATCTATAGAAGAACTGGTCTCCTGTCCATTAGAAGACCCCCATAGGGTGGTCTACTGTCCACAGAGGACCTCTATGATGTCTTTTGGAGACCTTCTCCTCATAGAAGAAGTTCTTCTGCCCATAGACTACCTCCAGAAAATCTCCAGAAGCGGGTCGATGGAAGGTATCCTGTTTATAGAATATCTTATGTCCATGGAAAACCCAAAGTTGGTCCTGTTTCCAAAGAAGACCTTAAGAAGTTCTACTGTTCATAGAATACCTTTTGAAGGTGTTCTGTCCATGGGAGACTTCTAGTTGGTTCTCTCTCCGCGGAATACGCCTATAAAGGCTTCTGTTCACATAAGACCTTTTGAAGGTCTTCTCTCCTTAGAAGATCTCTACAAGGTCTCTATAAGGTCATTTGTTCATAGAAGACCTTTTGAAGATCTTCTGTCCATAGAAGAACTTTTGCAGGTCTTTTGTCCATAGGAAACCTGTAGAAAGTCTTCTATCCATAGAAGACCTGTAGAAGGCGTATTTTCTCCCTAGAAGAATTTGAAGGGGTCTGTTGTCCGTAGATAATTATAATGTGTTTTGTCCCTAAAAGACTTTTTTAACTGTTTTTCTTTCCACATTGCTTTCGTCTGTGGCCCACGTCCCTGCCTTTTGGGATAGCATGTCTACGGCAGTTAAGTGGCGAGGCGTTAAATGTGTGCATAAGATGACATTCGATTTGGAAATATTCCATTTGTCTTGTTTTTGTGTGGCAGCGAATCAATTGACATCGTTTTGACGGATAGATACTGTCAAGTTCAACTGCAGATTGCATTTGACTTTGCTTGTAAAGAGGTCACCCTATAACAGGGGCGAGCTTCTTTGCTTTTTTGTATAGTGAGGGCGCCCACTGAGTTGTTTTTGCATTTGCTTCTCTCCCTCACGTACAGTGTAAGTGTACATAAACAAACGATGAATATCATGTGGTTGTTGTTTTTTTCACCCATGCATAGGCATATGCTTTAGTATTGATGGAAATATTGTGGTCGACACTGCCCTATAATCACCTCTGCTTGTTTACACTTTTATGAATGAAAATAAAAATAAACTAACGGCTGCATTGTAAACTCCAAATAAATTGTTCCGGTGCACGCAAGGAGTGCTCATAAACTTTATGAGGACGGAAAACAAAACAGATGGCCATCATGAGTAGTACGAAAAAAAGCGTTAAATGTTTCCTTGTGGGGACAAAAGTTATGACTTTTTTAAAATACCCTACAACGGAGTATAAGATGTTGCATATAATAGAGGAAAGGGTGCTCAATGGTTGTTTTTATCCCACATAAACTTTGAATATAGTTTTATGGTTATGTACATATTTATGTATGTATTTTATTGATAGCTATGTAAATTGTAAAAAGATGCATTTAGCAACAATGTAATTTGAAAAAATATGTTATCTGGGGGGTCAAAGAGTTAACCCGATTCAGTTAAGTGATGGAATTTAAACGGTTAACAAGGTCGTAATGAGAATTTAATACAAAATTATACGGTTTTTGTGGCTAAAAAGGTCATACGTAAGCACAGTAGGCTAGTTTACCTTTTACTCCATGTCATCATCGGCTTTCACAACAAAGAAAAAAACTGTTTTAAATTTTTCTTTTAATAATGATTTTTTATTTATTTTTTAAATAGTTTTTCTTGTTCTTTAAAATGTCATTAATTGTTAATATACTTCTTTTTCGTCGTCTTCATATACTTTACTTCGTTTGTTTTAATTGTTCTTGTTGTTGCTGCGGTTTTTCATTTAGTTGTTTACTTAATTATGTGTGTTTGTGTGAATATGTATTGGGTGTCCATCAAAAATTATTAAACAATTATTTTGTTAGTAATACTGTTTTTGTTTATATCGTGTGTGTGTGTGTTTTTTTTACTAAATTTCAAGTGTTTCGTATTGTATAATACTGCAAGGTTTAAAACAATTTGAGTTTATTTGTTTATTATTTTGACACATTGTAGGTATATCGTTTTAATGTTTTCTTAAATAAAAAATAACAATTGTTCTAGTTTAATTTATTTAGTTTTTTTTTCTCAAAACAGCACTTCTTTTTTGCCTCTTTTAACAAATAATGGTTGTGGTTTAATTGTATACTTGCATGTATGTGTGGTTGTTTTAATTTATATTATTTATTGTTATTTATGAAATAATTAACAAAGTATTTATTTATTAATCCCTTTTTTAAGTTATTTGTTTAAAAATACATATTTATTTGTTTAATTTTTTAGAATTTCATATTTCGTTTTTTTCTTTTCTTTTCTTCATTGTTTGTTTTGTTAGTTTTTTGTTGTTGTAATTGTGACTTGTTTTTTTTTTTCATTTGATAATATAATAACATTTCATTCTAGTAGTATATTTGTTGTTGTTGTTCGTTCATGTTTCAAAATTTTTTATTTGAATATCACTAAATTTGACACATAAAGCATTGGGGGAGGAAAAACATCTAAAAAATGTTTGGCTAAATTGTTCACAAAATTTATTTTTTATATAAGTGGGATTTATTTGTTATATGAAGTTAGATTTTATTTTATTTGTTGTTGTTTTTTATTTATATGGTATGGGGAATTAGGTAGATGCTTTACAAGACAGAAATGCACATAAACAGAAAACATTGTCAATGATTACAACTCTGAAATCAGGGTCGAGCAACAAAAGCATACTTTTAGGAGCTCGCATTGTGCAAGCCACATTGAATAAGGTAGCCGACTCACGTCAAAAAAATTGTTGTCAAAAAAATTGTTGTAAACAACATACAACAACAATTCTTAATGCAAAATCATAACAAATGTTGACGTTTAAAGTGTACAACAAGAGGGTTTTTGCTGTTGGCATTGTGATATTTTGTAATTGCATGGTTTTTGTAATGAGTAAAGTTGTTTGTGGGGAGAGCAATAGTACGTTCACATATAACCGGGTTTCAAATGTCAATTCCATTGCCTATACGTCAAATAATTTCTCATAAAGGAGTTTAACACTACAAAAAAACTATAATGTAAACATGCTATAACGTTCACTAAGAACACGACGGGCCTTGTCTCTAAATGCATGTTAAAGGTAAGAAGATATATTAAAATAAGACTACAATTTTACAATTGATTTTTTTAATTTTCAAAACATAAATTTATTCTTAAAACATCGATTAAATAAATTATTTTAAAATAGTAGAAAAAATACATAATCTTCAATGTATTGTTGGGCTGCTCAACATTGATGAGAGAAATGAAATCGAATATAACTTGTTTATCCTAAGTGTTTGGGGCACTCACCCAACTTTCCAAAGCTGACCACCACGGAAGCCTCTTCCCTGGTCAGCCCGGTTTGCCAGCACTTAATTTTCCTTAGGGCAATCACAAAATCCGCTCGCCCTTGAGGCAACAAAAACATCTCATCTGAGGCAATAGCTTGTTGTTTAGCGCAAAACACCTTTTCCCCACAAGTGAACACGCATCGACAATTTTGATTTCAACCACTTTTAGAATTTTTATTTTAATGTTCCAATGTTTGTTTCCATTAATTTAATTATTTCTAATAGTTTTAATTACAATTCAACTTATTTTTATTATGTTGATGTTGGCCCGTGTCCAGATTCACATTCTTATGTAAAAACAAAAGCAAAAAGCAATAACTTCTTAGGCGAAGCAACAAGAAAACAATACAATTCTAGTTTGACAGTGATCTCTCTTTCTCTGTCCGTTCTGCCTCTTGCGGGGGTTATTTTTGCAATGCAAAACGTTGGCTTGTGCCAATCTCTTGTTGTGCCCCAAGTACTAGTTTTCAATTTTTAGCACAACAGAGAGAAAGAAGGAGAGATAGAGAAATAGAGCAAAGTGATGAGGAACAAGGTTTATGTAATATGTTCAGTTGCAGCTACAGTGATGCCACTGTAGCGTTTCTCACATAAACACTAAGAATGTTCTCACTTTTATGTCGACAAACTTTGATTATAAAATGCAGGGATGGAAACTCGGGATTCATACAACGTTTTTGAGGTTATATAGATAGGGCGAGATGGAAAGAAAAAGAGTAGGTAAATAAGAATTGCTCAAAGTGCTATGAAAATATTTCCTTAAATTTGCTGTCCCTAGAAAAGCTTTGCAAAATGTCAGGCAAAAAAAGAAACATCAGGGGCTGTAATCTCTCCAGACACATAAATTAACGCATTGAAAACCCATGCCCTCACACAATAACAACAATGATTTCTCAAATGTTTGTTGTTGTTATTGTTGTATGTCTGACTCTGTTCTAGAACAACTGTATAGAGTCCTTTCTACATAGAAGACCTTTAGAAGAATGGAAAATCATAATTCTTAACAAGTAATAAAGCGTTAAGTTCGACATGAGCTAATATTCTTAGCTAATATGGAATAATTAGTTTTCTTTCTGTTATGAATTTTTGGTGGAGAAATACTTGACCACACTATGAATCTACAAACGTAGCTGAAAACGTAAAAATACCCAAAATCGGATAGCACCGATTAAAAATTGGACTTATGTCCATAATTTTTGGTGGGCAAGTTTCTTTACCACTGAGAACCCTAAATACCAAATTATAGTTAATTCGGCCAGAAAATGCAGCTGAACGAGTAACTAAATCAGAGTTGGTCAAAACATTTCGTCCAGTAGTCGTGAGTCTTTCTTTACGACTGAAGGCCTGGAATGTTTCTGTCCCTAGAAGACTGTAATTTGGTCTGCTATTGGAAGTCTTCGATCCATAAAATGCCTTTGGAAGTCTTCTTTCTGTCCCCAGAAAGCCTTTAAGAAGTCTTCTATCCTATCGGTGTTCTTTAATCCGTAAAATGCCTTTAGAAGGCTTCTTTCTGTCCCATGAAAGCCTTTAGAATACCATCCTTACAAGAATATTTTTGGAAGATCTTCAGTCCCTGGAAAACCTTTTGAATGTATCCTGTCTCTAACGGAGGTCTTCGATACATAAAATTCCTTTAGAAGTATTTTTTTTCCACCTCCAGAAGGCCCTTAGAAGGTATTCTATCATTACAAGACCTTATAAGATCTGTGAAAGATCGAAGAACTTATGAATGTCTTCTATTCCTAGAAGATCTTTATTAGGTCTGCTGTCACTAAATGACCTTTAAGGCCTAGGTACATAAGCTGCCTCGCCTGCTTGCTTCTGATAAAAGAATAAAAAAGAAACGGGTAAACCAGTTCGAAATTTGCTCGGTTATGTCAGAAATGAAGCAAGTAAGCACGGCAAGCAGGCGAGGCAGCTTATGTACCTAGGCCTTTAGAATGTGTTTAAGTTCAAATGTGATTTTTATTCTAATTCGGCTGACTGTTAGTCATGTGTCAACCCCCCTTGTCAGAAAGAAATAGTCTACTACGTTAATTATGCAACTTTGAGCCTTCGGCGCAATGTAATATTGACATATTCTGACAAGAGAGGTTGACATTTTGCCCGCCAAAGTCTAGTTAAAGCTGCGTTTGAGTAGAGTGCGTTATTCGATACAAGGCAGAATAGACGAACTTCGTTCACGGACTCCGTCCACTTAACAATACTAACATAACTTATTGTTTACGAAAAAAGGTAAAAGCTTTACGAGCAAACATTACAAACATTACAAACATCAATTACAAAAGTTACGCTTTATTGTGGATACTCCACATATCCTAAAATATACAGTCCACTTAGTGTTCCACCTAAAATTCTGCTTTCGCAACTAAACATCTGGTCTCTTCAGGCTGGATTAAACAGAATGTCTTCTGATTCAGGGATGGAAAATCAGTATTCGTAAAAAGTATATTGGGTTTTTTAATTGAGAGAGAGGAGTAGAGAGAGAGAGTAACTAAATCAGAGTTGGTAAAAATATTTCGCTCAGTATGCGCACTAAAAAATATTTTCTTTACGTCTGCTGCGCCTTTAGGTCTGCCATCGGAGGTCTTCGATCGATAAAATGCCTTTAGACGTTTTTTTCTGCCTCTAGAAGACCTTTAGAAGTTCTTTTATCCTTACAAGACCTTTGGAAGATCCTCAGTCCCTAGAAGACCCTTTGAAGGTATTCTCCCCCTGGAAGATCTTTTGAATGTATTCTATCCCTAGAAGATCTTCATTAGATCAGCTGTCACTAAAGACCTCTAGAACGTCCTCTGGCACAGGGATGGAAAATCAGAATTCGTAAAAAGTCTATTGGTCTGTTGTCTCTAGAAGACCGTTTGTAGGTTGGCTGGCCATAGAAAATACAAGATCTTTGATCCATAAACGATTTTTTAAAGTCGTCGTTCTGTCCCTAGAAGGCTTTTAAAAGGTCTTGCGGCCATAAAAAGTCTTTGGCTGGTCCGTGGAAGAACTTTCGAATAACTTTTGAACGTCTTCTGCCCCTAGAAGATGTTTATTACGTCTTCTGCGCCTAGAGATCTTTAGAAGGTCTTCCGTCCAAGTAGTGGGTCTGCTGTCTATTAAAAAATATATGATCTCCGGTCCATAAAATACCTTTAGAAGTGTTCATTCTGTATCTAGAAGGTCTTTAAAATGTACATAGAAGAAGACCTTTCGAAAGCCTTCTGTCCTTACAAGACGTCAGAATATCTTCTGTCCATAGAAGGCCTTCAGAAGGTCTTATGTCCATAGAGTACAATATAAGGTCCTTTACCTAAAAAGAGAACGTTAGAAGATTTTCTTGTCAATAGAAGGTTTCCTGTTTTTTTTCGAATATCTTCTGTCCCCATGAGAGCTTTATTAGGTCTGGCTAAAAATTCTTTGTTAGTTGTGTTCGGGTATAATTCTCATTCACTCCAAAAAGCTAAACGAATAAGATGGTGGCTTTCTGTCGCTAAATTTGCCGAGTGCTTGCCTTAGACGAAGTCCAAGAGAAGACGTGTGGCATTGATCGTTGTCAGATCCGCTTGAACTGAATATAACAACAACCGTCGACCTTGCGATTTGTCCACTCCTCGCTCTCTGCGAATCGCTCGCTCTGTCACCGAACTATACTCGATTCTTTCTTTCCAGAATAGCACAGCAGATCGACACACTTTTGTCCCGGGGACAAACCCTTCGGTTTCTGGAATGGAAAATTAAAATTCTTGAATTGCTTTTTTGGTCTCCTATAAAAAGAGGTGGAGAAAGAGAGAGAGAGCTAGGCAGAGGGAAGGAAAACAGTAACCATCACAGTTGGTTGAAATATTCCGTGCATTAGTATTGTTTAGAGAGTTGCCAATCTTTTACTGGCACGGGAGTTGCCAATCTTCTACTGGGCGCGTCTTCCCGGGTGGCGGATGGGAAGGGGGTCTCTGAGTTATGTGAGGTCAGCACCGCCCGAGGGAAACTGAAGGCGATTCTGTCTTCACATATTTCAGAGACCCTGGGGGTTTGTTTTTCAAACCCCCCGTGGACCAAAATTGGATCGGGGTAGTTCCCTTAAATAAATCAACTAAGATGGGTAAAATGCATAAAAGGAGTAAAGTTACGGTGCAGGGAGTTAATAACCCAGTAGCGGCGGTAAGCATGGTGAGATCACAAGCCACGTGCGGTCGAGATCAAGCGATTGTGATCCGGCTGTCTTAGGTGTGGATGCCTTGGCACCTACAGCCGTAATTGCTACAAGTGCAGAAAATGCGACCCAAAATATTATTGACGAACCGGATATTCCAAAGGACAATGCTTTATCCAAAACTGGTGTAAATCAGTCCACGGCTGACAGGACCGGAGTTTTGGGCGGGGACGACCTACACGGAAACCTCAAAGTGATTGGAGACAGTCTTGAGAGGCAGAGTAGGGAACTCCTTGATCAACTGGAGAGACTTGTTCCGACCATACCACCAGAGGACATGCTAAATAATCTCACCATCACTGACGACGAACTGGACATTACGGTGATCCCAGCTGAGTCAAGAAGGAGGTCTGACGATGACATGCCCACTGACGGTGATGTGGTCGAAGAGGTTGTGGATCTAGGTTAGCAACCCCAGACAATCGCATCCAGTCTGGTCCTGTATCGGCACTAGCCGATACTAAGCTTCGGAGTCAGATTGCCACGGAGTCAATGGATGTTGATGGAGAATATAAAGAGGATCCATCAACAGCCACTGACTCTAAGTCGATGACCAACGAGGAGGAATCAACGGAAACTCCAACAATAGCCACTGACTCTGAGTCTCCGGCCTGCGTTGGGGAATCCTAGGAAACCTCATCGACGGACACCGACGTAACTGCAATTTCCGCCAAAGAGGCTGTAGATACGAGGCACTATAAACGTGCGGCTTCGTATCTGCGCAAGTTCGTGGGAAGGGACGCGAGCTCGCATACAAAGAGGGAGATTATGTTCATCAAGAGTAAGGTCGAGTACATCAGGAACGCAGACCCTGCTTCAGCCAAAGACTCAAAAGAGACTGCGGTGACAAGCAAAAAGGTGGAGGTGAAGCCTTTTGCTTCTGGCAGTAAGGTGGAACCTAAAGCTGTTCCGAAGCCGAACCCGGATCAGAAAGGACTAGAAAAGGATAAAGGTCATAATCCGACACCAAAAGACTCTCGTAAGGGTAGTCAACTGGGAAGGGTGAATGTCCCAAATCCGGATCCTACCCCAACTGACGGACACCATCGACTTCTGAGAAGGCGAACAAGTCCTCGCAGCCAAAGACTGTGAAGCGGGTTCGCTCTTCAGAAGGCCCACACCCTTCGCCAAAGAAGACGATGATCTCCCAGGCGGTCAACACGGCGGACTCCTATGCTGGTGTTCTTGATCGCAAAGCCAAGGGAGATGGCGTCCACCTCCTCGGGAAAAGCTGCTACCAAGGCCCGCGATCAAGGACGTAGGAAACCCTACGCCAAAACGGCCACAGTGGCAACCGATGACGAGCTTCTAGTTGCAATCATCGACAGAGGATGTAAACAGGGCCACAAGGTGTACCTTCTATAGAAATTTAAAAACGACCCTCAAAATGCACTTAAACCCACAAGTGTAATTTCTGTGAGAGAGATGTAATTTCTGTGATAGAGGTACCCGAAGTTGGTGTTCGATAAAGATAAGTGTAAACTTGATGTACTTTTTCAGAGCTTTTGTACCACTATATCTGGACGTATGGAACTGCCCACGAAACACATTGTATAGATGTAAACAGGGCCACAAGGAGTACCTTATATAGAAATTTAAAAACGACCCTCAAAATGCACTTAAGCCCACAGTTGTAATTTCGGTGAGAGAGGTACCCGAAGGTGGTGTTCGATAAAGATAGGTGTAAACTTGATGTACTTTTGGAAGTAATTTTAAGATGTACAAATCGTCCCCTCAGTCATTTTAGTTGATGTCGGGAGGGGTTTTAGAGCTTTTTGTCCGTAATCTCAGCATATATTGTAACGGAATTATATACAACTTAACCCCGTGTAGAAAATGTTTTATTCCCCGATACGATTTGTTCCAAATAAAACGAGGGTTCGTGATTAGGTCGCGATACAATTTGCAACTGATCCGCCCACTCGCTACTCTTCCGTACTTATACTCGCATGCTCATGCATAGACTGTTCTAGCATCCTTTATCTAGGAGGTTCTCCAATGTTCAAACGAGATCCCCATGCACATACACACATACTCGTATACAAACAGACGAATAAATGTAAACAACTAATGGGGAAGAGGTAATAAATACGCGAGAGTAGGGGGCGTAATAATGAATGGCGTCACAATGTAACCTACACCTGAATCATTGATGTCTACGCCTGCACGTTGTCGTAACAACAGAGAATAACGAATTCAAATGAGAGCTATGTCGGCCGTTGTTTAACAAAGGGACATTACTCTCCCACCAATTCTCTCTCATTTATTTTGGACACCAATGACCTGAATGCTCAAAACAAATAAAGAGCGAGAGAGAGATAGATAGTACAACAAAACAGTGGCTACGTAAAGAGTGTGAATTAAGACTAAGCGATAATTCCGTGATTGCACTAAATTCAATACAATAGTTGTTGTTGCAAAACAGATACAAACAAATTAAATGCTTAATAAATGCTTAATAAAATTGAAGTTACAATTCAAATTCCTAAATTAATAGAAATCCATCTAAATTAAATCTACATGTTATATTTGTATAACATGTAGTGACATACAGACAACCTTCCTCCTATGAATAACGTAAAGGAATCCCATGTCAGCAGAAGCCCAATATCTTGTTTGTTTACAAGAGTTGAAAGATCTATGGAAAATCGACCTTTTCTAATTTGAATTTTTATCACACCTAATGAACGACCTACGATCGAACTTCTTACTATAAACGAATTTAAGATCTTAATTTAAGAGCTTTAAATACATATAACATAAAATATTCCAAAAGCTCCTAATTCCCCATACTTTGGCATCACATTATTTGTTGAATGCTCCCTAATTTTTGTATAATTCATATTTTGAGAGCATTTTTTAGATTATTTTTTTTTTTTTATTTGTTATTTATTATTAATAAAATATGTTTATAGTTTAGGTAGTTTATTTAATTTTTATTCGTTTTTTTGTAATAATTGTTCACTAAGAATATATTTTTTAATATTTAGTAGGGGGTATATGTTTTTAGTAAAGTTATTGTTTTTGTTTTGAGTAAATTTTATAAAATGTTATTTTATTCAAATTGTTTGTTTGTTTTTTATTCTTTCATGGTGGTATATTGCAGTCAGCGTTATAGAGAAGGATTAAGAGATTGTTGTTTTTGTTTGTTTTTTTTTTTCTTTCTTTTAATAAAACCAGAAAATAAAAATATGTTTTAGCTTTTGGTTTTATATTTCTGTGGTTTAGCTTTGTTTTTGTTATTTTGTTTTGGAAATTGAAGCAGTGTTTGGTTTTTTAAAAATGTTGGCTATTATTTTATTTTTTCAACTAAGCTTTGCAAAGGATTTTGTTGCGTCCCTTTCAAATATTTGATGGTGGTGCTACAAAACTTTTCACCGCTCAGTAAATCTCAATATATTGTTGTTTGTTTGCTTTTTTTTGCTGTTTTATATTTCAAATATAGTTTACAAATATAAGTAGTATAGAATATTTTTGTTGTTTTGTTTTTTCTTTCTTTGTTTTATTAAGTAAAGGCGGTGGCTTTTATTTGGACTCATTTTACATACATAGACTGTATATTCATTCCATTACTATATAAATTGTTGTTTGTGTGTATGTATAGTTATGTATGTGTGTGTCTCGTATTGAGGGGGGAAATTGTGATTTGGAAACTTATATTTACAAAATTTATTACATCATAGGAATTTTTTCTCTAAGAAAAATAATTGGTATTTTTAAGGCTCTGGACTATAATAATATATATTTAATAAATAAACAAAATAGGAACTAAATAGTATATAGTTTTGTCAAATTGATATTGAAGACGAAGATTTTATTATAATAATATTTTAAAGATTTAAATTTGCGAAAATAATATTGCACATGTAGAAGTTTAAATTGTTTTTATATCTTTAGCCTTATGGCAAAAGGTGTTAATTAGATATAATAATACCATCAGCAAGTAAATAAGAATCAGTCGGTTATGTCCACAGTTAAATACCCTCAGCATATGGCTGTAAAAAACAGTAACAGTAAATACCCAGCTGATTCTTAATTAAAAATAAATACAATTTTCGAAGTTTTGGCCTATTGTGGAGTATGTACATAGGTATCATAAACAGTGGGCCTAATTATTTCACTGACAAACCCAATCGACACTGTCTAAACCAAAACCACCATACAATTTCAAAACAATTCTCGAACAGCACGAAGGGGAAATTTTTAACTTATGTGAGTGAGGTTTTTGGAGTCATTATTAGGGTGTCCAAAAAACCGGTTTTTTCAAACAAAACGGTTTTCGGTTAAACGAAATTTTAAATTTTTTCAAAAACCGGTTTTCGGTTTTCAGCATTTGCCAAAACCGGTTAACCGGTTTAAACCGGTTTTGTTAAATAGGTACAAAATTCCTCATAATTTATAAATAGTTGATTAAAAATGTGCGACAAGGGGTAAATTAAGCATAATGACTTCGTTATGATATAATTATCTCAAAATATCCTTGAATACCAAATATTCAACCTCGAAATGGGTGCTGCAAAATTAAGACAGAAATTGTGCTCTAACAATGGTAAACCATACAAATATAAAATTGTGTACCAAAAGAATTAAGTTTACATTTCATTAAGTCCGGATTCTTCGTCTCGCTTTGCCAACCTCAAGTATTCGTGAAATGCCTGAATCCAAAATTTATTTTGTTACCGTTACCCTTTATAACCTGACATTCGTCTAAAGATTGTGTTAATTATGCACAGACTTCCCCTAGTGAGGCTGATCATAGTGAACATTCGTCGATCTTTAATTGGTTGGTTTTAAATTGTAGCTACTACAGCTCTAGTTCCTAGTTCACTGTACTAGTTCCAAAACGTGTGAACAATGTCATACAAACTGCTGTGTGATATTACATATACGCAGTTTTCATATAAAAACGATTTGGGCTATTGGAACTGCGTAGTGAACTAGATTGGCACAACTTTTTTTTAAACAAAATATATTTCAAATTTAAAGGTTAATAGTTAAGTTTAGTTTACTTTCAAGGAAACAACTGTAGTGAAATATTAAAAATATCACTATTTTTTAAAACCGGTTAACCGACACAAATAACCGGTTTTGTCGGTTAACCGAAAATGAAGTTTTTGGCGAAAACCGGTTTCGGTTTTGTAACTCAAAACCGGGTAACCGGTTAACCGGTTTCGGTTTTGGACACCCTAGTCATTATCTCTAGAAGAATACACTTGCCTCCGAAAGAAATGGTAATGTCATAAAACGGTTCGCGAGGACAATCCTAGACATATCCTTGCACTGCACTTTCACGAAATTTTATGAAATGTTGTACGGAAAGTATCAGCAGGACAAACCAGGTCTTCTATAAAAAACGGAAAACTTCATGACGTGTTCTATAGACAACAGAAGACCTATTAGGCCTTCCGTAGACAATAGAGGAGCTCTTGAGGTCCCTTATGTACTACGGAATACCCATTGATATCAGCTACAGACGACAAAGGACCTCTGACGACTTCTATAGAAAACAGAAAACCACTGAAGTCCTCTAAGGGCAGCAAAAGGCTTCGAAGGCCTTCGAAAGCCAATAGAAGTTCTTTTGAGGTCTTCTATAGACAATAGAATACCTCCACGGTATTCCCTAGACAACATAAGAGGTCTAGAGGTCTCCTATAGACAAAGGAATACCCGTTGATGTCAGCCAGACTGACAACAAAATACCTCTGAGGACTTCTAAAGACAACTGAAGACCACTGAGGTAATCTATGGAAAACAGAAATCTCTTTCAGGTCTTCTATAGAAAACAGAAGACCTCTTGAGGGTTTTCCATATGTAGCAAAAGACCTCTTAAGGTCTTCTATTTATCACAGAAACCTCCTGAGGTCTTCTATAGACAACAGAAGACCTCTTGATGTCTTCTATAGACAACAGAAGACCACTTGAGGTCTTCTATAGACAACAGAAGACCTCTTGAGGTCTTCTATAGACAACAGAAGACCTCTTGAGGTCTTCTATAGACAACAGAAGACCTCTTGAGGTCTTCTATAGACAACAGAAGACCTCTTGAGGTCTTCTATAGACAACAGAAGACCTCTTGAGGTCTTCTATAGACAACAGAAGACCTCTTGAGGTCTGCTATAGACAGCAGAAGACCTCTTGAGGTCTGCTATAGACAACAGAAGACCTCTTGAGGTCTTCTATAGACAACAAATGACCTCTTAAGGTCTTCAATAGACAACACACGACCTCTTGATGTCTTTTATAGACAACAGAAGACCTCTTGAGGTCTTCTATAGACAACACACTACCTCTTGATGTCTTCTATAGACAACAGAAGACCTCTTGAAGTCTTCTATAGACAACAGATGACCTCTTGATGTCTTCTATAGACAACAGGTAACCTATTAAGGTCTGCTATGCACCACAGAATTTCTTCTAAGGTCTTCTATAAACAACAAAAGACATCTTGAGGTCTTCTATGGACAACAGAAGACCTCCTGAGGTCTTCTATAGACAACAGAGGATCTCCTGAGGTCTTCTATAGACAACAGAAGACCTCTTGAGGTCTTCTATAGACAACAGAAAACCTCTTGAGGTCTTCTATAGACAACAGATGACCTCTTGATGTCTTCTATGGACAACAGATGACTTCTTGATGTCTTCTATAGACAACTGAAGACCTCTTGAGGTTTTCTATAGACAACAGAAGACCTCCTGTGGTTTTCTATAGACAACAGAAGACATCTTGAGGTCTTCTGTAGGCAACAGAAGACCTCTTGAGGTCTGCTATACACCACAGAAGATCTTTTAAGGTCTTCCATAAACAACAGAATACCTTCTGAGGTCTTCTATAGGCAACAGATGACCTCTTGATTCTTCTATAGACAACAGAAGACCTCTTGAGGTCTTCTATAGACAACAGAAGACCTCTTGAGGTCTTCTATAGACAACAGAAGACCTCTTGAGGTCTTCTATAGACAACAGAAGACCTCTTGATTCTTCTATAGACAACAGAAGACCTCTTGAGGTCTTCTATAGACAACAGAAGACCTCTTGAGGTCTTCTATAGACAACAGAAGACCTCTTGAGGTCTTCTATAGACAACAGAAGACCTCTTGAGGTCTTCTATAGACAACAGAAGACCTCTTGAGGTCTTCTATGGACAACAGAAGACCTCCTGAGGTCTTCTATAGACAACAGAAGACCTCCTGAGGTCTTCTATAGACAACAGAGGATCTCCTGAGGCCTTCTATAGACAACAGAAGACCTCCTGTGGTTTTCTATAGACAACAGAAGACATCTTGAGGTCTTTTATAGACAACAGAGGATCTCCTGAGGCCTTCTATAGACAACAGAAGACCTCCTGTGGTTTTATATAGACAACAGAAGACCTCTTGAGGTCTTCTATAGACAACAGAAGACCTCTTGAGGTCTTCTATAGACAACAGAAGACCTCTTGAGGTCTTCTATGGACAACAGAAGACCACTTGAGGTCTTCTATAAACAACAGAAGACCTTTTGAGGTCTTATATAGAAAACAGAAGACCTCTTGAGGTCTTCTATAGACAACAGAAGACCTCTTGAAGTCTTCTATAGACAACAGAAGATCTCTTGAGGTCTTCTATAGACAACAGATAACCTCTTGATGTCTTCTATAGACAACAGAAGACCTCTTGAGGTCGTCTATAGACAACAATGGACTTCTTGAGGTCTTCTATAGACAACAGATGACATTTTGGGGTCTTCTATTGACAACGGAAGACCTCTTAAGGTCTTTTGAGGTCTTATATAGATAACAGATGACATTTTGTGGTCTTCTATAAACAACAGAAGACCTCTTGAGGTCTTCTATAGACAACAGAAGACCTCTTGAAGTCTTCTATAGACAACAGAAGGACTCTTGAGTGTTTCCGTAGACAGCAGAAGTCCCCTTGAAGTCTTTATAGAAAACAGAAGACCACTTGAGGTTTTTGTAAGACAACAGAGGCCACCCTTGTGTGTTCTTTAGAAAACAAAATAACTCTTTGAGTTTTTCTATAGACAGCAAAAGAACTCTTCCGCACTTCTATAGATAAAGGAAGACCTCTTGATGTGTTCTATAGACAACAGAAGACCTCGTGAGGTCTTCTATAGAAAACAGAAGACATTTTGAGGTCTTCCAGAGACGACAGAAGACCTCTAGAGGTCTTGTTTTATAACAGCAAAAGGCTTATTGAGGTATTATATAGAGAACAGAGCACAGCTTGAGGTACTCTATGGACATCGAAGACCTTTGAGGTCTTCTGTAGAGAACGGGTGACCGCTTGAGATCTTCTGTAGAGAACATATGAGATCTTGATGACTTCCAGGGACAACAGAATACCTCTTCAGGTCTTCTATAAACAGTAGACGACTTTTCGAGGTCTTTTGTAGAGAACCCAGAGAACCTCTATGGGTATTCTGCGAAGACGGAAGACCTCTTGAGGTCTTCCGGACACAACAGAAGGTCTATTAAGGTATTCTGTAAACAAACGAAGTCTTTTTGAAGAAAACACAAGACCTCTTGTGGTGTTCTTAAGGTTTTCTATAGATAAAAACTGACCTCTTGACGTATTCTATGGACAACAGAATACCCTTGAGGACTTCTTTAGTTTTCAGAATACATCTTAAGGTATTTGCAAGACAATGGTATACCCTTGAGGTCTTTCATAGATAGCTGAAGTGTTCCATGAGCAACAGAGGACCTCTTGGGGTCCACGGAAGACGTCTTGTGGTGTTCTAAGACCAGGAAAGACTACTTGAGTTCTTCTATAGTATACAGAATACATCTAGAGGTATTTTCAAGACAACCGAAGATCACTTGATGTCTTCCATACTCAACGGAAGACCTCCTGATGTGTTCCATTGGCAACAGAAAAACTTTTGAGGTCTTCTATAGACCACAGAAGACCTCTTGTGGTGTTCTTAGACCAGGAAAGACCTCTTGGGATCTTCTGTGGACAACAGAATACCTCTTGAGGTCTTCTATGGAGAACAGAATACCTATTGAGGTCTTCTATAGTCTACAGAATACATATTGAGGTAATTCCAAGACAACCGAAGACCACTTGATGTCTTCCATACGCAAACGGAAGACCTCCTGATGTGTTCCATTGGCAACAGAAAAACTCTTGAGGTCTTCTATATACCACAGTAGACCTCTTGTGGTGTTCTAAGACCAGGAAAGACCTTTTGGGATCTTCAATGGACAGCAGAAGACTTCTTGAGGTCTTCTATGGAGAACAAAATACCTATTGAGGTAATTCCAAGACAACCGAAGACCACTTGATGTCTTCCATACAGAACGGAAGACCTCCTGATGTGTTCAATGGACAACAGATAACTTCCTGAGATCTTCTTTAGACCACAGAAGACCTCTTGGGGTGTTCTAAGAACAGGAAAGCCCTCTTGAGATCTTATATATATAGCAGAATACCTCTTGAAGTCTTCTATGGGCAACGGAAGACCTCCTGAGGTCTTCTATAGGTAACAGAAGTCTGCCATGGGCCACAAGAGGTCTTCTGCAGACAGTGGAATACCGTAAGAAGTCTTTTATAGAGAACAGAAAGCCTTTTAAGGTTACTTCTTTAGGTCTTCTATAGACTACAAAAGAAGCAGACAACGAAAGGTATCTGGAATCAGCTGTAAGTTGGACAATATTTTGGGAAAAAATATTATAAATAGCAAAAAATGCTTGATATGATATTTTACATACGCCAGGCCTAAAGCACGGGCTGAGGGTAAGCGCTGATGAAAAAGCGGTCTGATATTTTGTTAAATACCAACGTTCTAATTGGGATTTTCTATCAATTAATTCAATATTCTACCACATTCCGTTCATTGAGTCTAGTGGTGCCATATGTGGTATGAGTAACGGCACTACTTATACGTTATAATAAAATTGCAAATTTTCTTAAGAAACCGCTGCACAATTGAGCGCAATATGAAGATAATTTTTAATATATTCTTAAATACCAATGATTTCATTTGGATTTTCTATCAATTCAATATTTGACCACATCCCTTTCATTGGGTGTACCATAACCCCTATACGTTATAAGAAAAATTGCAAAATTTCTTAAGAAATTCGGTGCACACTTGAGCAGGATAAATACAGATTGAAAGCAGAGTATCTAACGTAACATTTTTTCTTTGGAAGAATTTCAATATCAATTCGAATTTGGTTAAAAAAAGTGTCTCAAAATAGGAAAAAATATCAAATAGAAATTTCGTAAAGGAACAAAATACTATTATTTATTTTTTAGAATACTAATATAACAATTTGTCTACATTTGCTTACTATTTATAAATGTTTAATTAAATTGACTAGTTTCTATTTTCTTTATTGTTTATTAACTATAAAGTATTGTTGTTGTTTTTTTCTCTAATTTGTAAAAACATTACCATTTTTTGTTTGGTTTCATGGTTTTTAAGTTTAACTTGAAATTGACATTAGGATCATTTGTTTTCATTTATATATATTTATAATATTTTCTATATATTTAAATTTTATATATGTATAATTTATTATATATGCAATACTATATTATGGAATACATCTACTTGCAGTTTATTATTGTTTTAAATTTAGTTAAAAAATTAAATATTGGAAACAAAAGTCTACAAACTGTGTAAGGATGGTGGTGAATTTGTTTATTACATAATTTGTGTTGGTGTGCAGTGTTATTTGTAGTCGTAGAGGTGTAGTATGACCTCTAACGTGTATTTCCTTATACCTTAAGTTTGTTTTTTTTTTTCTTTAAAAAATTTCCCTAAATATTGCTTTATAATTAAATTAAAATTTCTTTTTTTATTTTTTTATTTGCTTAGAAGCTGTGTATAATTTTTTTGTAATATTCCCATTTATTTTATTTTAGTTTTTGTTGTTGTGTGAATATATTTTTCTCGGTTTTTTTGCATAGATTTGGCTACAGGCTTGAATTTGGTTTTAAATGCATGCAACTGTGTCCAACTAAAATCTCAAGGGTTTGGCCTACATACACATATTCAAAAATGGATGGGAGGGGCTTTCGCTTAAAATTTGTTTGTTATTTGTCTTGTTGTGGATTTTGCTTAATTTGTTGTTTGGTTTTTAGTTAAATTGAAATGAATCTAGTCATTTGTTTAAATGTTTTGTATTTCAGATTTTTATATTTTAATTTTAGTTTTTTCAAAAAATCCCTTTTACAAGAATATTGTTTTTTAGTTAATATTTATATATGTTTGTTTTTGTTCAGATTACTTACCAATTCTCGGCTTGTGATCAAAGGTGGGTAAATTGTTAGTTTGTTGTCATAGTAGTTGTAATAGCTCAGCTGCATTTCTATTAGAAGAAAACCCAAAAACATAACCTAAAACATTGGTCCCTTAACATAGCATTTAAATAAGAAACAAAAGAGAATGAAATTAAATATTACAATAGAATAGAAATCCAAGGAAGAACAAAAGAGCAATGTAATGAATTTTTCATTTTTTTTTTCAAATCAACAACAACAAATATTGAAATACATTTTTTAAAATTGAATACATTTATCTTTTATTGTTAAACATTTTTTATATTTTTTTTACCAATTGTTCATTTTGTTGCCAGACAATTTTTTGCGTGTCTTTGCATTATTTGTGTGGCTTGGTTGGTTTTTTGTTGTTTTCTTCTCTTTTTTTGGGAAAATTGTCAATCTAAATGAGAGTAGAATTATATTTGCATTTTTTCTCCTACATAACAATAAATCCCATAAGCATATTGAATAACTATTATATATATTATATTGTTGATAGATTGGAACAAAAAGCCAAAACAATACAGACATGGCATAGCTAGAATCCAATTCAATTGATTGTATTTGCATATCTAGTTTTTGCTTGAGGCTAAAATGCAATGTGATATAAGCGCATTTATACAAAAAGTTGGATATTTAGTTTGATTTGTATTAAAAAAGAAAATAAAAAAATATAAAAATTAAATTTTAATTGTTTTAAGTGGAGTGTCATGTGTGGTATGAATGACGACGTAACTTATACGTACGGTATTGTACTGTACAGAACGATTTTGATGAAGTTAAAAGCATTAATAAACTGCAAAGATGAACTCTTTTGATGCAGCTTAAAAGAGGACTAAAAATGACATCAGTTTGGCAAAAGATATTCCCCTTTATTAATTCGCTATAATAGTGTCTTTGCGATGGCAATCACTACACATGACTGTTGGACAATTGATTTAATTGGGCTTTTCTGTCAATTTATTGTGACAGGTTCAATTAATTTTGCTTCCAATGGTGCCACATGTAGTATGAGTAACGTCATTACTTATACGTTATAAAGAAAATTGCAATATTCTTAAGAAATTCGCTGCACATTTGAGCGGTATCGAGATAGTTTGAAAGCACAGTGTCAAGCGTATCATCTTGCCTTTGGTAAGTTTTCAATATCAGTTCGTTTTTGACTAAAAAAATTTTGCAAAGAAACAAAATATTACCACTTATTTTTAAAATACTATTACAAATATTAGTCGACATTATTTACTATTTATAAATTTTAATTAAATTACTATTTTCTATTTCCCACTTTATTTCTATTTTTTTAAATAAAAGAAATAAAAAATTAAGTAAACTTTTTATTTTACGTTTTTTTTATTATTTATTTCGACCTTTATTTTAAATATTCTAAGGCCCGTTCTTACATCTTGTCTTTAAAGTCCATTTTAGTTATACCTTACTTTAAGAAAATTAAAGAATAAAGTTCGCATTACCTCGGATTTGTTATTACATCTTCCATTTAATATAAATGTTAAATTTTTTAAAAATATGGCAATATCAAACAAAAAAATCTGTATACATAAAATTTACTCAAATCTGATTGGTTGATTTGAATTTGCTGACAATTTTTTCTTGCTTTTGGTGCAGCATACTCTCGGGCGCAGTTTAAGTTCTAAAAGGAACACAAAGTTCCTTTTAATTTATCTGACACTTATTATTAAAGGAAACATGTAAGAACAAAAAATGGGTTATCTGTCCGATACCGGCCAAAATTTAACTACAGAAAGGATGTAATAATGGGCCTAATTATATTAATATTAATATGGTATGAGTGACGACGTAATCCATACGTACGGTATTGTACTATACTGTAAAATCTATTACAGATAAGGGGTAGTTTACACTATATGTAAATGTCTTATGACATGAAATTTTCCATCATTATATAGTCGCTAATATGTGCAATATTGGGGATTTTCCTTAAGTAATAAAATTAGGTCTCCACATTGCCTGCGTGGGTAGATATGGAATGTTTTTATTTCGTGTCATATGACATTGATAGATAGTGTAAACTACCTCTAAATGAATTACCTGTACATTCCCACTTGTTAATCGTGAAATTAATAAGAGTTTTGATTTTCGTCGTTATAACCGATATGTCGTTATAAGCGATTTCGACTATATTGTGGTCCTTTGTGGAGCTAATTTTTTCACAGTCCACGTCGAAAAAATCACCGCAAAGTTTCAACTCGATGCTAGTAGATGGTTAAACTGTATTAAAAGCATTTGTTGAGGAGCAATTTTAGATGGTTCTGGGTCATTTTGGGGACTTGCCCACGAACAAAATCATATGGTTATAATCCGAATCACATGCAAATTTCAAAACAACTTTCGTACAAACCTTAAACTGGTTGTTGGATACTTTTCTAGAACTAGATTTAAATGGGAAGTTTTGTTTGATTTGTTGCCAGTTTGTATCATTTTTGAGATAAAGAAGCTCAGGTTACATTTTTAGGTTTTTTGTTAGTGTTTCAGAATCAACAAAAACATCCCAGATGTAAGATGTTTTCACTTAATATTAGTTAAGGCGCAGGTCATGTAGACAGTCCATTGCGCCAATTTGAACTTCAATATCATAAAGGTCAATCTTGTAGTGAATTTTTACTGCTACAACATTTTCTTTAGTCCCATTACGATACGGCTCGTGGTTTCCAATCAAAATCGTGAAAACCTAAAAAAACCCTAAAAATGTGAACTTTGACCGCGATTTATTTGAAAATCCCTCCGGCGATTTTTTTGTTTTTTGATTTTTCTCATCTATGAACATTGTAGTTTCAGAATCCGCAAAATTTTCCCAGGTGTAAGCACCTTTCATTTAAATTTAGTTAAGGCGTACCTTGTGTAAGTTTCAGACAAATACCACGACGTGAAAAAATTAGACCAATGTCAGTCACTCCTTCCTATTATTGCGACCACCAACCATGTTGGTCAACGCACAATTTTTGAGAAATTTTGGACCATTATGGAAGCATTGACTGTCCCGCGAAACACACCACAGAATTACCTTCGGTAATCATTTCGAACAGCCCTTAAACTGCACGTAATTTTTGAAGTTTCGGGAGGGAGATCGCCAAGATGTATTCCCTTATAAACTTTTTGGGAATTTGTTGTACGTTTGGAAGAAATTTTTCGATATGTAACGTTTCAGCCAAATCTGGTATTCAATTCGTTAATTATCGTGGTAATTCTTCATTTTAGATGGTACCGGTACGGCTTTATGAGAGTTTGACCATAATCTAATCAGGAAGCATTGACTTGCCCCGAAAAAAAATTGTAACACGGTTCAATAGCATAGATGTTCTTAGATTCCACTTCGCCGAAAATGTTTGAAATTTTATGCTGGAGCTACCTGAAGTAGGGGACCTATATATCAGGGAAGAATATTAGCAGTTACCGATGTAGTCCATATACGGACCTGATCTATTTCTGAAAGAAAATTTTGGACCAAATCGGTTACTCTCTTACAGGGTTATTATACGTAACATTTTAGCTGAAGGAGTGGGTCAATATGGCCCATCTTCGAACTTTATCGAATTAAAAATTTGCGAAGTGCAAAGTTTGAATCAAATCCGTTGGTTCGTTCGAGAGTCATCGCGTGCCCCAGCTAAACAAAAGGGCGAAGAGGGCTAAATCGACTCCAAATTGTCGAATTTCTTCCAAACATAGTTGGAGCATAAAACGATTATTTTGATGAGGCACATTTTTAATCGTATTAAAGTATTCCGTAACGCAATGGTGCCCGAGTTCGATTCCCTTGCTGGGAAAAAACCATTCTACTTTTCAACGGTGGCAAAATACCCCTAGGCGTAATGTAGGCGATATTTTCTGAGTATTCCTGCCATGTAAAACTTTTCTATAAATGGTGTCTAATTGACACCGTTCGGACGCGACGATAAAATGTAGGTCCCATATCATTGGGTTAATATGAATCGGCCTGTACTCATTGATATGAGATAAGTTTCCTGTGTCCCTTCGGGGATATGTATGGGAGCATACATGTCTGCCAATCTGACTAGTGTGTTCGATAACTTTCGAACGGATCAACATTGGTGCGCACGATCAATTTCGAAGGGAGAAACCGATATGGTCGAAACCTTCCACATCTTAATATATCATCGAAAGATAGATCAAGCTCGAGTATGGGTTATATGGGTCCGCGCCTGTGTGTACTTTTTACAAGTGCATGTAAAGACCAGCTCTGGGATAGTTTTGAGATTTTTTCAGCAAATAATTTTCGCGACCCCTGTAAAAAATCGTTGCTTTCTAAAAAATTATCATTTTAAAAAAATTTACTGAGGGTGTGCCTTAGTTTAGGCCGACACTGTATCTCAAAAACTTAACGAGTTTAAGCTTATTTTCTAGGAGTTTGGCATAAATCAACAAAACAAGTTTTTTGAGTTTATTAAGCACTTCAAATCATGCTTGATCTTGCACAGAAATTTAGCACTGATATCTGGCTAGTTCTTAACAAAAGATGGTCCAAGTGTTTTTTTTTTTTTTTTTTTGTAATAACCTTTTTAAGTTGGAAAAGGCAACTGTCAATCGCAACGTAAACCGCGTTTTTCTCGAAACTTGATTTTTTGAGATGTGACACTCTTTGATTAAATGAGTGATATGTTCTCATAAACACCACAGAAGCGACAAGGGAAACTTCTCTCATATCAATGAGTGCACCCCGATTGATTGCACAGGAATGGAACCTACTTATATAGCCGAGCCCGAACAGCGTGCCCTAAGACGCCGCTTGTAGCAAAGTTTTATATGTCGCCAACATTAAGCAGAGGGGTGTTTTTGTCACGGTTGCAAATATGAAGTTGTCTGGCCTTGGAGTCGAACCCGGGAATACAGGTGTGCACATTTCCAATTTCTTTGAAAACTCGTAAAGTAATTTTACTGGCGAAAAAACTTTATTTTAATCCAATTTATATTAAAGTTTTTTTTTTTGGGTACATCGCAGAGGAATAATTGGGACTCTAACATGAAGCGTGAGCTGAGGATATATATCAGTCGGCAAGAATGACTTATCCTGTTTTACTTGTAGAAATACTGTTTAGTGCTCAGAACATATTTGTGATTCAGGTGGGAAGTTCTTTGTTCTTATTGGGTTATTAAGATGGTGTGTGTAATACACACGGTGCTCTTGAAACAATTTTAAATGGAAGATGTTTACACCTAGAAAGTTTTTGCGGATTCTGAAACTACAATGTTCATAGATGAGAAAAATCAAGAAACAAAAAAAAATTGCCGGAGCGCTTTTTAAATAAATCCCGATTCAAGTTGACATTTTTAGGGATTTTTTAGGTTTTCACGATTTTGCTTGGAAACTGCAAGTCCTATCGAAACAATATTAAAAATAATGTTGCAGCTATGAAAATTCTCTACATGATTAACCTTTATGATAATTTCGTAGGTTTTACCGTTATTGAGATATAGAAGTTCAAATTGGGACAATGCATTGACTGTATCGTCTCCTTATAAAACAATGTCATGACTAAAATTTCACAACTTAAACTTATATATCTCGAAAATGGTACAACCTAGGAAAAAATTGCGAAAGCCAATCTTGTAGAGAATTTTCACAGCTACCACATATTAGTCCCGTTTCGATAGGACTTGCGGTTTCCATGCTAAATCCTGAAGACCTAAGAAAAAAACTGAAAGTTTGATCTCCACCTCTTTGTCTCAAAAATGGTAAAACGTAGGCAAACATCTATCAGTCAGTCTTGTACAGAATTTTCACAGCTACAACATTTTCTTTAGCCCCATTTCGATAGGACTTGCGGTTTCCAAGCAAAATCGCGAAAACCTAAAATAAACCCAAAAATGTGAATTTTGACCGCGATTATTTTAAAAAAACACTCCAGCAAATTTTTTTGTTATTTTTGGATTTTGCTCACCTATGAACATTGCTGTTTAAGAATCTGCAAAAACTTCCCAGGTGTAAGTGGGTTTCACTTAAAGTTAGTTATGGCGCACCATGTATGACATAGTTTTATAAGGAAGCGATACAGTCAATACATTATCCCAATCAATCAATAAAGGTAAAACCTACGAAATTATCATCAAAATTAATCATGTAGAGAATTTTCATAGCTGCAATATTTTCTTTAGTCCATTTCGATAGGACTTGCAGTTTCCAAGCAAAATCGTGAAAACCTAAAAAACTCCTAAACATGTCAACTTGAAACGCGATTTATTTAAATAGCGCTCCGGCGATTTTTATACCCTCAGCCTTTAGGCTAAGGAGGGTATATACACTTTGATGTGATGAAAATGTGCCTCATCGAAATAATGGTTTTAGACCCCAAGTATGTTTGGACGGAATGTGTTTCAGACAATTTGGAGTCGATCTAGCCATGTCCGTCCGTCTGTCTGTCTTGCTGGCTGGAGCGCACGATAACTCTCGAACGGATGAACCGATTCGGTTCAAATTTTGGCTTTTGTAATATTTTGCCCAAACTTAGTTTAAGTTCGAAGATGAGCTACATCGGTCCTCTCCTTCAGGTACCTCCCGGGTACGGTAACTCTTGAAGGGAGTGGCCGAATTGGTCTATACTTTACACATCCTAATATATCTACCAGATATAGATCAGGTTCAAATATGGACTATATTTGTCCACTCCATCCGGTACCTCCCACACAAAATTTCGGATAAGTTCACTTTAAGACCTGATATCGAATCACTTTGATTTTTTTTGAAGCAAGTTGCATTCGCTGCCTCAATTACGATGGTAAAAGTTTTTTAGGGGCAAGTCCATACTTCTTGGGCAAACAGCCGGGAGAGTGTAAAAACCCCCTATGGCACTTCCCAGGTGTAAGCACGTTCCATTTAAAGTTGCTTCAAGAGCACCGTGCATATTTTTTAATTTTTTTTTATAATTGGTATTGGTGTTTTACCCTTTTTATCAAACTCAAAATTTTAACTTTGAACTCCTCGGCCGAATTTAAATGTTTTCAATTCATCTGAATGCTGATTTTTTATCTATCGATAAAAAAAAAGTAAATAAAATATCACTATCCGTTCAAAAGTTACGGAGTTTTGACCAGGAAAAACGATTTTGAACCACTGTGCGGTGTGTATTAGGAGTTTTTCATGGCTGAAATACTCAGAAAACACTGAGACGTATTTTAGCCACTGTTGAAAATTGGATGTTGCCTGACCTGGGAATCACCACAGTGTCATCCCATCCCATCATCTCAAATAAATCAAATATTTTCCTAAATCTCAGAATTTTTGGCGCCTGTGTTTCCATTGCACCAAGCAAAATTATTTTTAATATAATCTTTAAATTCTTGAAAATATTTCGCATTACTTTTCATTTTGTAAAAATTTTCTCCTTTGAACAATGAAACTGCATTTTTCTGTTCGGCAAGTGTCTGTATATTTGTCTGTTTTTCTTTGGAAAAGAAAACAAATTTCAGATTTTTGTCTCTCTTGCATTTCAATTGTGGAAAGACAGATAATATGGAAATTTAATCTGCTTAGCAAATCAATCAATAAATCTCTATATTTGTGTGCAAGCCTTTTAAGAAGACTCATGTACGAGTATATAATACGGAGAATACAAATGAAATTGTCAAAAGATTGTATACAAATATAAACATTTAGTTATGTATACTTAAATGTGATTTCTGGTTTATTTAAATGGGAATATCAGATGCTACCAAATTGTTGCACAATTTTATTTCGAGAATGCATCTTCATGTATTTAAACCATTTCCATGAAATAACTTCTTTATACTTTAATTCATTTTCATTAAATCTAGGTGTCCATTGTGATGTATGAGTAACATTATTAATCATTCGTTATTAAGTAAATTGCACAAGAGAAGGAGAGAGCGTAGGGAATTCAATTTGAATTATAAATGCACTGAGATGCAAACACTGTAGAAACGCTATAATTCCTACAACAATAAACCGAAAATCTTGATAATTCGTAATAGACTATTGGTCCCTTGAACTTGTTTTCTTCGTATTTTAATCCTACTAAGTCGAACCCTCGATAATTCATAAAAAATGCATGGCTGAAAAAAAACTCGGGAAATGTAAGCCAACATTTCGCTGAGAGGTTTTTTGCCACCAGTGAAAAATCTTTGGCATTGTCTTGCCTGGGAATCGACCCCATGCAAACAATTTCATCTCAGTGAAACTTTAAAAATTTATTTTTCCCTTTATTACACAAATATATTTTCCAAAATCTTCATGGAAATTGTGTCATTTGACAATTTTATTTGCCATTCTATATACGTACTCGTACAGTTGTAGATGTATATAACTTTTGTATTTGTTAATTGTGTTATTGCATTTTTGTCTAACATTTATCAATTTTTCATTTTCTACCATTGCAAATATTATGCAAAAGTTAAATAATCCGTAATTACCACCATTGTGGTAGCTCAGTCTGTATATAGATATTTCTTCTTTGACAATGAAATATTAATTTCATGTTTTGTGAGGTGAGAATAATGAATCAATTTACCAACAATGCAAACTTCTACTAAATTGAATTGAATAATGCCAAGGATCTCAAGGAAATTTGAGTTATGATGCAAATGAAACTAAGGAAATTCTTGATTTATTAATTAAAGAGATTGATTGATTGAGGTGCGTATGATAAACATTAATTCATAAATCAGGTGATGTACGATAAATGTAATTAATTATACGTTTTAAAATGATTTTAAATATTTACAGAATTGAATAGTTTATTTTCAAGGATTGAACTTTAGTATTAAGATTTTAATTAATAGGATTGTGGGTGTGGGATTTATTAAATTTTACAGCAGTTATCAAATGATTGAATTTAATATACTATTTGAAAGAAGGAATTAAAATATTTTGAAATTTGAATGGTCTGCTTCACTAAGATGATTCGAATAAAAATTCGTTCGAACTACTACCAAACTTCGGGTTTTTTTTTTGAAAAATATTTGAATTGTTTTTATTTTCAACAAACAAATATTTCCTGTAAATTTGAATTCGAATCGTCTTAGAGAAACAGGCCAGCAGAATTTGAACTTTTTCTTAAAATGTAAAATACAAAAAAGAACGTCTAACCTGTTTCAACAAGGCCCAAAACAAGAAAAGTAAATGGTTTTTTAAGAAAATACAAATACTTACCTTTTATGCCATCGATAACAAACGCTTCTACCCAAACAATCTACTTTTTTAACATTAAAATTTTTACAAGAACAACAAACAAATTCTGCAAATCGGTGAACAGTTCAATGTCTTACAACAATGCACAGATTTGCTTGTTTATGCGAGCAGAAACTTCTAAAGAATCGATGCAAATATTTAACTTTTTAGAATAAAATGGCTGAAAAATTTTGGAATCGAGCATTAAAGTAGAATTTATGTTAAATATGGAAAGTACTTTCATACGTATATCTTAAGGGGTCGATTAAGAATACCAACTCAACTGTAGTTGCGTTGCCAGAACGGAAAATCATACAATTAAAATAATTGAAACGACCGAAAGTTTTGCCAAATTCATTCAATACCAGTATTTTGAACTTTTGGCTATTAATTTAATTGTAAAAAAATATGAATTCCAATGCGGAATTGGAGATTTCTCTTATTAAATTTGTTGTCGGCAACGCAACTGGACTTGGGTTGCTATCCATAATCGACCCCTAAATTTATATGCAGATATAAGTTTCTTTTGAAGATAAATATTATCTGATAGGACAGTTGTAAATCCCACATAAGTTATACGTTTAATACCCTCCAGGGGCAGGGTAGCAAAATAATAATGGCGACATTTCCTGAGTATTTCAGCCAAGTAAAACTTCTCTACAAGTGATGTCTAAAGACGCGCCGTTCGGACTCGACGATACAGAATAGGTCCCATATAATTAGGCTAATATGAATCGGGGTGCAGTTATTGATATGAGAGAAGTATCTCTTTCTCATATCCCTTCTGTGGAACAATTATATTATTATACATTTAAGACCTGGCCTTAATCTGCACAAAAGGGCAAACATTTTGGTGGGAGAATCAGAAAGAGTGGTCCTTAATAAAATCCGATTTCCTTTTTATACGGAAAGCCCGTTTGAGTTGTTCTCTTTTTGAAAAGTTTTAAGGCTCAAAAATTTACTTTGTAATAATGGCCTCACGAACTTTGGTCCTTAAGAACTTCTGCGTAAAAGGCAAAAAATTTAGAGGAAGGATCAGAATGAGTGGTCTTTAATAAATTCACATTTCCTTATTTTTAACAAAAAGTCTATTTTGGATGGTGGATATAGGGCTTTGGGGAAATTTTAAGGCCCAAAAGTTTCCTTTGTTGTTAATATTTGTTGGCTTTTTTTATCGGACCTTCTCAGAGAAGACTAGAGTTTACCAGAAGACTAGGAGCCTTCTTGAAAAATACCAAAATGCCAATAGATCTACAGTTTTTTCGTTAATAGATCAGATGGTCCTCTCTCAGAATTTCTGACGTGCATATATTTCATGGAAAACAGAGGCTGTTATAATAGGGACCACAAGATCTTCTCAGGGAAGTCTAGAATGTTTTCTTTTAGAAAACCACCAAGAAGACTAGAAGGTGCTCTCATGACATGAGGGCATTTTTAATGACAACAAACGAGTCTTCTAAGAGTCTCAAAGTCTTCTTTTATTTAAAAGACCATTGAGTTTTCTCTTGGAAGTCCAAAGGGTTCTCTAAGGGATGACGTTCCATTAAGAACGAACGACCCAAGGGGCCATCTACTCTTCAGTAAACGAACAAAGGCTCCATCTACTCTACAGTAGACGAACCAAGGGCCGTCTACTCTAAAGTAGAGGCCGTCTACTCTAAAGAGCCATCTAATCTAAAGTAGACGACCCAAGAGCCATCTACTCTGCAGTAAAAGTGCCAAGAGACCATCTACTCCACAGTAGAAGTCCCAAGAGACCATATACTCCACAGTAGAAGATCCAAGTGGCAATCTACTCTATCGTAGACGACCCGAGGGGCCATCTACTCTACCGTAGACGACCCAAGGGGCCATTTACTCTACCGTAGACGATCCAAGAAACCATCTACTCTACCGTAGACGACCCAATGGGTCATCTAATCATCAGTAGGTGACATAAGGAGCCGACTACTCTACCGTAGCCGACATAAGGTACCGTCTACTCTATCGTAGACGACCCAAGGGGCCACCTACTCTTCAGTATACGAACCAAGGTTCCATCTACTCTACAGTAGACGACCCAAGAGACCATCTACTCCACAGTAGACGATCCAAGTGGCAATCTACTCTACAGCAGACGGCATAAGGGGCCATCTACTATACAATAGACGACCCAAGAGCCATCTACTCTACAGTAGACGACCCAAGGGGCCATCTACCCTACAATAGACTACCCAAGAGCCATCTACTCTACAATAAGATTATCTCATGGTACCACAAGTACTTCCCACTTAACTATATAAGTGGGGTGGGTAGGTACCAGATGGAATGGATAGACCTTGATCCTAAGCCCATGTGGGTTTTTTAAGGCCATTATCTATATTATCATACATGAAATGAGATTCCAATGGGCATATTTTTATATCCTCAGCCTTTGGATTTTATACGTTAAAATGGGCCTTATCGGAATAATGGTTTTGGATCCCAAGTGTGTTTCGTCTAATCCGTTTCGACCATATCGGCCTATCCTTTGAGTACCACGCTCACAAAAATGCGCAATACAACTCTCGAAAGAAGTTATATATATCGTAATATTTCTTCAAGGCATAGATCAGGTTCGTGCAGTTGAGGGACAGCTCTCGTATTTTCTTAAAATGTGTACATGTATCTAATTACGGTGGTATGGTCAATACTTCCTCCGATAATTACCCTAAAACTGTAAAAAAACCTACGACCATCAACTAAAGTGGCTATTGCGCAGGACAACTCTTGAAGGGAGTACCCGAGTTGTTGTGAAATTTGAACATTGTAATAGTTCTTCCAAACTTTTATGAAATTCTAAGACAGTGTGAGGGTTGTGGCATTTCGGTCGGAACAAAATTGACTTAGATATGAGTGTTGGAAAGAAAAATTTATTGCGTTTTGTAAGTAACAAATCAACTTTGAACGCGCTTTTCTCGCATGTACCTACATTTTCCAACCGAATTTGCTGTAAGTAGCAGATGAAACATCTGTTCATACGCTTGCAGGCCATTATCAAAGGCCATATTTTCATAATGCATCAGTAGGCCTGGTGAGCGGATGTTAAGCATAAAGTATTCCAACGAACGTTTGAGCGGAGAATCTGGTTCCATGGGAAAACACCCATAGTTGGAGGCAAAACAAAAATCAGTCAGCTTGAAGAGGCCATATTTGAGATCGTTTTGTTGAATGTTGAGTAGACGCCATCTGTCATCTGTCACGAAGTAGGCATAGGATTTGTTCAACGATATTTGATGTTGGTTGAATGTGGCCGTGTCTACCAGGGTTAATAAATTCAAGAATTCCAAAGGCAACTTGAGGTCACCTTTTACAAGGAACTCATACTCATAATAGATTATCATCACCGACAGATTTACCTTTATCAGTTCTTCCATGTTTTTGATCTGTTCGCGAAACAGAGTCACTGTTAAAATACAACCCAGCAGAGAAGTGTTGTTGGCTGTTAAAAAGAAACCATGGAACCACACTGTGGCATAGGACAGAAAACGCATAATTGGAGGATTTCGTATTATCCTGATGGCGGCTAAGTTAAGGATGTAGCAAAAGTTCTCCATAAAACTATCTTTCAGATGCCACATTAGAATGTGATGTTCCGATTCAAGACCACGTGAATTGATTCTACTATGGACCCATATCCAAAGGCAATCTGCAAAGGAGAGCATCCAGAAGGTCAATGACACAGCATACCACACCACCTTATCGAAGGGTTTTAAAAAGTAATAGAAAGTCGACACGGTGTTCCATACGGGTACCATTAAATACCATCGGACCACCATTATGAGATAACTGATTTCCACATAATCATCCGAGGTAAAAAGGGCATATGAGTGGGCAGCACGCATATCAATGATCTCACCTTCCAGCGAATCTTTGGGCATTTCATATTCCTCAATAGAGGCATTGACATATTTCATAAACAATTCCATCATTACATACGAACTGCCTTTCCACGCCAGCTTGCCATGGCGATCACGATAGCGGAACACAAACGACACATTCTGACGCAGAGGTGTCAAATATTTGTAATCCATGCAGTCCCAACCACCATACATATATTTTGACATAGAACCTCTATGAAAGTCCATATTTATACTAGGCAATTTTCCTTGCGGCAATTGTCAGTTTGAAGGAGAGAGAGGTGAGGCATATGGTAACCCTTTGCCTCTCAGCACCCTCTCTCATCGACAAACTGACAATTACCGCAAGGAATGTTGCCTAATGTAAATATGGACTAACTAATTAAATCGGTACGCAATTCCACCGTGAATTGTGGAAAACTAGTCAGGCCGTACAGGTCGGAAGAGCCGTTTCTGTAGCCCACATAGAGATATGTATTGTGGAAATTTCGTCTATTCAAATCTTGAAGAATTTGCAGGGGTTTCTTGAAATCCTGAATTCTCGAGACCAAAATGACCAAATTCAAATAAAAGTGTCGCCACTTAAGGACCTTATCGTGGACGGTCATTAATTAAATTACTGCTGTGAATGGTTACCATAAACTGTTGGAGATCTGCACTTTCCCGTGACGATAAACGTTCCCATATAAACCAATTTATCTCTTGTGAATCCATCCTTGAAGTTATGGGAAAAATATAATTCAAAAGAAATTTGGGATCCCATGTTGAGTGTAAAACTGGCGGCGGCCACTGGAGCTGTTTCACAAAGAGTAATGTCAGTTGCCGAGTGTTCATTATGTTGTTAAGTTCTCCGAATAACTGATGGCTGCCATTAACGTTAACCACAGATTAATATTCGTAACATTTCATGACATTTGGCAAACAAGCCACGGGGGATTTGTACAGGAATTTTGTTTGTTGTCCTAAGGAGTTGGTGTAAAGTAAGGGAAACGGTGTGTTGAAATACTATGGACCATATTTCCGGATGGGCTAGTAGTGATTCCCAACAAGAGGAGGAGTGGGAATCAAACGTCAACCAAATGGAGCCCAATGGGCTATTTACTCCCCAGCAGACAACTCAAGCGATCATCTAATCCACAGTAAATGATCCAAAGGACAAACTACTCTACAGTAGACGAAGCACGGAGGCATTTTCTCTGCAATACACGACACAAGGGGCCATCTACTCTACAGAAGACAACCAAACGGCCATTCACTATACAGTGGACAACGCAAGCGACCCAAGGGATCATCTACGCTACAGTAGACGAAACAGGGGGCCATCTATTCTACAGTAGACGAAGCAGGGGGCCATATATTCTACAGTAGACGAAGCAGGGGGCCATCTACTCTACAGCAGACGACCCAAGGTGCCATGTACTCTACAGTAGACGGCCCAAGGGGCCAAGGCGTCATCTAATCTTCAGTATGTGACATAAGGAGCCGTCTACTCTACCGTAGACGACCCAAGGGGCCATCTACTCTACCGTAGACGGCCCAAGGGGCCATCTACTCTACCGTAGACGGCCCAAGGGGCCATCTACTCTACCGTAGACGGCCCAAGGGGCCATCTACTCTACCGTAGATGACCCAAGGGCCCATCTACTCTTCAGTAGACGACCCAAGAGCCATCTACTCTACAGTAGAAGTCCCAAGAGACCATCTACTCTACAGTAGACGATCCAAGTGGCAACTTACTCTACAGTAGACGACCCACGAGCTATCTACTCTACAGTAGACGACCCAAGGGGCCATCTACTCTACAGTAGACGACCCAAGGAGCCATCTATTCTACAGTAGACGATTCAAGTGGCAATATACTCTACGTAGACGACCCAAGGGGCCATCTATTCTACAGTAGACGACCCAAGAGGCCATCTATTCTACAGTAGACGATCCAAGGGACCATCTACTCTACAGTAGACGACCCAAGGGGCCATCTACTCTACAGTAGACAACCCAAGGGACCATCTACTCTACAGTAGACGACCTAAGGGACCATCTGCTCTACAGTAGACGACCCAAGGGGCCATCTATTCTACAGTAGACGACCCAAGGGGCCATCTACTCAACAGTAGACGACCCAAGGGGCCATCTACTTGTTGTATAGTTGTTATGTCAGCGCGTACAGCTAGGCGTAATAATGCGTATGACTATTACGCATACTATTAGGCCTAGTGCTTAGAACCAGCACACATAACAAATATATGAATCTACCTGTTTTGACGTTCAAGCATATGCTGCACAAAAGTGCATCTCTGCAATCTGAATAAAGAATCATCACATTAATTGTGGTTAACCTAAAGATACCAGACGTCTTTTAATTATTAACATTTAACATGGTGTCAGGAGTGATTTCTGATAATTAAATATCAGATAAAATAAAGAAAAATGTCTTTGGAAGACAGAAGTGTTGAAGCCGGCTGTTCTAATGGTGGCAAATTGTTTGCGGCCACATTGGCACCAATAAACCTAAAAGCACCAAATTTGGCGAAAGAATGGAACACGTGGCACACTCAGTTTAAGATATTTTTGCGTGCCTCTGATTTGGAATCGCAGCCCAACGAGAGGAAGGTTGCACTATTATTGCATCATTTGGGCAGTAAGTCGTTGGACATTTTCAACTCATTTAATCTTGATGTCGATGTGGTGGAATATGATGATTTAGTCAGCAAAATGCAGTCATATTTTGTTCCACAGAGCAACATAGTGATGGAAAGGCATAAATTTTTCACTTACAAGCAACAAGAAGAGCAGACTTTGGATGAGTTTGTAACAGTATTGAAGAACCTTAGCCTGAATTGTGAGTTCAAGGAACTTAGAACGCAACTTGTTCGTGACATTTTTATTTGTGGCCTGAATTCAAAACATTCTTTTATAAGAGAAAGACTCTTAACGGAAGACGGCATCACTTTGGAGAAGGCTGTTATGTTGGCCAAAAACATGGAAACAGCAAGAATAAATTCATCATTGCTTCAAAATGACGACGGTGTTGATGGCTTGGTAAACATTATAAGAAAAGGTCCCAAAACTCACCGCGAAAGCAGTACTAATAATTACAATAGCCGATACGAAAATAACAACAACAATCATAACATGGAAAGCAAGCATTGTACGAAGTGCGGGTTGGTACATAAAATGAAATGCCCAGCAGAGGGAATTAAGTGTCATGCTTGCGGTAAAATGAACCATTTTGCAAGAATGTGTTTCAACAAAAAGAAATTTGTGAACCAAATGTTAGCTGATGAGGACACTGATGATGAGGATTTGTTTCTTGGAGCTGTAATTGAGGAGAGCAAAAAGGCTAAAGAATGGAATGTCGAGGTAATGATACAAAATCAAAATGTTATTTGTCAAATTGACACAGGAGCACAGGCTAATGTGATGTCTTTGGAAGCAGCAAAAAATTTAAAAATTATTAATAATTTAAAGAAGTCTAAAGTTAGAATATGTACATTTAGTGGGGAAAAGATACCAGTGCTAGGTAAAATAGACATAGAGGTCACGTATAAAGGTCGGGTCTTTCTTGCAACATTCTATATTGTTGATGTACATTGCAAGAACATTATTGGAATTGAAACTGCTATAAATATGAATATAATTAAACAAATTAATAGCTTGTCAATAAATGAATTGATTGAAAAGTATTCGCATGTATTGAATGGTCTTGGTTGTTTGAAAAACAAATGTAATTTAATTGTGAGAGATGACGTAGTTCCGGTGGTAGAACCTCCTCGTCGGATCCCTTTTAAATTACATGACGGTTTAAAAAAAGAATTGGACAGAATGGTCCAGTTAAATGTTATTACTTCGGAAAATGAACCAACAGAGTGGGTGAATTCAGTGGTACTGGTTACAAAACCAAATGGTAGTTTGAGACTTTGCTTAGATCCAAGAAATTTGAATAAGGCAATTCTAAGGCCACATTACCCTTTCCCTAATATTGAGGAATGTAAGGCGAAATTGAACGGTTCGAAATATTTTTCATCTTTGGATGCTAACAGCGGATTCTGGATGATCCCATTGAGTGAAAAGTCATCTAAGCTTTGTACTTTCAATACACCATTTGGTCGCTTTCGATTTTTAAGATTACCTTTTGGCATTAATGCTGCCCCAGAGATTTTTCATGCTGAGATGATAAAACTTTTTGGTGACATACCCGGTGTTATAATATATATTGATGACTTTTTGATATATTCATCCAGCAAAGAAGAACATGCGAAGATCTTGGAAGCTGTTCTAAAAAGAGCTATGGAAGTTGGTTTAAAATTTAATAAGGCGAAATGTCATTTTTTTAAGTCAGAGATAAAGTTTTTGGGACATATTTTTGACGAATCTGGTGTAAGAGCTGACAATGAGAAAATTCAGGCAATACTTCAAATGCCACGTCCAGAAAATGTGAAAGATGTACAAAGATTTCTCGGTATGGTGAATTATTTGGGTGCGTTTATTGAAAATCTTTCCCTTAAAAATAAGAATTTAAGGGATCTTTTGAAAAACGAAACCCAATGGCATTGGACTACAGTCCATGATACAGAGTTTGATAATCTTAAAAAAGAAATTACATCGATACCAGTTTTAACATATTTTGATCCTAAAAAGGAAATAATTTTGTCAGTTGATGCCTCGAAGTATGCTCTGGGAGCTACGATTTTACATGATAAACATCCTATTGCGTATGCATCTGTCTCCTTAACGGAAACTCAAAAGAATTATGCACAAATAGAAAAGGAATTATTGGCCATTCTTTTTGGGTGCACACGATTTCACCAATATATTTACGGATTTAAGGTAGTCGTAGAGACGGATCATAAACCATTGATTAATCTTTTTAATAAGGCTCTTTATAAGATACCTCCCAGGCTACAGCGATTTATGCTGAGATTGCAATGTTATGACATTTCCGTTATCTACAAACCTGGTAAAAATTTGAAAATTGCAGACACTCTTTCGAGGGCACCCTTAAATAATACTGCTTTGTCTGAGGTAGATAAGGAAATATCATTACATTGCAACTTTATAGCTTCTCATATGGAGACACCGTTTGCTGATATGGACCTTATTAGAAAACATAGTTTAAATGATCAAACAATTTTGAAAGTATTTAATTATATTAAAAATGGTTGGCCTAAAAATCAAAAAGAAGTAGAAATAGATGCAAGGCCATATTTTCGAATTAAAGACGAACTGAGTATCTTAAATGACATTATTTTAAAAAATCACCAAATATTGATTCCAAAAACTCTTCGGAAGCATATTTTGGGAAGAATCCATGAAGGCCACATGGGGGTTGTAAGATGTCAAAATTTAGCTCGACAGTCGGTATACTGGCCCAATATTTATAACGATATTGAAAATGTTGTGTCAAATTGTGAAATTTGTGCCAAATACCAAAATTCTAATACAAAACCAGAAATAATGCCACACGATATAGTGCAAATACCTTGGTATAAAGTTGGTTGTGATCTATTTGATTATCGAGGTAAGACGTACCTCTTGGTTGTTGATTATTATTCCAAGTGTGTTTCGTCTAATCCGTTTCGACCATATCGGCCTATCCTTTGAGTACCACGCTCACAAAAATGCGCAATACAACTCTCGAAAGAAGTTATATATATCGTAATATTTCTTCAAGGCATAGATCAGGTTCGTGCAGTTGAGGGACAGCTCTCGTATTTTCTTAAAATGTGTACATGTATCTAATTACGGTGGTATGGTCAATACTTCCTCCGATAATTACCCTAAAACTGTAAAAAAACCTACGACCATCAACTAAAGTGGCTATTGCGCAGGACAACTCTTGAAGGGAGTACCCGAGTTGTTGTGAAATTTGAACATTGTAATAGTTCTTCCAAACTTTTATGAAATTCTAAGACAGTGTGAGGGTTGTGGCATTTCGGTCGGAACAAAATTGACTTAGATATGAGTGTTGGAAAGAAAAATTTATTGCGTTTTGTAAGTAACAAATCAACTTTGAACGCGCTTTTCTCGCATGTACCTACATTTTCCAACCGAATTTGCTGTAAGTAGCAGATGAAACATCTGTTCATACGCTTGCAGGCCATTATCAAAGGCCATATTTTCATAATGCATCAGTAGGCCTGGTGAGCGGATGTTAAGCATAAAGTATTCCAACGAACGTTTGAGCGGAGAATCTGGTTCCATGGGAAAACACCCATAGTTGGAGGCAAAACAAAAATCAGTCAGCTTGAAGAGGCCATATTTGAGATCGTTTTGTTGAATGTTGAGTAGACGCCATCTGTCATCTGTCACGAAGTAGGCATAGGATTTGTTCAACGATATTTGATGTTGGTTGAATGTGGCCGTGTCTACCAGGGTTAATAAATTCAAGAATTCCAAAGGCAACTTGAGGTCACCTTTTACAAGGAACTCATACTCATAATAGATTATCATCACCGACAGATTTACCTTTATCAGTTCTTCCATGTTTTTGATCTGTTCGCGAAACAGAGTCACTGTTAAAATACAACCCAGCAGAGAAGTGTTGTTGGCTGTTAAAAAGAAACCATGGAACCACACTGTGGCATAGGACAGAAAACGCATAATTGGAGGATTTCGTATTATCCTGATGGCGGCTAAGTTAAGGATGTAGCAAAAGTTCTCCATAAAACTATCTTTCAGATGCCACATTAGAATGTGATGTTCCGATTCAAGACCACGTGAATTGATTCTACTATGGACCCATATCCAAAGGCAATCTGCAAAGGAGAGCATCCAGAAGGTCAATGACACAGCATACCACACCACCTTATCGAAGGGTTTTAAAAAGTAATAGAAAGTCGACACGGTGTTCCATACGGGTACCATTAAATACCATCGGACCACCATTATGAGATAACTGATTTCCACATAATCATCCGAGGTAAAAAGGGCATATGAGTGGGCAGCACGCATATCAATGATCTCACCTTCCAGCGAATCTTTGGGCATTTCATATTCCTCAATAGAGGCATTGACATATTTCATAAACAATTCCATCATTACATACGAACTGCCTTTCCACGCCAGCTTGCCATGGCGATCACGATAGCGGAACACAAACGACACATTCTGACGCAGAGGTGTCAAATATTTGTAATCCATGCAGTCCCAACCACCATACATATATTTTGACATAGAACCTCTATGAAAGTCCATATTTATACTAGGCAATTTTCCTTGCGGCAATTGTCAGTTTGAAGGAGAGAGAGGTGAGGCATATGGTAACCCTTTGCCTCTCAGCACCCTCTCTCATCGACAAACTGACAATTACCGCAAGGAATGTTGCCTAATGTAAATATGGACTAACTAATTAAATCGGTACGCAATTCCACCGTGAATTGTGGAAAACTAGTCAGGCCGTACAGGTCGGAAGAGCCGTTTCTGTAGCCCACATAGAGATATGTATTGTGGAAATTTCGTCTATTCAAATCTTGAAGAATTTGCAGGGGTTTCTTGAAATCCTGAATTCTCGAGACCAAAATGACCAAATTCAAATAAAAGTGTCGCCACTTAAGGACCTTATCGTGGACGGTCATTAATTAAATTACTGCTGTGAATGGTTACCATAAACTGTTGGAGATCTGCACTTTCCCGTGACGATAAACGTTCCCATATAAACCAATTTATCTCTTGTGAATCCATCCTTGAAGTTATGGGAAAAATATAATTCAAAAGAAATTTGGGATCCCATGTTGAGTGTAAAACTGGCGGCGGCCACTGGAGCTGTTTCACAAAGAGTAATGTCAGTTGCCGAGTGTTCATTATGTTGTTAAGTTCTCCGAATAACTGATGGCTGCCATTAACGTTAACCACAGATTAATATTCGTAACATTTCATGACATTTGGCAAACAAGCCACGGGGGATTTGTACAGGAATTTTGTTTGTTGTCCTAAGGAGTTGGTGTAAAGTAAGGGAAACGGTGTGTTGAAATACTATGGACCATATTTCCGGATGGGCTAGTAGTGATTCCCAACAAGAGGAGGAGTGGGAATCAAACGTCAACCAAATGGAGCCCAATGGGCTATTTACTCCCCAGCAGACAACTCAAGCGATCATCTAATCCACAGTAAATGATCCAAAGGACAAACTACTCTACAGTAGACGAAGCACGGAGGCATTTTCTCTGCAATACACGACACAAGGGGCCATCTACTCTACAGAAGACAACCAAACGGCCATTCACTATACAGTGGACAACGCAAGCGACCCAAGGGATCATCTACGCTACAGTAGACGAAACAGGGGGCCATCTATTCTACAGTAGACGAAGCAGGGGGCCATATATTCTACAGTAGACGAAGCAGGGGGCCATCTACTCTACAGCAGACGACCCAAGGTGCCATGTACTCTACAGTAGACGGCCCAAGGGGCCAAGGCGTCATCTAATCTTCAGTATGTGACATAAGGAGCCGTCTACTCTACCGTAGACGACCCAAGGGGCCATCTACTCTACCGTAGACGGCCCAAGGGGCCATCTACTCTACCGTAGACGGCCCAAGGGGCCATCTACTCTACCGTAGACGGCCCAAGGGGCCATCTACTCTACCGTAGATGACCCAAGGGCCCATCTACTCTTCAGTAGACGACCCAAGAGCCATCTACTCTACAGTAGAAGTCCCAAGAGACCATCTACTCTACAGTAGACGATCCAAGTGGCAACTTACTCTACAGTAGACGACCCACGAGCTATCTACTCTACAGTAGACGACCCAAGGGGCCATCTACTCTACAGTAGACGACCCAAGGAGCCATCTATTCTACAGTAGACGATTCAAGTGGCAATATACTCTACGTAGACGACCCAAGGGGCCATCTATTCTACAGTAGACGACCCAAGAGGCCATCTATTCTACAGTAGACGATCCAAGGGACCATCTACTCTACAGTAGACGACCCAAGGGGCCATCTACTCTACAGTAGACAACCCAAGGGACCATCTACTCTACAGTAGACGACCTAAGGGACCATCTGCTCTACAGTAGACGACCCAAGGGGCCATCTATTCTACAGTAGACGACCCAAGGGGCCATCTACTCAACAGTAGACGACCCAAGGGGCCATCTACTCAACAGTAGACGACCCAAGGGGCCATCTACTCAACAGTAGACGACCCAAGGGGCCATCTACTCTACAATAGAAGTCCCAAGAGACCACCTACTCCACAGTAGACGATCCAAGTGGCAATATACTCTACAGTAGACGACATAAGGAGTCATCTACTCTACAGTAGACGACATAAGGGGTCATCTACTCTACATTAGACAACCCAAGGGGCCATCTACTCTACAGCAGACGACCCAAGGGGCCATATATTCTACAGTAGACGGCCCAAGGAGCCATCTACTTTACCGTAGACGGCCCAAGGAGCCATCTACTTTACCGTAGACGACCCAAGGGGCCATCTACTCTTCAGTAGACGACCCAAGAGCCATCTACTCTACAGTAGAAGTCCCAAGAGACCATCTACTCCACAGTAGATGATCCAAGTGGCAATCTACTCTACAGTAGACCACCCGAGAGAGTAGACCACCCGAGTAGACGACATAAGGGGTCATCTACTCTAGAGTAGACGACCCAAGGAGCAATCTACTCCACAGTAGACGACCCAAGGGGCCATCTACTTCACAGTAGACAACTAGGGTGTCCAAAACCGAAACCGGTTAACCGGTTTTGAGTTACAAAACCGAAACCGGTTTTCGCCAAAAACGTCATTTTCGGTTAACCGAAAAAACCGGTTATTTGTGTCGGTTAACCGGTTTTAAAAAAATGATAATATTTTTAATATTAAATTAAATTTGTATTCTTGAAAGTAAACACAAGGTACGGGCCAAGTTGTAAATGTCAGATACCTTTAAATTTGAAAAATAGTTTGTGTAAAATGTATTGTTGTACCAATTAGAGTTGGGTAATCTAGTTCCTAGTTCCTTGTACTAGTTCCAAAACGTATGAGTAACATCATGAAATATAACGTGTGATAGTAAGTATACGCAGTTTGTTCAAAGAAAAAATGTGGGCCATTGGAACTGCGAAGTGAACTAGATAGTTCCATATAGTTCCTTTGGCACAACTCTAGTACCAATCTAGTTCAACTGAACGATGTATGAAATATGCGTATACTTAATATCCAAAGTTAGTTTGAATATCGTTACTCATACGGTTTGAATTAGTACAGTAAACTAAGAACTTGTCGAATTTAAGGTTATAAAGGGTAACGATAACAAATGCATGTTTGATTCCGGCACGATAATTTGAGGTTCTCGCATGAGGGAGAATCCAGACTTAATAAAATGTAAACTTAATTCTTTTGGTAGACAATTTTATATATGTAAGGGTTTTTACTGTTCTTAGATCACAATTTCAGTATTAATGTTGCTGTCCCCCCTTAGAGGTTGAATATTAAATAACAGGGACATTATGAGATAATTATATAATAACGAAGTCGTTATACTTAATTTACGCCTTTCCGCAAATTTTAAAACAAATTTTTATCAATTATGAGCATTTTTTACCTATTTTACAACACCGGTTTAAACCGGTTAACCGGTTTTGGAAATTTTTGAAAACCGAAAACCGGTTTTTGAAAAAATTAAAAATTTCGGTTAACCGAAAACCGTTTCGTTTGAAAAAACCGGTTTTTTGGACACCCTATAGACAACCCAAGGGGCCATCTTCTCCACAGTAGACGACCCAAGGGGCCATCTACTCCGCAGTAGACGACCAAGGGGCCATCCACTCCACAGTAGACGACCCAAGGGGCCATCTACTCTACAGTAGGCGACCCAAAGGGACATCTACTCTAATGTAGACCACGCAAAGGGGCCATCTACTCTATAGTAGACGACGGAAACATCTGACTTCACGTATATTGGGCGTTTGGTAATTCAGCTTTTAGAGTTCTCTTTGGAGAGAAAATCTGCTTTCAATATATTATTGTTTTGTTGGTCTAGTAGTTTTAGTGACTAAAAGATTTTAGGCTCTTTTCCAACTGAATTGCCTGTTATTTTGCATACCAAGTTCCTATGGACATGAAAAATGTATGTGAAATATTCCGAAATTCTGAAAACCCGACAAATAAATTATTTTTAGACAAAAAGGGTTTCGGTTATTTATCCTGTATGCGACCAGTCCATATATGGAAGTCTCAACTTCTATCCGAAGGTCTGATGAAATATAATGACGAATAACTCATAAAAATCCATTCTTGGCCGAGGTCTTTCAAAAATCTGACAATTCAGAAAACCTTTGATTTAAAATCAATATATTTATAGACGTCTAAACTTAACAGATTTTGGTTTGTTTGCGTACTCCATATATTACCGGCAAAAAATATCCCTTACAAAAACAAAACACCTTACTAGCCATTATTTTAGAAATATGTGCTTAGTTTTTGGCCACTAAAATAAATAGTTGCTAAAAATCGTGACTATTTCTTTCACTACTTATTTTAGTGATAAAAAATAATCACGTATTTTGCGCGACGTGCCCTAGTTAAAATAATGGGTAGTAAGGTGTTTTGTAAGGGGTATTTTTGCTGGGTCGTAACAATTATTGTCTGATGTTGTCTTTTTTCTCAAATTTGGATAGTTGAATAATTGAAAACTTGCTAGAGGTTACTGGGCTAATTTTACCAGTAACACACCTAAAATATATAAACAATATTATTAAATAATTTAAACAACTTTTAACTACAACTTTAACTGCAAAATAGGAACTATAAGAAACATTTCTACAAAGAATATTAAATAATTCATTGAATTGATGCGAAAGAGAGAGATAAATGACAGGATTGAATAAAACCTTACAACAAAACACTCAAAAAAAAAAAAAAAACGAACTATCTACTGGACTGACTGTCTGTCTGTAATTGAACGAAAGGAAGCTTATTGGGGATGGCGGGGCTGTTGTTTGGGTGTTGAAAAGGACATTGTTCTGTAGCTTTGATGATGTTCTGTGTTTTGTTTTGCTGTACTTGTTCTGTCTGCTTGTCTGTCTGTGGCGGGTTGTTTCTGTTTTGGAATTTTGCGAAATGAAAAACCAAAAAAAATTCGTTTGTCTGTTTGTTGTCTGGCTGGGAAAACAAATATTTTGTTGGTTGGTTGGTTGGTATGTAGAAACGTTTGTGGCGAAATAAAACAAGTTTTGTTTTGTTTTTCTCTTTTTTTACGGTGTATGATTTGAAATTTTCAGTTTTATTGAATATTTTTTTCTTTGTTAAACAAAAAAAGTATATTTTTGAGTTTTTTCAATATGTATTTCTTAATTTTTTTTAAGGTATATATGTACGTTTATAGTTAGTATATAAGTATTACATGTATTTTAGTATTTTTTTAGTAGTAGTATTAAATGTATTCATTTTTAGGATATTTTATGTGTTTTTCTGTTTGGTTTTGTATTGTTTGGTTGGTTGGTTTGGTTTGCAATCTTTTGTTTTATTTTTTCTGTTGTTTGTTTGAGAGAGAAAGAGAGGGGGAATAATAATTTCCTTTTTTTATATAAATAATTATATAAAGTTTAGTTTTCGTTTGTTTGGTTGGTTGGTTGTGGTGATAATGATGTTTTAAATTTAAATGATTTATTTTTTATTTCAAAAAAACTATTGTTGTTTGTTTTTTAATCGTTTTAATGTTTGATTTAACAAATTGAGAGGAATAAAACCTTGATTTTTATTTTAATCTCTGATTAATGTTATGAGACGGGGAGTTTAACGGTGTGTATGAGTGGCAGAGTATGAGTGTGGGGCTTATGTAGTTTCTCTGTGTTATGATGATATGAGAGTGAGCATTGTTATGTTAATGGTTTTTGTGTGTGAGACATGGAGTGACATAAAGGATATTTGTTTATTTGCATTTATTGGTGTGGAAATCTAAGGGGGGGACTGAGTTGGGAGCATAGGAATTTTATGTTGACAATAACAATTGCATTGAATGCAACATTGTTGACATGTTTCATTTGACAATTGCTTGGAGTAAATATTGCAGTGTACATATATGAGTGCCAGGGATGGAAATTATGAATTAATGGAAAGGGTTTGATAAACAAACCAAGGGCAAAAATCGACAACTTTAAGTTTACTAATACATACACTAGCCCATTGAAATGCTTATTTACGCATTAATTCAATGAAATAAGAAATTTAGTAATTCAGTGTGCAAAGCGGACGTGCAACTCATTTTACTACGATGGCAGCCAAATTTTATTAGCCGTTGCTTGAGTTCCCATCCCTGACGGTTAGAAGATGCTTTCTTTGCCCATATCATTGCAAATGTTTCCATCATGGATTTATTTGTTGTTCGTAACAATTCGTAAAACATGTATTATGGTTGTATGTATGTGTGTACACCTGGTTGTAGCTATTCCACACGTGTTGGGCATACCGAATTGTCTCTATTCTCTTCTGAATCCTAATTGTTATTACTTTAACATTTTCAATATTTAAATATGGGATAAATGCAAAGAGCGTATGAGTGTGTGTGATGGTATAACAATTAAGGTGTAGTGCTGGTATTTTGTAGTGTATATTTGTGTGGGTGGAGGGTCCTTGAAAAAGATTTTCATGTTGGGTAGGGAGACTTGTGAATTAGAATATATTGTTTCTTTATGTGATATTGTTACTTAACATCCTTGTGTTATGTCGTTTTCTTGTATATATGTATGTATGTAGCATATGTAATAATGTATGTATGCATGTTTTTCTGTGTATATATAATACTTAGTATTCAATTCAATTTTGTTTTTGTGTATTTAGTTTTCATTTACTTGTGTGGGTGTTTATGTGTTTGTAATACATCTAATGTTTTATTAATTTGTATGTGTTGTTTGGTTTTTGTTGTTGCTGCTGTTGTCATGTTGTTGTTGCTGTGTTTTGTGGCTTTTGTTGTAATTACTAAAACATTAAGATCATCATCTAAGGAAATGTTTATAAAACTTATGTAAATCTTGTTTTTTTTTTGTTCAGTTTTAATAGGATTTATGTAGTTCGGTTGTGTTTTGTATTTCAAATCCTTTAGTTTATGATGCTTTTTACAAGGAAAAATAAATTGAAAAAAATAAAAAAGGCAAAATTAAATTTCTTTGAAACTTTAAGAAAATACAAGAAAAAAAATTAACTTAATTGTATGGATAACGACGAAATATTATTTAGGTAAAAAGGATAACGAAAAAACGTTATCCACATTTTGCAAATATTATACGCTTTATGAGGATAGCATAAAAATATTAGCCTTGTTATGTGAATAACATAAAAAAATGTATCCACGTTATATAGATAACACAAACTGGTATACACCTTATGTGCATAACATAAATAATAGTTGTTAAGCACGTTATGTGGATAACATAAAACTTTTTTCCGTCTATGTGGATAACGTAAAACTGTTATCCACGTTATGCGCATATCGTAAAACTGTTATCCACTTTATGTGGATAACATAAAACTGTTATCCACTTTATGTGGAAAACATAAAACTGTTATCCACGTTACGTGGATAGCATAATACTGTTACCCACGCTATGTGGATAAGGTAAAACGGTTATCCACGTTATGTGGATAACGTAAAACTATTATCCACGTTATGTGGATAACGTAAAACTGTTATCCAATTAGTTGGATAACGTAAAACTGGTATCCACATTATGTGGATAACGTAAAACTATTATCCGCGTTATGTGGATAACGTAAAACTATTATCCACGTTATGTGGATAACGTAAAACTATTATCCACGTTATATGGATAACGTAAAACTGTTATGCACGCTATATGGATAACATAAAACTTTTATCCGTGCTATGTGGATAACGTAAAACTATTATCCACTTTATGTGGAAAACATGAAACTGTTATCCACATTATGTGGTTAACATAAAACTGTTACCGACGTTATGTAGATAACATGAAACTGCTATCCACGTTATGTGGACAACATGAAGCCGTTATCAGCGTTATGTCGATAACACAAAAATAATTTCCACGTTATGTGGATAAAATAAGAAAGTTACCCACGTTATGTGTATAACATAAGGTTGTTATCTACGTAATTTGGATAACATAAATATATTATTCATGTTTTGCGGATAACATGAAAACATGATCCATGTTTAGTGGATAACGTAAAACTATTATCCACGTTATGTGGATAACGTAAAACTGTTATCCAATTAGTTGGATAACGTAAAACTGGTATCCACGTTATGTGGATAACGTAAAACTATTATGCACGTTATATGGATAACATAAAGCTTTTTTCCGTCTATGTGGATAACGTAAAACTATTATCCACATTATGTGGATAACGTAAAACTGTTATCCTCGTTGTGTGGATATCGTAAAACTGTTATCCACTTTATGTGGAAAACATAAAACTGTTATCCGCGTTATGTGCATAGCATAATACTGTTACCCACGCTATGTGGATAAGGTAAAACGGTTATCCACGTTATGTATATAATGTAAAACTATTATCCACGTTATGTGGATAACGTAAAACTATTATCCACGTTATGTGGATAACGTAAAACTGTTATCCAATTAGTTGAATAACGTAAAACTGGTATCCACGTTATGTGGATAACGTAAAACTATTATCCACGTTATGTGGATAACGTAAAACTATTATCCACGTTATGTGTATAACGTAAAACCGTTATGCACGTTATATGGATAACATAAAACTTTTTTCCGTCTATATGGATAACGTAAAACTAGTATCCACATGTGGATAATATGTGGATAGCATAATACTGTTACCCACGCTATGTGGATAAGGTAAAACGGTTATCCACGTTATGTGAATAACGTAAAACTATTATCCACGTTATGTGGATAACGTAAAACTATTATCCACGTTATGTGGATAACGTAAAACTATTTTCCACGTTATGTGGATAACGTAAAACCGTTATGCACGTTATATGGATAACATAAAACTTTTTCCGTCTATGTGTATAACGTAAAACTATTATCCACGTTATGTGGATATCGTAAAACTGTTATCCACTTTATGTGGATAGCATAAAACTGTTATCCACTTTATGTGGATAACAAAAAACTGTTATCTACTCTATATGGAAAACATAAAACTGTTATCCATGTTATGTGGATATCGTAAAACTGTTATCCACGTTATGTGGATAACGCAAAACGGTTATCCACGTTATGTTATAAAGTTGAACTGTTAGCCACATTATGTGGATAACATAAAACTGTTACCGACGTTATGCAGATAACATGAAACTGCTATCCGCGTTATGTGGATAACATGAAGCCGTTATCAGCGTTATGTCGATAACACAAAAATATTATCCACGTTAATGGGATAAGATACACATATTATCCACGTTTTGCGTATAACATAAAATATTATTCATGTTATTTGGAAAACATAAGACTATTATCCTCGTTATTTGGATAACACAAAAATGTTATCCTTATTATGTGGATAATATAAAAACATTATTCAAACCATGTGCATAACATAAAACTGTTATCCACTTTATGTGGATAACATAAAACTGTTACCCACGTTATGTGGATAACGTAAAACTGTTATCCAATTAGTTGGATAACGTAAAACTGTTATCCACGTTATGTGGATAACGTAAAACTATTATCCACGTTATGTGGATAACGTAAAACCGTTATGCACGTTATATGGATAACATAAAACTTTTTTCTGTCTATGTGGATAACATAAAACTGTTATCCACTTTATGTGGATAACATAAAACTGTTACCCACGTTATGTGGATAACGTAAAACTGTTATCCAATTAGTTTGATAACGTAAAACTGTTATCCACGTTATGTGGATAACGTAGAACTATTATCCACGTTATGTGGGTAACGTAAAACTATTATCCACTTTATGTGGATATCGTAAAACTGTTATCCACTTTATGTGGATAACATAAAACTGTTATCCACTTTATGTGTAAAACATAAAACTGTTATCCACGTTATGTGGATAACATAATACTGTTACCCACGCTATGTGGATAACGCAAAACGGTTATCCACGTTATGTTATAAAGTTGAACTGTTAGCCACATTATGTGGATAACATAAAACTGCTACCGACGTTATGTAGATAACATGAAACTGCTATCCACGTTATGTGGATAACATGAAGCCGTTATCAGCATTATGTGGATAACACAAAAATAATTTCCATTTTATGTGGATAAAATAAAAAAGTTATCCACGTTATGTGTATAACATAAGGTTGTTATCTACGTAATTTGGATAACATAAAAATATTATTCATGTTTTGCGGATAACATGAAAACATGATCCATGTTTAGTGGATAACGTAAAACTGTTATCTACGTTATGTGGATAACATAAAATTTCTATCCACGTCTCTATCCGCGTTATTTGGATAACGCAAAACTGTTAACCTTATTATGTGGATAATATAAAATCATTATTTAAACCATGTGTATAACATAAAACTGTTATCCACGTTATGTGGGTAACGTAAAACTGTTATCCAATTAGTTGGGTAACGTAAAACTGTTATCCAATTAGTTGGGTAACGTGAAACTGTTATCCACGTTATGTGGATAACGTTAAACTATTATCCACGTTATGTGGATAACGTAAAACTATTATCCACGTTATGTGGATAACGTAAAACTGTTATCCTCGTTATGTGGATAACGTAAAACAGTTATCCACGTTATGTGGATAAAGTAAAACTGTTATCCATGTTATGTAGATAACATAAAACTGTTATCCACGTTATGTAAATAACTTTAACTGTTATGCACGTTATGCGGATAACATAAAACGGTTATTTACGTTATGTGGATAACATAAAATAGTTATCAGCGTTATGTTGTTAAAATAAAATTGATATCCACGTTATGTGGAGTACACAAAATTATTATCCACGTTATGTGAAAAAATGTTATCCACATTATGTGGATAACATAAATATGGTATTCCAGTAATGAGAAGAACATAAATATATTATCCACGTAATGTGAATAGCATAAAACTTTTATCCACTTTATGTGGATAACATAAAACTGTTATTAACATTATGTGTTTAACACAAAAATTTTATCCACGTTATTTGAATAAGATAAATTTCTTATCAACCTTATCTGGATACATAAAAATATTATCCACGTTATGTTGATAACATAAACCTGTTATCTTCGTAATTTGGATAACATAAAACCCTTATCCACGTTATTTGGATAACATGAAACTATTATACACGTTATGTGGATAAGAGAAAATATTAACCACATGATGTGGATAACATGAACTGTTATCTTCGTTTTGTGGATAACATAAAAACATTATCCACCGTATGTGGATAATATAAAATTGTTATACACGTTATTTAGATAACATAAAACTGTTAACCACATTATGTGGATAACATAAAATTGCTATCCACGTAAGTGGATAACTTAAAATTGCTATCCACGTTATGGGGATAACATAAAAATATTATCTTCGTTGTGAATAAAAATATTATCCGCGTTAAGTAGATAAAATATAAATATTATCCAAGTTATGTGGATAATATAAAAATATTATCCATATTGTGTAGATAATATTAAACTGTTATCCACTTTATGTGTTTAACATAAAATTGTTATCCACGTCTTATAGATAACTTAAAAATATTATCCACGTTAAGTGGATAACATAAAAATATTATCCACGTTAAGTGGATAAAATAAAAATATTATCCACGTTAAGTGGATAAAATAAAAATATTATCCACGTTGTGTAGATAACATTAAACTGTTTTCCACGTTACGTGGATAACATAAAAATAGTATCCACGTTATGTGGATAACATGAAACTTTTATCCGCGATATGTGGATAATAGAAAAATATTAACCACGTTATGCGGATAACATAAAAATACTATCCATGTTATTTGGGTAACATATAAATATTATCCGCTTCATGTGGATAACATAACATAAAACTGTTATCCACTTATGTGTAGGTCATGTGGATAACATACCAATATTACTGAAGTTATGTATATAACATAAAAATATTATCCATTTTATGTGGATAGATAACATTTTATACAAGACATGTGGATAACATAAAACTGTTAATGTTACATTAGAATAACGTTAAAAGATTATCCAACTTATGTTGAAATCATTAACCACGTTATATGTATATCTTATCCGAACCTTGTGAAATGACTTCGTTATCAAAATATCATAGAATTATTATATGCGTTTTTTTTAAATAAAGCTTTACCGTTATCCACCTTATCAAAATAACATAAATTTATTATCCCCATTATCAAAATGATGCAAAATAAGTAAAAAATTAAAAATTTAAATATAAAACGTGTTAACAAATATTATTTAAATAAACAAAATTATCATAAGTAACAACAACTATTAATATTATTTTTAATTTCAATTTCAAACAGAATGGAAGAACACATTATGTAACATAATTATTGGATTTACACTATCTCCTAAGCTATTTTAATTATTTTGTGTGTGGGTGTCTGTGTGTGTGTGGTTGATAATTTCCTCAGTGGCACAATAACAGTAACCTAAGATTTGGAAGCTCTTCGCTGCCTGACTACCTTTTGAGAATCTTCGAAACGAGAAGGAGAGAGAGCAGGAGAAGAGCAATTAGTGTAGAGATGGAAACTCAAAAATATATTAAGGATAACATTGAGTGGGTGCTTAAGTGTGTTCTGTGTATATGTATCTGTGTGTGTGTTGGGGTGTCCTTGTTTCTAAGTGTGTGTGTGTGTTTCTTTTTAATTATTTTACCTAATAATACTTTTAATTTTGTTTAACATTGATATGGCCTAAAAAATTTGATTTCTTTCAAATTTTGTGAAATACACCTTTAGTGTATGCGTGTGTGTTGTATGTATATGTATGTTTGTGTGCTTAACATTTTTACTAAAAAAATACAGACAGACACATAGAGAAAAAAATTTATAAACAAATTTCTTTTATTCTGAAACTATTCTAAAGGGCGGGCTGCTTTTTTGGGGGAGATTGTTGATTTGGCGGCTAATAGCTAACTCTTCTTCGTTTTGCTGCTTCTAATTCTGCTAATTATGGCCTTATTTGTTTGCATTTACCTCATTTAGATTGGCGTGTTTCCCCCAATTTGTATTATTCTTTTAGTTTTCTTTTAAATATAATTCGTTTCTTTAGTTTTCGTTTTGTTTTACTTCATGGCTTGATTTCATGAAAGAAAATCCCATGCAGGAAGTTTCCTCGAAATTAATCATTTTTTGTTGTTGTTGTATAGTTATAGACAATTATAATTTGTTATTATTCTTTTATTTATACTCTAAATACTCTTAGACATTTAAAAAATATGAATATTATTAATATATATTTTTAGTTTCTAAGTACTTTTTTTTTGGTTTTTTTGTTGTCTTTTGCATCGGCTCTCTAAATGTCTGCGCGGCGAACACTTCTATCAAAAAACAGTCATAGGGTCATTTTGTCGCATTATAAAGTTATGTTTTTTTGTTTGAATTTCCATTCAATTTTAATTTTTCAAAAATTATTTTTTTTGTTATCACCAGCTGTTTTTAACGTTTTACACAATAGGTTATGTTCTTATGTTTGTGTGTTGTTGTTGTGATATTTGTAGTGGTGGTGGTGGTAAAATTGTGTTTTAAGTCAAGGATCAATTGTTAAAGGAAGAAGTTTTAAGGGTCAAAATTGTATATAACGATTCTGATAACTTTCTGAGAGTAATCGATAAGTTTTAAACCGTAGTAATTTGAAAAAAAAAAACAAACATTAAACCTAATTTACACTGGCGGCTAAAACAAGTATTTTGTACAAATACTATGTGGAATTGAAAAGATAAATGATGCATTTTAATTAATTTTTTCTGATGTAAAAACTGAATTAAACAGTTTATTCGGAACATATTGGATATAACGATAATTTTTTAACAATAATCGATAAGTATTAAATTACAATAATTTAAAATAAAGCATTATTAAAGAGTTTTAAACGCTTTTTTCGATGACTGCTTTCTAAAACACATAGAAATTATATGAATGATAGAGATTTATCGAAATTCTTGGTTTATAAAGCAGGGTAAACACCATCAGTTTTGACTGTCGATTTTTCCGAAATATCGATTACTGTCAAACTGTCCAGCAACATCGAAACATCTGTTGTTGACTGATGACTGTCAAAAAAGAACGGCCACACCGGCAAGCAACCGATTATTTGAACAAAACTGGCAGTCAAAACAGATCATGTGTACCCCACATAAGTGTATCTCGTGTTGAATCGACAATTATCGATCATAATCGAATTAAATTATGTACGGTAAATGTACAACTTATCGCAAACTATGCTACCTAATAAGTATCGATATTTTTAACAAAATGTGTTTAAAATCGTGTGTAGCTGTTTTCATGTAATCGAAATTTATCGATATTGTAATTAATAATTTTCGATAATATTTCGATCATCTTTCTAAACACAGAAATTTTTAAATAATACGTATTTTGCCATAATTACCGATATATTGGCAGTCTACCGTCAGTGATAAGTTTTTGATAAAAGTTCTTTTGTCGAAAATTATCGAAGGTTAGGTCTAAAGTTAGCGCTTCAATCTTCATGTCGAAGACATCCTTAGGAGGTTTGCTACCATATGCAGATCAATATATGAAGGTTTCTTTAATTAATTATCTTTCGAGTTGAGCTATTTTGACCTAAGAGGTACATTGAAAAATTAGGAATCCACCGAAGCCCCACACATTCAACCACTATGCTACGATTCACGGGTGGTTAGACCGATCATCAGGCATATTGAATGGTGTTTTTAGTGGGTGGACGAAGGCTAAGCTTGGAAACCAGCATTTATATCACAAATCATTCGAAAGTTGTATATTCGAATTATTTATTTTATTATTATTATTTATTTTATTTTAATGTTGGGTGCCACCGTGGTGCAATGGTATGCACGCCCGCCTTGCACGCAGAAGGTCGGGGGTTCGATTCCCCGGCCAAGCAACATCAAACATTTTTCAACGGTGGCAAAACACCCCTCAGTAATGTTGGCGACATTTCCTGAGTATTTCAGCCTTGAAAAACTTCTCCATAAGTGGTGTCTTAAGACACGCCGTTCGGACTCGGCGATAAACAGTAGGTCCCATATCATTGAGCTAAATATGAATCGGGGTGCACTCATTGATATGAGAGAAGTCTCCCTTGTCCCGTATGGGATGTTGTGGAACAATGTTTTTGTTTGTTATTTTAATGTTAGTCATTTAATTCCAAACCTTTCCTATAGTCCGACTTGGATGGTAACCCTATTTTTCAATGCTTTCTTACAAATACTAAGACAGCTTTTTTCCACCTTTATTTTATTTGTCCTTCTGTATCAGAAGATTTTGATCATCAATATTTGTCATCGGAATCTTTGACAAGTTGATGGTGGCTTAGAACGCTAAGACGACTGCAACCGTGTCGCCCACCCACTAAAAACAACATTCAATATGCCTGATGATCGGTCTAACCACCCGTGAAACGTAGCATAGTGGTTGAATGTGTGGGGCTTCGGTGGATTCCTAATTTTTCAATGTACCTCTTAGGTCAAAATAGCTCAACTCGAAAGAGAATTAATTCAAATATCACTCTAAAAATGACCTTCGCCTTAATAAGGCAAAAACAAGTAAGAAAAGTCTATGGTCGGACGGAGCCGGAGCCACTACCCTGCGAGTTAGCTTTCAGCAAATCAAAGTTTCTTTTGGACAAATAAGCTTATTGTAAGAAATAAATTTTTGGAGTCTGCAACCTTATTACATTAAGTTTAAATAACAATATAATAATTGTTCCACAAACATCACAGAAGGGACAGGGCGTGCACCACGATTCATATTACAGCAATAGTATGGGGCCTACTGTTTATCGCCGAGTCCGAAAAGCATGTCTTAAAACACCGCCTGTAGAGAAGTTGTACATGGTTGAAATACTCAGAAAATGTCGCCAACTTTACTGTGGGGTATTTTGCCAACGTTGGAAATTTGATGTTTGCTGGCCGGGAATCGAACGCCCGACCTTCAGCGTGCAAGGTGGGTGTGCAAACAATTGTACTATGGTGGCACCAATAAGTAATTTTAGAACGGACAATTAGTCTGGACCTAATTTTTTGCATATTTTGACCTATTTGCTAAACCATATGCAAGACTTTGTGCCCTAAATATCCCATCGAATTAGCTGAAAGTTTGTATTAGGTATTCGTTCATCACAATTTTCGACCTGAAATTTATCGGTATAGGTCCAGGTCTTCATATAGCTCCCATAGAACCGTACCTCCCGATACCCGGTATTTTGAAGGTTGTGGCCTCAATATCAAACTGAAGTGGCTGACATTTTGTATTCAGTCTTCGTTGGAGGTAAAAAAACTTTCCATCTGAAATATGTCGTTATATGTCCACACACATAAACATTTTAAAAGATATTATTGAAATATATGTAGCATACGTGAAATACAGAAATTTTCCATATGCAAAAATAATATTTGCATATGCATAATTTATACATTTCGCATATTTTGATTGGAATTTAATTAAAAGCCAAAAATATGCAAATTTTACAAAAATAGGTGTTGCATAAAATTCCGCTGTCTATATATCATTGAGCTGATATTAATCGGAGTGCTCTCATTGATATGAGAGAAGGCTCCCTTGTCCCTACTGGGATGTTTGTGGAACAACTATATACTGTACATTTTAAGAAATATTCTTGAATTTGAAAATTGGCGTTGTTTAGCAATTTCTGCTACATCTATAAATTTTGAACAATTGGACAGGTAATATGATAGGGTTCCACGCAATTTGTAAGAACTGGGAATTTGTCTGTCATGATGGAGAAAATTTGTAGCATGGGAGGAAGATGTGGTTCTCTTCACAAAACTCATTATAACTTAGGTAGTAGGTCTGTTACCAAGCACACATATTATTGCAATTTTCATTAGAGGAAAGATCGGTAGTTAATTTTTCATATATAGGCGACTTTGCCGGTATATGGCCTCCAGGGATTCAAATATGGACCAAAAATAAAATGTTTTTATTTAGCATACAAAAGTAATGGTCCATTGCACCCGCTAAATAATATCAGATCATCATCAAAAATTGTAGGCATCTTCTTCGACATAAACCCCTACCTCTTGCAAAATTTCGTGACTATTGATCTATAATTGCGACCTCTAGTATGCTTTTGATTACATTACAAGAAAAACACTCGATATATTAGGCTGTAACTCTGTTATCTGACCACATAAATCAACATAATTGGCATTAATTGAAAGGGCAAGAGTTGTCCTTCCAAATATTATTTATGTGGGCGGAATGTGTGGTCCAGGAATAAAGATATTACCGGTATATTAAAAATTTTCACAATTTTCACATAAAAGTTGTGGTCCATTTAACCCTCTAAACATCATCCGATCACCATCTCAAATTGCAAGCTTCTTCTTTGTCATATAATCTTACATTATTTAAAATTTCGAGGCGATCGGACTATAATTGCGACATACAGAGCCGCTACAAAATCGTATAAAAATTTTGTTTTTGGTCCATTTCACCCGCTAAATATTTCTCGATCATCACCAATAAGAATAGGTATCTATTCTGATCTGAACCCGACCTCCATACAAAATTTCGTGACGATCGGTCCATAATTGCGGCCTGGAGCGTGTTTACAATTTATAATGGACAGACGGACGGACGGACGGACGGACGGACGGACGGACAGACACACATCTCAAAATCGCTTTATCTCGTCGAGATATGAAGATTGGTATACCACATTGGGGGTCTCCGACGAATATTTCGCGGTGTTACATGAATTTTTACCAAAACAAACTTATAATACCCTTTTCCACATTGTGGTATAGGGTATAAAAAAAAAAAAAAAAAAAAAATAGGAAAGTTTCTCTTTATGAAAAAAAATCCGTTGACAGATCTTTAACCTATTGACGATTTCTTTAAGACAAGGGATCTACTATGTGTAGAAAATTCTTTTTTAGTGCTATTGTATCTAATTGATCTTTCAAGACTATTCTATCTATAGACCCCAATAAAATGGGCCCCCCTGGAAACACCCTGCGTGCGTCCCTGGTAGGTCCTAGTAGGAAGCCTTCTATATATAAAAGAATTCCTTCGACACAAAGAAGAATTTTTTGAGAGGTATTCTACTTTCTCCTTTGGTAGGTCTTCTATCAATAGAACGCCCCCTTTTGGGGGGTACCTAAAGAAGAACCTTTCCGAGGTATTCTACTTTTGGATTTCCCCTTTGGATGGGGCCAAAAGCCTTTGGAAGGCCTTTTGAAGGAGTCCTTCTAACTATAGAAGACCGTTTTGGGGGGTCTTCTATCAACAGAAGACTCCTTTGGAGGATATTCTATAAATACAGGACCCCTCTGAGAGGCCTTTCATCAATAAACGATCCCTTTAGGAGGTCTTCTATCAAAAGAAAATCCCTTTTGGGGGGTCTTCTATCTTTTGAATGCGCCTTTAGGAGTTTTTCTATCTATAGAAGACTCCTTTATGGAGGTCTTCTTTCAACAAAAGTCTCCTTTGGAAGGTCTTCTATCAACCGAAGACTCTTTTGGGAGATCTTTTATGAATACAGGATCCTTTTGTGATGTCTTCTGTCAATAGAAAACCCCTTTGGGAGGTCCTTTATCTTTTAAATGCCTCTTTAGAATTTTTTCTAACTATAGATGACTCCTTTGGGAGACCTTCTATCAACAGAAGTTTCCTTTGGAAGGTCTATCAACAGAAGACTCTTTTGGGAGATCTTCTATGAATACAGGATCCTTTTGAGATGTCTTCTGTCAATAGAAAACCCCTTTGGGAGGTCCTCTATCTTTTAAATGCCTCTTTAGGATTTTTTCTAACTATAGATGACTCCTTTTTTATTTCTAACTATAGATGACTCAACAGAAGTTTCCTTTGGAAGGTATTCTATGAACAGAAGACTCCTTTGGGAGGTCTTCTATCTACCGAAAGCCCCATTGGGAGGATTTCTGTCCATTAAAAGCATCCTTAAGAGTTTTTCTAACTATAGAAGACGCCTTTGGGATGTCTTCTACCAACAGAAGACTTCTTAGGGAGGTCTTCTATCCACAGAAGACTCTTTTGGGAGATTTTCTATGAATACAGGACCCCTTTGGGACGTATTCTGTCAATAGAAGTCCTCTTTGGGAGGTCTTCCATCTTTTGAAGGCGCCTTTAGGAGTTTTTCTAACTACAGAAGACTCCTTTGGGAGGTCTTCTTTCAACAGAAGTCTACTTTGGAAGGTATTCTATCAACAGAAGACTGTCTCGGGAGATCTTCTATGAATACAAGACCCCTTTGGGATGTATTCTGTCAATAGAAGTCCTCTTTGTGTGGTCTTCTATCTTTTGAAGGTCCCTTTAGGAGTTTTTATAACTATAGATGGGTTCCTTTGAGAGGCCTTCTTACAACAGAAGTTTCCTTTGGAAGGTATTCTATGAACAGAAGACTCCTTTGGGAGGTCTTCTATCTACGAAAAGCCCCATTTGGAGGATTGCTGTCCATTAAAAGCATCTTCAGGAGTTTTTCTAAATATAGAAGACGCCTTTGGGATGTCTTCTACCAACAGAAATCTCCTTTGGGAGGTCTTCTATCCACAGAACACTCCTTTGTGAGATCTTCTATGAATACAGGACCCCTTTGGGATGTATTCTCTCAATAGAAGTCCTCTTTGGGAGGTCTTCTATCTTTTAAATGCCTCTTTAGGTTTTTTTCTAACTATAGATGACTCCTTTGGTATGTTTTTTTTCAACAGAAGACTCCTTTGGATGGTCTTATATCAACAGAAGACCACTTTCGGAGGTCTTCTATCAACCGAAGACCCCTTTGGGAGTCTTCTAGGAATATAGGACCCTTTGGGAGGTCTTCCGTCAATAGACGATCCCTTTAGGAGGTCTTCTATCAAAAGAAAATCCCTTTTGGAGGTCTTCTGTCTATTGAAGGCCCCTTTGGGAGTTTTTATAACTATAGAAGACTTCTTTGGAAGGTCTTCCACCAAACAGAAGACTTCTTAGGGAGGTCTTCTATCCACAGAAGACTCCTTTGTTAGGTATTCTATGAATACAGGACCCCTTTGGGATGTCTTCTGTCAATAGAAGTCCTCTTTGGGAGTTCTTCTATCTTTTGAAGGTCCCTTTAGGAGTTTCTCTAACTATAGAAGACCCTTTTGGGAGGTCTTCTTTCAATAGAAGACTCTTTTGGGAGATCTTCTATGAATAGAAAACCCCTTCGGGAGGTCCCCTATCTTTTAAATACCTCTTTTTTCTAACTATATATGACTCCTTTGGTAGGCCTTCTTTCAACAGAAGTTTCCTTTGGAAGGTATTCTATGAACAGAAAACTCCTTTGGGAGGTCTTCTATCTACCGAAAGCCCCATTGGGAGGATTTCTGTCACTAAAAAGCATCCTTAGGGAGTTTTTCTAACTATAGAAGATGCCTTTGGGATGTCTTCTACCAACAGAAATCTCCTTTGGGAGGTTTTTTCAACAGAAGTCTCCTTTGGGTGGTCTTCTATCAACAGAAGACCACTTTCGGAGGTCTTCTATCAACCGAAGACCCCTTTGGGAGATCTTCTAGGAATATAGGACCCTTTGGGAAGTCTTCTATCTACCGAAAGCCCCTTTGGGAGGATTTCTGTCCATTAAAGGCTTCTTTAGGAGTTTTTCTATCTATATAAGACTTCTTTGGGACGTCTTCTGTCTTTTTTGAGTGGTCTTCTGCCAATAGAGGGCCCTGTTGGGTGGTCTTCTATCTGTTGAAGGTCCCTTTGGAAGGTCTTCTATGAATAGAAGACCTCTTTGATAGGATTTCAATTAATAAAAGAACCCGTGACCTATCTATTGAGGGCCCCTTTTGTGAAATACTTTAGCTAACTCCTTTCTATATTAGGGAGGTCTGCTGTATATAGGAGCTTTCTTTAGTAGACGTTTTATTTATAGAATACCACTTTATGTGGCCTAGTTTCTGGAAAAAGGTCTGTCGAATCTCATCTATCGAAACACGCTTGTTTCAGTAGGTCTGCAATCTACATAATGCCTCAACAGAAGAAGCATTTATCAGTATAAATGACCTTTGCCTTAATAAGGGAAAAATAAACACCTTTTGGAAATCGGGTCTATAGAGGGCACTTTCAGTTGGTCTTCTATCTATAAAACTCCCTTTGAGAAGTTTTCCTATTAAAGAACCGCCATTTAGAAAACCTTCTATCCATAGCATTTTCTTCGGGAGGCCTGTTATCTACAGAAGATATTATGGGATAGGATCCTTGCTTCTTCTAGAGAATACACATTAAGTGCATCTTTTAATAAAAGAAGTTTCCTGTTGCATGAATTTTATTTATAGAAGCCTACTTCTGGATGACCTCTATCTATTGAAAGCCCATTTAGTAGGTCTTATGTGTACAAATGCATTTCATAGGAGGTCTTCTTTATAAAACAGAAACCCAATATTTCGTAGTCCAAAAAACGGACAATTTTTTGGAATTAACGGGGTTTTCGATTTACCGGTGATATAAACACGTAGGAAACCACTTCAAGTGGCCGACAGTTTATTACCAATTTTGGGAGATTTCGATTTATCGGAATGCCAATTATCGCTTTTCTACTATCGCTTCATTCCAGAACTCGAAACATTTTACTCGAAAAAGCGTTCCCGTACACAAAAATATTGTAAAACGTTCACTTCTCTGTAAACAAAACTTTTTACACGACAAATTTGGGCCAGTAAAAAAATAGTAACATGGTTGACGGAGTCTGATTGGCTGATACACCGACTTTGACATTTGTTCGAGTTTTTTGACGTATTTTCCATTTTTCCGTTCCCGAACTATTTCAAAAAACTTTTGTGTGAGAACAATTTTTTACAGTTCTTTCTTTTACGAGTTTTACTATCAGAAAGTACGGGAACGAAGCTTATGTGTGTAATTTAAAAACTTTTTACACGAAAAATTTGGGCGAGTAAAGAAATAGTAACATGGTTGACGGAGTCTGATTGGCTGATACACCGACTTTGACATTTGTTCCGGTTTTTTTACGTTTTTCATTTTTCCGTTACCGAACTATTTCAAAAAACTTTTCTGAACAATTTTTGTTATAGTTCTCTCTTTTACGAGTTTTACTATCAGAAAGTACGGGAACGAAGCTTATGTTTGTATATTGTGATTTTCTATACACAGAGGTCCCAATCAAGTGGTCTTCTATCGCTTTAAGTACCCCGCCATACAGAAAAGTCGCCGCCATGTTATCTTAAAATACACCTTCAAGAGGTCTATGCTTTCTAAACACCCAATACCACTTTTGTAGGTCTTATATTTGGAGAAACATCCATTGTGAGACTTTTAACCAGAAAAATCTACTTTAAGGGGGTTTGTGTCAAGAGAACACCCGCACTAGAGGGGTTCTTCTGTATATGGAATACTAATTTAGGAAGCCTTCTGTCAATCTCTGAAGATACTTCTCTCAAAATTTTTAATAATTACCTTAAAATTTAATTATTAAAATTTGCTATTTATCGAAAGTTATCGAAATATATTTTTTTATTCAAATATTATCGAAAAGCGAACCTTATTTTTGTGAATTACAAAAAATAATGAAATTATTATAAAGAAATTGCTTACAGAAAGTTATCATAATGTATTGGATAAAAAATCAGAAAATATTTATGTAAATTTATTTCGATAACATCTGTTATCGCAATTGTTTTAAAAGAAAAAAGACGCCAAATACTGGACAGTTACTAAATTCTTTTTTATTTATTTTTAATTTTTATTTTCGAATACTATTCGATTTACATTAAATATGATCCTTGACTAAATAGTTGTTGTTGTCTTTAATAATGTTTTTGTTGTTTGTTAATATGCTATGTTGCTGTTTTGTTGTTGTTGTTACTTTGGCCTACAATAAATTTTGTGTAAAATGTGAGTCGTCGTCTTTGGGGACTTTGTGTTCTTGTGAAACATAGTGATGTTGTTGTTGTTGTTTTTGTTGTTTTTGTTGATGTTAGGTGATGGTGTTGTTGCTGTTGTTAAGCTGTGTCCTTGTTGTCAAGTGTTGGGTGTTGTTCTTGTTGTTGATGTTATTTTAATTTTTTTTATTGTTCTAATTAAACAAAAATTGACACTTTCATTACGAATTTTTCTTCTTCTTCTTGCTCCTTGTTTTTTTTTGTAATTTCTTTTTTTACTCTTAATAAGATGCTTTAAACTACATTTTTTGTTTTTGTAATATGTATATAATTAGTATGTATATGTATGTTAAGGGTAGGGGAGAGGGAGTTTTTTTCTGGTTTTTTAATATTATATGTGTATAAGTTTAGTTTAGTCGTGTTTGTTTTTTAGGTTTTTTCAATTTATTTTCTGGCATTTAGTTTTTGTTTTTCAAATTATTCATTCATTTTTTTTTTTCTTGTTAAGAGTATAATCTTGAAGTATATTTGTATGTAAATAGATAGTATTTTCTTGTTTTTTAGGGGTATTTTTGGGGTTTGTTATTACTTATGTGGTTGTGTTTTTTGTTGTATGTATGTATTTTAAAAAGTTTTTATTTTTTTTAATAATAATTGTTGCTTTAAGTTTATTTTTTACTGCATATGCATACCTATTCAAATCGGTGTACAAAGTTGTATTTTACTTGGTATTGTTTTCAAAACATCTGTTCTGTCTTCAAAACCCTATTCAAAATTTTGTTTTGAATATAGTTTTTTCGCTTTTTTTTTACTTTTACTGAACAATAAAACAAATTTTAATTAAACCAACTCTCTAAAAGAACCATTAACTGAAATTTCTAAACAAATGTTGTTGTTGGTGGTGGTGGTTAGTTGGAAAATAATTGGAATCAGTCTAATAATTACCATTACAAGAAAAAACAAGTTCAAAAACAAACCGAAAAATAGTTTATTTAGCCACAACAAAGAATTTTGTGAAAAAATAGTTTGAAAAACATGCTCTGTTGTTTTTTTTGTTTATTGAAAAAAATTGAACTGTAAAAAAATCATTTACATAACTAAGAAAAATAAACATTTTAACTAATTTTTTGGTATTGTTTTTTAATACCAAAATAAACCAACAAAACTTTAAAAACAAAGTTTATTAAAGAGTTACTTACTATTATTGTTATTGTTTTTGTTGTAAATTAATATAAACTTTATGCTGATAATGGATCAATTATAAACTGCAAGGGGATTTTTAATGAAGCAGACAAGAAATGTTTATAAATGGAATACCGTGACCACAATATTTTTGATTTCTTTTTATTTGAAAATAGATTTGAAGTTATTTTCAGTGACATTTTTCTTAATGAAAATTATTAAGAAATAACAATTCCCATCCCTGGTCCCAGTGATCAAATGCGCGCTCTCTCTCTCTCGTTTGATATTATAGCAGTTGGCAACTCAACCACCTAAGTGTCAACTAAGAATTGGCTATTCTTTATACGACATCATGGTACAGTTACCAGGTACAGTCTGTCGCAAAAGTTAGTATACACCGTTGAAACCAAAATGTATTATGGATAAAAAGCACAATAACTTATTGAAAACAACAGACAATTGGTTTTATTTGATAGACAAGAAGGTTGTCTTCCGTAATAATAATTAAAAGTGCGCAATATTTGCATACATTAGCAAATGTACGGTTCGAATCCCAAAAAGACCAAAATTTATGTCGCAAAAGTTAGTATACAACGTAGAATCCTCGTGGAACTGTGTAAACAGTTCTTGATATTTTTGAACAAAATGAAACTAAATCTGTACTTAAGATCATAAAGAGTATATTAATTGGTTTTAAAGGCAGTTATAGTACTTATAGTGACAAGTCCAACGTACACTGGATAGTAAAATCCACAAAAATCGGTCATCTACAAATATAACAACTGTAGCGACAAAATTCCGAGTGTTATGTCCTGTTTATGAATTCTAAAGCCATGAAATGCTCAGAAAAGGTCTAAAGTTTCAATATATGGTGATCTTAATCGAGTTTCCACTTGTCCTGTTTGAAAAAACAGAAATTTCTTGAAAGAAACCCATACTTTTGAGGCCATTGTCCTTTTGAAACATGTAGTAATCCTTAATCCTTACACATAAGGACTTTTCTTTTGAGTTAATTTTCTCACAAATGTTGCCTCTTTTCATATTCCCACCAAAAATAAATAGTAGGAGAATCTCAAGTTCTGGTGTACAACAACAAAAACCAGTTCAGTGCTGTGGAATGTCAAAAATCTTTTCCAAAAATAAAGCAATTCACACAAAGCTTTCAACAAAATTTTGTTGGGCAGGTATTAATAAACGCATTATTACAAAAATCTATCAAATATTTTTTTTTATTAATTTTGTGTGTTTCAATTACAACAACTTTTTCACAGCTTGCAGTACATCAGCTGGGATGATGCGAGTACCTGTATGATTGTGCCATGTACGACATTTTGGGAATATTTCACTATGTCGAAAGACAATGATTGCGAAGGAAAAATACCTAAACCTTGGTTTTCATGGCAATATTAGGTCTGTTCGATAATTTCGTTTACTGAACAAGTTTGTTATCAAACAGCATTTGGTAAAAGTTTGTACAAATTTGAAAAATTTTTATTTCGCAACGTACAGGTCGCCTCTTTCGCAACGTACAGGTCGCACTTTTTGTCCGATTCAGATGAAAATTGTGGACTACAATTTTTTTAGCCATAGGAAGAACGCTATTGCTTTTGGTGAAAATCGGTTCAGATTTGGATATAGCTCCCATATATATTTTCGCCCGATTTCACGTATTTTCTGTACCACACACGCTATATATGTCCGCTTTCGATGAAATTTGGAATGTGCGACTGAATTCGGTCTGGAAATAAATGTGGCAAATTATATCGAAATCGGTTAAGATCTTGATATAGCTCCTATATATATTTTCGGCCGATTTCACGTATTTTCTGTACCACACACGCTATATATGTCCGATTTCGATGAAATTTGGAATGTGTGACTGAATTCGGTCTACAAATAAGTGTGCCAAATTATATCGAACTCGGTTCAGATTTGGATATAGCTCCCATATATATTTTCGGCCGATTTCACGTATTTTCTGTAAATAAATGTGGCAAATTATATCGAAATCGGTTAAGATCTTGATATAGCTCCTATATATATTTTCGGCCGATTTCACGTATTTTCTGTACCACACACGCTATATATGTCCGATTTTAATGACATTTTGAATGTGTGACTGAATTCGGTCTACAAATAAGTGTGTCAAATTATATCGAAATCGGTTCAGATTTGGATATAGCTCCCATATATATTTTCGGCCGAATTCACGTATTTTCTGTACCACACACGCTATATATGTCCGCTTTCGATGAAATTTGGAATGTGCGACTGAATTCGGTCTGGAAATAAATGTGGCAAATTATATCGAAATCGGTTAAGATCTTGATATAGCTCCCATATATATGTTCGCCCGATTTCACGTATTTGCTGCACCACACACGCTATATATGTCCGATTTCGATGAAATTTGGAATGTTTGACTGAATTCGGTCTACAAATAAGTGTGCCAAATTATATCGAACTCGGTTCAGATTTGGATATAGCTCCCATATATATTTTCGGCCGATTTCACGTATTTTCTGTACCACACAAGCTATATATGTCCGATTTCGATGAAATTTGGAATGTGTGACTGAATTCGGTCTGGAAAAAAATGTGCCAAATTATATCGAAATCGGTTAAGATCTGGATATAGCTCCCATATATATGTTCGCCCGATTTCACGTATTTGCTGCACCACACACGCTATATATGTCCGATTTCGATGAAATTTGGAATGTTTGACTGAATTCGGTCTAGAAATAAGTGTGCCAAATTATATCGAAATCGGTTCAGATTTGGATATAGCTCCCATATATATTTTCGGCCGAATTCACGTATTTTCTGTACCACACACGCTATATATGTCCGCTTTCGATGAAATTTGGAATGTGCGACTGAATTCGGTCTGGAAATAAATGTGGCAAATTATATCGAAATCGGTTAAGATCTTGATATAGCTCCTATATATATTTTCGGCCGATTTCACGTATTTTCTGTACCACACAAGCTATATATGTCCGATTTCGATGAAATTTGGAATGTGTGACTGAATTCGGTCTGGAAAAAAATGTGCCAAATTATATCGAAATCGGTTAAGATCTGGATATAGCTCCCATATATATGTTCGCCCGATTTCACGTATTTGCTGCACCACACACGCTATATATGTCCGATTTCGATGAAATTTGGAATGTTTGACTGAATTCGGTCTAGAAATAAGTGTGCCAAATTATATCGAAATCGGTTCAGATTTGGATATAGCTCCCATATATGAAATTTGGAATGTGCGACTGAATTCGGTCTGGAAATAAATGTGGCAAATTATATCGAAATCGGTTAAGATCTTGATATAGCTCCTATATATATTTTCGGCCGATTTCACGTATTTTCTGTACCACACACGCTATATATGTCCGATTTCGATGAAATTTGGAATGTGTGACTGAATTCGGTCTACAAATAAGTGTGCCAAATTATATCGAACTCGGTTCAGATTTGGATATAGCTCCCATATATATTTTCGGCCGATTTCACGTATTTTCTGTACCACACAAGCTATATATGTCCGATTTCGATGAAATTTGGAATGTGTGACTGAATTCGGTCTGGAAAAAAATGTGCCAAATTATATCGAAATCGGTTAAGATCTGGATATAGCTCCCATATATATGTTCGCCCGATTTCACGTATTTGCTGCACCACACACGCTATATATGTCCGATTTCGATGAAATTTGGAATGTTTGACTGAATTCGGTCTAGAAATAAGTGTGCCAAATTATATCGAAATCGGTTCAGATTTGGATATAGCTCCCATATATATTTTCGGCCGAATTAACGTATTTTCTGTACCACACACGCTATATATGTCCGCTTTCGATGAAATTTGGAATGTGCGACTGAATTCGGTCTGGAAATAAATGTGGCAAATTATATCGAAATCGGTTAAGATCTTGATATAGCTCCCATATATATTTTCGGCCGATTTCACGTATTTTCTGTAAATAAATGTGGCAAATTATATCGAAATCGGTTAAGATCTTGATATAGCTCCTATATATATTTTCGGCCGATTTCACGTATTTTCTGTACCACACACGCTATATATGTCCGATTTTAATGACATTTTGAATGTGTGACTGAATTCGGTCTACAAATAAGTGTGTCAAATTATATCGAAATCGGTTCAGATTTGGATATAGCTCCCATATATATTTTCGGCCGAATTCACGTATTTTCTGTACCACACACGCTATATATGTCCGCTTTCGATGAAATTTGGAATGTGCGACTGAATTCGGTCTGGAAATAAATGTGGCAAATTATATCGAAATCGGTTAAGATCTTGATATAGCTCCTATATATATTTTCGGCCGATTTCACGTATTTTCTGTACCACACACGCTATATATGTCCGATTTCGATGAAATTTGGAATGTGTGACTGAATTCGGTCTACAAATAAGTGTGCCAAATTATATCGAACTCGGTTCAGATTTGGATATAGCTCCCATATATATTTTCGGCCGATTTCACGTATTTTCTGTACCACACAAGCTATATATGTCCGATTTCGATGAAATTTGGAATGTGTGACTGAATTCGGTCTGGAAAAAAATGTGCCAAATTATATCGAAATCGGTTAAGATCTGGATATAGCTCCCATATATATGTTCGCCCGATTTCACGTATTTGCTGCACCACACACGCTATATATGTCCGATTTCGATGAAATTTGGAATGTTTGACTGAATTCGGTCTAGAAATAAGTGTGCCAAATTATATCGAAATCGGTTCAGATTTGGATATAGCTCCCATATATATTTTCGGCCGAATTAACGTATTTTCTGTACCACACACGCTATATATGTCCGCTTTCGACGAAATTTGGAATGTGCGACTGAATTCGGTCTGGAAATAAATGTGGCAAATTATATCGAAATCGGTTAAGATCTTGATATAGCTCCTATATATATTTTCGGCCGATTTCACGTATTTTCTGTACCACACACGCTATATATGTCCGATTTCGATGAAATTTGGAATGTGTGACTGAATTCGGTCTACAAATAAGTGTGCCAAATTATATCGAACTCGGTTCAGATTTGGATATAGCTCCCATATATATTTTCGGCCGATTTCACGTATTTTCTGTACCACACAAGCTATATATGTCCGATTTCGATGAAATTTGGAATGTGTGACTGAATTCGGTCTGGAAAAAAATGTGCCAAATTATATCGAAATCGGTTAAGATCTGGATATAGCTCCCATATATATGTTCGCCCGATTTCACGTATTTGCTGCACCACACACGCTATATATGTCCGATTTCGATGAAATTTGGAATGTTTGACTGAATTCGGTCTAGAAATAAGTGTGCCAAATTATATCGAAATCGGTTCAGATTTGGATATAGCTCCCATATATATTTTCACCCCATTTCACGTATTTGCTGCACCAAACACTCTATATACGTCCAATTTTAATGAAATTTTTAATGTGTGACTGAATTCGGTCTCCAAATAAGTGTGACAAATTATATCGAAATCGGTTCAGATTTGGATATAGCTCCCATATACAGTGGTGTGAAAAATAATAAGGACAGTGACATTCACAACTTTTGGTCGCTCCTAAACTGTGTAAAATGGAAGAATTTGCGATGGAAATTTGTTTTTGAAAATGTACATGTATTGCAATAAGAAATCCCGTTACGATTTTGTTTTCTTTCTGTTTAGTTTTTATACAAAACAAATATTTTTCGAAAAATCCGTGATTTCTGCTGTGAAAAATAATGAGGACAGTTTTTCGTTTTAGTAAAAATAAATTGATATTATTTTTTTGTGATTCTTTCCTGTAAGTAAAAGTTTAAAATGAATTAATTTCTATTCATTAAATGTTAAATCTACCGGTATTTTTTAGTTTTTCTTTGCAAATATGGGTAAAAATACCCATTGTTATCACGCTACTCGAGAAATCATTAAATGTTTATATAAAGAAGGAAATTCATACAGAAAAATTACAGAGAAAGCTTAGAATCTTTAACAATAATCGAAAAATTATACACTTCACACGTAGTGGTGTAGGGTATAAAAATATTCAGCAAACAATACAGGTTGATAGAAATCACATCGCTTGGTCTAAGAAAAATTGCGTACCATTCTTTGGTCTGATGAAACGAAATATATTTGTTTGTTCCGATAGAGGAGTTTATCAGGGTTGAAGACCTAAAAATCAATAATATAACCCAAAATATACTCTGAAGGCGGCTAAATATGGCAGAGGTAACAGCATGGTGTGGGACTCATTTTCTTACTATGCTGTGGGGTCTCTATACAGTACATATTCAAAGTGTTTTGGAAATCACCAGATTGCATTGAAATTTTGAAAAATATAATTCTTGCGTATGCTGAAGGGGGTGTGCCTCTCAAATGAGTCTTCAGCAAGGTTAATAACCCAAAAATTACGGCAAAATGAAAAAAGGTGTTCCAGGACAATTAAGTTAAGTTGTTAGAATGGCCCATACAATCCCTTGATTTGAACCCGATTGAAAAATTGTGTGGAATGAAGTTAAAAAATCAAGCAGGGGAAAGTGTCCATCAAATTGTGGCGACCTTTGGCAACTTATACAGGTTGCGTAGGACGCGATACCAGTAGAGAAGTGCCAAAATTTGGACGACTCAATGCCCAGACGATGCGCTTCCGATTTAGAAAACAAAGGATCGTATACAACGTATTAATGACACTGAAACACTTTATCTACCATTATTTAGTAAAAACCTGCATTCATTTCTTTCAAGTTTGGTCCTTATTAAAAGATGTCATGAAGTGTCCTTATTATTTTTCACACACCAAACTACGACAATTCCCATAAAATATAAAAGATAAATAAAATATGGTTACAAGCAATCAAAATATTTTTATAATACTTTTCTTATCATTTTAAGAAAACAATAAATTGTATAAACTAATGTAATTTTCACTTTTTTAGTCAGTTTTCAATGTAATCTTGGTTATGGATTGAAGTGTCCTTATTATTTTTCACACCACTGTATATTTTCGGTCGATTTCACGTATTTTCTGTACCACACTCGCTATATATGTCCGATTTCGATGAAATTTGGAATGTGTAACTGAATTCGGTCTAGAAATAAGTGTGCCAAATTATATCGAAATCGGTTCAGATTTGGATATAGCTCACATATATATTTTCGGCCGATTTCACGTATTTTCTGTACCACACACGCTATATATGTCCGAATTCGATGAAATTTGGAATATTTGACTGAATTCGGTCTAGAAATAAGTGTCCCAAATTATATCGAAATCGGTTCAGATTTGGATATAGCTCCCATATATATGTATTTTCGGCCGATTTCACGTATTTTCTGTACCACACACGCTATATATGTCCGATTTCGATGAAATTTGGAGTGTTTGACTGAATTCGGTCTAGAAATAAGTGTCCCAAGTTATATCGAAATCGGTTCAGATTTGGATATAGCTCCCATATATATTTTCGGCCGATTTCGCGTATTTGCGATTTCGATGAAAATTGGAATGTTTGACTGAATTCGGTCTACAAATAAGTGTGCCAAATTATATCGAAATCGGTTCAGATTTGGATATAGCTCCCATATATATTTTCGCCCGATTTCACCTATTTGCTGCACCAAACACGCTATATAAGTCCGATTTCAATGATATTTGGAATGTGTGGCTGAATTCGGTCTGGAAATAAATGTGCCAAATTATATCGAAATCGGTTAAGATCTGGATATAGCTCCGATTTATATTTTACATATTGACAGTGGTGTAGGGTATCATATAGTCGGCCCCGCCCGACTTTGATCCTTTCCTTACTGGTTGGGTTATCGAACAGACCTATTGACTTTGTGTTTGCTTTAAAACAACTACAAAATTTAAAAATCATACACGACATGGTATAAGTAAAGAGGTAGATTTAAATGAAAAAAAACTATAAAACCCTTGTTTTTCCTGAATTCCTAAAACATCAAAATTGGTAAACACAAAAGCAACAAGTGGGTTTGTTTACAATACCAATTTTGAGCATTTTATAAAAAACACGAAAAATGAATGAAGGGCCAAGGTTTCTCCACATAATCGAGTTTCGGATATGATAAAATGTTTGTTTCAATGATAAGCTGACAAATTTCTTCCATACTAATAGTCTAAACACGAATTTAAAAACCATTGAATTCGATTGTTTTTAAAATTGTTTGGCATATTATTCAAACAGCACACACACATACAAAGATTGTGTATATTGTTTTGACGTTTTAGGAATAGTCGAAAGAAAAAATTTAAATTAACAGGAAGCTTTGGCTAACCTTTCTTATTAAACCATGATACACGAGTTTAGTTGCTTTTCTTTCGTTTTCATTTTCATTCGACATAGTGAAACAGGCTGTTAGTGTATTGTCTCTTTTGAAGTCACATTTTTGGACTTTTAGTTAAATTTATTATAGAAATGGGAAAATAAAATTTACTTCTTCCATACATGTTGACCTTTTTGGTTTATTTTTTATAACCTTTACGTCTTAGTGGTAGAGTTGCCAATTGTTGACATCTGTGTTGTTTACCGCATGGTGGAATAATATGGTGTAACGCCAAAACAGCTGATCTTCATACCAGTTGTCAAAATGCGTTATTGTGAATAAAATCACATACAAAATGTAAACAAGCAATTCACAGTAATGCATTTTGACGTTTGACATGATTTGATTTAACGCATTCTTATTTCACCATGGTTTACCGGTTGTTGTCTTTACATACCTATTTACATTTCGTTTCTTGTTAAAATTCTTTTAGTTCCCCTTGCGTTTATAACCGTTCCATAAATCGTGAAAAAATATTTCTCGTTTTTTTTTTCAAGACATTGGCTTATTACATTTATATTGTTGTTGTTATTTGTTTTTGCTTTCATTTGAAATAAAATAGGAATTCTTTAAGTTTTATAAATGACAACCTTAATTTGTTTTCTTTAATAAAAACAAAAATAAAATATATTAACTTATTTCAGAAAAAAAGAAAATAATTATTTTTATTTCATTTTTTCATATATGCTTTTGCTTTCCAAAAAATTCAATTCAATTTAACTAAAATATTTTATTATGGTAACTTTTTGTTTATATTCTTTTTTTTTTTTGGTTAATTTATTCTAGATAATTGGGCTAATATTTGAAATTAGTATAGTTGTTTTTTGGTTTTTGTTCAAAAAATATTTATAAAAAATTAAAATATATTTTTTTCAAAATACAGAGATATGATTCTGGGGGATTTATTTTTTTTTTTTCAATTTATTTGCAGCTTAACTCTATTGTTTTTTTATAGTTTTTTTTTTCATTTTTTCTTTACAAAAAAACTTTGACGATATGTTAGAAATTCAGAATATTTTCCATTTAATTATTTTTTCTTATTCTTCATGGTAAATTTTGGCATTTCAGTTATTTTAGAGGATGTCTTTTTTAGCTTTAGTTTTCCATTAAAAAAAAAAAAAAACAAATGTCCAAAAGAAGTAAGAAATATTTATTGTTTGTACTCTTGGTTAAGAGGAAGGGGAAAAGGGAGCAGAGGACTTGTTTAAAAAAAAAAAAAAAAAAAAAACATTAATTTAAAACAAATGGAGTTCTCAGTAAAACCACATAAACTCATTATTAACCTTCTTCATAATAAATCATTTCAATAATGAAAATAAATTCTACAAAAATCATAAAAAATAATAAAAACACACATATTTTTTTTATATTTTTCGTTCATAAAAAGAAATCTTTCCATTTTTATTTTTAATTATTAAAAAAAACGTAAATATTACAAATGAATAATATTATGAATATTTATCATTAAAAATAATAATTATTATTAGAATAAAAAATAATGAAATCATATTGTAGTTTAATTTTTTGTCTATATTCAATAAAACAACAAACATAATAATAAGGTATTATATTAATTTTAATTATTATTAATTAAAAAATATATTTTTTATATTATCAACTAAACAATTAAGTAAGTACCCCTATTTCGTTATACACACATACAAAGGAAATGAAAATAATAAATTTTATTACAAAAAAAAAAAAAAAAAACTATAAAGTGAACTAAACAACTTATTATAAGAAATAAACATAAATAAAAAACTTAAACAACATTACATGAGCGACAAAACTTAAATTGTAATTCTTTATATTATTTATAAATTATTATTTATTATTTATATTATAAAATATAGCTACCATTCGATTGATTTTTTAAAAAATATTTTTCATGGAAAACAAAACTCGAACTCCAAGTTTTTTGTTTTTAATTTTTAAATAAGTTCTTGGTAATACTCTCAGGAGAAAGGGGGGCTTAAATGTCGTTTAGGGGCACCTCTCGGATCGGGCTGAAATGGGACTCGTTTAAAAGCTCACGAAGAGTACTTTCCAATGCCGCCAATAATTAATAATGGTAATTAGATTTTCTAATAATAATTTATTATGTTATTATTGGGCTACGCGATCAAAACTCTCTTTTAAATTGAAAGTGTTCTTAAGTAGCCGGACTTCGGCCGGGGATTTAAGACTTTCTCCTATGGACAGGGACAAAAGTGGGCTGCACAAACAAAACTTTCTTGTAAATTTAAAGTTTCCTAAATAGCCGGCTTTGAACAGGAATTTAATACATTCTCCTATAAACAGGTGTAAAAATAGGTCGCGTGCATAAAAATACTCTCCATAAGCTTTAAAACGATGCCCATATTGCCCATGGTAAAATTGTAAAATGTCAAGACCCATATCTCGGGAAGTATGGACTGCCCCCCGGAAAATTATATATCGTTGTATTCAGGATGCCAAGGGATATCTACTGTAAAAATTTCAGCCCGATCCCAGAGGTGCCCATAAACAACATAAAGATTTTACAAGTACGAAATTTCCGAAATGTCAAGACCCATATCTCGGGAAGTATGGACTGCCCCCCGGAAAATTATATATCGTTGTATTCAGGATGCCAAGGGATATCTACTGTAAAAATTTCAGCCCGATCCCAGAGGTGCCCATAAACAACATAAAGGTGTTACAAGTACGAAATTTCCGAAATGTCAAGACCCATATCTCGGTAAGTATGGACTTCCCCCCGGAAACTATATATCATTGTGTTCAGCGTCCCAAGGGCTAACTATGGTAAAAATTTCATCCCGATCCGAGAGGTGCCCATAAACAACCTATTGGTGTTCAAGTACGAAATTTCCGAAATGTCAAGACCAATATCTCAGGAAGTATGGACTTCCCCCCGGAAAATTATATATCGTTGGAATCAGGGTCCCAAGGGCTACCTATGGTATCCGGACCAATCCTAGAGGTGCCCCTAAACGACACTTGTTCCGGAGAAAGAAGTATAGAAGCCCAGTATCTTTTTTTTCAATTAACATTAATCGGAATAATAATGCGTTTGCATTTAACCGGATTTAATAAATCCACTGAATGCCAATTCTATAGCACAGACATCAAATAAATCCTGATATAGAAGATTACCCCGTTTAAGGAAGAAAAAATAGCAACTGTGACTATAAATGAGGAAAACCCTCGAAAATCCTATTATGCATATCCAATTTTTTTTTTAAATCTTTGATTCATTTTAGTTTTCAATCAAACAAAAATTTCCAACAATAATAGGAGAACGGGTTATAGGTCTAAAAAAACTTACGTTCGAGTTTGGATTTACACAGTGTTTTGTTTTTCTAATCCATTATTAAATATTACTAATTAGGAGCTTTATAAAGATCGTTGCTTTCTATTTTTGATAAACGTAGTAAGGAAATGTTTTAAATTAAATACAGCAACAGAAGAAATAAAATCCAATTATGAATATCAACTCCCCGTGAGTTTTCTCATTGTTTTCTTAAAGTTGAAACGGCAGAAAGACAAAACTCACGGGGAGTTTACATTCATAATCACCCTGATAATATTGAAATTTGAGGAAAAAAAAGAAATTTGGTAGAAGAAAGGTCATTTGATATTCTTTCACATGATTTGATTTGTAAATTGTCTTCACAGATTTTTCTTCTCTTTAATATGCAGTCAACTTGACCCTATAGTAGTTTATTTGTTCGAAAATATGTATAACAAACAATTAAAGAATAATATTGACCACTTCAAATGTATTTTAGTTTCTTTTGTCGTATTTAACTTCAAACATTTCCCAATAAATTGTTATGAAAAGAAAATAAGTCTAAATAAGGAGAAAACATAAATCCGGTTTAACTACTCGACAACGTTTTTAACCTCAAAAAATATTCCCAAAGAAATTTTCAATTCCTTTGGAAACTTTTTTCCTTTTCTTTCGAGGGCTTCTATACCATAAGGCCTACACTTGATTGAAATATGGAAATGTCGCTTAAAAGTTCTTACAAAACAGTTGTAAGGTGGAATAATGAAAATTGTTATTCTTATTTTATAAATATCTCGAAATATTTTTTAATCAATACCATAACATTTTTTTTTTTTGAAAATTAGTCCTATATACTGTACGCTAAAACAAGAACTCAAAACTTGAATGAAAATCAGTGCTGCACTTGACAGGGTTGACAAAGCTTTTGATACCGGAGGTTTTAGCGACAACTTTATTTTGGTCCGTAACCTACCGAAAACTTTCGTAAAGTATCGAAATTGTAAACAAAACAATTTCCGTTATATAATGTTATTGTGTAACATTAGCTCCGTTCCTTTACGTGCAAGAATCTTCAAGTTTTACCACATTTTACACGAAAAGCGTTCCTTTACTTCAGACACGATACAACTCATATGGTGGCAGTTTACAACTTTTACTACTTTTGCCGGTTTTACCATTTTCAAAAGTAAAGGAACAGACCAATCTTTTGTCGCTACCGACAAAAATCTCTAAAACAAAAACTTGAATAAACAACAGTGCTGCTCTTGAGAGGTTGACAAAACTTTTGGTACCGGAAGTTTTAGCGACAACTTTATTTTGGTCCGTAACCTACTGAACATTTTCGTAAAGTATCGAAATTGTAAACAAAACAATTTACGTTTGCCGATAATTTTGTCGCTAACCAGTTACAGAATCTTATTACTGTTTCTGAGACAGTTGGACTTCTCTATAACGAACTTCCTAATAACGACTGGAAAAACACAACCAGGGCAATCATGAATAAAAATTCCATGATGAATTTGTTCTCTTTCCCCAATTTCACAATTCTGGCAGTCGGCTTTGCCTACGGCCCTTTTTGGACATCTGAACTTGCCGACAAAAATGTGGATTAGGAATTAACTGCACTAATACACAAATGTTGAACTTTTGTAGGGCAGGAACAATAGAGGACCGATATGGGCCACTTTAGAAGTTAAACTAAATTTTGATAAAATATTAGGAGATCCAAAGTTTGGACCAAATTGGTTGCCCCATTCAAGTGATATCGTCCTAGCATTTTAGTGACATTTTTTAAATATTGGGGAGAAGTACCGGAAGTTGGGGACCGGTATTGCCCCATGAAACTAAGTTTGGATATAATATAACGAAGACCAAATGTTGGACCAAATCGTTTGAATAGTTCAAGAGTTATCGTGCTCTCCGACCGCCACATATGGTGACATAGGGGTTTTTTTACACCTTTCGGGCTGTTTTCCCAAGAAATATGGACGTGCCCCTGAAATAACTTTTACCGTCGTAATGGAGGTAGCGAATGCAAATCGTTTCAAAGTGATTCGAGAGCAGGTCTTAAAGTGAACTTATCCGAAATTTTGTGTGAGAGGTACCAGCAGGAGTAGACAAATGTAGTCCATATTCGAACCTGATCTATATCTGGTTGATATATTAGGATGTGCAGAGTATGGATTACATCGGTCACTCCCTTTAAGAGTTATCGTGGGCACAAATTTTCCGAACATTTTTGAAGTTTTGTGGGGGAGGTACCTGAAGGAGTAGACCGATATAGCCCATCTTCGAATTTTAACTATGCTTTGATAATAAAATATTACGAAGGCCAAATTTTGGACCGAATCGACAAATCCGTTCGAGAGTTATCTTGCCCTCCAACCACTACACAAGGTGTCATAGGGGCTTTTTGCACCTTTCAGGCTATTTCCTCAGGAAGTATGGACTTGCCCCTGATGAAACTTGTACCGTCGTATGGGGGGAAGTGAATACAAGTTGTTGCAACAAAAATCAAAGCGATTCGAGAGCAGGTCCTAAACTGAACTTTTCCGAAAATTTGTGTGGGAGGTTCCCGAAGGAGAGGACCGATTGAGTCCTTATTGTAACCTCATCTAAGTCTGGTGGAAATTCCACGATGTGCAAAGTATGGACCAAATCGGTTACTGCCTTCAAGAGTTATCATGCCCACAAATTTTCCGAACATTTTGCATCTTTTGTGGGGGAGGTACCGGAAGGAGTGGACCGATATGGCTTATCTTCGAATTTAAACTATGTTTGGACAAAATATTACGAAAGCCAAAGTTTGAACCTAATCGGTTCAGCCGTTCGAGAGTTACCGTGCGCTCCAGCCAGACAGACAGACGGACGGACATTGCTCAATCGACTCCAAATTGTCTAAAACACATTTCGTCCAAACATACTTGGGGTCTAAAACCATTATTTCGATGAGGCACATTTTGCCCGTATGAAAAGGCTGAGGGTATAATGAAAACATTAGGGGGTTATAATTCTGGTGTTCAATACTGAATACTTTCAATCGAAATGTAGTTTGAACGTACATAAATCCATTTCGATGCTAGAATCTTTCGATATCGAAAGGAATCTTATAAAATTATTACCTCAAATCAGTCCAATGCAATGTTCGGAAATATAACCTCAAACCAGAAAACAACAGCCAAAGCTGCGGCTCAAGACTGTGTAAATCTTTGCAAAAACCTCTACACTGCAAGGTAAAAAGAGGTCCGGAATAAGTAAGTTAAAAAAAAAACCTTGCAATATTCTAACAAATTCTAAATTATCAAAAAGGTTTCACTCCTAAGAGAGGGGAAAATATCAAAAATCTGTTGAAAAACTGATAATTCGTATTTCAAGGTATCGGTCATTTTGTGGAACAATTAGGGGTATTTATTTATTGTGTTATTTATAACACAATGGGAAACCTCTTCAAGGGTCAGAAAGTTTTTCTGAATTATTGAACTGTTTGTATTACCGGGGCACAAATTATCGAATTATTATTGGAAAACATAACCTCAAAACCTGTTTTGACTTTTTTCATCATTGACTTGGCCAAAGAGGTTTTACATTACCATTCATTGGTACTGTACGTTTATATTTATGAAATTCACAGCATTTAAAATGTCAATTCCATTGCATATTACTTACTTACATAGTTGGCCCATTACAGAACATTTGTTCTATAGACCGAACTAAGAAAAGATCTCCATTCCTCTCTGTTTTTCGCTTGACTTTTTGGAATACCGCGCCTTTTCATTTCTTCATCCACTTGTATGCTCCATCGAAGCTTAGGCCTGCCGATTCTGCGTGCACCGCCATGTGGCATGTATTCATACGCCTTTTTAGCGGGTTCATCATCGCTCATTCTCATGATATGGCCTAGCCATTGCATATACGCCAAATAAATGCTAATTACAAATCCATTGGAATTGATTTGGCGTATGGAATTGACATTGGAACTCCCGAGGATTTCTTAAATCTAATTTTGCTATAAAAGTCTTCTAAAAGTGTTGCAAAGATTTCCGGAAAACATAACCTCAAAATTTTAATCAGCGAAAATGTCCATTAATTGAATCTTGGAAGGCAGTACATGCATTTGGAAGGCAGTACATGCACGTGATTAAAAGAAGATGAAGAATTTTATTTCCGAGGGCAACCTCCATAACAAGAAAAATTTCGATTTTCCCTAAATTTCGGTCTTATAGTAAGTTTACATTTTCTAAATCCACTCGATTTCAACACATTGGAACTCCCGTGGATTTCTTAAATCTAACTGTGCTATAAAAGTTTCCTAAAAGTGTTGTAAAGATTTTCGGAAAACATAACCTCAAAATTTTAATCAGCGAAAATGTCCATTAATTGAATTTTGGAGGCAGTACATGCATTTGGAAGGCAGTACATGCACTTGATTAAAAGAAGAAGAATTTTATTTCCGAGGGCAACCTCCATAACAAGAAAAATTTCGATTTTCTCTAAATTTCGGTCTTATAGTAAGTTTACATTTACTAAATCCACTTGATTTCAACACATTGGAACTCCCGTGGATTTCTTAAATCTAACTGTGCTATAAAAGTTTCCTAAAAGTGTTGTAAAGATTTCCGGAAAACATAACCTCAAAATTTTAATCAGCGAAAATGTCCATTATTTGAATCTTGGAAGGCAGTACATTCATTTGGGAAATATCACACACGTGCTTAAAAGAAGAAGAAGAATTTTATTTCCGAGGACAACCTCCGTAAAAAGAAAAATTTCGATTTTCCCTAAATTTCGATCTTATAGTAAGTTTACATTTACTAAATCCACTCTATTTCAACTGAAATCGAGTGGATTTCGTAAATGTAAACCATGCATTACATGAAAAAATAACCAATTTTCAGTTTCTAGGCGAGAGAGGTTGTTAAAAGATAAAAGTAGGGTGAGCACGTACTCTTATGGGTCGATTCCGTACAGCGAGGCGAGTCGTGTCGCGTTGCCAGTTGCAATTTTTCCATTACGTATGGCAAAAGTCGCACGACGACGTCAAATTTTGTCGCCGTAATGTTCATTTTCCGGCGACAACAAATTAGCTGTCGCCGTTCATTTTTACTAACGAATAAAAATAAAATAAAAAAAAATAAAAATAACTTGTTATCGACGATTATTTTCTATCGCTGTACGTAGTGCATTTTTTAAATTTTGTCGCAGAGACGATAGACGACGCGACATGACTCGCCTCGCTGTACGGAATCGGCCCATTAGTTTTTTGTGAACCATAAACAATTAAAAGTTTATGCAATTTTTTATTTATATTTTTAATAATTTGCTTTGTGGGCTATTTTAGACAACATTAATGTTTAAAAAATGTTGAAATAAGTAATGAAACATCAAGAAAAATTAAATATTAATTCTCCCTTAAATTTGCCTCTCTCTCTCGATTTTGCTCAGCTCTGGATAAAAGGTTCCCACTACCATCACCTCTCTCCCTCCAACCAAATGAGAACTGCCGAAAGTAACGTTTCCCAATGTAAACTGGGATAAAATCACATCACTGTAAATTTGCCGAATCCCTAACCTCAAAGTCTAATGGGTTTGTTTTTATATGTTGATTAAACCAATCGAAACCAACTTCCATTTCTATTCTACCAAGGCATTGTGAAATAATTTCAGTACTTACTTGCTAAATGTTACTGGAAAAATTTGAACCAAGTTTTCAATTACACAGTTGTCAACATTTGCTTAGAAAGACACCACTCAAAAACATTCTGTAGCAATTGTTACAAAGCCACACTTAACAGTTTTTACAATCGATAAAATCACCAATAAATTCTCCTTAACCTCACACTTATAAATTAAAAATTCATTTTATTAGGAAACAAAGAAAAACCACATACACATACATATATATCAGGTATGTGATGGAAAACGATTCGACTCGTTTTGCCATAAATCGAAATCGTATATTTCTAATTTTGATGAATATTTTAATGAAATTGAAAATGGATTTTAAAAATATTATTCAAATAAGGGACGTTTGCGAAGCAAAACTTTATATCATCAAAGGCAACCCGATAATATACCATTTTGATTCTGCAAATCGACTCGATTCGGTTTTCATCACATACATGTATATCTTGGAAGACATTAGAAAAGTATTTTGTTGTATTGATATTCATTTAATAAAATGAAAACTAACAAATGTACGTGGTTGAGGAGATTCGATTTGGGAAAACTTCATTGCATTTCTAAATTTGATTCTTGGAACGCAAAGTGAGTAAAAAAGTATTTCGAAGTGTTAGCATTGATATAGGGAACAAAATAAGCAAAGAAATAAAGCTGTGTATATAGAACAAAAATTTCTACAAATTCCACACAACTACGCGAATAGGGCCTTGAAATTCACTGGCTATAGCAATGGAATATTAGCTAAGAAGAAGCAGAAATGTAAACAAACAGAAGCACTCATTATCAGAGAGTAGCTTGTTAAAGAGAAATATCTCTGGGAAGGAAATTGGTTCCCTTATAACTCTCACAGTCTCTACGGCCCGGCCCTCTCACCCAAAACATTGTCGAGTAGTTATAATTTTGAAAACAAATTGCACACTAAGCCTTACTAACAATAACATAATTGCATATATTAAAAAAGAAAGAAAAAAGAAATCGTTTGTTTTTTTTGTCACATAATATTTTTTTTAAATATATTTTAAAAATATTTCGTTGATATTTTTAGGTTTTCTTTTAATTAATTATTAATTTATAGTATATTAAATTAATGATATATTATGGTTAATTTTCTTGTATTATTATAATTTTATTTAATTAAGTTTAAGTCACTCTCCCTAAGAAAACATAAAAGTAAATTTGTATATATAAAAAAAGAACAATTGTTAGAAAGTTTTTAAAAAATTTTGGTTTTTTAGACATTTAATTTTTATTTCTAATTCCATTTTTGTAGCAGTTTTTTGTTGTTGTTGTTGAGGGGGATGGGTTTTCATTTCGCTTTCTCTGTTACATTTTGTTTTAAATTTGTATTATTTTTTTATAATGATTTTTTATTACATTTAAACAATTTTCTAAATACATAAAAACTAGTAAATTTATGATTTTTTTTTGTTTTGTTTATACGCCACTGATATGGTTGTTAAGTGTTGCTTTTTATTGCTGATATTATTTGTTTATTATTTTTATAAAATAGAGGGTTTTTGGAAATAATAAAAAATAAAATTTAAATTTTTTGGTTAAAAACAAAAAAATGAAACATAATTTCTTTTATAATTTTTAGTTAATTTTTTGTTTGTTTTTTTGTAACACTCTCTTAACTCTGCTTGTTTAATCTATCCATTCATTTCTTTTGTTTTTCTATTTGCCTGCAAAAAATCTTACTTGTCTGCTCTTAATTTACATTAATAATTGTTAGTTGTTGTTTTTGTTTTTTATACATGTATTTTCTTGTATTAAATAATATATTGTTTTTTTGCTTTGTTTAATAAAAATTAATTAATTATACAATATTTATTTAAAATTAAGCACAAAAATGTCTTTTTTTAATTGGTTGTTGGTTGGTTGTTTGCTTGGTAAAATTGTAAATTTGTAAAAAGTTGTGCATTCCATTATATTTTTTCTTTGTTGTTCTTGTTGTTGTTTACGCCAAAAATAAATAATTAAATAAAATAAGAAACAATACTGCATATCTTTTGTTTTGGGGAGGAACAGGGTCCTACCAAATGTAAATGGTAAGTGGAAAAAACTGTGAACGTAGTGATGGTAGATGCTACCATCAAGTAGATGATTTAGACAAGTTGTTAAAGGTCTCTTCCATGGAGTCCAAAGTCCATTTTATCACACCTCCTCACATTTTGTAACACCCTGTACATCATAGTTCCTCAGAAGTATTTTGTTTTAATTTGGTTTTATCTAAATAAATTTGTTGTTCTTTTGTCTTCTTGATGGTTGATTAGGTTTTTCTTGTTTTGTTTAGATTCATTTAGCGCATGCAGTTGTCGTTTTTATCTTCTATTGTTCTTGTTGTTGTAAGCACATAGTTTCTTAATTACATTGTAAAAATAACATACATACATAATTATATTCTTTTTTTGCATTATTTTTTTTTGTTGGTTTTGTTGTATTTCTTTCTCGTCAATAATACTACGCTTTGTTTTGTTTTTGTGTTTCAAAAAGAAAAATATAAGCAAAACCAATAGGACCTTATTCCTTCTTTCCATGTAACTTCTTCTTGTTCTTCTTAAAGTTTTAGTAATTTGTTTTTGTTTTGTAGTTGTTTGTAAATCTGTTTTGTTTTTCATTTCTATATATTATTAGATTATTTATATATATTGTCAAATCATGGTTTCTTGTATTCATTTTTTTTTTTGGTTATTTTTTCACATTTTTTATGTTTGTTGAGATTTTTACACAAGTGTCGTTTTGTTTTTGTAATAATAAAAACTAATATTTTTTTATTTATATAAATATTTATAAATGGAAGTTAATAAAAAACAAATTAATAATAAAAAAACTTAATTGAGAAAAAAAAACAATGAGAAACAACAATTGCTGGTTGATTTGATTGGTAAAAGTTCCATTCATTACAAACTAAATGAATTTTAATAATTATTATTAAAAAAAGAGAACTTACAACTCAAAGAGATGAGATGATGAGTAATATGTATATAATATTTATATAATAGAAATTACAACAAAAATCATTAAATTATATATTATATAATGTAATAACAACAAATAAAAATAATCAAATTCATTTAAATATAAATTAATAATAAAAATATTTTATTTCATGTTTTTTTTTCACTCTTAAGAAGAAAGCCTAAAAGCATGCCTTGATTTTTTGTTTAAATTATCACTAAAATTCTATTTGTTGTTCTTTTGTTTGCACCGTTTTTTGTCTTCCTTGGATAGGCCTCTTCTCATCAGTTGGTTATTTAAAATTAAAAAAAAAAAACTCAAAATAATTCAAATATTTGTAGCACACCTGTCGTCTATCTTGTCTTCATTCACATTTTAGCTGCTCCTTTGCTGCTGCTACGTTGTATTTTATTTCTTCTTTACAAAAAACTCTTTCCCCCGTTTTCATGCATTTGGGGGACACATGTTAGCTTCTTCTTCTTCTTCTTATCCATATCTTAAATTTCATTTAATGTTGCTGTTGTTGTTGTTGTTGCTGTTGTAATGATGCCGTCGACATCATTAAGGCATCATCTCAGTTATAGCCGCCTTCCTGTTTTAATTCTGCATCATTCTCCTTTTCAATCATGCCCTCATTTGCAGCATTATTCCAGGCACCATTCATACTTTTCGATGATGAGAAACATAATTTCATAATAAAGGGGAATTTGGTGCCTAATGGTGGAAACAAAAAAATAAAAAGAAGATGATAAGTACGAGAATATAATCAAAAAAGGATTAAAGAGTTAATCAAAAACTTAACAATTATTACTACTGATGTTTTTTATTGTTAAATATTGTGTCTAGAGATTTCTATTGTTCGGTGGCCTATAGTGAAATTTGACGTAGAACATTTTATCCTTTAGCATCATTCACCTAAAGGCAAGTACTAAGTGTCAGAATGGCACATTTCGGCAAAGGAGTATAATTTTCACAATTACATACTTATTATACTTTTAATTTTAATTTTTTTTCTGTTATATAGTATTCGTATAGATTTCGTTGTTTGTATCCTTAAGTATCAGTCACCTTAAGCGGAGTATTAGTGGCCGGATTGGCACATTTCGAAGAAAGAGTACAATTTTCACAATATTTTTGTTTTATATTTAAAAACTGTTATATACTACATATATCTAGAGATTTCGTTTGCTCGCTGACCTATAGTGAAATTTGGTGTTGAATATTTTTTCCCTTAACATCAAGGGTAAGAATCACAGACCTCGAAAAAGAGTACAATTTTCATAATATTTTTGTATCACATTTATAATTTTTAATTGTTTTATGTTATATACTAGCTCTAGAGATTTATCTTGTTCAGTGACCTATAGTGAAATTTGACGTAGAATATTTTATCCATTAGCGTCACTTACCTAAAGGCAAATATTAAGGGCCATATTGCCACATTTTGAAAAAGCAGTACCTTTTTCACAATATTTTTATAACATTTTTTAATATGTGATTTTTTCTGTTATATGATATTTGTATCGATTTCTTTTGTTAAGAGACATATAGTGAAATTTGGCACAAAGTCTTATAAATGGAGAATTCAGGAAGATATTGACATTTTTTTCGGAAAAAAATGCAAGAATAACCAAAAATCATTTCCTGTTGATAAGCCTAATTTAATAGTGGTATTTAAGGGATATCGGTAATATCTAGACATTTCTTTTATTCGAGGACCGACAGTAAAATTTGGTTTAGAATGTTTATTCCACTACCACTAACTCTCAATAATTCACACTTTTTGGAAATATAAAAAAATAAAACAATCAATGAAAAAGTGGTTACTCGTATACCTAATGTTGAACTCATAATTACCCTACCATGTACTACACACCGAGATTTCTTTTGTTTAGGGACTTGGAGTAAAATTTGACGAAGAACATTTCTTCCATTGACACCATCACTCTAAGATGATATCTTATACGAGATATTGCCTATAATTCGAAATACGTACCTAAACAACCTAAAACTTAGTTCCTACATAAGATTGTGGGCTTTTAATGTTATATATTACAATTACACATTTCTTTTGTTCGGTAAGCTATAGTGAAATTTGACGTAGAACATTTTATCCCTTAGGGTCACTTACCTAAAGGCAAGTATAAAGGGCCATATTGCCACATCTTGAATAAGCAGTAAATTTTTCACAATATTTTTATAACATTTTTTTTAATATGTGATTTTTTCTGTTATACAATAATTGTATTTCTTTTGTTAAGATACTTATAGTGAAATTTGATATAGAATATTTTTCCATTGGTACAAAGTCTTATAAATTTAGAATTCAGGGAGATTTTTGTATTTTTTCGGAAAAAATAACCAAAAATCATTTCCTGTTGATAAGCCTAATTTAATAGTGGTATTTAAGGGATATTGGTAACATCTAGACATTTCATTTATTCGAGGACCCTCACTAAAATTTGGAATGTTTATTCCACTACCACTAACTCCCAACAATTGAGGTAAATTTGAAGAATTTTACACTTTTTGGAAATATAAGAAAATAAAACAATCAATGAAAAATTGGTTACTCGTATACCTAATGTTGAACTCATAATTACCCTATCATGTACTACACATAGAGATTTCTTTTGTTCATGGACTTGGAGTAAAATTTGACAAAGAACATTTCTTCCATTGACACCATCACTCTAAGATGATATCTTATACGAGATATTGACTATAATTCGAAATATGTGCCGAAACAACCTAAAACTTAGTTCCTATATAAGATTGTGGGATTTTAATGCCATATATTATAATTACAGATTTCTTTTGTTCGGTAAGCTATAGTGAATTTTTATGTAGAACATTTCTTCCATTGACACCAAGCACCGCAAATCAAGTATTCTGGGAGAATTTGACATTTTCAGAAAAAGTATGATATAAACACAACGAAAGCATATGTATTTGATATAGCCAATTTTGGAATTCAATATTTTTTGTATTTTTGTGGAATTTTTGTCCAAATTTAAAACACTGATTTATTTCACCTCGTTTGCATTACTATGAACCTACAAGAAGTTCCTAGAGGGCTATCATATATCTGGTTAAACGGGGTGTAAAGGGAACTATTCAGATAATGTCTGATAGTTACTTTTATGCTCATTACTTGAAGCATTTTGGCGCAATATATCACACATTTTAAGGTATTTTACAAGATATGCACCAAAAGCACTAAAAAGACCCTACAATAGGTTTCTAGAGAAGCGTTACAACATTCTAAATAATATTTCAAACTATATTCTGTAAATAAAATGTAAGGGAAACACAAAATCCTATGCCATTTTACTGTTATAGTTCATAGTTGAAGAAATATTATTATATTCTAAATGTATTGTATTCTGAGGCTTGGGAATGAACCTATTGGGGTTGGAAGGTACAATTACATTTTTTATTCGCATTGAAATTTGCTAAATTTTAACATTTATTTGCCTTAATATTAATATCATTCAAAGCAAATGTCATTTTCTAACAAAACAAAGTTTACGCCTAAAAGTATGCTTTGCTTTTTGTACTGTTTTTGTTCGAAGTAATTATTAGTGATTAATGTGAGGATAATAATCTATTTTCATACTTATGTTCCTCCAATAGGTACTAAGGTTCAATCCCTAGGGTCTTATGGACAGTTTTTAAAAGAATAAAGGAAGGAGTTTCTATAAAATGAACAGTTCCATGGATTGACTAAAAATACCCTACAATAGGTTCCTAGAGGAGCGCTACAACATTCTAAACAATATTTCAAACTATATCTTGTAATTAAAATGTAAGGGAAACACAAAATTCTATGCCATTTTACTGTTATAGTTCATAGTTGAGGAAATATTATTATATTCTTAATGTATTGTATTCTGAAGCATGGGATTGAACCCATGGTCCTATTGGGGTTAGAAGGTACAATTACCTTTTTATTCGCATTGAAATTTGCTAAATTTGAACATTTATTTGCCTTAATATTAAGATCATTCAAAGCAAATGACATTTTCTAACAAAGTTCACACCTAAAAGCATGCTTTGAATTTTGTACGGTTTGTAAAGCGAAAGTAAAAGCCTTTGCTTCGAACTAATATTTAATGATTAATTTGAGGTTAATAATATATTTTCATACATATGTTCCTCCAAAAGGTACTAAGGTTCAATCCCTAGGGTCTTATGGGCAGTTTTTAAAAGAATAAAGGAAGGGGTTTCTATAAACTGAACAGTTCCATGGCTTGACTTTGCGAAGGCATTATTTCCCGTGCGCCAACACATAATTATGTTGCTGTTGTTTAATTCACACAGCAAAAGGCGCTTTTAAAAATTCAAGCCACTGTATAGCTAAGTGTCTTGAAATTTCTATTGGGACTATTGTTACACGTTCTTCTTTGTTTCAAAACTTACCTTTGCCTTCAATGGGCAGATGATTACACTTCATGATGGCCAATACAGCTTGGGCAATATTGGGGAATTCAATTAGACCCGATGAGGAACGTTCGGTCTTAAGGGGGAATAGCCTGACAGATGTGGCAGGAACCTCTTTAATATTGAAAATGCCAATCAATTGATCCTCGGTGAGACCAGGTGGTGTATTGAAGAAATGTAAAATCTGCAACAAAAACGATATAAAAACACAACATTAGAAATTTGAGATATTTAAGAGTTATTCAATAAAATATTACCTTGCTCGGTGGTTGTATACGATTTTTGCTAGCCTGGGCTGGCGATAGGAAACGATTATTCTTTGAACCGGTGTATTCTTTGAAGCTGGGTGTGTGATCGGCCAACAGGAAGGGATTTATGACTTCGGATAAAAAGTTTTGCTTTGAGAAGGCTATTTGAATTTTGCCCTTTGTGCCAACGGGAATGTTGTTCAGATGTTGGACGCAACGTTCGACTGCAACTGAATCGCCCATTTGCACCATGGCAGTACCTTCTTTGGTTTTAAGGAATTTAATCTGCAACGAGAAAACAAAGGGAAAATGTTGTAAAAATTTTATTCTCATGGTATTAATTGCAGGTGTTTTTAAAAAGATTGTTGCGAATCAACTTTGATGAATAAATTATTAAATAGTTTCCCCTCCACATTTGGTGGTTATTACGTTTTACAATATTTTTTCTATTGGCTATTTTGCTGTTACGCTGTTGTTGTTGTTGTAGTCAATGGCCATTGATGTTTTCAAGCTAAACATGATTGCCTTGCAATTTCCCGTTACAAAAGTTGTTAAGCAAACCCCCCTGCTGCCTTTAGGCGAGAAACCAACAACCCCCTCCCCCCTTTTCGGACCAATTTAAACACTATGCTAGTATGAACGTGTAGAGCTGTGTTATGGCAACAACGCCGGCAATTGGTTCATTGAATTATTGCATTATTGCGCTTTTATTTCTTTGATGAATGTACAAAATTGTTCATAACAAGATTTTATGTTTTCGCACAACTCCAGGGTTGCCATTTATTTTTGCAGAGAAATATTTTGGTCTAAGCGACCAATAAGGAAAGATAGTGAAATTATCAGATATAAAAAACGTGGAAAGATCAATCAGAAAGCATATAAGATAGGTTTTGTAGGTGGCGGATCCCGCTGGAGTAGAAAAATGTCAGTATCTGAGTCCTTAGAGATACAAGGCATAGGACGAAGGTTAATTGACACAAATCTAAAAATATATGCAGTCAAACTCCTCTATAACGTATTATCCCTTTATAAATAGACTTTTTGTGTACAAATTCATATTTTTGGTATCGGATATAGGGACTTTCGTTGTGGAGAAGTTCGACAGGACATAAGACTCTATTCACTTCCTTAGAATTACAACAGTTGTCGGGCTGAATTATATAAATTAAAGTGAGTATTAATTAGCTATTAAAAAAATTGGCAGCTAGTGATATTGTGGAAAATCATATCAAATAGTGAGTCTAGTTCCCCAAAAAAGGTAACCCCGCCCGATACCCACACACACATTGCCAGCCACCCGTTATAGCAAAGTAGGATTTCTTTTCCATAGTTTCATGGAGCCTAAAGATATCAATTAAATATTGGTGAGCATGAAATAAAGAGTTATGGTGCAGGTGTTTAAGAGGGAGGCAGAAAGGGTGATTTGGAATCATTACGTTTTGTTGGAAAATTTTGCAAAGTGCTACAAAATACAGCAGTAACCAACATTCGTCTTAATTTGAGTGGTATTTACAACAAAATCCATTATCGACTGGCCACACAATTACATTGCCTGCTGATTGGGAGTAGTCGATGACTAAAGCAATACTTGGTGTATCAACACGCAACTACCATCATCATCACCATAGTTGTAAAAATACAGGCATCAAACAAAACTACAATCACCAAAAACGGAGGCCATTATAGAAGCTAACACAAACTAACGTTGGACATAACAGGCTTGCAACAACATATTTTATGCAGCAATGTAATAAAAAAAACTAACAATAATGCTTATGGCTACTTTTTCTATAGAGGAACAAACTGAAGGAAGAGCTGCAGGAAAACCAACACAGCAAAACAAGTTACCATCATCAAAAAAAGGCATTCAACAACATTGGCATAATTGAATTTTCCAAGCAATCCTCTATTAAGGTTCAATGAAACACGCACACATAAATAGGCATTTTACTCATAGTGCAATGAATGTGGAAAACAGTTTTCCCAACCCACCACCACCATCACGCAATGTTGCAGTGTAGCATTGCAAGGCGTTTGGTACTATGCAATTGCAGTTGTTATTGCATTTACACTCTCATCATCATTATCGACATACGAGCGGTGTTCATTCACAGATCATTCATAAAGGATTTTCACTTTCACTTGTGTACGTGCTGCAGCTTGCTGCCTGCTGTTGTAACACCAGGTGATGTTGTTTGGCCATTGAACGATCATTGCTCTTTCTCTCTGTGCTTTTAATAGTGTTTTATAATAATATAGCTTTTCATAGCCTATTTGAAAATATTTCAGGTGAAAATTTGCACAAAAATATTATTGGGGCTATAGAGATTAGATGTGGTTTGTTCAACTTTAACAATATTGAAGAGATGCCAATCCAAACAAGAGATGCTCAAAATATTTTGTGTATTAGTAGTGCTAATGGCTATATTACACCATATGTTTTTCACATGTATGACATCAGCTGGTCTGTACATTAGGTATGTCTGGTTACTTTTCCAGCAAGATTGTCCAGCAAGAACCTTCTCGAAGAGTAAGGAATTTTTATTCTCTTTTGGAAGAAAAATGTAAAAAGTAAACAGACATCTTCCAAGCAAAAACCAGCAAGCAATCAGCTGACTTGCCAAAACAGAACAATTTGTCTGCCATTAAAGGAACCAAAGGAACCAACAATTTTGTATTTTATTAAAAATAAAAACGATCCAAAAATGGATTTTTTCACTTTGCAACTTTGTTCTACAAAAAATAATACAATTAGACTTGCTATTTCCGCAATAAAATTGTTTTTAATTTTCACAAACATAAATCAACGAAAAATCAGGAAGAAGAAGAGTTACAAGTTCTTGCTAGAACAAAATTTGTCCAGCAAGAATTTGCAAACTCTCAGTAAAATAACTGTCAAAATGTCTCTCTCAAACCGCTCTCTTTTGCTGACTTTTTGCGTTAACAGACGACTTCCAGCAACAATTGGTACAAATTGTTACGAATTTTAGGGTAACCAGACAGACCAATTCCCAGCAAAAACCAGCAAGCAATCAGCTGACTTGCCAAAACAGAACAAATTGTCCGCCAATTTTTTAATTTTTAAAAATTTTTTTGCAACAGTTTTTTAATTTTTTTGCAGCAGTTTATCCTCCCGTTCAATTTTGTTTTGTCGGGCCGAAGTTCAGAACAGAGGGACCATCATCAACTACCGAGCAACAGAGATAAACAAAAAAGTTTAATTGGAGCTCTGTTGTCTAATCAACCACTGTTAATGACAACATACGTCGAACGAAATAGCTTCGTATTAGAAAACCACAACACATGTTTGCAGATTGTAATATAACCGGATTTAATAAATCCACTGGATTTCAAATGTCAATTCCATTGTCTACACGTCAAATATATCCTCAAGAAGATCGTTAACCTGGCAAAATGCTCTAATGCTTGGTTTATATTTACGAAATCCACTCGATTTCAACTGTCATTTCCTTTGTTGTGTATACGTCAAATGAAAACTCATCTGAAATCCATTGGATTTCATTTGACGTTGAAATTTGATAGTTGAAATCGCGTGGATTTCAACTGTCAATTCCTTTGTGTATACATCAAATGAAAACTTATCGGTTTTCAATTTAATTTTTTAGCAATGGAATTGACATTTGAAATCGATTGGATTTCGTAAATGTAAACCTAGCATTACTGTAATACAAACGGCGTTTAAAAGTATTTTTTGTTTGTTTGACTGATGACGATCAATACCATTTGGTTTTTTTACACAACAGGGCTTTCATGAACTCCCCAGTAAAATAGATATCAACAAAAATTATAGTCGTGTTACCCTGTTGTCTGATCATTCACTGTGAACGGTATAAAATCACACGTACTCATCGTTCAACGATGTTGTAATGTAAAGAATACACAACATTTTTATAGTGATTGTCGTCATCGACGATCAATACAATTATTGGATGTTTGTTTACACAACAGGGATCTCATAAACTCCCCAGTAAAAGAGATACATATCTACAAAAATTATAGTCGTGTTACCCTGTTGTCTAATCATCCACTGTGAACGGTAACATATATCGGTCAACATCTCATCGTGTATACAAATCACATGTACTCATGGCACAATAATACAGGTACAGCGTATGATGAAATTATAAGGTGGCGTAAAACGATCAGCTGATTGGTTTCAATCTGTCAATTTTTATGTTATTGTGAATCATTTGTATGAAAACATAAACAAACATTTTGGCATATTAAAGAATTTTCGGCCAAAATACAGTTGTTGTTGTGCTACTTACGTGACCTTATAAATAGATCTTGGGTACAGCGGCAAAAACAGCTGATCTTCATACCAGTTGTCAAAATGCATTATTGTGAATAAAATCACATACAAAATGTAAACAAGCAATTCACAGTAGTGCATTATTGTGAGCAAATTTGACGTTTTGCATGATTTGATGTAACACCTTCTTATTTCACCATGCACGTACTCATCGTTCAACGATGTTGTAATGTAAAGGAAACACAAAATTTTTTACAGTGTTTGTCGTCATCGACGGTCAATACCATTATTGGGTGTTTGCACAGTTTATACAGTTGGCCATTCAGAGTTCTGTTAACAACATTTGACAACAAACATAATAGATTGTTCATTATTGTGATTTGATTTCCTTTGTATTTTATGTATTTGACAGCAAACTAAATAGTCAGGGCTAACTAGTTTGGGCTGAATGGCCAACTGTATAAACTGTGGGTGTTTGTTTACACAACAGGGATCCCATGAAATCCCCAGTAAAAGAGATATAAACAAAAATTGTAGTCGTGTTACTCTGTTGTCTAATCATCTACTGTGAATGGTAGCATACATCGGTGAGTCATCGTACTCAACGACGTTGCAATACACAAATTTTTACTCTCTTTATAAAAATAATTTTCATTTTGTTTGTTCGACAATCTTTACTATTATTTGTTGTTGTTTAGATAATAGTTGTCGCATGAACTTCCAAGTACCGGAGATACAAAAATTGTTGTTTAATCATTCGCTGTGAATAGTAGAATACTTCGGTCAACTCGTCATCGTATTCTTCAAATCGTTCGTACTCATCGTTAACCGATGTTGTTTTAGCTCTGTTCCTTTACGTTCAAGAATCTTCAATTTCTACCACTTTTTACTCGAAAAGCGTTCCTTTACTTCAGACACCATACAATTCATATGGGAATTGTTTAAAATTTGCACTACTTTTGCCGGTTTTACCATTTTCAGAAGTAAAAGAACAGACAATAGGTGTGTTCGTTTACTCAATAATTTGTACAAATTTGTACAAGTCCAGTAACTTCTTGTAATCGACTAAGGTCTTTTGCATTGTACTGTAGAGTAAACGAACAACATCCAGTAACAATTTGTACAAATTGTAAGTAAACGAACACACATAATATATAACGAAAATACCAAAATGTTTACAGTGTTTACACCGTATCTTTACCGAAAGATGGTGCAAACTATTATTTACCAACAATAAATCTATAAAAATTTCATTTTTTCTTTCAGTGATTTTAATAACCCCTAAAAATATGCTTTTCAGCATTTTTGCTGTCCGTTTATGGTGTAACAAAATGAAAACGTTGAATTTTATGGTTAAATTCGTTTATGTCACAACATCTGCAAGAAATTTCTTAATGTCCAGATAAATGGATGATCAATGAAAAGGAAATTTCAATGGTCCATTGTAATTCACTAACGATTATTTCGAACGTGTTTTTGCTTTCCATTGGCAACAAGGAGATGATTATCATAGTTTCCATCATTCATTCATTAGAAAGTTAATTATGCTTAAGGAACGACAAACGGTCGTTAGTAATGTCCCTGTGTCAATTGTTTTGGGATGATGGAAGGGGAGGGTTATGAAAGGAAATTCTTATCATAACAAAAATGGCGGCGACCCAAACTAATAACATTTTTTTTTAGCAATTAACTTGAAATAGAGAAGAAGAAGATCGTGGACGCCGTAGCTTTTCTAATAACATCTTGCAAATCAATGACCCAGGAAATGTAAGGAGGATATAGAAACAAAAACAGTCATCCTGGCAAAATGTGGCAAAATTCCTTCATTACCATTCCCCACCACTAAGGCAAGTAGTTGAAGGGATGGTTTCAATGTGAGGATTATTGGATTTTAATGAATTGTGTCTGTTTAATGATGTTTGTATTTGGATTAATGCTTGACTTAGATTTCCTTGTTCTTCTGCTTCTTCTTCTTTGTTTGCTACATTAAATAAAGAAACAGGAAATTAATTCAATTAAGAAAAATTGACAAAAAGTACTTTGTTTTTGTTATAGCTCATTAAGTATGGCTTTTTCTTATGTTTTTCCTCCTTCACTTCCTTTGAAAATAATTAGGTTTTTGGGTTTGATTATGGGAGACATTAGAGTTCTCTTTTAGTTAATTTCTTAAAAAAAAGAATATGAAACAAGACCGCAAATGAATCGAATTGGACTGTTAATGACAGCTTATGTTTTTGTTTAATTTCTTAATAAAAAATGTTTTATAAACTCAACCTCCATAGTTGCTTTGGCAAAAAGAGAGTCTTTTTTCCTTTTTGTTCTAATGGCAGCAGGGGGTCTTGGTTATGGTTATAACCTTTTTATCAAATTTTGAATCAAATTTTAGTGGTTACCATAAAGAGCAAGTTACAACCCAACCTTAACATTGTATCATCCCTTTTACAGTCAGTGGCATTGTGGTCACTTGCTATCATCACATATTATAGTGTGCTGTGTGGCCATAACACTTATCAGTTCCTGATAAAACTGCAAAGGACCAACACAAAAAATAAAATAAATGAAAACAAAATGTCGTTAATATTCCTTTTGTTTTGGCCAAGGGGGGTTGGTTTATTGTTTGTGCTGATGATGACAGCAGGAAAATGGAAAAACATCGACATTTATGTAGTGGTCGTGGTGCACTAGTTTTTAATTCCTTCCTCATGTTGGTGTCCCCAAACCAGACAATGGCTGAGGTGGTTTCTTCCTGACCCCCTCCTTTTTATTATTATGGTATTAATGCAGTCCAAAAAAACTGCGTTTGTCTTTGTGTCTGGTGTAATTAATGTTTTGTTGTAAAACATTTTGTTAACAAATATCTAAAGCGGCAGCAGCAGCAACAACAACAACGAAAAGAGATTTCCTTTTATTTTGCAAACCCGGAGACAGACAATGGCCACGTTAGCTAGCATAATGTCTAGCATTATGATGATGACAATAAGCCGTTAACATTAACGTTGTTGTTGCTGTTGTTGTTTTGGATGATGATGCTGCGGCGGCTGCCGTTGTATTTAGTTTATTTTCTGTTACGATTTAATTTATTAACAATGCTCTTGTGCCACCATCCACATAATAATAATCACTAGCATGTGTACTAAATCTCTTAAACACACACACACCCATACATACAAGTCAAACAATAAATAAATGTTAATTATACGTTTCACTTCATTAAAATGTCTTAATGGCGCCTGTTTTGTATATTTTTCTCACCATGATTTATTTTTCATTATTATTGCCCTGCATTGCTTTAAGAGGAGTATTGCTGTGTTGGAATTTTTTGCGAACAATGGAGCCTTTTTTAATGTAATTTTGCATTAATTTTGTTGCCTTCTTATCAGATTTGTAACTTATGCTATGTGGATATAAAACCTTTTTTAAATTTTTTAATATGTTTTTCACTTCCTTCCTACTCCAATAGGCAACGACATGATGTACATCCACATCCAGTTTACAACATAATTTTTACTTTTATCGCAAATGAACAGCTTTAAAAAAAAGTTGTCCAATTTTCCAGGAGTGGTAGTGTGTCACTGCAGACATGTAACAATTTAACCACTAAGTGTGGACTAGTTTTGGTGTTTGGAGTTGTTAGGATTGCCTTTTTGCAAATTTGCAGTAAGATATTAAGGTGGATTGCACTTCAAACCTAGGTAAATAATTTAAACGAAATTGCTGCTCTGCTGCTTCATTATATATTTTTTTCAATTATTACATAAAATTATATTGGGTCGAAAGTTTTATCATTGAAGATTCAATTTTTCACACATTTTTTAAGTTATTGTTCACTTAATTTTTTACATATTTCAAATATTTCGTAAATTTTAACAGATATGATGTGAATTCTAAGCATGTTTCCCCTTCACATGGATAATTAAAACATTTATAAAAAATTTTTATAATTTATCCATCGAAAAACCTTATAAAACATTTGTATATAGATATTTCTTGCAAATTAACTTAAACTTGGTTTAGACTCTATTTATTTGACATATATTGTATGAAAATGACAACTTAAATCGACTGGATTTGCTAAAACAAGCATAGTCTAAACGGGGTATTATCTCTTATACCAACTTTTCTCAATAATTCCCCTCCATCCCAATATAATCCCACTAACTTCCTTATTTTATGTCACATTTATGATGCCAACTCCATTTTGCGTAATGAAAACAACAAAAAAGAGAGAATGTTGCTGATGCTGCCCACACACATATGCTGGGGATAACAATTAAAAAAATTATAACTTTCTGCAACTTTTAGTAATTCCTCTTAACTTTTTTAGGTTAGAATTTTACAGCACAACTCCACTTTAGATTTCAATTTCCATTACAATAAAAAACAACTGAAGATGAGGAAAGGGAAAATCTCTTTGGGAAACTCACAAGTGAAAGGTTGCACAAAAAATGATGATGATGAGGATGACATAAATTTTATGTGATTAAAAAGGAAAATTTATGGGATAAAGATGGTATATTTAAGTGCTTGGCAGAATATTTTTTGGGGAATTTAAAAGCATATTTATGCATGTTATTTTTATGAGTTAAATTTTATATTTTATTACTTAAGGTATGTCCTATATTTACAAAAAAGAAAATAAAATAATTTTTTTAAAGGTATTAAACATATGTAATGGGGGGGTTGTCATCACAATGAGGATGTACATTTCCTGTCAGTTGATTTTTTTTTAACTGCAGGGCCCTGAACAATGCTCGAAAACATTATGTGTGTCTGGTTACTTGCAAGTTCTCGCTAGAAAAAATTTGTCCAGCAAAAACTTGCAAGTTCTCAATGAAGAACAGAGAGTTAACAGAGAACAAATTAAGTTAACAGACAACTTTCAGTAACAATTTGTACAAATTAGGTCTGTACGATACCCAAAAATTTGTACAAAATTTTACTGAATGCTGTTCAATAACAAAATTATCCAGCAAAAGAGAGCAAGTTTGGAGAGATTTTTGGAGAGTTTTGTGACTGAGAACTTGCAAATTTGTCCTGCAAAAAAAATGCAAGTCTGATCAGCTGACTTTTAATCACCTGTTCAATGTAAGCAACTCGAAATGTTAACATTTTTGACCAAGAAAATTTCACAATTGCAAATTTTTTAGATTCTAAAGCGTTGTGGATAAGATTAAAGCACTAAATAAGTAAACTACAATTTTTAAATTTATGTTTTTGTTCCGTTTGGTTTAAAGTATCAAAAGAAACAAAAACAAATGTCATACATTTTCGGAAACAGCTGACTTTCTTGCAAGTTTTTGCAAAATGCTGTTCGATAACTTTCTGCAATTTTTCTTGCGTGAGTGAGTAAAATTCACTGAGAGAGGTTGCTGGAACTGACTGAGTAATTATTGCTAGGAACGTTATCGTACACACCTATTGTTGCAAACTTTTGAATTATCAAACAGACCTATTATTTACACTGACACTTAACTAAAAATAAATAAAATGCGCCATTTATTTTACAGTTATTCAAAGGAATTGACAAAATAAATGACCCGTTCTATTATAACCACTTTGATGTGACAGATTAAGCTACGACTGATCATGATAAAGTACATAGATCGGAATAACTGACTTTTGTTTACACAGTAAACAACAGATGTATGTTGACATAACAGTCGTTGATTAGGGGGTTCTCATCATTACAATGTTTTTGTATATTCTGTTATTCTACAGTGAATGAGAGTCCTGTCTAAACATCAAACATGATTAATTAATGACAAAGAGAATTAGAATTTGTGTTTTCTTTACCTTACAACATCGCTGAACGGCGATTATGCGAAATTTGTATACAAGATGACGATATTGACCGATGTACGTTGTCATTCACAGTGGATGATTAAATAGCATTTATTTGCATCTCATGCGAGAACTGGTCTGTAAACAACAAATCATGGTAGAATAAAGTGAAGGTAGGCCACAGCTAACAGCTGATTACAATTTTTTTCTTTTTATGGCCTAATCTGTCAAAAGCAGGGTTGACATTTTGTACTGTTGTTGACATTATGCAATCATAAAGGTATATGTATCGCTGAATTGTTCCAAAAAAACTGTAACACTTTATCTTAAAATTGAAAACAAGGAAAAAAATGTGTATTCGCGTGGCAAAATAAAATTGTTAATTTTTTTTAGCAAAACTTACGAATGAACGATTTATCAAATATTGATATTAATTTAAATTTGTTCCAAAATTACGGGAATGTTAAAATTACAAATTTTATAAAAATTGTGCTGACATTTATCTGCAAATCGGATGCCAGCAATCACGATGTCAGATTAGCCAAACTTGTCAATTAGAAAATAAGTGAATGACATTTTTTCACTGTAATAAGTTTGGGAAGAACTTTTGCTATTTTTGGAACACTTTTCCAACAAGAATATTCTAGAGCATAGCTAAAGAAATGTTTTTACACTATATGGCACTTTTAACATATAAAAAGTGAAGCTCTAAGTTCCATATATTTTTGTAATACGGGATAGCTATGCAGGTACATCTACCATTATTATTGTACCATGCCATTTGACGTTTTAAGCATTGTACACACTGACCAACAAAACTGACAGTCATCGAGTCCTATTTCGTTAATATCAAAGCCTAGCTAAACAATTACTTTCCTAATCTGTAAATAATACCTTACATAATGTATTTCAAACATTTTCAGCTAAACAAAAGTTTTTATTTGCCTGAAAATTTTCGTAAAAGTACGTTGACTGTCAGTTTTGAATGATGGTTTGTACTCCCCTTTAAGCCATGGCTTTAGGGTGGCATTTCTCAGTGATTTTCATACCTGTAGTGGGATTCTGTAACTCATTTTTGCTGTTACCGACAAAAATCGGTAAAATTAAATTGCAAAATTATGACTAAAAACACAAAGAAAAGTTGGCATCACTGTTTATGTCGGTAGAGACTAGCGACTACTTTTTATTCATCGTTAGCTTACCGAAAAATTTCGTTAATTATCGAAATTATAAGCATTTTAATTTTACCGACAATTATCGATAACAGCAAAAATGAGTTACAGAATCCCACTACTGGCCTACCTCTACTTCATTGTACCATGCAACAAATGATAGTAGATATTCGGACAAGCGAAATGCAAATATTTTTTTATAAACAGAGTAAGAATTTGTGTTTTTTTACATGGCAACATCGTTCGACGATGAGTACGTGTAATTTGTATAGACAATGAATGATGCCATTCACAGTGGATGATTAAACAACATTTTTTGTATCTCGTTTCTCGGAAGTTCTTGCAAGAACTATTATGTAAACAACAACAAATAATCAGCCTTATTACGGTTGGCGTAGTCGTATCCAAAATTGCAAATTGACGTGTCGTAACGTCTAATTGGTATTATGTATGTCGTACACGACATTTTCGCAACGACTAATCGGTATTATGTATGTCGTATACGAGATATTACAACTCTGTATGCCATTCTTTTACAATTTTGCTACCACGAGAGGCGTTTTATTACGAGAAACGCTGTGAAATTAGTCGTTAGAGATTTTGTTGACGACAACAGACAAATTTCTTAAAACGTTAATAAAAACGAACAAATAAAATGGATTTAAACAAAAGGTATGTGTCTATATAACAAGAAGATTATATATTCGTATAAATTTTATAATATTGCACATGTTTTAGAACAAAAGTCACCACAAAAAAGCAGTTTGACACAATGGTCCAGATTTTGCAGAACAATCCAAATTTGGCCAGAGGTTACAGCAATGGAATAAAAAAATTAGCGTGAAAGAAGAGTGGAATAAAATTAGTACGAAACTCAACATTTTAGGACCGCCAGTACGAACAGGTGAGGGTTGGATGAAAGTCTGGGCTGACTACAAATTCAAGTTAAAGAAGAAGTTAGTTCACAATAAGGCGGAATGTCGTGCTACAGGTGGAGGATCCTTCAAGCAGTACATACTAACAGACACGGAAGAAGCAGCATCAAGCATGTTACAATTGGATACAATTGTAAACGCGGGCAATCAGTCAATTGGAATCCAGCAGCCTTCAACGCTTCGAGAAACAACCACTGAGGAAGAACTGTTTGAAGCATGTATAATCCATGAAAATTTAGAAAACCACGATCCCTGCACAGTTACTCCCCAAAGCGTAAGCAGGTCTCATGCAAAAGAGCCGCAGGTCGTAGTGAATCAGGATCCCCGCACAATAACCCCTGTAAGCATAGGAATCACTCATGAAAATGAGCAACAGGTCCAAGTGAACCAGGATCCCTGCACACAAGTCACAAATACCCCTCACAGAAATGGATTTCAGCAACTGAGTATCAGTCAGTTTAAATCGTTCGGAGTATATTCATCCTCATCGTCAGATATAAAATAACCCACACTTAACATTTTTATGGTTTATTAATAAATACCTAATTGTTTTTTATTTTAACTGACTCTATTTTTTTGTTTTCTTTTTTTATAACAGGGTGGCGTGTAATAGTCGAAAATGTTAATAATCTTCAACACCCTGTATTTTTGCAATCTATTACAAAACAGACGTAGTCGAAAATTTTACATAATACCAAAAATTATTGACTACGACAACGCCTACGACTACGTCTACGACACTTGAACGCCTACGACAACGCCAACCGTAATAAGGGTGAATAATAAAGATAGTCGGACAAACAAAATAAAAAAAAAAATTTATAAACAGAGTGTTTTTTTACATGGCAATATCGCGAACGATGAATACGTTTGATTTGTATACAGAACGATGTATGCACAAATCTCCAGGGTGGGGGTAGTTCATGAGAATCCTGTTGTGTAAACAAACATCCAATAATTGTATTGATCGTTGATCAAACTAAACAAATATATTTTGTTAACAAGTAAAAAAGTATCAGTCGGCTTTGCCGACAGAGATATACCCTCGGCCTATGTCAATAGGAAATTTCATCTACGGAAAGATCGAATGTATTAAGGGTCTTTTGAGAATTTTGTGGCACATTTGTGGATTAGGATTAAAGTTCAATAGTTTTGCGGAGGAGGGAATGGACCGACATAGTGCATTGCGGAAGTGGATCTTATTTTGAGAGTCATATCTTTTCGATAGATTTAAGTGGGTTATAGTACACCTGTTGGACCAGTTTGACAGGAAGCATGGACTTGTCCACCGAAAACATAATATGGCTGTAAACAGGACCACAAAGAACATTATCGGTATAAATTTCCAAAGGATCTCCGATAAACTGCACTTGAACACAAATGTTGAAATTTTGTGGGGGAGGCATCCTAAGGAGAGAACCGATATGGGTCATTTTAGAAGTTAAATTAAGTTTGGACAAAGTATGACGAGGGCCAAATTTTGGACCAAATCGGTTTATCAGTTCGAGAGTTATTGTGCTCTCCAGCTACTACACATGGTGCCATAGAGGTTTTTTACAACTTTCGGGCTGTTTTCCCAAGAAGTATGGACTTGCCACTGAAAAAACTTTTACCATCGTAATAGAGACAGCGATTGCAAATTGCTTCCATAGAAATCAAAGTTAGTCAAAGGCAGGTCTTAAAGTGAACTTATCCGAAATTTTGTGTGGGAGGTACCAGAAAGAGTAGTCAAATATATTCCATATTCGAACCTGATCTATATCTGGTAGATATATTAGGATAAGCAAAGTATGGATTACATCGGTCACTCCCTTCAAGAGTTATCGTGCGCAAAATTTTTCCGAACATTTTTGAAGTTTTGTGAGGGAGGTACCTGAAGGAGTGGACCGATATAGCCCATCTTCGAATTTAAACTATGCTTTGATAAAATATTACGAAGGCCAAATATTGGACCCAATCTGCAGATCTGTTCGAGAGTTATCTTGCGCCCCATCCACTGCACACGGTGTCATAGGGGCTTTTTGTATCTTTCATGCTATTTTCTCAGGAAGTATGGACTTGCCGCTGATGAAACTTGTACCGTCGTATGGGGGGCAATGAACACAAGTCATTGCAACAAACATCAAAGCGATTCGAGGGCAGGTCCTAAACTGAACTTATCCGAAATTTTGTGTGGGAGGTAGCCGAAGGAGTGGGCCGATTGAGTCCATATTGGAACCTCATCTAAGTCTGGTAGAAATTTCACGATGTGCAAAGTATGGACCAACTCGGTTACTCCCTTCAAGAGTTATCATGCCCACAAATTTTCCGAACATTTTGGAACTTTTGTGGGGGAGGTACCGGAAGGAGTTAACCGATATAGCTCATCTTCGAACTTGCACTAAGTTTGGACAAAATATTACGAAAGCCAAAATTTGAACCGAATCGGTTCATCCGTTCAAGAGTTATCGTGCGCACCAGCCAGTCAGGCAGACAGACTGACGGACATTGCTAAATCAACTCCAAATTGTCTGAAAAACATTTCGTCCAAACATACTTGGGGTCTAAAACCATTATTTCGATGAGGCACATTTTGGCCGTATGAAAGTGTATATACCCTTTCTAGCCTAAAGGCTGAGGGTATAAAAAAGGAATATACGAATATTGCAACAAAGCAAAAGTGGAGAACACATTGAAACCGTGTACACTAGTTTCTTGAAATTATGCATTTTTCCAAAAAATGCAAAGTTTCATGTCAAAATTTCATTGAAATTACTCTAGTGTGGCTCGGGACTTACAAGATGACGATGTCGGCCGATGTATTTTGCCATTCACAGTGGATGATTAAACAACAAGTTTGCATCTTTGTTACTGGGAGTTCATGGGAGCCTTGTTATGTAAATAACGAACAATAATGGTAAAGATCGTCGGTCAAACAAAACAAACAACTTTTTAGAAAGAAGATAAACATGTGCAGTGATTTGTTTACACACAATTATGTCGGCCAATATATGTTATTAGTAACAGTCGTATACTTGACAACAGAGGTGTCGTCAATGGTTTCTTTTGCCTATCTCTGTTACTTGGTATTTGATGAGAAGAGTCCCATTTTCAAAAACAGAGTAAGACTGTGTGTTTTCTTTACATGAAGAGTACGTGTGATTTGTGTACACGATGACGATGTTGATCGATGAATGCTACCATTCACAGTGAATGATGGGACAACAGGGTAACGCGATTATAATTTTTGTTGATATCTTTTTTTCTGGTTAGTTGATGAGAATCCTGTTGTGTAAACAAACACATGACAAAAATATTAATACTATGTCTTTGTTCATGAATTATCACCTGCAAGACTGACGGACAAAGCTAGATCGATTGTTTGTTGACACATTTTCCAAGTATTCTGGCTATGAAAAAAATTTATCCATAAGTTGTACTATACTCGACTCGTTGTTGGGATTACCCCCATTATTATGTCTTCTCTTGTTATAGTATTGATTTACCGAACTGATTTATAGCCTTCCGGTTAAGTTAAAAGAGATGATTGAATTTCAAGGAGGAGCTTCTTGCCATTAACTTTCAATGTGAAAATGATATTTTTATGCCTCCAAATTAGTTTATTTTGCATTTTCAAATGGCCCTTAGTCTATAAAAGAATGCTCTATACGCACTGGACTAAAACTAGAAACAGACAAAACACTCATTTTACAAAAAAATTAAAATTTAATGAATATTTTCTATTTGATTTGTAAAAATCTTTCATTAAAAAACTTTACGACTTTTCCATTACAAAAGCTTTTGGCAAAGGTATTAAAAAATACCTGTTATAAAAGGAAAAACTAAAGACAAACAGATTTTGTATAAAATACAAACGTGTTGGGATCTCTCTCTGCCCCCTCTCTCTATAGCATTTGTCTCTTTGTGCAAAAATACCTTTGCTTTGAGTTTATTGTTATTGCAGTGATGAGTGTTTGGTTGGCTGTTCGTTGTATGCTCGTTCGTGTGTACAAGTGTCGTGCCGTGTCATGTTGTTGGTTTTGTATTTCATTGTTGTCAATTGTACCTTTGAGATTTCGTTTCGTTTATTGTTTTGACATGACTCTTGTTGCTTGGCCATTGTGTCAGTGATGTTGTTGCTGTTTAGTTTATTTATCTAGTTTTTTTTATTGTCTCTCTCCCTTTTATAATTTTAGCAACTTAACATTTGTTGTTGTTATTTAAAAGTGTGTAAATAAATATATAGAAAAAAAACAACAAAACAATGCAAAAAGAAATTACGTTTAGTGCCGCTATTTTTCTTTGGCAACAACAATAAAAAATAATAATAACAACAACAGCAGCAGCACCAAACAAATAATAAAATGTAAATTGCTGTCAAGTGTTACGACACTGAAAAACGAACTGAAAGGAAAAACTAAATTGAAAATAAAACGAGATAATAACAACAATAATGCAACAATAATAATAGGGGACAAATGCTTCTTTGGCAGACACAAAGATTCACACGCACGCACGAATACATATACATTGTTACATAAAACAAGATAAAAGAAGCTGGTTGGTCGATCCATGATTATAATTTAAAAATGTTGTTTGTAAGAGGAAACAAATATAAAGTTTGTGTATTTTTTCCTAAACAAATGGATGACAAGGTCGGTCTATAAAATGTTAACAGTTTTAAAGGTGGATATTATTTTTTCTATTTTCCCAGTATTATTTACATGTGAAATCTCTAGGATTTATATGCTATTTTGAAATGTAGGTACTTGTAAATCTTTATGAGTAGAGGCATATTTGTGAGGGGGATAGTTGAACGTATAAGTGGTGTCAATAGTCATACGCCCCAAAGTCCTTGGAGGTAAAATACATATAACATTACAGTTAATCCCATAATTTTGTTTACAATTTATCATTATTTTTGTGTGTTCGGTGGAAAGGTGAAAAAGGCTAAAATAATAAGTCATATTTTTTGTCACTACTCTTCTTATGCTGGCACTTGTCATTTGTTATCTTTATCATAATGGTTTGGTATAATGTGCGTCTAGCTAATAAGCCACATGTCTTCAAGTGACCTTTCTTTGCTTTTAAGGACATAACCTTCATGTGTTAACACAACTAAAGGTTAACTCTTCTTCGTTTGAAGGTCCTTCCTCGAAGATTAATGTATAATAAGTTATTTACATTACATTAATATGTGGTTAAAATTTATGTTTGCGGTTTATTTTCATTCCCCAGCACATTTTATTTCCCTAGAGAAGCTAGTTTTTCAGCCGAGTTTTTATGCTAAACCTCCATAATCACTTGGTAAATTTATTTTATGGGAAAAGGCTTAACCAATGTTATTTTATGTATTACTGAATGATTTGTTGACATACTGACATGCTTGTGAATACACCGACATACATACATATGTGTAATAAATTACACATGTATGTAGTATGTAAAATATCTACTTTCACAGAGAAGTTAAACAGTAATAGAAGTATACATTTTTATGTGGTTTTCCCTCTGCTCCGCTCTCGATTACATTTTGCTTATTTATGTGAAACTATTAGGCCATAATTTTTGTTGGCAATTTTCCCAAAAGATATACTCAAATAAAATTTATTTACATTTTGGATTAAACGTATAGGCTTTTGTTTAAATAAATTGCTGTGTATTTGTTGTTGTAAAGTTAGTTAGATGTGTACACATTATATGTACATGTACATTAGGGTGGGGCGATTTGTGTGGAAGCAAAAAAACCTTAATGAGCCCTTCGCGTTTCTGATTCCTGGGACTGAACTGAGCAAAAAAGTCCACTGGACCATATATCTACCGTGAAAATCGAGCCTCCCGATTTTGACTTTAAGTTTTTTATTGACGTTTTTTGGATATTTTGGCATATAACAGCCAAACCATTTGGATTTTCGATCCAACACAAAGACAAATATTGTAGCCAAGACAGTAATTGAGAACTCTCTAATACATCGCAAAAGCATTGGAACGCTCTTTCAGGCAGTTTTGGCCCTAAGAATGTGCAAACCTTTCGGAAAATGTCGATAAATGACATTGTGCTACAAAATTTGACCCGAAAAATATTCAAGTGTTCTGATGCAAAATTATATCGTGTTGGGATCCATGGACAACAACAATGCCTTTATTTCGCTTGGGTCACTTCGTTTTATTTTTTTATAACGGTAAAAGTAGTGAACATCTGGGATTCTTACATTTTCAAATTTAAACGGGCATATCTTATTTTTTCCACAACGGATTTCGTTTGATCCTTCTTCCTTTTAAAGGGGTGAATAATGTCTTTTGAATAAGCTATTATTGTTTTAAATCGGTTAACAAATGGCTAAGTTATAGTGGTTTATGTCTGAAAATCCCCACAAAAAACCTATAAAGGAATTTCTCATAATTTTCAAAAATATAATGTTTTTTTGTTTTGTTCAATATTTATTTTGAAAATTATGAGAAATTCCTTTATAGGTTTTTTGTGGGGGTTTTCAGACATAAACCACTATAACTTAGCCATTTGTTAACCGATTTAAAACAATAATAGCTTATTCAAAAGACATTATTCACCCCTTTAAAAGGAAGAAGGATCAAACGAAATCCGTTGTGGAAAAAATAAGATATGCCCGTTTAAATTTGAAAATGTAAGAATCCCAGATGTTCACTACTTTTACCGTTATAAAAAAATAAAACGAAGTGACCCAAGCGAAATAAAGGCATTGTTGTTGTCCATGGATCCCAACACGATATAATTTTGCATCAGAACACTTGAATATTTTTCGGGTCAAATTTTGTAGCACAATGTCATTTATCGACATTTTCCGAAAGGTTTGCACATTCTTAGGGCCAAAACTGCCTGAAAGAGCGTTCCAATGCTTTTGCGATGTATTAGAGAGTTCTCAATTACTGTCTTGGCTACAATATTTGTCTTTGTGTTGGATCGAAAATCCCAATGGTTTGGCTGTTATATGCCAAAATATCCAAAAAACGTCAATAAAAAACTTAAAGTCAAAATCGGGAGGCTCGATTTTCATCGTAGACATATGGTCCAGTAGACTTTTTTGCTCAGTTCAACCCCAGGAATCAGAAACGCGAAGGGCCCATTAAGGTTTTCAAATCGCCCCGGCCTAATGTACATATATGTACATGTGCATAATCTATAGGATCTTAAAAGGAAATTGTAAACCATTTTCTGCTTGGAAAGCCATAAAAAATAATAAAATTAAAATTTTAAAATATTTAGAAATAAAAATGCTTAATATTTTATGAGAGAGAGAATTTAAAGCAATTTAGCTGTCGTATGAGTTGTGGCAGAAATCATACGCCATAATGTTTTGAGCAGTTTGAGTATTGATGATAAAGTATACACCCTATGTACGTGCTTTAATAAGAGAGAAAATTAATAAATTTGAAAGACCAATATTTGGACCAGAACGAAAGAAAAAAGGTAAAAGATCGTATTTTTATACTTTTTTTTTTTTTTTGCTATTTTGACCTTTAAGAACGATTTCTTTATAGTTCTTATGTTCTAGAAATTTGTTTACTGAGATCATAGGTACATTTTGGTAGTTGGTTGTATGTTTGAATTTTGAAGGGTTTGGTATCTATAGACCAAAACTTGAGCAAAAATTATGGGGATTATCATGAACGGCAATTCCGCGTGTTTATTTTTTTCACTTTCTCCCTTAACTTGCAACGGCGGAAAAACAAAACTCACGGGGAAATTTCATTCATCATAACCCCCTATAAAAGAAAATTGACGCTGACCATTTTGCCCTTGAAGGTGAAATTCGATGGAGTTTATGTATTCACAACATTTGTTCCCTATGACAAGATCTACAACTTTGCCTCCGAGACAAAATCAAAATATTTCTTAGCAGTTTGGGAAATATGAGACTGACAAAAGTGTCTTTTTCGGCCTGAATGCCTCAGTCTTTGAGGCCCCATAACCGTGAAAGTGCAAGTGATGGGTAAAATGGCGAGGCTCGCGTCTTCTCTTTTTTGGTCGGAATATGGTTATTTTTTGGTGTCTCACAGTGTATTTTATGGGGAGAAGGTAAATCAAATTAGTTGCCCTACGAGTTGTGAGAGAAATCATTCGCCACAGGGTATAAAGCGGATGGATAATTAAAATAATTTATTGATTCCATTTTCCCAACAGTGAAAGTTAAAGAAATGTTTTATATATTATAAAAACTATTGCTCATTACTTTCTGTACGAAAAATGAAAAATATCCAATTATACAAAATGCGGCGGAAGCCTTATTGAGTATCCAATAAAGCCCCTTGTATGCCCTTTTAATGTTACCATCAAATATACTCAAGTAGCATTTAATGGTATGGTAAGAAGAGCTACATTTTTTTCTAACAGCTATATGTTGAAGGACCAAAATGTAGGCTTCAAGAAGGTCCTATTTACAAGCTGTATTGATTTTTTTGCCTCAGAAATCAAAATTTAAAATTATTTTATTACGTATAAGTTGTGACAGCAATCATACGCTATAATGCCCTAAAGGAGAATACAACTAAAAACAATAACACGCACTTCTAGTTGACGGCGTGTTTTTCATTTCAAGATTCAACTTGTCTAAAAAAGAATACTTAAAACCTGTAACCCCAAAATGATTCGAATTCAGATTCGTTCGAATTACTACCAAACTCCTGTTATTGTAGAAAATATGTATTTGAATGAAAACGAAAACGAATCAAACGTACTTTTCTCAAAAAAAAAAAAAAAAAAAAAAAAAAAAAAAAAAAAAAAATTGAATTCGAATCGTCTTAGTGAAACAGACCACTAATAAATAAAAATTATAATTTTTACTATTTTTTATTACCAATATTACGATTAAAATCTCCAATCTAACTGTCAGCGGATTTACTAAAAAAAAGAAACAAAAATCATAGCGTATTAGATATGACAACAGCCATACGCCCTAATAGCCCAATGGATAACACTACAAGACCCATCTAGTTCCAACTTCTTAGTAATACGTGATCTGTAACATGTAAAAAAGGCCTGAAGGTCGGTCGGGACGAAAATATTGCCATGTCCATAGTCCTCCAAAAGCTATTTTCAAAAAAATATAGTACAAATACCGTCCTGAGTCTCATTTAGAAAATATTCGTAAGCTAATCACCATTACTATACAGTATCAATAGAATATATAAAGGCTTTTTACAAAATGACTGTAAATAATCCAAGCAGAAGATCCTCATGAAATAATTGTAAATAAAAATCTGCAGAAGTTACAGTTGGAAAACATGAACTAATGATGCCTTGACAAAAGGCTTAAAGGGTTCATAATTATTGTTCAAAAGTTTATTGGAGAATAATTTTCAAATAGTTAGCATTTTTGAATGTCCTGGGGCTTAATTCTTTTTCTATGAAATTGTGAAATGAAAACTTTTATAAAAGAAAAAATTGTCAAATGAAAAAAATTATAAAGGAAATATTTTTCATTTCAAATTTTCATAGAACAAGAATCCAGCCCCTGGAATATTTATAAAACTAGGACTAGTTGGCTTCGATGGTCTTCAAAAAATTTCATTTAAAAATCCCAAAAAAATTACTTATTAAAATTGTATTCTCCATCTGGGCCATTGAGGAGTATAATTGTTGTCATAACTCATACGCCATGAAGCTCCGGTTAAAATTGTCTTTATTTTGGAAGATAAAACTTCTGCTAATGTGAAGTGCTACTAAATATATTTGTATAAATAACCCCCCGATTGTGGCTGTAAAAGTCTTCCAAAATAAAGAAAATTATAACCGGAGCATCGTTGCGTATGACTTACGACAAGATGTATGCGCCTCAATGTCCGAGATGGAGATTAGAATTTTAATGAACTAAAAATGGTCACTCGCTCTTTCCAATATCAAAATTTCTAACCACCAGATTTTGGTTAATTGTAATACCTGTAAATTTTTTTTGGTTAATTGGAGGTTCTGCACAAAAAATCTGTGTACGGTTTTTTATATTTTGCTTGAAGAATTCCCAATAAAATGATAAGAACAAAATTTAATGACTCTGAAGGTACTCGAAAATTTCTTTAGCAATGCTTTTGCCCTAAACGTTTTCAGGAAAATGTTTAAATCCCCGATTATTGACCTAAAAGTTATTTAAAATATTGATTAAAATAATATTAGTTTTGAGGGATTTTAAAAAGTGTTGTCCTTGTCTAAAAAACAAAAATGATAGCGTTTTGATATGACAATAGCCATACGCCATAATAGCCAATGGAAAACCACAGAAGACTCGATCGTATGCCCATCTAGTTCCAAATTCTTTGTAATACGTGATCTGCAACAAGTAAAAAAAGCCTCAAGGTCGGTCTGAACGAAAATATTGCCAAGTCCATAGTCCTCCAAGAGCTATTTTGAAAAAAAATATAGTACAAATACCATCCTGAGTCTCATTTAGAAAATATTCGTAAATAATATTAGTTTTGAATCTTTTTACATCAAAACGAGGTCCCGTTGAAATATAACACAAATCTATTTCAAGACCCTGAAGGTGTTTCTTCCAAAAATGTTTTTGAAGACTCCAAGATATACCTAAAATTCCAAGATTATTTTTCTAATTTCTCCTTGTTCTGAAGACCTTCGGGACTTCGAAAAAATAACCTCAAGGTCTTTAAAAATTAATCAAAATAAGTTTTAAAGCATATTTCGAACAAAGCCCCTTGTCGTATGAGTTATGACAACAGTTATACACCTCAATGATTGTGATTACGATTTAAATGAGTTAGAACTCCACCACGATTTCCCTTACGATTTTTTAGAATATGTTTAAAAAATCATGGTATAAATTTTCTTAAGCACCCAATAGAGGCTTGGATTTTTTAAGAATATTTTTGCAAGCACCCAATAGAGGCTTGGATTTTTTAAGAATATTTTTTCAAGCACCCAATAGAGGCTTGGATTTTTTACGATTTTTTTTAAGTAGTCAATAGAGGCTTGGATGTTTTAAGAATATTTTTTACACACCTTGGATTTTTTCAGAATATTTTTTCAAGTACCCAACAGAGGCGTGGATTGTTTAAGAATTTTTTTCAAGCACCCAATAGAGGCGAGGATTTTTTAAGAATATTATTTCAAGCACCAATAGAGGCGTGGAATATTTAAGAATATTTTTTCAAGCACCCCATTGAGCAGTGGAATTTTTTAGAATATTTTTTCAAGCACGTGGATTTTTTTTCGAATATTTTTTCAAGCACCAATAGAGGCGTGGAATTTTCTATAATATTTTTTCAAGCACGTGGAATTTTTAAGAATATTTTTCAAGAACCAATAAAGGCGTGGAATTTTTAAGAATATTTTTTCAAGCACCCCATTGAGGCGTGGTTTTTTTAGAATATTTTTTCAAACCAATAGAGGCGTGGAATTTTTAAGAATATATTTTCAAGCACCAATAGAGCCGTGGATTTTTTAAGAATATTTTTTCAAGCACCCAATTGAGGCGTGGATTTTTATTAATATTTTTTTCAAGTACCCAATTGAGGCGTGGATTTTTTAAAATATTTTTTTCAAGTACCCAATTGAGGCGTCGATTTTTTTAAAATATTTTTTTTTCAAGCACCCGAGAGAGAGAGGCGCGAATTTTTTAAAATATTTTTTTTTTAAGCACCCGAGAGAGAGAGGCGCAAATTTTTTAAAACATTTTTTTCAAGCACCCGAGAGAGAGAGGCGCGAATTTTTTAAAATAGTTTTTTTCAAGCACCCGAGAGAGAGGGGCGTGGATTTTTTAAAATATTTTTATGACAACAGTTATGCACCACAATGTCCACAATAGTGATTACGATTTAAATGAGTTAGAAACTCCACTACAATTTCCTTAAAGATTTTTTAGAATTTATTTTTTTTTATAAATTTCTTTTATAAAAAATCGTGAAGTGCTTTCTAATATTCTGAAAGTAAGACAATAACCCTCAAAATCTTCAAATATGACAAAATTAATTTTAAGTCTACTTTTAAATGGAGCCATTTGGCGTATGAGTTACGACAACTGTCACATGGCTCAATGTCTCAAAGTGAGGGTATTTCTCTCTCTCACACAATTTCAATTCACAGTCATTTCTTTAAAAGTAAAGTGCAAAATATCTATAGAAATGTGAAAATAATGCTTGAAAGGTTCTCCTAGGCATTTATTGTAAATAATCCATAAATGATCTGCTGACAGTATAGAAGCTTATTACCTCAAGTTTTGTTTCGAAAAAAAGCTCAAAATATAACAAAATTAATTTTATAGCAATTTCTAATGGGAATCTGTTGGCGTATGAGTTACGGCAACAAGTATTCGCATCAATGCCTCAAAGGATCATTATTTTAAACGAATCATAAAGATTCACTCTTTCTTCACAAGATCAAAATTTAAATCCACCATAATTTTGTTGAAAATAATTGAAGAAATTCAAGAAGTTTGTTCCTCGCCAAGTCTTTTTACTTTTGTAAATAATGTGTCAAGTTCTTCTGCACATTTTTTTTTAAAAATCCATGAAGTTCTTAATGAAAATATATACGGTTATTGCCTTAACAAAATTCTGAAAAATTCCACGGTTTTTGTCTGAAGTTGGTTAAGTATTATTTCTTTAAAAAAGCACATTTAAGGGCTCCGAAAGAGTTTGCAAACATTTTAAGAAATATTATATAAGTATATATCGTAAGAATTAAAGGTAGTTGTCCCTAAGAATCTCTGATAAGGTCGTCTTCTTCTCCCCAAAGGTCTTCAAATTTTTTTTTTTGTAAATTATCCGATTATCTAATGATGATAAAATGCGATTTAAGATAAATTTTAAAAGGGAATACCATGGCGTATAAATTATGACACTACTTATACGCCACGATGTCCCAAATGGAGTTTACAATTGCTCTCGCTCTTCAAACATTAAAAAAAATAATAGCAAAATTTTTAATCAACATTTGTTTTCCTTTTTTCCCTCCAACTTTATAATAAATGTTTACCATTTGTTATTCAAAAACTTTAAATTACAAGTAAAAAAAGTATTTATTTCATTTTTCCCCAACCCTCTCAATTTGCAGGTATTCCGAAGGTTATTTATTAAAACAAAAACAATATATTGTTGTTTACACAATAAAAAAAAAACTTACCCTGGCAACATTTCCATACAAGCACACCAAATTGAAGAGTTTATCTGTGTTCGATGTATCCTGATCCAATCCATAAACCATCATGACAGCTCCCTGTATATTATGTATGGGGTGTATGGGGGGTTTTGTAGAAAAAAATGGAAGAAGACAATATAATACAATTTATTATAAAAACTGAAAATAAATCAATTATGAATTTATTTTTCATAGATAAGAGATATAATAAAGAAATGTAATATTGGCTAACGTTTTCTTGGGCAATAAATATCAAATGTTTTTGTAATGGATAGCGTATTAGTTAGCTCTATCGGTATATGCCACATGGGTGTACTATTTTTAAAATGGTATTTGAAATCTTCATTATGTGGGATGGTATCCCATGGTTTGATTCTCTAGAAATCTTTTTAAGGTACATGAAGAAGTTAAAAAAAAAAAAAATAAAAAGCTAGAATAATGGGTGGTGCGGAATCGATTCTAGAAATTTCTTTTTAAAAGGTGAGCATAGAAGTCAAGAAACAGTTTGGAACATTTGTTTAGAGAATTGATGATTAGCTATCTAAAGACTTCCTAGAAAATTATTGTAAAAAATCCAAGATTTTTTTTTAAATATTTCAATCTGATGTCCCGTGGCAATGATGTAGTAATTACACGCCGCCTTTATCTTTCAGTCACCCATTTCATTAACTCGGTGGCGTATTAGTGTGGATATATATCATACGTCACCTCATTCCAGTGGCAATGAACTCAAATAGATACCAAGAATATGTTTCCGAAAACAAATTTTAATATTATTTAAAGAAAACTATTTTTAACATTTTTTCCCATTTTTTTTAAATTAAATAAAAATTAGGATGATTGTTTCCAAAAAATACTCACCTGTGCCTGTCCCTGGGCGGTAAATGCAGCTACTGCTGTATTGCGGCCGGGTATTGCTGCCGTTTCTTTCATCAATGCTGTGGGATGAACACTGGCTCCTTTCCAATTTTCCGGTGTGGTGGGATGGAATTCTGGTCCGGCAAATGGTGGGAATGCAGCGCCTGGTCCCAGCAATGGTTGTTCTTTAAATGGACAAAAATTTGACGGAGTCGATATTAGGCCAACTGTTTATTTGCCAAACGCACAGAGACAGAGAGAGGCATTCAGCCGGTAAAACAAACAGCATGCACAATCACACAACAAGTTACAGGATAATATGTTTTTCGAGGAATAAAGGATGCACACAAGAAAAGGAAGTGCATAGATCGTGGTGGTGTTGATGGTAATCGTTTTGTGTGGTTTGGTTACAAAATTAAAAACAGTTAACATGCATACAACAACACAGACACAGGGATCAGGATTTAGTGTATCATAATGTCAAGGTTTAGATTCATGCACAATTCAAAAAAACAAATAAAAAGAAGAAAAAAATGGAAAACAAAAATTGGAATTAGAAAAAAAATGATTAAGTTTGGTTATAAAATTTTTTATGGGTGATTATTCTGAATTATTCCCGTGAGGTTTCTCACTTTCTCCGTTAAGTTGAAACGGCAGAGAGAGAGAAAAAATTCACGGAGAGTTTTCATTCAGAATAGCTCCTATTATAAAAACTACGAACAGTTAAGCATTTAGAGGTTATACAACAATAACAACAAATAAATAAAATAAAAAACTTGGAAACACTTGAGTTTTGTTTTTCTTGTTTTTGTAAAGATTGCAAGGACGTGACACAAATGTCCATTAGAATTGTCACCGAAAACTACTTGAAGAGGTTATACGGAATTGTTTTTCTCGTCGCCTGGAACTCTTTTTGGGTTAGATTTTGGCCATACATATTTTGTTAGCACACTAAATTATTCATGTGTATAAAAAATTTGGGTAGCATACTAAAGTGTGAAGAAAAACTTGGCTTTCAAGGTTTTGTTTTTGCCCAACTTAATATGTAACACACAACAAAGAAGTTTTATGATGCTCTTAAAAAATTTAAAACTTTCAAAATGCATAACAATAAAATTTTTAGAGGCATAAAAATAAAAAAAAACTTTATATAAACATAAACATGAGGTGGACTGTAGCGTAGTAGTGTGTGGACAGGCATCATACGCCACAATATTGAAATTGTAAAAATATTATCAGTCATACGCCACCTTACAATTGTACTCAAGCACCAAATAGAGGCGTGGATTTTTTAAGAAAATTTTTTCAAGCACCCAATTGAGGCGCGGATTTTTCAAGAATATTTTTTCAAGCACCAAATAGAGGCGTGGATTTTTTAAGAATATTTTTTCAAGCACCCAATTGAGGCGCGGATTTTTCAAGAATATTTTTTCAAGCATCCAACAGAGGCGTGGATTTTTTAAGAATATTTTTTCAAGCATCCAACAGAGGCGTGGATTTTTTAAGAATATTTTTTCAAGCGCCCAATAAATAGAGGCGTGGATTTTTTAAGAATATTTTTTCAAGCACCAATAGAGGCGTGGATTTTGTAAGAATATTTTTTTAAGCACCCAACAGAGGCGTAAATTTTGTATGATTTTTTTTTCAAGCTCCCAATAGGGGCTTGGATTTTTTAAGAATATTTTTTCAAGCAGCCAACAGAGGCGTGGATTTTTTAAAAATATTTTTTCAAGCAGCCAACAGAGGCGTGGATTTTTTAAAAATATTTTTCAAGCAGCCAACAGAGGCGTGGATTTTTTAAAAATATTTTTTCAAGCAGCCAACAGAGGCGTGGATTTTTTAAAAATATTTTTCAAGCAGCCAACAGAGGCGTGGATTTTTTAAAAATATTTTTTCAAGCATCCAACAGTGGCGTGGATTTTTTAAAAATATTTTTTCAAGCAGCCAACAGAGGCGTGGATTTTTTAAAAATATTTTTCAAGCAGCCAACAGAGGCGTGGATTTTTTAAAAATATTTTTTCAAGCATCCAACAGAGGCGTGGATTTTTTAAGAATATTTTTTCAAGCATCCAACAGAGGCGTGGATTTTTTAAGAATATTTTTTCAAACATCCAACAGAGGCGTGGATTTTTTAAGAATATTTTTTCAAACATCCAACAGAGGCGTGGATTTTTTAAAATATTTTTTCAAGCATCCAACAGAGGCGTGGATTTTTTAAGAATATTTTTTCAAACATCCAACAGAGGCGTGGATTTTTTAAAATATTTTTTCAAGCACCCGAGAGAGGCGTGGATTTTTTTAAATATTTTTTCAAGCACCCGAGAGAGGCGTGGATTTTTTTAAATATTTTTTCAAGCACCCGAGAGAGGCGTGGATTTTTTTAAATATTTTTTCAAGCACCCGAGAGAGGCGTGGATTTTTTTAAATATTTTTTCAAGCACCCGAGAGAGGCGTGGATTTTTTTAAATATTTTTTCAAGCACCCGAGAGAGGCGTGGATTTTTTTAAATATTTTTTCAAGCACCCGAGAGAGGCGTGGATTTTTTTAAATATTTTTTCAAGCACCCGAGAGAGGCGTGGATTTTTTTAAATATTTTTTCAAGCACCCGAGAGAGGCGTGGATTTTTTTAAATATTTTTTCAAGCACCCGAGAGAGGCGTGGATTTTTTTAAATATTTTTTCAAGCACCCGAGAGAGGCGTGGATTTTTTTAAATATTTTTTCAAGCACCCGAGAGAGGCGTGGATTTTTTTAAATATTTTTTCAAGCACCCGAGAGAGGCGTGGATTTTTTTAAATATTTTTTCAAGCACCCGAGAGAGGCGTGGATTTTTTTAAATATTTTTTCAAGCACCCGAGAGAGGCGTGGATTTTTTTAAATATTTTTTCAAGCACCCGAGAGAGGCGTGGATTTTTTTAAATATTTTTTCAAGCACCCGAGAGAGGCGTGGATTTTTTTAAATATTTTTTCAAGCACCCGAGAGAGGCGTGGATTTTTTTAAATATTTTTTCAAGCACCCGAGAGAGGCGTGGATTTTTTTAAATATTTTTTCAAGCACCCGAGAGAGGCGTGGATTTTTTTAAATATTTTTTCAAGCACCCGAGAGAGGCGTGGATTTTTTTAAATATTTTTTCAAGCACCCGAGAGAGGCGTGGATTTTTTTAAATATTTTTTCAAGCACCCGAGAGAGGCGTGGATTTTTTTAAATATTTTTTCAAGCACCCGAGAGAGGCGTGGATTTTTTTAAATATTTTTTCAAGCACCCGAGAGAGGCGTGGATTTTTTTAAATATTTTTTCAAGCACCCGAGAGAGGCGTGGATTTTTTTAAATATTTTTTCAAGCACCCGAGAGAGGCGTGGATTTTTTTAAATATTTTTTCAAGCACCCGAGAGAGGCGTGGATTTTTTTAAATATTTTTTCAAGCACCCGAGAGAGGCGTGGATTTTTTTAAATATTTTTTCAAGCACCCGAGAGAGGCGTGGATTTTTTTAAATATTTTTTCAAGCACCCGAGAGAGGCGTGGATTTTTTTAAATATTTTTTCAAGCACCCGAGAGAGGCGTGGATTTTTTAAATATTTTTTCAAGCACCCGAGAGAGGCGTGGATTTTTTTAAATATTTTTTCAAGCACCCGAGAGAGGCGTGGATTTTTTTAAATATTTTTTCAAGCACCCGAGAGAGGCGTGGATTTTTTTAAATATTTTTTCAAGCACCCGAGAGAGGCGTGGATTTTTTTAAATATTTTTTCAAGCACCCGAGAGAGGCGTGGATTTTTTTAAATATTTTTTCAAGTACCCAATTGAGGCGTGGATTTTTAAAAATATTTTTTCAAGTACCCAATTGAGGCGTGGATTTTTAAAAATATTTTTCAAGTGCCCAATTGAGGCGTGGATTTTTAAAAATATTTTTTCAAGTACCCAATTGAGGCGTGGATTTTTAAAAATATTTTTTCAAGTACCCAATTGAGGCGTGGATATTTAAAAATATTTTTTTTCAAGTAACCAATTTTTGTTCAAGCACCCGAGAGAGGCGTGGATTTTTTTAAATATTTTTTCAAGCACCCGAGAGAGGCGTGGATTTTTTTTAAATATTTTTTCAAGCACCCGAGAGAGGCGTGGATTTTTTTAAATATTTTTTCAAGCACCCGAGAGAGGCGTGGATTTTTTTAAATATTTTTTCAAGCACCCGAGAGAGGCGTGGATTTTTTTAAATATTTTTTCAAGCACCCGAGAGAGGCGTGGATTTTTTTAAATATTTTTTCAAGCACCCGAGAGAGGCGTGGATTTTTTTAAATATTTTTTCAAGCACCCGAGAGAGGCGTGGATTTTTTTAAATATTTTTTCAAGCACCCGAGAGAGGCGTGGATTTTTTTAAATATTTTTTCAAGCACCCGAGAGAGGCGTGGATTTTTTTAAATATTTTTTCAAGCACCCGAGAGAGGCGTGGATTTTTTTAAATATTTTTTCAAGCACCCGAGAGAGGCGTGGATTTTTTTAAATATTTTTTCAAGCACCCGAGAGAGGCGTGGATTTTTTTAAATATTTTTTCAAGCACCCGAGAGAGGCGTGGATTTTTTTAAATATTTTTTCAAGCACCCGAGAGAGGCGTGGATTTTTTTAAATATTTTTTCAAGCACCCGAGAGAGGCGTGGATTTTTTTAAATATTTTTTCAAGCACCCGAGAGAGGCGTGGATTTTTTTTAAATATTTTTTCAAGCACCCGAGAGAGGCGTGGATTTTTTTAAATATTTTTTCAAGCACCCGAGAGAGGCGTGGATTTTTTTAAATATTTTTTCAAGCACCCGAGAGAGGCGTGGATTTTTTTAAATATTTTTTCAAGCACCCGAGAGAGGCGTGGATTTTTTTAAATATTTTTTCAAGCACCCGAGAGAGGCGTGGATTTTTTTAAATATTTTTTCAAGCACCCGAGAGAGGCGTGGATTTTTTTAAATATTTTTTCAAGCACCCGAGAGAGGCGTGGATTTTTTTAAATATTTTTTCAAGCACCCGAGAGAGGCGTGGATTTTTTTAAATATTTTTTCAAGCACCCGAGAGAGGCGTGGATTTTTTTAAATATTTTTTCAAGCACCCGAGAGAGGCGTGGATTTTTTTAAATATTTTTTCAAGCACCCGAGAGAGGCGTGGATTTTTTTAAATATTTTTTCAAGCACCCGAGAGAGGCGTGGATTTTTTTAAATATTTTTTCAAGCACCCGAGAGAGGCGTGGATTTTTTTAAATATTTTTTCAAGCACCCGAGAGAGGCGTGGATTTTTTTAAATATTTTTTCAAGCACCCGAGAGAGGCGTGGATTTTTTTAAATATTTTTTCAAGCACCCGAGAGAGGCGTGGATTTTTAAAAATATTTTTTCAAGTACCCAATTGAGGCGTGGATTTTTAAAAATATTTTTCAAGTGCCCAATTGAGGCGTGGATTTTTAAAAATATTTTTTCAAGTACCCAATTGAGGCGTGGATATTTAAAAATATTTTTGTTCAAGTAACCAATTTTTGTTCAAGCACCCGAGAGAGGCGTGGATTTTTTTAAATATTTTTTCAAGCACCCGAGAGAGGCGTGGATTTTTTTAAATATTTTTTCAAGCACCCGAGAGAGGCGTGGATTTTTTTAAATATTTTTTCAAGCACCCGAGAGAGGCGTGGATTTTTTTAAATATTTTTTCAAGCACCCGAGAGAGGCGTGGATTTTTTTAAATATTTTTTCAAGCACCCGAGAGAGGCGTGGATTTTTTTAAATATTTTTTCAAGCACCCGAGAGAGGCGTGGATTTTTTTAAATATTTTTTCAAGCACCCGAGAGAGGCGTGGATTTTTTTAAATATTTTTTCAAGCACCCGAGAGAGGCGTGGATTTTTTTAAATATTTTTTCAAGCACCCGAGAGAGGCGTGGATTTTTTTAAATATTTTTTCAAGCACCCGAGAGAGGCGTGGATTTTTTTAAATATTTTTTCAAGCACCCGAGAGAGGCGTGGATTTTTTTAAATATTTTTTCAAGCACCCGAGAGAGGCGTGGATTTTTTTAAATATTTTTTCAAGCACCCGAGAGAGGCGTGGATTTTTTTAAATATTTTTTCAAGCACCCGAGAGAGGCGTGGATTTTTTTAAATATTTTTTCAAGCACCCGAGAGAGGCGTGGATTTTTTTAAATATTTTTTCAAGCACCCGAGAGAGGCGTGGATTTTTTTAAATATTTTTTCAAGCACCCGAGAGAGGCGTGGATTTTTTTAAATATTTTTTCAAGCACCCGAGAGAGGCGTGGATTTTTTTAAATATTTTTTCAAGCACCCGAGAGAGGCGTGGATTTTTTTAAATATTTTTTCAAGCACCCGAGAGAGGCGTGGATTTTTTTAAATATTTTTTCAAGCACCCGAGAGAGGCGTGGATTTTTTTAAATATTTTTTCAAGCACCCGAGAGAGGCGTGGATTTTTTTAAATATTTTTTCAAGCACCCGAGAGAGGCGTGGATTTTTTTAAATATTTTTTCAAGCACCCGAGAGAGGCGTGGATTTTTTTAAATATTTTTTCAAGCACCCGAGAGAGGCGTGGATTTTTTTAAATATTTTTTCAAGCACCCGAGAGAGGCGTGGATTTTTTTAAATATTTTTTCAAGCACCCGAGAGAGGCGTGGATTTTTTTAAATATTTTTTCAAGCACCCGAGAGAGGCGTGGATTTTTTTAAATATTTTTCAAGTGCCCAATTGAGGCGTGGATTTTTAAAAATATTTTTTCAAGTACCCAATTGAGGCGTGGATATTTAAAAATATTTTTGTTCAAGTAACCAATTGAGGCGTGGATTTTTAAAAATATTTTTTTTTTCAAGCACCCAATAAGGTCGTGGATTTTTTAAGAATATTTTTTCAAGCACCCAATAAGGTCGTGGATTTTTTAAGAATATTTTTTCAAGCACCCAATAAGGTCGTGGATTTTTTAAGAATATTTTTTTAAGCACCCAATAGATAGAATATTTTTTCAAGCACCCAATAAGGGCGTGGATTTGTTAAGAATATTTTTTCAAGCACCCAAGAAGGGCGTGGATTTTTTAAGAATATTTTTTTAAGCACCCAATAGATAGAATATTTTTTCAAGCACCCAATAAGGGCGTGGATTTGTTAAGAATATTTCTTTAAGCACCCAATAGATAGAATATTTTTTCAAGCACCCAATAAGGGCGTGCATTTTTTAAGAATATTTTTTCAAGCGCACGATAGAAGCAGGATTTTTTAAGAACATTTTTTCAAGCACCCAATAGAGGCTTGGATTTTTTAAGAATATTTTTTTATACACCCCATTGAGGCGTGGATTTCTAAATATATTTTGCAAGCACCCAATTGAGGTGCGGATATTTTAAATTTTTTGTTTCATGCATCCAATAGAGGCTTGGATTTTTTTTTAGTTTTTTTAAAGCATTCAATTGAAGCGTGGATTTTTTATGAATATTTTAATTTTTCAAGCATTCAATTGAAGCGTGATTTTTTTAGAATATTTTTCCAAGCAACCAACTGAAGCGCGGATTTTTTAAGAATATTTCTCAAGCACCCAATGGAGGCGTGGATTTTTTACAAATATTTTTGCAAGCACCCAATAGAGGGATTGATTTTCTAGAAACATGTTTTCAAGCACCCAATTGAGGCTTGATTTCTTAGGAATATTTTTCAAGCGCGCCAGGTTGTTATGTCACACTATTAACATTTTCTCGATTTTAGAACCTGCAAAAATCTATTTTTTATTTATTTATTTTTTGAACAAATCTTATAAGGGAAAAAATCTCAAAATTTAAAATTATTATTATCAATCATTAAAAGTTATTATCAATCACACGCCACCAAACTACCGTGTTTTGAAATTAACGAGTGGCATATGAGTATGAACAGCCATCATACGCCACACTATTAAAATGAAAACAAATTATTATCCATCATACGCCACCTGGTCACTGTGAAATTTATGAAACTATTAAAAATATGGTCCTTATCTCAACTCCCATTCCTTTTTTCCGTTCCTTGCACAACTTCTTAAGTAATTTATTTTCCCAAGTATTATTATTATTAAGAGAGTGTTTTTTAATTGATAATATATTTGTGTGTAACAGCAGCATTCAGCACCACGCTAATGGTTCCTATTCTGAGTTAACTACAGATGATTTATTTTTGCCACTGGCCAAGCAAGCAAGCAAGAAGAGTAACACAACAACAAGCAGCGTAACAACAATAAGGTCAGCCATGCTGTTCTCCTCCAATTGTTACTAACATTTGTCAGCAACACGCAGAACTATAGGAAAAACAGAAAGAAACTAAAACAAAATTTTAGAAGACCATGACAACGACTACAAAAGCCAATGCGAGAAACATCAGTGACACATGGTGGTCGGTGTTTCTTTGTTGGCGTTAAAGTACGTGTGGCAAATGTGTTTACATAAAACAAAAGTTAAAGATAGGGACAGAAACAGAGAAAGACACCCATTACCACATTGTGTAAAATGATGGCAGGCACATACACTATACGCGCTATGGTTCGCTGCTGTTCAGTAACTAAGTTATGCAATAAAATCCTGAATCAGGTGCACATTTCTGTTCCCAACACGACATGACACGACACAGAAGCAAGTCAGGCAAGCAGGCCTCCAGACAGACATCGTGGAAAAATGTGGTTTGGCCATAAACATTTCCAAGTTAAAAGTGGAACAAGAAATATTAAGTTTCTTTTGCACAACATGTTTCCTATTTTTTGTTGTATTCCATTCAAACATTATGACCATAATGTAGGAACATAAAGTGAAACGAAGTAGCAATAGGATCACTTTTTATTATTACCACCAAAAATATGAAATGAGGCAAACTGAGAAATCGTGATGCCCTTAAATGTGGGGTAATAAAAAAACCCTAATACAAAATGCTAAAACGTCGCTAAGATATGATTTACTAGATTCGTAAGGAGTTCGTATCGATATTCAGGACAATAACTAATTGCAATCATACCTCAACAAATCCTAAATTTTGTTAAATTAGTCAAAGTTCTCTTGAATAATCTTTCGAACACCAAAGATTCGACTATAAATAACAACAATACGCCACCATCTCCATGAATTGGAATGGCGTATTAGTGTGGATGTGTATCATACGCCACCTCACTCCAATGGGAATGAATTCTTATGGTTGCAGCCATAGAATAAGGAAAATATGTTTCTCAATTTCGAGTGTGATAGACCAATTTTAATGATATTTTTAAGATAGAGAAGGTCTTCAGAAATTTCTCCAAAAAATCCTGAACTGTCTTCTTAGAGGGATATCGTACGATAGATGGTCTTTGAGCCCATCTAATGATGTGGCAATATGGCGTATAAGTATTGTCAACACGTATACGCACCACACATTTTTTTATTTTAATGCATAGAAAGCTCTAATCTACATATATTTCAGATTATTAAAGAAAGCCAAGATGTTCCACAAGGTTTTTGATGAATTCCGCAACTCCTTCAGCATTCGCTAATATAAAATAAAGTACAAAAAACTCAAGTACCACTCGCACAGCATAACTCCATGCTGTTTTATTTACTCTTCCGATTCGCGACAAAATAAAAAACCCAAAACCAGCAATGTAAAATAATATTTTAATTTGAATAAAAATTGTCAAAATGGGAAACATAAAATGAAACTACAGCAACAACATAAATTCAAGAAATGAAAACGCAGCAACACTGTGGGATATCCGCTTTTTGGTAAAGTAGAAATATTTTTTTCTTTAACGTGGAAATATCACCATGGGGTTTTGTAATAATTTAAATATTTTATATTTCATAAAATACGACGACACAATGTAGCAACGACGACGACATCAAAGGCAATAAATTCCATGAGCGTTTTTTTAATATTTAGGATAATAAAGCGAAAAAGTAACTATAAAGAAGTGACACAAAATTCTTTGACATAAAGATAATTTACAGAAAATATGCTGTTAAAATGTTTCCCTTAATGGGGCAAATAATAACAAATGGCTAAGTAGAGGTCCATTATGAAAAGTTGCTCCCTTTAGAATTTCCTAATAAAATTGAGACAACAGAGCGTATAATTATCTTGAAGGAAAAAATATAACTCATACAACATGAAGTACTTTTGATTAATCTCTTGTCAAAATTGACAAGTCACAACGGCTATAGGAAGTCATAAAGACTAAGTGGAAAGCAGTACAGCTACAGAAAGCTATAAAAAATATAAGAAAACTGTCGGAACTGGAGAAAATTTGCCGGTATCATACGCCACATGGGAATTTTGAATTAAAATGAATCATACGCACCCTCATGATTTCACTTTTGAGGTCCATTTTATATAGAAAATGTGCTTTCAAGGCCTTTTCTTATAGAAAGGGTGCTTTTAAGGACCCCTTCTTATAGAAAGGACCCTTTCTTATAGAATGGGTGCTTTTAAGGACCCTTTCTAATAGAAAGGATGCTTTTAAGGACCCTTTCTAATAGAAAGGGTGCTTTTAAGGACCCCTTCTTATAGAAAGCGTCCTTTTAAGGACCCTTTCTTATAGAAAGGGTGCTTTTAAGGACCCTTTCTTATAGAAAGGGTGCTTTTAAGGACCCTTTCTTATAGAAAGGGTGCTTTTAAGGACCCTTTCTTATAGAAAGGGTGCTTTTAAGGACCCTTTCTTATAGAAAGGGTGCTTTTAAGGACCCTTTCTTATAGAATGGGTGCTTTTAAGGACCCTTTCTAATAGAATGGGTGCTTTTAAGGAGCCTTTCTAATAGAAAGGGTGCTTTTAAGGACCCTTTCTAATAGAAAGGGTGCTTTTAAGGACCCTTTCTAATAGAAAGGGTGCTTTTAAGGACCCTTTCTAATAGAAAGGGTGCTTTTAAGGACCCTTTCTAATAGAAAGGGTGCTTTTAAGGAGAAAGGGTGCTTTTAAAGACCCTTTCTTATAGAAAGGGTGCTTTTAAGGACCCTTTCTTATAGAAAGGGTGCTTTTAAGGACCCTCTCTTATAGAAAAAGTGCTTTTAAGGATCCTTTCTTATAGAAAGGGTGCTTTTAAGGACCCTTTCTTATAGAAAGGTTGCCTTTAAGGACCCTTTCTTATAGAAAGGGTGCTTTTAAGGACCCTTTCTTATAGAAAGGGTGCCTTTAAGGACCCTTTCTTATAGAAAGGGTGCTTTTAAGGACCCTTTTTTAAAAAGGGTGCTTTTAAGGACCCTTTCTTAAAAAAGGGTGCTATTAGGGACCCTTTCTTATAGAAGGGGTGCTTTTAAGGACCCTTTCTTATAAAAAGGGTGCTTTTAAGGACCATTTCTTATAGAAAGGGTGATTTTAAGAATTCTTTCTTATAGGAAGGGTGCTTTTAAGTACTCTTTCTTATAGAAAGGGTGCTTGTAAGGACCCTTTCTTATAGAAAGTGTGCTTGTAAGGACCTTTTCGTATAGAAAAGGTGCTTGTAAGGACTCTTTCGTATAGAAAGGGTGTTTGTAAGGACCCTTTCTTATAGAAACGTTGCTTGTAAGGACCCTTTCTTATAAAAAGGGTGCTTTTAAGGACCCTTTCTTATAGAACGGGTGCTTTTAAGGACCCTTTCTTATAGAAAGGGTGCTTTTAAGGACCCATTCTTATAGAAAGGGTGCTTTTAAGGACCCATTCTTATAGAAAGGGTGCTTTTAGGGACCCTTTCTTATAGAAAGGACGCTTTTAAGGACCCTTTCTTATAGAAAGGGTGCTTTTAAGGACTCTTTCTTATAGACCTTGCTTTTAAGGACCCTTTCATATAGTAAGGATGCTTTTCAGGACCATTTCTTATAGAAAGGGTGCTTTTAAGGATCCTTTCTTATAGAAAGGGTGCTTTTAAGGACCCTTTCTTATAGAAAGGTTGCCTTTAAGGACCCTTTCTTATAGAAAGGGTGCCTTTAAGGACCCTTTCTTATAGAAAGGGTGCTTTTAAGGACCCTTTTTTAAAAAGGGTGCTTTTAAGGACCCTTTCTTATAGAAAGTGTGCTTGTAAGGACCTTTTCGTATAGAAAGGGTGCTTGTAAGGACTCTTTCGTATAGAAAGGGTGTTTGTAAGGACCCTTTCTTATAGAAACGTTGCTTGTAAGGACCCTTTCTTACAGAAAGGGTGCTTTTAAGGACCATTTCTTATAGAAAGGGTGCTTTTAAGGACCCTTTCTTATAGAAAGGGTGCTTTTAGGGACCCTTTCTTATAGAAAGGACGCTTTTAAGGACCCTTTCTTATAGAAAGGTTGCTTTTAAGGACCCTTTCTTATAGAAAGGGCGTTGTAAGGAACCTTTCTTATCGAAAGGGTGCTTGTAAGGACCCTTTCTTATCGAAAGGGTGCTTGTAAGGACCCTTTCTTATCGAAAGGGTGCTTTTAAGGACTCTTTCTTATAGAAAGAGTGCTGTTAATGACCCTTTCTTATAGAAAGGGTGCTTGTAAGGGTCCTTTCTATTTAGAAAGTGTGCTTGTAAGGGTCCTTTCTATTTAGAAAGTGTGCTTGTAAGCACCCTTTCGTATAGAAAGGGTGTTTGTAAGGACCCTTTCGTATAGAAAGGTGCTTGTAAGGACCCTTTCGTATAGAAAGGTGCTTGTAAGGACCTTTTCTTATAGAAAGGGTGCTTGTAAGGACCTTTTCTTATAGAAAGGTTGCTTGTAAGGAAACTTTCTTATAGAAAGGGCGCTTGTAAGTACCCTTTGTTATAGAAAGGGCGCTTGTAAGGACCATTTCTTATAGAAAGGGTGGTTCTAAGGACCCTTTTTTATAGAAAGTGTGCTTTTGAGGTCCATTTCTTATAGAAAGGGTGCTTGTAAGGACCTTTTCGTATAGAAAGGGTGCTTTTGAGGTCCCTTTCTTATAGAAAGGGTGCTTTTAAGGACCCTTTCTTATAGAAAGGATGCTTTTAAGGACCCTTTCTTATAGAAAGGGTTCTTTTAAGGACTCTTATAGAAAGAGTGCTGTTACTGACCCTTTTTTATAGAAAGGGTGCTTTTAAAGACCCTTTCTTATAGAAAGGGTGCTTTTAAGGACCCTTTCTTATAGAAAGGGTGCTTTTAAGGACACTTTCTTATAGAAAGGATGCTTTTAAGGACCCTTTTTTATATAGAAAGGATGCTTTTAAGGACTCTTTCTTATAGAAAGGATGCTTTTAAGGACCCTTTCTTTTAGAAAGGATGCTTTTAAGGACCCTTTCTTATAGAAAGGATGCTTTTAAGGACCCTTTCTTATAGAAAGAGTGCTGTTTCTGACCCTTTCTTATAGAAAGGGTGCTTTTAAAGACCCTTTCTTATAGAAAGGGTGCTTTTAAGGACCCTTTCTTATAGAAAGGGTGCTTTTAAGGACACTTTCTTATAGAAAGGATGCTTTTAAGGACCCTTTCTTATAGAAAGGGTGCTTTTAATCACCCTTTCTTATAGAAAGGATGCTTTTAAGGACCCTTTCTTATAGAAAGGATGCTTTTAAGGACCCTTTCTTATAGAAAAGGACCCTTTCTTAGCTTTTAAGGACACTTTCTTATACAAAAGGTGCCTTAACGGCCCTTTCTATGAAAGGGTGCTTGTAAGGACCCTTTCGTATAGAAAGGGTGCTTTTAAGGACTCTTTCTTATAGAAAGTGTGTTTGTAAGGACCCTTCTTTTATAGAAAAGTGGTCTGCAAGGAACTATTTTCAAAGAAAATGTGCTTCTCTGGTCTTCTCTTATGGAAAAAGTGTCTGTAAGGAGTCTTTGTTATGCAAAAGATGCTTGTAAGGACCCCCTCTTACAAAAAGATTGCTTGCAAGGACTCTTGTCCATATCTGCTCTCCGTAGTCTGCCTATGAAAACTGTTATATATTTAGAATTTTATTGCTTTTCTCATAAGTTGTTTAAATTGTTTCATTTATACAACAATTATTCTTAAAAATTTATTTGGCTCTTTAATTTAAAACACCCATTTGACATGAATTGACAATTTATGTGTTTAAATTGTTATTGCTTTTACGCACCAACACACACGCATGCTGGCTGATGCACATAAAAATTGCATTCATGCATAATATATGGCAACGTCGTCTATCTATCCATCCATCTATCTGCTTTTTTTCTGTCTGGGTTTGGTTGGCGGTGTAAACGCCCCAAGGGTCACATCACGAAATAAATTTTCGTATATGTACATGACTGCTAGGGTGTGAGTGAGTGTGTGCGTGTGGGATACCGCAGAGCGTATTCGCAATATTTAATTTAATGCTTACCACTTAACACCACTCATCCATCCATCTATCCATTCATCTGCTGATGATCAGACATCCGTCCATCCAACCCCACCAGAAACACACGAGCGAGTGGCGAACAGTCACAAAGGTGATTGAAAATACGACCAAACCCTAGCAATTCGATTCGATCCACTCCACTTTAAATTTATGGCCATCTTTTGCCAGCCAGCCAACAAACCAACCAACCGCTCACTCAAAATAGCCAGTCAAACATAAATAAATTTAATCTACATAAATTTTAAGTTGACTAATGAAAACAGCAAAAACAACAACAAAAATGCAATGCACAAAAAATAAAAAGCTGAGTAAATAAATGAAGCAGCTTAAAAAATGTGAGTACAAGAGCATAAAACAATGGCGGCGGTGACTGCATTGTAGAGATTGTGTCAAAAATTGATGGCAGGCTAACGGCCACAACATTAATCGAGGGGAAATAAGCTTGTAAAAAGTGGGAAAACTTTAGGAAAAAAATTATGGTAAATTGTTAACGCTTTGTTGTATTTGTATTTATCAAATAATAACATAACACCAATTGTTGGTGTTGTTGGTAGTGTTTGCTGTTTTTTTCTTCTTGTGGCCATAAAACCAAAATGTATTACCACGCCTTCCCACACACTGCCACGCATTTTAAAACCACAATTATTGGTTTTAGTTAAATCAACCACAACATATAATTTATTAAATTATAATATTTTATACATTAATCGGGTTTAAAATTACGACAGCAAACATGTTAGAACACCAACAATTTGAAATGCATGGTCAACTATTTGAAATCGGGTTTGAGGAGATCCCGGAGATGGAATTGGAAATTGTAGGTAGCATCTGAAAAAATAATATATTAGAACGAATATATTACAAAATATCCAAAGAGTGTGCTTCTATAAACAAGGACTCTTAGAAGTTCCCTTTATATAAAGAAGGCTCTTCAAAAATAGTTACCTACTACAACCAATTCTCTTTTATGAAGGAAAAAGTCTATCCAATTTAGGTTACTTAAAGAAAGGTTCCTTGCAGGATTCTCTTCGTATAGAGAAAGTTTCCTACAGGATCCGTATTCGTATAAAAAGTCCTTAAAATACCTTTTCCGTAAGAGTGTTGCGACAAGGATCTTTTTCATACGGAAATGTCTTCACAATCATCTTTTCCATATGAATGGGTCCTGCCAAACATATTTTTTAATAAAGTGTGCTTGTAAGGACCTCCATTACAGAAATGAGGTCTGTAAAGAGCTTTTCTTATACAAAATGTGCTTGTAAGGACTCATTATAGAAAGGTTGCTTGAAAAGACTCTTACTTATAGAAGAGGTGTTTGTAAGGATCCCTTCTTATAGAAGATGTGCTTATAAGGACCCTTTCTTATAAAAAGGGTGCTTGTAAGAACCTCTTTTATAGAAAGGATGTTTCTAAGAACAATTTCTTTTGGAAAGGGCTCTACTAAGGACCCTTTCTTAAATAATGGGCGCTTGTGAGGATATCTTTTTGCAGAACGGGAGATTGTAACGATCTTTTCTCATGGCAAGGCCCTAGGATCCCTTAAGAAAGGTAGTACCCCTTCCATAGTACCATTTCCATCCTTACATCAGAAAAGGTTCTGTCAAGCGCCCTTTCTACAGAAAAGGGTTTTGACAAACAATATTTTCATTAGAAAGAGTTCTGACAACCACGCTTTCTATAAGAAAAGATACTAGCAAGCATTCTTGCTATTTGAAAGTGCCCTGAAAAGCAACATTTGTATAAAAACAGTCCCGATATGGCTTTTTGCTGTAAATCTGTCCCGAAAAGTACCCTTTCTATAAGATAGAATCCCGAAAAGGATTCCCAACAAGCATCTTTTCTTTAAGAAATGAGAAGCGTCCTTTCTATAAGAATGGTATTTTTTCCATACGAAACGGTCCTGTCATGGCTCTTTGTTGTTAGAAATCGTCCCGACTAGCACCTTTTCAATAAAAAAGAATCCTAAAAAACGCCCTTTCTATAAGAAGAGATCAAAAAAGAACTCCTTCCATAGAAAGCGTCCCGAAAAACATCCTTTCTATATGAAAGGATCCTTAAAAACACCCTTTCGATAAAAAGGATCCTGAAAAGCACCCTTTCTGTAAGAAAGGATCCTGAAAAACGACCTTTTTAATGAGAAAAGAGTCTGAAAAGCAACCTTTCTATGAGGCCTTTCCATAAGAAAGGTTCTTTAGAATCACCTTTTATATAAGAAAGGTTCTTTATAATCACCTTTTATATAAGAAGATTCCTTAGAATCACCTTTTATATAAAAAAAGGTTCTTTAGAATCACCTTTTATATAAGAAAGGTTCTTTAGAATCACCTTTTATATAAGAAAGGTTCCTTAGAATCACCTTTTATATAAGAAAGGTTCTTTAGAATCGCCTTTTATATAAGAAAGGTTCCTTATAATGACCCCTTATATAAGAAAGGTTCTTTAGAAGCACCCTTTATATAAGAAAGGTTCTTTAGAAGCACCCTTTATGTAAGAAAGATTCTTTAGAAGCACCTTTTATATCGAAAAGGTTCTTTAGAAGCACCCTTTATATGAGAAAGGTTCTTTAAAAGTACCCTTTATATAAGAAAGGTTCTTTATGAGCACCCTTTATATAAGAAAGGTTCATTAGAAGCACCCTTTATGTAAGAAAGGTTCTTTAGAATTACTCTTTATATAAGAAAGGTTCATTAGAAAACACCCTTTATGTAAGAAAGGTTTCTTAGAAGCACCCTTTATATAAGAAGGGTTGTTTAAAAGCACCCTTTATGAAAGAAAGGTTCTTTAGAATCACCCTTTATATAAGAAAGGTTCTTTAGAAGCACCCTTTATATGAGAAAGGTTCTTTAGAGTCACCCTTTATATAATAAAGGTTCTATAAAAGCACCCTTTATATAATAAAGGTTCTATAAAAGCACCCTTTATATAAGAAAGGCTCTATAAAAGAACCCTTTTTATAAGAAAGGTTCTATAAAAGCACCCTTTATATAAGAAAAGCTTTTTAGAAGCACCCTTTATATAAGAAAGGCTCTTTAAAATCACCCTTTATGTAAGAAAGGTTCTTTAGAATCACCCTTTATATAAGAAAGGCTCTTTAAAATCACCCTTTATGTAAGAAAGGTTCTTTAGAATCACCCTTTATATAAGAATGGTTCTTTAGAAGCGCCCTTTATATAAGAAAGGTTCTTTAGAAGCACCCTTTATATAAGAAATGTTCTTTAGAAGCACCCTTTATATAAGAAATGTTCTTTAGAAGCACCCTTTATTTAAGAAAGGTTCTTTAGAATCACCCTTTATATAAGAAAGGTTCTTTAGAAGCACCCTTTATATAAGAAATGTTCTTTAGAACACCCTTTATATCACAAAGCTTTTTTAGAAGCACCCCTTATATAAAAATGGTTCTTTAGAAACACCCTTTATATCAGAAAGTTTTTTTAGAAGCCCCCTTTATATAAGAAAGGTTCTTTAGAAGCACCCTTTATATAAGAAAGATTCTTTAGAAACACCCTTTATATAAGAAAGGTTCTTTAAAAGCACCCTTTATATAAGGAAGGTCCTTTAGAATCACCTTTTATATAAGAAAGGTTCTTTGGAAGCACCATTTATATAAGAAAGTTTGTTTAGAAGCAACCTTTATATAAGCAAGGTTCTTTGGAAGCACCATTTATATAAGAAAGTTTGTTTAGAAGCAACCTTTATATAAGCAAGGTTCTTTAGAATCACCTTTTATATAAGAAAGGTTCTTTGGAAGCACCCTTTATATAAGAAAGTTTTTTTAGAAGCACCCTTTATATAAGCAAGGTTCTTTAGAAGCACCCTTTATATAAAAAAGGTTCTTTAGTAGCACCCTTTATATAAGCAAGGTTCTTTAGAAGCACCCTTTATTTAATAAAGTTCTTTCGAAGCATCCGTTATATAAGAAAGGTTCTCTAGCAACACTATTTCTATAAGAAAGGGTCCTTTGAAGCACCCTCTCTATAAGAAAGGGTCCTTTGAAGCACCCTTTGTATAAGAAAGGGTCCTTTGAAGCACCCTCTCTATAAGGGTCCTTTGAAGCACCCTTTCTATAAGAAAGGGTCCTTTGAAGCACCCTTTCTATAAGAAAGGGTCCTTTGAAGCACCCTTTCTATAAGAAAGGGTCCTTTGAAGCACCCTTTCTATAAGAAAGGGTCCTTTGAAGCACCCTTTCTATAAGAAATGGTCCTTTGAAGCACCCTTTCTATAAGAAAGGGTCCTTTGAAGCACCCTTTCTATAAGAAAGGGTCCTTTGAAGCACCCTTTCTATAAAAAAGGGTCCTTGGAAGCACCCTTTCTATAGAAAAGGGTCCTTTGAAGCACCCTTTCTATAGGAAAGGGTCCTTTGAAGCACCCTCTTTATAAGATAGGGTCCTTTGAAGCACCCTTTCTATAAGAAAATGTCCTTTGAAGCACCCTTTCTATAAGAAAGGGTCCTTTGAAGCACCCTTTCTATAAGAAAGGGTCCTTTGAAGCACCCTTTCTATAAGAAAGGGTCCCTTGAAGCACCCTTTGTATATTTTGTTCTTAGAATCACCACTAAATAGGACTCCTTCTTCAAGAAAAGGTGACTAACAATGAGCATTTCTATGAGAAAGCCTTCTTTCTCTTAGAAAGGGCACTGACAATCATCCTTTCAATAAAAAGGGATCGTGAAGCGTCCCCTCGCTGTAAGAAATGATATTGAAAATCAATCATTCTGTAAAAATATCTCAGAGTCATTCTTTCTGTAAGTGTCCTGGCAAACATCCTTTCTATAAGAAAGGCCCTGACATAGAACTATCCATATAAAGGGGTCCTGATGTGCATATTCCCTGTAAGAAGTTGTCCTGACAAGCAGCCTTTCTATTAGAAAAGGTTCTGAAAACCATTATTTCCGCGCTCCCCTTCTAAAAGAGTGAGTCCTGACAAACTCAAGAACAAGCAAAAAGGGCATCCTACTTTTCTATAAGAAAGGGTCGGAGCAAGTACCCAAAAATTACATCTTATGTGACAACAACACCTTCCATAGAAATTGTACTGCAAAATTTTTTGTTACAGCTTTTTCAATTGCCAACTAGAAGACATTCTACAAGACTTCCATTTCACATGCCTTCTACGACCGTTCACAGGTATTCTATTTCTACAACATTCTGGATTTTTTTATACATAGAAAGGATCTTCCACAAGTATTTTGCGGATGCAAAAGCTTCCAAAATTTTCTCATATACATAGACAGCATTTCGAAAATTAAATTTTGACTATACTGCGAATGATTGATATTAACTTTTTGTTCACTTTGGGACCAGTTGGCGTATAATTTATAAAAATACCAACCAATTTTTATACGACCTCCATTATTTTCACATACAAATTGAAACCTCAAGCACTATAGAAAAACTTATATGTGTCATTTTTTGGGGGTGATTTGCCCCATTCATATTTTATGAAATTACATAAACCATAAATAGAGCGAAAGAGACACACATATCCCCCCCTCCCTTCCTAATATTTATTTAGCCGCAATAAAAATGTAACTGCCAATCATAATTAGTTATCGCAAATTTACCATCAGTCATAAATGTTGAAAAAAGTGTTTTGTTTTTTTAAATTGCAAAATATGGATAAAAACCATAAATCATAGACCGGGAACAGCAGCAGCAGCAAAAACATGACATTACAGAAAATGTAACACACAACACAGGTTAAACGGTAGACAGGCAGGTATGATAGCTAGATGGGAGGTAAGCTATATTTGCTATTCAATTTCAAAAAAATGTGGAAAAAACAACTAAAAAGCATTTTGTCATAAAACTACCATTAATCATAAATTTGTTGGAAATTTGTTTTTCCTAGAAGGTAGGCAGGCGGCAGGCAGTCATGGCTTCAATTGCCCTAATTTGTATTTGTGTTCTAGCAGCAATCATTGTGGATTACAATTAATCATTGACTAGTTAGTTGAAGGCTTTTAAATGCAATGATTCGATAAATTTCAACAATGACTTTCAGTTTTGTTGTCGTCTTAAAAGATAAGCTGAATATTGCCTCCCCTTCCTTTTTTTGTTCTTCACAACAAAAAACAAAATTGCTACCAAATCTTGTTAAACTTTTGATTTACCAGAAATTGCTTGATGGGGTGTTGGGAGGGGTTGGGGAAAAAACCTTTAACAATCTCCACAAAAGCACGTATCTTTTAAGTCAACAATTGCCAGAAGAGAATTAAGAGTGAAACGGTTTTATATTTACCTTTCAAAACCCCCTCCTGCCCAGAGACTAGAAAGAAGTTAGAATCATCAAACCACCACCCAACGGCCATTCCTTCAGTTTGTTTCTTTCCTCATATTGTGCCATATGTTGCTGGCTGATCCACTTCTGGGTGTGTTTCCATGTGTGTGTGAGGGATGAAGAGTTTAAAAACATAAACATCATCAGTAAAGTGCAGCAGTTTTTTTTTCTTTCCTTGTTAAGGACCCTTAGCATCTACTCGCTGTTGATGCTTGTAGCCAAAAGAAGTGGAAGTGCATCAAGTTTTGTTGTCATAAAAACTTACACATCTAAGCTCAAAAAAACACACACACTAACGAGGAGAAACGAATCGCCCAAAAAAAAATCGAGTAACGCGAAAGGCAAAAAGTTGATATCCTTCTCATCATCATCATCATCAGTGTGAGATTCCACATTTGTAACAAAATAACAATTTTTTCAAACACATATGCCACGGGGCGGAGGGGAAGGGGTGAAAACTGAGATTTTTTCTCACAAACTTAGACAAGAAGAAATCTCATCAATGACAAGTTAGAAAATATTCATATGGGTTTTTGCTGATAACAAGAAGTAAAGAAAAAAAAAAATAAATGATATCCTCGTTATCGTTTATGAACTTAACGAACAGTTCCCCCTCCTTTCATTGGTCCCCTACCAAAGCTCAGTTTATCTTTAAAGATTAACTCTAATGCTTTGCTATAAACGAAAATCTATGGCAAATTATGAGTTTTTGGGGGAGAAAATTGGAAAAAGATAAAAAAAAATCAATTACAGAGTAGAAAAAACAACACCATTACATTAATCGTGGTGCAAATTGGTTACCACATAGATTGTGAAAATGAGAAAGCAATTGAAAGAAATGTTCTGAAATTCCATAAAATATTTTCCATGAGCATAAAAGCACCCTTTCTATAAGAAAGGGTCCTTACAAGCACCCTTTCTATGGAAAAGGTCCTAACAAGCACCTTTTCTATAAGAAAGGGTCCGTACAAGTACCCTTTCTAAAAGAAAGGATCATTACAAATGGTCCTGACAAGCACCTTTTCTATAAGAAAAGGTCCTGACAAGCACCTTTTCTATAAGAAAAGGTCCTGACAAGCACCTTTTCTATAAGAAAAGGTCCTGACAAGCACCTTTTCTATAAGAAAAGGTCCTGACAAGCACCTTTTCTATAAGAAAAGGTCCTGACAAGCACCTTTTCTATAAGAAAAGGTCCTGACAAGCACCTTTTCTATAAGGAAAGGTCCTGACAAGCACCTTTTCTATAAGGAAAGGTCCTGACAAGCACCTTTTCTATAAGAAAAGGTCCTGACAAGCACCTTTTCTATGAGAAAAGGTCCTGACAAGCACCTTTTCTATGAGAAAAGGTCCTGACAAGCACCTTTTCTATGAGAAAAGGTCCTGACAAGCACCTTTTCTATGAGAAAAGGTCCTGACAAGCACCTTTTCTATGAGAAAAGGTCCTGACAAGCACCTTTTCTATGAGAAAAGGTCCTGACAAGCACCTTTTCTATGAGAAAAGGTCCTGACAAGCACCTTTTCTATGAGAAAAGGTCCTGACAAGCACCTTTTCTATGAGAAAAGGTCCTGACAAGCACCTTTTCTATAAGAAAAGGTCCTGAGAAGCACATTTTCAATGAGAAAAGGTCCTGACAAGCACCTTTTCTATGAGAAAAGGTCCTGACAAGCACCTTTTCTATAAGAAAAAGTCCTGACAAGCACCTTTTCTATGAGAAAAGGTCCTGACAAGCACCTTTTCTATAAGAAAAAGTCCTGACAAGCACCTTTTCTATGAGAAAGGGACTTTACAGGCACCTTTTCTATAAGAAAAGGTCCTGACAAGCACCTTTTCTATAAGAAAAGGTCCTGACAGGTACCTTTTCTATAAGAAAATGTTTTGACAAGCCACTTTTCTATAAGAAAAGGTCCTGACAAACACCTTTTCTATAAGAAAAGGTCCTGACAAGCACCTTTTCTATGAGAAAGGGACTTTACAGGCACCTTTTCTATAAGAAAAGGTCCTGACAAGCACCTTTTCTATAAGAAAAGGTCCTGACAAGCACCTTTTCTATAAGAAAATGTTTTGACAAGCCACTTTTCTATAAGAAAAGGTCCTGACAAACACCTTTTCTATAAGAAAAGGTCCTGACAAGGACCTTTTCTATAAGAAAAGGTCTTGACAAGCACCTTTTCTATAAGAAAGGGACTTTACAGGCACACTTTCTATAAGAAAGGGACTTTACAGGCACACTTTCTATAAGAAAAGGTACTGACAAGTACATTTTCTAAAAGAAAAGGTCCTGACAAGCACCTTTTCTATAAGAAAAGGTCGTTACAAGCACCCTTTCTATAAGAAAAGGTCCTTACAAGCACCCTTTCTATAAGAAAAGGTCCTGACAACAACCTTTTCTATAAGAAAAGGTCGTGACAAGCACCTTTTCTACAAGAATAGGTCCTGACAAGCACCTTTTCTATAAGAAAAGGTCCTGACAGGTACCTTTTCTATAAGAAAATGTTTTGACAAGCCACTTTTCTATAAGAAAAGGTCCTGACAAACACCTTTTCTATAAGAAAAGGTCCTGACAAGCACCTTTTCTATAAGAAAAGGTCCTGACAAGCACCTTTTCTATAAGAAAAGGCCCTGACAAGCACCTTTTCTATAAGAAAAGGTCCTGACAAGCACCTTTTCTATAAGAAAAGGTCCTGACAAGCACCTTTTCAATAAGAAAAGGTCCTGACAAGCACCGTATTATAAGAAAGAGCCCTTACTAGCACCCTCTCCATAAGAAAGGGTCCTTACAAGCACCTTTTTTAAAAGACAGTCCGTACAGGAAACCTTTCTATAAAAGAGGGTCCTTAAAAGAATCCTTTTTATAAGAGAGGGTCCTAACAAGCACCCTTTCAAGGGGTAAATGTCCTTACAAGCACCCTTTCTAGGGGTAAATGTCCTTACAAGCACCCTTTCTATAAGGGAGGGTCCTGACGAGCACCTTTTCTATAAGAAAAGGTCCAGACAGGCACCTTTTCTATAAGAAAGGGTCCTGACAAGCTCCTTTTCTATAAGAAAATGTCCTGACAAGCTCCTTTTCTATAAGAAAAGGTCCTGACAAGCATATTTTCTATAAGAAGAGGTCCTGACAAGCACATTTTCTATAAGAAAAGGTCCTGACAAGCACCTTTTCTATAAGAAAAGGTCCTGACAAGCACCTCTATCTATAAGAAAAGGTCCTGACAGGCACCTTTTCTATAGGAAAAGGTCCTGACAGGCACCTTTTCTATAGGAAAAGGTCCTGGCAGGCACCTTTTCTATAGGAAAAGGTCCTCACAGGCACATTTTCTATAGGAAAAGGTCCTGACAGGCACCATTTCTATAAGATATAATAAAAGGAAAAGCACCTTTTCTATAAGAAAAGGTCCTCACAAGCACCTTTTCTATAAGAAAAGGTTCTCACAAGCACCTTTTCTATAAGAAAAGGTCCTCACAAGCATATTTTCTATAAGAAAAGGTCCTGACAAGCACATTTTCTATAAGAAAAGGTCCTGACAAGCACCTTTTCTATAAGAAAAGGTCCTGACAAGCACCTCTATCTATAAGAAAAGGTCCTAACAGGCACCTTTTCTATAGGAAAAGGTCCTGTCAGGCACCTTTTCTATAGGAAAAGGTCCTCACAGGCACATTTTCAATAGGAAAAGGTCCTGACAGGCACCATTTCTATAAGATATAATAAAAGGAAAAGCACCTTTTCTATAAGAAAAGGTCCTCACAAGCACCTTTTCTATAAGAAAAGGTCGTGACAAGCACCTTTTCTATAAGAAAAGGTCGTGACAAGCACCTTTTCTAAAAGAAAAGGTCGTGACAAGCACCTTTTCTAAAAGAAAAGGTCCTGACAAGCACCTCTATCTATAAGAAAAGGTCCTGACAGGCACCTTTTCTATAGGAAAAGGTCCTGTCAGGCACCTTTTCTATAGGAAAAGGTCCTCACAGGCACATTTTCTATAGGAAAAGGTCCTGACAGGCACCATTTCTATAAGATATAATAAAAGGAAAAGCACCTTTTCTATAAGAAAAGGTCCTCACAAGCACCTTTTCTATAAGAAAAGGTTCTCACAAGCACCTTTTCTATAAGAAAAGGTCCTCACAAGCACCTTTTCTATAAGAAAAGGTCCTCACAAGCACCTTTTCTATAAGAAAAGGTCCTCACAAGCACCTTTTCTATAAGAAAAGGTCCTCACAAGCACCTTTTCTAAAAGAAAAGGTCCTTGCAAGCACCCTTTCTATAAAAAATGGTCCTTACAAGCACCCTTTCTATAAGAAAGGGTCCCTACAAGCATCTTTGCTATAAGAAAGGGTCCATACAAGCACCCTTTCTTTAAGAAAGGGTCCTTACAAGCACCCTTTCTATAAGAAAGGGTCCTTACAAGCCCCTTTTTACAAGAAAGGGTCCTTACAAGCCCCCTTTCTATAAGAAAGGGTCCTCACAAGCACTGTTTCATTAAGAAACGGTCCTTACAAGCAACCCTTTAATAAGAAAGGGTCCTTAGAACCACTCTTTCCATAAGAAATGATCCTTAGCACCCTTTTTTATAGGAAATGGTGTTTAGAAGTACCCATTCTACAAAAAATGTTCTTTAGAAGCATCCTTTCTATAAGAAAGGGTCCTCGCAAGCACCCTTTCTATAAGAAAGGGTACTTACAAGCACCCTTTCTATAAGAAAGGGTACTTACAAGCACCCTTTCTATAAGAAAGGGTACTTACAAGCACCCTTTCTATAAGAAAGGGTACTTACAAGCACCCTTTCTATAAGAAAGGGTCCTTACAAGCACCTTCTATAAGAAAAGGTCCTTACGAGCACACTTTCTATAAGAAATGATCCTTACAATCACCTTTTTTCTACATGAAAGGGTCCTCACAAGCACCGTTTCAATAAGAAAAGGTCCTTACAAGCAACCGTTTAATAAGAAAGGGTTCTCACAAGCACTCTTTCCATAAGGAATGGTCCTTACAAGCACCCTTTTTATAGGAAATGGTCTTTAGAAGTACCCATTCTACAAAAAATGTTTTTTATAAGCACCCATTCTATAATACAGGGTCTTTAGGAGCACCCTTTCTACGAGAAAGGGTCTTTCGAATCATCCTTCCTATAAGACAGGGTCTTAAGAGACTCGCCTTTTATAGGACGGGTCTCTAGAGGCACCAATTTTGAAAGAATGTGTGCTTACAAGCACCTCTTTCTTTAAAGATGGACACTTTCCAATATCCTTTTTTATAATGGGACCCTTTCCATGAGAAGTAATCCTTAAAATAATCCCGTAACAAGGAGCCCTTAGAATCACCCTTTCTTGTAAGAAAGTATACTTACAAGCATCCTTTCTAAAGGAAACATCCTTTCTGTAAGAAATTGTCTTCACAAGCGCTGTTCTATAAGAAAGAGTCCCGAAAACACCTTTTCCGAATTTTAATTATATTTACTAATGTTTGTTTTGTTTATTGTTGAAGTTCAATCTCATTTTCGATTGTTTGAGTGGAGTATTCCCCCATTGGCTCAACTTCATTTATTACCCTCTATTACAGAGAGTAATGTTTTTCAAAACGAACTGACAGTGTTTCAAAATTTTACTGATCGCTACCAATATCATGATTTCATCCCGGCGAAGGGAATTATCAATTGGCTTCTCAGTTTTTGAAATGATGCCTTTTTAGCGAAAAACCGAACTCTTTAAGTGTCTAGTATTCTCATATGAATGAGAATTGTGATTCTCAAACAATCGAAAATGAGATTGAACTTCAGAAATAAACAAAACAAACAAAAAACAGCCGAGGCACGGGCGGATTGGAGCTTTGTTAAAAACAAAAAAAAAAAAAAAAAAAAAAAAAAAAAAAATTCCAATAACAACCTCACAGACAACTGTGGTGATGTTATTTTCAACTCACAGAATTCGAAGAATTCTTAGTTGATACGTGCTGACATGTTGCAAAATATTTTGATTTTGGTGTTTCTTTGGAAAAGCCGAAAAGTGAGTGTGATTCTCATTCATATGAGAATACTAGACACTTAAAGAGTTCGGTTTTTCGCTAAAAAGGCATCATTTCAAAAACTGAGAAGCCAATTGATAATTCCCTTCGCCGGGATGAAATCATGATATTGGTAGCGATCAGTAAAATTTTGCAACACTGTCAGTTCGTTTTGAAAAACATTACTCTCTGTAATAGAGGGTAATAAATGAAGTTGAGCCAATGGCGGAATACTCCACTCAAACAATCGAAAAAAAATATATATATATTTACCAATTTAAAAAATTTTAATTAAATTAGGAAATTATGTTATTTCTAGGAATGAAGACGTCAACATGTATTTATGTTTAAATTAATTTTATTTAAATTTAAATAAATAGAAAATTTGTACAAATTGAAAATTTAATTTGCAAATTGTTTACCAGAGAGAGAGCAGGGTGCTAAGTAAGACTGGCCATCTATCTCACAGATGAATACATATGATAAATGAAGAGACAAATTGGTGATGATTATGATGAAGACGAGAATGATAATGATTTGCTTTTCAATCAGCGGCAATCAAAATTAACATGAGCTGTCTGTATATAGAAGGGGTTTTAATTATATTAATTATATAAATTTCCATAATCATTAATCCAAGCAGTATGTATGTATGTATGTGTGTGTGCGACTGAATCAAAATGTGTATTGCAAAGTAAAAGAAAAATAGTATTTAAATTTTTTGTGTAAATACACACAAAGTTTTTCATTTCAATTACAAAAGTTTTTATTGTATTCCATGGACAAGTAAGTTAAACAGCAACAAAACTTTTTCATTTGCCAGTTAAACATCCTCCATCCTCCAGGAGTGGGGATGGATGGATAAGGCACTCTTGCCTCCCTTTGGCCAATATTGTTAAAACCACCTCCGTTGTATTAAAAAAACACACACAAGGCAGGAAGTAACAAGTGCAGGAGAAGCAGAAGAGGAGCCTCCAGTTACCACTACCACCGCTGCTGGCCAATAGTTAAAGAACAGAACTTTTTGTGGAACAACTAACCAAGCAACCAACAAAAAACAATAACAACAATACCATATGCTGGTGGCGGTGGTGGTGGTAATGGCAAGTAAAAGTTTTTACATTTAAAACTATCATTTAATAATTGTAGACAAACATTGAGTAGATTGGAGAGGCATCCGAAAAGGAGGCATGGAGAGGAGAAGAGCTTTGGGATTTGGTAACAGCCTGCCTGAAAAAAGTAGGCAACATATGCGGCCAAAGTTATTTTTAACAAAGCCTCGTTTTGATGGTGGGTGCAAACAACAATAAACGAAAAAAAATAACGAAGAAGACGACTTTGGTCACCATAGGCTGGCTGTCTGTTCCCTTGCTACTTCCTGAAACTACAGAGTTTGGGGACATATGCCATTCCCAACATCAACAACAACAACTTCATTTTACCCAATATTTGTTGTTCGTTTCATTGTTTAATGTTAAACTTAATTTAATGGAAGTTGTCTTCATTTTGTGGTGGTGATGCCCTTTCTAATGTGTGGATGTGGATGTAGGTACTGGTTGGTGTCTGGCTATAGTAGCCTGTGAATTACATTCGCTTTACATGATTATTAATTTAAAATAACACACATTGGAATAGAGTGGCTAGAGTCTGGTCATACTCCGTGGTGGACAGAAAACAAGTTAAAACAACAAAAGTCGTTTTTTTTTTTTTAGTAGCGAATAAATTTGAATATGTTGTAAATTATTCGAAAAGTAAGTGGTCGTCGTGTCCTTTTCTACTTCATTAAATATTTGTTCTATGTAAATTTTCTGTAAAACTTTTATAACCACAGATTAAATGTGAAGCAGCAGGAGGAGTTTTACTGGTTGGCAATTTTTTATTAATGCTACTCTGGAGCATTTAGTACATACTTCTAGGGGACGAATGTAACGAACATATTGTACATGTTCCTTACTCTTCTAAAAGCTTAGCTTACACCGGACTAAAATTTCACTTCAAAGTATTGAGTCAAATGATACTCAATACTTTGAAGTGAAATTTTAGTCCGGTCTAAGCTAAGCTTTTAGTATTTGAAATAACAATTTTTTATGAAAGCGTGATATATTTTTTGGAGAAACTCTTACTCTTAGCAGAGATGAACATTTCTGTAAGAAAGGGTCCTGGTTGACAATCTATTCATAACAGATGGCTATTCGAAGGCTCCTTTCTGTAGGAAACCGACCTTTGAAGCATCATTTCTATTAAGAATGATCTTTTAACTCGTTCTTTGGATAAGAAAAGGTTCTTAGAAGCACCCTTTATGTAAGAAAAGGTTCTTAGAAGCACCCTTTATGTAAGAAAAGGTTCTTAGAAGCACCCTTTATGTAAGAAAAGGTTCTTAGAAGCACCCTTTATGTAAGAAAAGGTTCTTAGAAGCACCCTTTATGTAAGAAAAGGTTCTTAGAAGCACCCTTTATGTAAGAAAAGGTTCTTAGAAGCACCCTTTATGTAAGAAAAGGTTCTTAGAAGCACCCTTTATGTAAGAAAAGTTTCTTAGAAGCACCCTTTATGTAAGAAAAGGTTCTTAGAAGCACCCTTTATGTAAGAAAAGGTTCTTAGAAGCACCCTTTATGTAAGAAAAGGTTCTTACAAGCACCCTTTATGTAAGAAAAGGTTCTTACAAGCACCCTTTATGTAAGAAAAGGTACTTAGAAGCACCCTTTATGTAAGAAAAGGTTCTTAGAAGCACCCTTTATGTAATAAAAGGTTCTTAGAAAGCACCCTTTCTGTACGAAAAGGTCCTTAGAAGTACTCTTTCTGTAAGAAAAGGTTCTTAGAAGCACCCTTTATGTAAGAAAAGGTTCTTAGAAGCACCCTTTCCTTTAGAAAAGGTGCTTAGAAGCACCCTTTCCTTTAGAAAAGGTCCTTAGAAGCACCCTTTCTGTAAGAAAAGGCTCTTAGAAGAATCCTTTCTTGTATGAAAAGATTCTTATAAGCATCCTTTCTGTAAGGAAAGGTCCTTAGAAGCTCCATTTCTGTAAGAAAAGGTCTTTATAAGCACTCTTTTTATAAGAAAAGGTAATTTGAAACACTTTTTCTATAAGAAAAAGTCTTTAGAAGCACTCTTTCTATAAGAAAAGGTCCTTAGAAGCACCCTTTCAATAAAAAGGTCCTTAGAAGCACCCTTTCAATAAAAAGGTCCTTAGAAGCACCCTTTCAATTAAAACGTCCTTGAAGCACCCTTTCAATAAAAAGGTCCTTAGAAGCACCCTTTCAATAAAAAGGTCCTTGAAGCACCCTTTCAATAAAACGGTCCTTAGAAGCACCCTTTCTGTAAGAAAAGGAATTAGAAGCACCCTTTCAATAAAAAGGTCCTTAGAAGCACCCTTTCAATAAAAAGGTCCTTGAAGCACCCTTTCAATAAAGAGGTCCTTAGAAGCACCCTTTCAATAAAAAGGTCCTTAGAAGCACCCTTTCAATAAAGAGGTCCTTAGAAGCACCCTTTCAATAAAAAGGTCCTTAGAAGCACCCTTTCAATAAAAAGGTCCTTGAAGCACCCTTTCAATAAAGAGGTCCTTAGAAGCATCCTTTCAATAAAGAGGTCCTTAGAAGCATCCTTTCAATAAAGAGGTCCTTAGAAGCACCCTTTCAATAAAAAGGTCCTTAGAAGCACCCTTTTAATAAAAAGGTCCTTGAAGCACCCTTTCAATAAAAAGGTAATTAGAAGCACCCTTTCAATAAAAAGGTCCTTAGAAGCACCCTTTCAATAAAAAGGTCCTTGAAGCACCCTTTCAATAAAGAGGTCCTTAGAAGCACCCTTTCAATAAAAAGGTCTTAGAAGCACCCTTTCAACAAAGAGGTCCTTAGAAGCACCCTTTCAATAAAAAGGTCCTTAGAAGCACCCTTTTAATAAAGAGGTCCTTAGAAGCACCCTTTCAATAAAAAGGTCCTTAGAAGCACCCTTTCAATAAAAAGGTCCTTGAAGCACCCTTTCAATAAAGAGGTCCTTAGAAGCACCCTTTCAATAAAAAGGTCCTTAGAAGCACCCTTTCAATAAAGAGGTCCTTAGAAGCACCCTTTCAATAAAAAGGTCCTTAGAAGCACCCTATCTGTAAGAAAAGGTTTTTAGAAGCACCCTTTCTGTAAGAAAAGGTTCTTAGGAGCACCCTTTCTGTAAGAAAAGGTTCTTAGAAGCACCCTTTCTGTAAGAAAAAGTTCCTAGACGCACCCTTTCTGAAAGAAAAGGTCCTTAGAAGTGCCCGTTATCTAAGAAAAGGTCCTAAGAAGCACCCTTTCCGTAAGGAAAGGTCCTTAGAAGCAAAATTTCCATAAGAAAAGGTTCTTAGAAGCATCCTTTCTTTAAGAAAAGGTCCGTAGAAGCACCCTTTTGTAAGAAAACGCCCTTAGGAGCACCCTTCCTATAGGAAAAGGTCCGTAGAAGCACCCTTTTGTAAGAAAAGCTCCGTAGAAACACCCTTTCTATAAGAAAAGGACATTAGAAGCACTCTTTATATAAGAATAGTTCCTTATAAGCTCCCTTTCTGTAAGAAAAGGTCCTTAGAAGCATCCTTTCTATAAGAAAAGGTCCTTAGAAGCAACCTTTCCGTAGGAAAAGTTCCTTAAAAGCACCCTTTCTGTAAGAAAAAGACCATAGAAGCACCCTTTGCGTAAGAAAGGGTCCTATGAAGCAATCTTTCTATAAGGTGTCCCATGAAGCACCCATACTAAAAGAGTGGGTCCTCTGATGCACCCTTTTTATAAGAAAGCGTCCTCTGCTGCACCCTTTCTATATGAAAGGGTCCGTCGAAAAAGTCTATCTATAAGAAATGGTCTTTTGAAGCAAGATGACCCTCTCTGTAAGAAAGATCTTTACAAACACCCTTTCGGTTAGAAATCGCCCTTACAACCATATTTCTTATAACAAAGCAAGCCCTTTCTAATTAAAAGGGTACTCTACAACTTCCTTGTCCTAGGAAAAAGTCCTTTAAAGTACGTCTTATATAAGAAAGAGTTCATACAAGGATCCTTTTCTTGTATGAAGGTATCCTTCAAATTGTCCTTTCTATTAAATATTGTCTTCTCAAACAAATTTGCAGAGATTATCCTTTGAAGCACTACATACAAATTGTCCTTATTCTACCAAGAGTGCTGCATACTTTTAGGCGCAATTTAGCACCTCACATAACATATGTTAATTTCCAATTTTCAATAGTTAAACAAAATTTAAAGAAATTAAATATTGTCAAATATTAATGACCATTATCTAATACCCAAATTACCGCTATAATCTATGGATATTATGGAAATTTAGAATTTAAATTTTAATGATGGGATTTAAGGGCAATTAAAGTTTACACAAGATTTTGTAACAATTAATTTGAATTTATTTTGGTTTAAAGCAGCATTTTGGTAGAGTTGCAGGTTGTTAAAATGAGGAGACCTCTCAAGAACTCCCTCCGTCTTCTTTTGTTACAACATAAGTGTGTTGCAGAATATATATTTTTGTATGTCTTCCACAATTTTCATGTGTAAATTTTAGTTGTGAGATGTCTCCTAATATAAAAAGCTTTAAAAATATTTTTTTCTCGTGGCTTTCTTTGCCTTGGAGCTTCAGGCCTTTATTTTTGTATTCTTCATATTATTTTGTTTTTCTATTTATAAATTTTAAATACATCATTAATATGATTATCACATCACTTTGATAGAGTGATTGACCCTTTTATTGTTGATTGTTGTGTTGTTCTTTTTCAAGTGTCCTTCGTCATATCATCAAAGGAAAGAAGAATAAAACAAATGGTGAACACTCATTTTATGATGTCTTTTTCTCTCGGTTCATTTGGTCAGATGTTCGTTGTAGATATCAGAATTTTTTGTTGTTGTTGTTGTTGAGAGGTTAGCAATATAAAATATTTATGGCTTTTGATGTGACCACTAAAAGGGTCAACACAACAACCTCATCATAATTGACCTTTATATATAGAAAATGGTTTCCTGTCAAAAGGCCAAATGATGGCTAAGAAGGAACAAAAAAAACCAAATTTTCAGAGTATTTTTTTAGATACAATTTTATAAAAAATGTATAAACATATTCTCCAGAAATCTCTGTTTAGATCCTTATGCCCTTAGTATTTAAAAGGGAAATCTTGTGGGAAATATGCGCTAATCCTCAGGAAAATCCCCATTGTCATGTCACACTCTCTTCTGTGTGCCAGATGTCACATTTGTTAACATCCCTCCACCCACCACTTTTGGGCCTTATAAAAATGATTTATGATTATGGTTTTATGTTGAGAGGCTTGTTTTCTTTTTTTCTTTTGTATGGGCTTTATGGGATTTTAAAAGTCTTCACAGCACACGAGATGTTCTTCTTGTTTATTTTTATTTGCGTCTTTTTGGCTATAACATAAAATAAAATCTGTCTAACAAATAGTGCCAAAAATGACTAGAACCGGCAATAAAAATTAAATCCTAAATGCCACAGCAAATACTTGATGTCGAGCATTTTAGCATTCAATCATAAATTTTGTTAATGAAAACTAAGCGCCAAAGAAAATATGAGAAGGCGGGTTTCACGTCTCACAAAAAAAGGGGCGGTAGAAACACATACAGAACACATCTAATGCCATCGCAAGCACAAGCAGCAACAGCAGCACGCCACCATAATCCATATTTTAAATTATTACTAATAGTATTTAAACACACACGAGACAAACACGCAGGCACACACATACATTCACACCCACGCACATGATTTGTATATTTATGGTAATAAAATAAACATTAACAAGCAGCAGATCAGCAGCAGCAATATCAGTGGTAAAACAGGCATGAGTGTAACCAACCACATAGGCAAATTGAAAATAAGGTAGGGAGATAGGCGAAAGGAAGAACAGGAACAGTGGGAAAAAATCAACCAATATATAGCCCACCTTCAGGGCATACTTTCTGTATGAAGGGTCCTTAGAAGCACCCTTTCTATATGGACCCTTCAAGCACCCTTTCTATATGAAAGGACCTTAGAATCACCTTTTCTATATGAAAAGGTCCATAGAAGCATCCTTTCTATAAAGAAGGGTCTTAAAAGTACCTTTTCTACATGAAAGGATTTTAGGAAGGGCCCTTTATCAAAGAAAGGGTCCTTAGAAGGGCTCCTTATCGAAGTAAGGGTCCTTAGAAGCACAGTTTACTAGAGAAAGGGTCATCAGAAAATCTTTTTCTGCAGAAAGGGTTCTTTGAAGCACCCTTTAAATATGAAAAAGTTTTCAGAGGCTCCCTTTCTATAAGAAAAGGTCCTTACAAGTACACTTTCTGTAAGAAAAGGTCCTTAGAAGTACCATTTCTGTAAGAAAAGGTCTTTAGAAGTATTAAAAAGTCCTTAGAAGTATCCTTTCTATAAGAAAAGGTCCGTAGAAGTACCCTTTCTATAAGAAAAGGTCCTTAAAAGCACCCTTCCTGTAAGAAAAGGTCCTTAAAACACCCTTTCGGTAAGAAAAGGTCAATTAAAGCGTCCTTTCTGTAAGAAAAGGTCCATTAAAGCATCCTTTCTGTAAGAAAAGGTCCTTAAAAGCACCCTTCCTGTAAGAAAAGGTCCTTAAAACACCCTTTCTGTAGAAAAAGGTCCTTAAAAACACCCTTCCATTAAGAAAACGTCCTTAAAAGCACCCTTCCTGTAAGAAAAAAGGACCATTTCTTTTTCCTTAAAACACCCTTTCTGTAAGAAAATGTCCTTAAAGGCATCCTTTCTGAAGGAAAAGGTCCTTAAAGCACAATTTCTTTAAGAAAAGGTCCTTAAAAGCACCCTTTCGTTACGAAAGGGTCCTTAAGGCACAATTTCTTTAAGAAAAGGTCCTTAAAAGCACCCTTTCTTTACGAAAGGGTCCTTAAAAGCACCCTTTCTTTACGAAAGGGTCTTTAAAAGCACCCTTTCTTTACGAAAGGGTCCTTAAAAGCACCCTTTCTTTACGAAAGGGTCCTTAAGGCACAATTTCTTTAAGAAAAGGTCCTTAAAAGCACCCTTTCTTTAAGAAAAGGTCCTTAAAAGCACCCTTTCTTTAAGAAAAGGTCCTTAAAAGCACCCTTTCTTTAAGAAAAGGTCCTTAAAAGCACCCTTTCTTTAAGAAAAGGTCCTTAAAAGCACCCTTTCTTTAAGAAAAGGTCCTTAAAAGCACCCCTTCTTTAAGAAAAGGTCCTTAAAAGCACCCTTTCTTCAAGAAAAGGTCCTTAAAAGCACCCTTTCTTTAAGAAAAGGTCCTTAAAAGCACCCTTTCTTTAAGAAAAGGTCCTTAAAAGCACCCTTTCTTTAAGAAAGGGTCCTTAAAAGCACCCTTTCGGTAAGAGAAGGTCCTTAGAAGCACCCTTTCTGTAAGAAAATGTCCTTAAAAGCACCCTTTCTGTAAGAAAAGGTCCTTAAAAGCGGCCTCTCAGTAATAAAGGGTCCTTAAAAGCATCCTTTCTGTAAGAAAAGGTCTTTAAAAGCACCACTTCTGTACGAAAAGGTCCTTAAAATCACCCTTCCTGTAAGTAAAGGTCCTTAGAAGTACCCTTTCTTTACGAAAAGGTTCTTAGAAGCAGCCTTTTTTTCTGCACGAAAAGGTCCTTAGAAGCACCCTTTCTGTAAGAAGTGGTCCTTAAAAGCACCTTTTCTGTACGAAAAGGTCCTTAAAAGCATCCTTTCTCAAAGAATGGGTCCTTAGAAGCACTCATTCCCAAAGAAATGGTCCTTAAAAGCACCCTTTCGGTAAGAAAAGGTCCTTAGAAGCACCTTTTCTGTACGAAAAGGTCCTTAGAAGCACCCTTTCTCAAAGAATGGGTCCTTAGAAGCACTCTTTCCCAAAGAAAGGGTTCTTACAAGCACACTTTCTCAAAGAAAGGGTCCTTAAAGCAACCTTTCTCAAAGAAAAGGTCCTTAAAAGTACCCTTTATCTAAGAAATGGTAAGAAAAGGTCCTTAGAAGCACCATTTCCGTAAGAAAAGGTCCTCAAAAGCACCATTTCTGTAAGAAAAGGTTCTTAAAAGCACCCTTTCTGTAAGAAAAGGTTCTTAAAAGCACCCTTTCGATAAGAAAAGGTCCTTAAAAGGACCCTTTCTGTAAGAAAAGGTCCTTAAAAGCATCCTTTCTCAAAGAATGGGTCCTTAGAAGCACTCATTCCCAAAGAAATGGTCCTTAAAAGCACCCTTTCGGTAAGAAAAGGTCCTTAGAAGCACCCTTTCTCAAAGAATGGGTCCTGAGAAGCACTCTTTCCCAAAGAAAGGGTCCTTACAAGCACACTTTCTCAAAGAAAGGGTCCTTAAAGCAACCTTTCTCAAAGAAAAGGTCCTTAAAAGTACCCTTTATCTAAGAAATGGTAAGAAAAGGTCCTTAGAAGCACCCTTTCTGTAAGAAAAGGTCCTTAGAAGCACCATTTCCGTAAGAAAAGGTCCTCAAAAGCACCATTTCTGTAAGAAAAGGTTCTTAAAAGCACCCTTTCTGTAAGAAAAGGTTCTTAAAAGCACCCTTTCGGTAAGAAAAGGTCCTTAAAAGCACCCTTTCTGTAAGAAAATGTTCTTAAAAGCAGCCTTTATGTAAGAAAATCTCCTTAAAAGCACCCTTTCTGTAAGAAATGGTCCTTAAAAGCACCCTTTCGGTAATAAAATGCCCTAAGAGGTACCCTTTCTGTACGAAAAGGTCTTTAGAAGTACCCTTTCTGTAAGAAATGGTCCTTAGAAGTACCATTTCTGTAAGAAAAGGTCCTTAGAAGTACCCTTTCTATGAGAAAAGGTCCTTAGAAGTACCTGTTCTGTACGAAAAGGTCCTTAAAAACACCCTTTCTTTACGAAAAGGTCATTAGAATTAGCCTTTCTGTACGGAACGGTCCTTTGAATCAGCCCTTCTGTACGAAAAGGTCCTTAGAAGCAGTCTTTCTTTAAGAAAAGTCCTTAAAAGCACCCTTCCTGAGGGAAAATGCCCTTAAAAGCACCCTTCCTGTAAGAAAAGGTCCCTAAACACCCTTTCTGTAAGAAAAGGTCCTTAAAACACCCTTTCTGAAAGAAAAGGTCCTTAAATGCACCGGTTCTTTAAGAAAGCGTCCTGAAATGCACCCTTTCGGTAAGAAAAGATCCTTAAAGGCAACTTTTCTGTATGAAAAGGTCCTTAAAAGCACCCTTTCATTAAGAAAAGGTCCTTTTAAGCTGCCTTTCTGTAGAAAAAGTTCCTTTAAGGAACCCTTTCATTAGGAACGGTCCTTTAAAGCGCCCTTTCATTAAGAAAAGGGTCTTTAAAGCACACTTACTGTAAGAAAAGGTCCTTAGAATCAGCCTTTCTTTACGAAAAGGGCTATAGAAGCATTCTGTAGAAATGATATACATATATTGAAAAGAATCCTTTTAAAACACTTCTCTAAGGAAGAGTATTTTGAAGTAGACTTTCAATAAGGAAAGGAATTATTTGGAGAAAGTTGTATCGAAAGAATCTACCAAATTTTGGATTTTTCACCCCACTGTGCAAATGAATGAATGCCTATTAGACATTTTGGTTAAATGCGTTTTCATGGCTGATGGTGGTGAGAGTACAGGACAGGGTGAGAGTGGGGTGCATAACTAGAACATGGTGTCAATATTATTGACTAAGGCGATGTAAAGCAATTCACGCGTGTCTGCCTGCCAACACATAAATGTTTACACACAAATATTAACGCGTGAACACACAGATCAAATGGAATTCGAAACTGTATTGAAATTTACAATGTAATGAACTCTCTCGCTCGGCTCGGTCGAGGAATAACATCTGTTCAGTCTAAACTGGAATCGCTGAAGATGAAAGATAATAAAGGCACCAGCCGCAGTACGTTGCGTTGAAGAAGAAGTTCAAAAATGAAAAATATGCAAATTTTACAAGTGCATTAGGGCGTAATGAATGTTACTTTAAGCACTCACCCATGAGGTGGAGGAGAAGGCAATAGAAAGTAATTACATTCTTGTTAGAAATATCAGACAATTACTACTAAACATCAATTTGGAGATGGTGTTAATGGGAGTAAGGTGGAGCCATTCGTACCCCTCTCTCGCTTACTATCACTTACTGCACTTTATGCCGTTTTGAAAATTGCATTCAATGTTTGCATGGCATTGCTGGCCCCACCACATTAATTGAGTGTTGCGTGGGCTCGTCGTTGCAATTGTGAATGAATTTTAATGATGTTAGTAAATGGATTGGCTGCCTGGTTGGCTGGCTGCTGCCAGTGCCTAGCACACGATTGTGATTAGCTTCAATGAGTTTTTATTATTTATATTATTTGGCTGGTTGACTGGCCGGCTAGCTGTTTGAGATTTTCACAATGTTTACTAATTATTAATAAATGAATTTATTTAAACATTTATTGGCAATTTTCGCTTTGCTTTTTTGCCTTTCCCCATTTCCCATAATTGCTTTAAAAATATTTCATATTTTTCCTGGCCCGATGAAATGAAATAATTTTATTTACGTAATGGGATTTTAAACAAAAACGATTTCCAAATAAAAATTATTTTAACACTTTTTGGCCATTTGCTTATGAATATTTTTTGGTCATTTTGTTTTTCATATTTCATTGGAAGCAAATCTAATTAAAATAGTTGGGGCATTTACAATTATTGTTGGATATTTTTAATGGGAATTGCTATTTTCCTCAATGCAATTTCCTTTGAGGAAATAAGAAAAATGGAATTATTAAAATAAATTTTCCAAAAATTTTACACAAATAATTATAAATGTAAACAATATTTAAAGAATAAAATTAACAAAAATAAATAATGGATTTAAAAAAGAAATCCAATAAATAAATAAAATAATAATAACAACTAAATAAAAAAATAAAAATTATATTTAAGGTCATAATAACAAATATTTTATATTGTTTTTGACAAACGGATTGGAGGCGTATACGTTTTGACAAAAGTTATACGCATCGGAGGTATAGTAAGAAATTCTAGTGAAAGAACCGGAAGACAGAGCTATAGAACATAAAATGTTCTATATTCTGTTAGGAGTTTTATATTCTGTTGGAGTAGTGGATTGGGTGCGTATACGTTTGCTGTGATCAAGCAATACGCAACCGAAGCCTGATAAAAATACCACTAAAAGAACTGGAAAATTTGAAGGGAAGTGTTGAAAAAGGTCATATTAAAACGTATTTTATATTGTGTCAAAAACCGGAAGGGAGGCGTATATGGTTTGACAATAGTTATACGCAACGGAGGTATAGTAAGAAATTATAGTAAAAGAACTGGAAAACAGAGCTCTGAAACTTAAAACATGTTTTATATTCGTCATACGAACTGGATTGGATCTTTAGAAGCACCCTTTCTATAAGAAAGGGTTCTAAGAAGCATATTTTCTGCACCTAATGTTTCATTGAAGCACCCTTTTTGTACGATAAACGTTCTTTAAAGCATGAAAAAGTCCTTCGAAACACATTTTTCGTAAGAAAGAATGTGTCCTTCAAAGCATTTTTGCTGTATGAAATAGCCGTAGAAGCACCCTTTCTGTAATAACGGGTCCTTCGCAGCACCCTTTCGGTAAGAATGGATTCTTAGAAGCTCATTTTCTGTATGAAAAGGTACGTAGAAGCACTCTTTCTGTTTTTATACGAAAATATCCTTAGAAGCATCTTTTCTATACGAAAAGGTCTTTAGAAGCACCTTTTCTATACGAAAAGGTCCTTAGAAGCACCTTTTCTGTACGAAAAGATCCTTAGAAGCATCTTTTCTATACGAAAAGGTCCTTAGAAGCATCTTTTCTATACGAAAAGGTCCTTAGAAGCACCTTTTCTGTACGAAAAGGTCCTTAGAAGCACCTTTTCTTTACGAAAAGGTCCTTAGAAGCACCTTTTCTTTACGAAAAGGTCCTTAGAAGCACCTTTTCTTTACGAAAAGGTCCTTAGTAGCACCATTTCTGTACGAGAATATCCTTAAAAGCACCCTTTCTGTAAGAAAAGTTCCTTAGAAGGTCCTTTTCTTTACAAAAAGGTCCTTAGAAGCACCTTTTCTTTACGAAAAGGTCCTTAGAAGCACCATTTCTGTACGAAAAGATCTTTAAAAGCACCCTTTCTGTAAGAAAAGTTCCTCAGAAGGTCCTTTTCTTTACGAAAAGGTCCTTAGAAACACCTTTTCTTTACGAAAAGGTCCTTAGAAGCACATTTTCTTTACGAAAAGGTCCTTAGAAGCACCTTTTCTTTACGAAAAGGTCCTTAGAAGCACCTTTTCTTTACGAAAAGGTCCTTAGAAGCACCTTTACTTTACGAAAAGGTCCTTAGAAGCAAATTTTCTTTACGAAAAGGTCCTTAGAAGCACCTTTGCTTTACGAAAAGGTCCTTAGAAGCACCTTTTCTTTGCGAAAAGTCCTTAGAAGAACCTTTTCTTTACGAAAAGGTCCTTAGAAGCACCTTTGCTTTACGAAAAGGTCCTTAGAAGCACCTTTTCTTTACGAAAAGGTCCTTAGAAGCACCTTTTCTTTACGAAAAGGTCCTTAGAAGCACCTTTGCTTTACGAAAAGGTCCTTAGAAGCGCCTTTTCTTTACGAAAAGGTCCTTAGAAGCACCTTTTCTTTACGAAAAGGTCCTAAGAAGCACCTTTGCTTTACGAAAAGGTCCTTAGAAGCACCTTTTCTTTACGAAAAGGTCCTTAGAAGCACCTTTTCTTTACGAAAAGGTCCTTAGAAGCAAATTTTCTTTACGAAAAGGTCCGTAGCAACACCATTTCTGTTCGAAAAAGTCTTTAGAAGCAACCTTTCTGTTCGAAAAAGTCGTTAGAAGCAACCTTTCTGTTCGAAAAAGTACTTAGCAGCATCCTTTTGTACAGAAAGAAGCACCCTTTCTGTTCGAAAACTCCTTAGCAGCACCCTTTCTCTAAGAATGAGTTCTTAGAAAAATCCTTTCTGTACGAAAATATGCTTAGAAGTACCTTTCTATACGAAAAGGTCCTTAGAAGTACCCTCTCTGTACGAATAGGTCCTTAGAAGTATCCTTTCCGAACGAAAAGGTCCTTAGAGGTATCCTAGCTGTACGAAAAGGTCCTTAGAAGTACCCTCTCTGTATAAAAAGGTCCTCTGTACAGAAAGGTCTTCCGAGACACCCTTACAAGCCCCTTTCTGTACTGAAAGGTCCTAACGAGCAACCTTTCTGTACAGAACTTAAACGTATTTTAAATTTTTATTGAGAGTCTAATTGGGACTTAAACATGTTTTAATTTTTCCCTGAGAACCTGGGAAAATATTTTACATTACGCCTGGGAACCGGATTGGGTGTGTGTAGGTTTTGGTCACAGTGATTCGTTACCGAGGTCTACTAAAAAGTAGTATTGAATGTACTGAAGGATACAATTTAGATCCTTAGATGTTGTCTAATTCTCTGTTCGGGTGCGTATACGTTTTGACAACACTAATACGTTCTCGGAGTCCAAATAAAAATTAATACTAAAATGCTAGAAAGACAGGTCCGTGGACTCTAAACTATTTCGTTGTTTGCAACCAAAAAAATTTGTAGCACTGCGTGGATTGAAAGATATTATTAAGAGCCTCTGATCGGCTGCGTATACGTTTTGACAACACTAATACGTTCCCGGAGTCTAAATTAAAAATACTATTAAAAATAGAAAGACAATTCTCCTGGTCTTTTAAATTTCTTTTTTGCAGCAATGAAAAATGTTCTTCATCATTAGACAATTTTGAGAAATTTCTCATAGACAAAACACCATAAAACCATCTGGAAAATGTTAAAATGCAAGCAGCAAAAAGTCAATAATGATCAAAAAGAAAAATGATGTTCATGATAATGCAAGGCGAAGGAAGAAAGGGAATGCAAAGAAGGGGCCGTGGCATACAAATCTGCCAATATTTTGTATGTTTTAATGATAATAAATTGTAAATCATGTGTGGCATGGCAAATTGTTAAATAAATTGAATAATAACCATAAAGTCGAGCACATTCTCATCTCAGCTATATGGGAAGAAATCCAGCCAAGGCAAACAGCAGCCAGCAATGATTTATGAAGAAGGAGAAGCTCACTCTCAATATTCATGGAAATGAAAATAAATATTGAACTTGAATTGTCTTTCAAGTGTTTGGTACCTAGCATTCGCATTGTTAAAATCTAAATTTTCAATTGAAATAATAAACTATTGCAGAACACAGAGGCTAGCTATCAAATGGACATTTGCTCTGCCATTCTAAAATATACCAAGCTCTTGCATTCACACGTTTTCTTGTTTAACATGAAAACAAATCAACAACAAACAAAGTGAGAGAACGAAAAAAATCTCACATCACAAAACTGACAACACCATGCGGACCTATGATTAATTACAGCTGGTGCTGCTGGTTGTTGTTCTTGGTGATGCTGGGGGATTTGTACATACAACAATTTTTTGTGATTCTGTACCTCTGTAGTGAGCTGCTATTTGGCCCACAATCTATTCTACATACATTCTCACTAGCTGGCTTGAATAACTAAACGGCATAGAGGTGTGAGAATACAACTGTTGTTGTTTACCTTTTGTCAAAACATTTTTTTTGCTCATCTACACAAAATTTAAGTGTTTTATTTATAAACATTTAAAAATCTACAAAATTATTAAGAGGGAGAGGAGCAGGAGGTGCGGGAGGCAGCGACGGTGGATAACATGTAAATTGTCTGGCGGCATTTGCATTCATTCAACAAAATGTCCATGGGAAAAGGTTGCAATTCAAATTGTACAGAAAAAAAGTGCATTTGATATTTTCATCAAGTCATGTGCTGCAGTATTATAAATATGTGTCGCAAGATGTGATGGTGATGCCATTTTGGGAATAGTAGACCAAATTTTATGATAAAAATCCCCTTATAGTTAGATTAGAACTAAATAACCAGGTCGTCCAGAAAAAGCCATATGATAAATTGTTGTAATTGGGTGGCGTATGAGTTGCGACAATAGTTATACGCACCCAATGTGTAAGAGAAACGAACGTTCGAAAATGGAAGATAGTTGACGAATTTTGATGAGTTTTCAATTCTAAAGAAAGAAATAATATATATAAAGAAATAAATAAAATATATTGTAGGCGTATGAGTAGTGTCAATTGTTATACGCACCCAGGGTTCACTAAAATAAAAAAAATTAACTTATCTGCAATATGTGAAAGTTTCCTGAAGATTTTTGGGAAAGAAATAAATAACAGATTATATTTTCTGTCATGAAATCGTAGAAATCGATGAGCCTTTATTAAATGGTATGGTATTTAGGTGTGTATGAGTTACGACAATAGTTAAACGCTTCTTAGTTCAATTACTTTTTATGGGTTTTGCTGTTTTTTATTGCATTTCCTTTGAGGAAGTTGGGAAATTGAATTATGAAAATTAATTTTCCAAAAAAATATACTGTAGAAAAAAATTGTTAAAGAAAATTTCAAAATAAAATAACAAAAAATCGATGTGAAAAAAACTTGAAAAGAATTGTTAAGGGGTCGTATTAAAACGTGCTTTATTGCGTCTGAAAAATGATTTTGGAGTGTATATGTTTTGACTAATAGTTATACGCACCGCAAGTATAGTAAAAAATTCTAGAGAAAGAACTGGAAGACACAGTTTTATAAGATAAAATATGTTTATAGATTCTGTCAGAGCAGTGGATTGGATACGTATACGTTTCGACATCAGTAATACTCAACCGAAGCCTGTTAAAAATAAAACCAAAAGAACTGGAAGCCATAATCTAAGACTTAAATATATTTTAAAATTTGAAAAGAAGGTCGTATTAACACATATTTTATATTGTGTGAAAAAAAACCGGAGTGGTAGGCGTATACGTTTTGACAATAGTTATACGCACCGCAAATATTGAAAGAAATTCTAGATAAAGAGCAACGGCAAAGCTCTAGACCTTACACATATTTATATTTGCTCAGAATACGTTTTGGCAACAGTAATACGCAACCGAAGCTTCCTAAAAAACACTATAAGAACTGAAAGACATATTCCAAGACTTAAAGATATTTTAAAATTTGAAAAAAGCGCATATTAAAACGCATTTTATATTGTTTCAGAAAACCCGATGGGGGCGCATACGTTTTGAGAATAGTTATACGCACCAGAGGTATGGTAAAAAAATTCTAGTGAAAGAAGTTTAGGGCAAAGCTCTAGAACTTACAACATGTTTTATATTTGGTCAGAGTACTGGATTGAGTGCGTATACGTTTTGACAACAATAATACGCAAGTGAAGTCTAATTGAAAATACCACTGAGAGAGCTGGAGTACAAACTAGAAGGGAGGGATTGGTTGCGCATACATTTTGACAAAAGAAATACGTAATCGAAGCCCGTTTTAAAAATCCCCGTAAAATAATAGTTATACACACCGCAATTAAAGTAGGAAATTCTAGAGAAAGAACTAGAAGACACAGTTTTATAAGATAAAACATGTTTTTATATTCTGTCCGAGCACTGGATTGGGTACGTATACGTTTCGACAACAGTAATACTCAACCGAAGCCTGTTAAAAGTACAACCAAAAGAACTGGAAGCCATGATCTAAGGCTTAAATATATTTTAAAATTTGAAAAGAAGTGTTTAAGGTCGTATTAACACTAAAATATTGTGTGAGAAAACCCGGAATACGTTTTGACAATAGTTATACACACCGCAAGTACTGAAAGAAATTCTAGATAAAGAGCAAAGGCAAAGCTCTAGACCTTAAACATGTTTTATATTTGGTCAGAATACTGGATTGGGTGCGTATACGTTTTGACAACAGTAATACGCAACCGAAGCTTGTTAAAAATACCACCAAAAGAACTGAAAGACATATTCCAAGACTTAAAGATATTTTAAAATTTGAAAAGAAGCGTTTAAGAAGGCCATATTAAAACGCATTTTACATTGCTTCGGAAAACCAGATGGTGGCGCATACGTTTTGAGAATAGTTATACGCACCAGAGGTATGGTAAACAATTCTAGTGAAAGAAGTTTAGGGCAAAGCTCTAAAACTTAAAACATGTTTTATATTTGGTCAGGATACTGGATTGAGTACGTATACGTTTTGAAAACAATAATACGCAACCGAAGTCTAGTTGAAAATACCACTGAGAGGTCTGGAGTACAAACTAAAAGGGAGGGATTGGTTGCGTATACATTTTGACAACAGTAATACGCAACCGAAGCCTGTTAAAAATACTACTAAAAGAACTTAAGGATATACTGTAGGTCTTACATATATTTATATAAGGTTTGATTGGGACTTAAATAAATTTTAATTTTTATCTGAAAGTCCGAGAGAATGGGAATGGAAGGATTTAGGACTTTACAAACATATACGACAATAGTTATACACTTCTTAATTAAATTTGAAAAAAAAAAACTGAGAAAGCTGGAGTACAAACTAGAAGGGAGGGATTGGTTGCGTATACATTTTGACAACAGTAATACGCAACCAAAGCCTGTTAAAAATACCAGTAAAAGAAGTGAGAGATATGCTATAGGTCTTACATATTTTTATATAAGGTTTGATTGGGACTTATATATATTTTAATTTTTATCTGAAAGTCCGAGAGAAGTGGAATGGAAGGAAATAGGACTTTACAAACACATACGACAATAGTTATACATTTCATAATTAAATTAGAAAACAAAGCTCTAGAACTTAAAACATGTTTTATATGTGGTCAGAGTAGTGGATTGAGTGCGTATACGTTTTGTCAACAATAATAGGCAATCGAAGTCTAGTTGAAAATACCACTGAGAGAGCTGGAGTACAAACTAGAAGGGAGGGATTGGTTGCGTATAAATTTTGACAACAGTAATACGCCACCAAAGCCTCTTAAAAATACCAGTAAAAAACTGAAAGATATGCTGTAGGTCTTACATATTTTTATATAAGGTATGAATGGGGCTTAAATATATTTTAATTTTTACCTGAAAGTCCGAGAGAATTGGAATGGAAGATTAGTTAATATTTTTTAAGCAATTATTTGAGCAACGCACAGTCTACAAAAATATGCAAATTTCTGTACTTTCGACTACACTAAGTAATCATGGCCATTTCTGAGGTATAATTGCGGCTCGTACAAAGAACAAAATATATATGCAAAGATCTAAGACTTTACAAATATTTTATATTATGCCTGAGTACAGGATTGGGTGTGTATATGTTTTGGCTACAGTAATTAAGAACCGAGGTCTAGTGAAAAGTAGTGTTGAATGGACTGAGAGATACAATTTAGAGCCTGAGACGTAGTTTATACTCTGACTGGGTGTGTATACGTTTTGACAACACTAATACGCTGCTGGAGTCTAAAAAAAATAATTTCGTGTTTGCAACCATGAAAGTTAGACGCTTCATAATTCAATTAGAAAACAAAGATTTATTGTTTATATTTAATCAATTTTTTGAGCAACGTACGGCCTACAGAAATATAAAAGTTTTAGTACTTTCGACTACACATTGTAATAATGACCATTTCCAAGGTATAAATGAGGCTCTTACATGTCTGATGTTAACGAAAAATATATCAGTCTTTGTTACTTTTCTAGTATAACATTGTTCTTTAGTCACCATATAGATATATCACAAAATTTTTGTATTTCGAAATTTGTTAGTCTCATTTTAAAAGAAATGTTTGCTAAAAATTTTATCACTTTGGTGGCAACCTTGTGGAATGTTAAAATTTGTTTCTATTCCAGCTTTTACAAATTGTTTGTGACATAATAACAACCAAACTAATTTCTGCTGTTCTTCATTAATTGCTTCTGTTTGTGATATATTTTCATATTAAAAAAATATATATTTCAATGGGATAATTATCAAAGTGTTACTCATAGAGTTTTTTTGTTTTTCAATATTTGATTTGATTTTTCCATCTATGTCAGATAAATTCGCATTTTTTGCAGTTCCAAGGTAGACGTATAACTGTTGACATAAGTCATACGCCACCAAATTCACATTTGCCTTATCTATTTGAAAACTTCAGCGGTTTTTTTCCAATTTAACAAAAAAAAATCACACGACAGATATATGGATGATGAATTTCTCTTTGAATTAATTGCTTCTGTTTGTACTATATATATATATATATATATATATATATATATATATATATATATATATATATATATATATATATATATATACAGTCGAAATCGCTTATAACGTCCTATCGGTTATAACGACCATATCAAAAGTCCCAAATCTCGGGGGCCCTTTATAGCCCTATCGCTTATAACGACATATCGGTTATAGCGACGAATTCCGTCGGTCCCTTGACCGACGTTATAAGCGATTTCGACTGTACATATACTTTTTTAATAGATCTAAGGTAGGCGTATAAGTTTGGACATAAGTCATACGCCACCAAATTAAAATTTACCACATCTATTTGGAAATATTACAGGTTATTTCCACTTTAAAAAGAATTTGGTACGATTGATAGATGGAAGATGAATTTTTCTTTTCACTAATTGCTTCTGTTTGTGATATATTTCCACATTTCAAAACATATTCCATTGGGATAATTATCATAGGTTTATTCATGGGAGTTTTTGCTTTCAATTAGTAAAAAAAAACATTGTAATCAATTGAAAATCAACTCAAGTGTTTCCAGGTTTACATAAATACAATACATACAAATTATAACAGATAATTAAAAAAATGTTAATATATATAAGGCAAATATTTGACTAGATATTAAACACAATTTACTTGTTAATGGTTCCGGGAACTTACCTAAAATGAGAAGAAGAGAAATGAAATAATTAGAAATAATGTTTAATAGTTATTATATTAATTGAACGACATATAAAAATATAATACTCTTATAGAAGTGTAGCACAGGTTATTGGCAAACATACTGCCATTGATTATCACAGTTTATCTCAGGAAAAAGTAATGAGAAATAAATAATTTCCTATAAAAAAACTTTGAATATTCTATTAATCTATATGTGTTTCATAGTCCTTAAATATTTAAAATGCTCTTCTGAAGCCTTAAATAATTAGGATTTGCGTCCTTTGTAAGGTAAATAAATATTTTTGGTAATTTTACTGGGGGCTTATAAGTATTGAAAGCAGTCATACGTCATCATATATTGAAGACAATAGGTGATTTAAAGTGCTATTAAATATTTGAAATCTGTTCAATTTGTTTTCACTGAACCACAAATTTGGACCTCTTTTCTAGATTCTTCGAAGGACCAATTCGTATTTGAGTCCTAAGGCGTATAAGTATTGACAGCAGTCATACGCCACTATACATTGAAGACAATAGGTAATTCAAAGTGCTATCCAATATTTGCAATCTGTTCAGGTTGTTCCCACTTAATCCACAAATTGCCCACTCTTTCCAAGGTGGGTCGAAGGACCATTTCTTATTTAAGTCTTAGGGTAATCTCATTCATATATGAAACATTTCATATTGGAATAGAAATTCCAGTGATAAAAGTGGAAGGTAAAGCTCTAGCGCTTGTTATATATTTGGTCAGAGTACTGGATTGGGTGCCTATACGCTTTGGCAACAGTAATACGCAACATAGGCCTGTTAAAATACCACTTAAACACGTGTGCGAATGAAACACGCCCGAACTTTAGTTTTCGAAACAATTTTAACTTTGCTTTTGCTTCAAAACAAAAAACAAATTTGAAAAACACACAAGAGTTTGGACGTGTCTCTTTCGCACACATTTTTCTTTCGACATACAGAAACAGGCTGTAAATCTCATTGAAATTTTCAAATTTCATCATTCATAAAAGGGGCTACCAACTTTATTACCCTTTACCCACATCAATCAACAACATATCACATCTAGCAGACATTTTGTGCCGTTTTTATTTTAACTCATTTCCTTTTTTTCCAAGAATTTCAAAACTAAACATTAAAATATGGTCCTTCGACCTGGTTACTGAGTGTAAAAGCCTCACATCAATCATCACCTAACCGGGGCCACCATTAACACACATTTCTTACAAGGGGAAGACACATTTCAAACTATTTTTTTTTAATTTTCTTCCTGTGTTAAATTTTAAAATCCAAATAGAAATGAAGAAAGACAGCTAAAACATTTACCCAACTGACGTTTTCCTGATGGATGGATGGCTGGATGAATACCTACATCATTTGTCACTTTAGCAACAAAGTAAAAGCAAAGATGGATTTGTATTCAAATGTTGTTCTTCTTGTCCCTTCAATAATATTACACAACGGATGATAGAAGAAACTGTATACAAAATTGTTTTCCTTTTTGGAAAGAAAAAAAAAGAAAAAATAATATAAAAAACATAAAAACGAATTGTAAACCCAAATAAGTTTTCCTTCTTTGGGGTTACAATACTTTTCCATTCACCTACAAGAAGGCGGACAGGCAGGCGGATGGCCATGGAGGAAGTAACAAAAAAACTTGTAAACATCTTAATATTTTTCCACTACCGTTGTTATCTTTTGCAAGGATACATTTCGTCATAAAAAAAGAGAAGGGAACTCTTATAAGTTTGTCTATCTCTATGCCTTCCCTTTCACATACACATTAAACAGGGTTTCGGCCATTTGCCTTCCCCCCTCAGCATCTACCTATATGCCTCGTTTGGTTTTAAGGATAACAACAAGCTGAAATGCATGTAAACACTTAAACCACTTTTTTGTTGTGTTTTTTTGTCTATGACTTTTTAACTTGTTTTGGGGAAGACGTTCGTTCCCCCCTGAGACAGACAAGGGACCGGTCGTATTTTAATATTACAAACTGTTACAAACAGAAAAGAAGCAAAAAGAAAACACATTTTATATCCACATACTTAAGTTAACACCTTTTAACAACATTTGGGTCAAGAGATGACAATGTAAATGACAAGGATCCGAAGAAAAATAATAATCACAAAACTTGGTGATGCTGGGGAGGAATTTCTAATCACCCCCTGACTAAGTGAGTGACTGGCTGACTGACTGTCAACTGTGAGTGTTGTCTAAGTGACTGTTTTGTTATTTGCTATTAAAATAAGACATTTGTATTTGTCTATTTTTCTTTTTCTCATTGATAAAATAATCTTTGAAGGTTTTTTCTCTTTACATAGAATTAATGGAAACACTTTTTAGATGACTTGTCTTCCTTCTAAGGATTCAATTGTTTGTACATCCATTAAATGTTATTGTTATTCCAAAACATTCAGAGTATTCTAATAAGTTTGGAGAAAAAATAAATCATATTATGGTCCTTCGAGCTAAACAAAAATGTTTCATTCAAAGTAATATCCAGACTTCATCATCTGGAAAGACCTTTTAAATTGTTTTCAAATCTGATTTTTTGCCTTACAAATTAATTTCAATCCTACCCCATGCAGTGCGGTAATTTGACAAACTCAAAGGACAATTTAGAAATTATTGTTTACTTATCAATCTGTTATCTTGTTATTTTGCTGCGAATCATAGCACTATTATTTTTTAGTTGAGTCGAAGGACCATTTCATATTTGAATCTTTGCAGAATTTTTATTAAAGTGGAGGACCATTTCTTGTCTGATTTGAAGGAGGAACATTTCCTTAGTTGAGTGAAAAATATTAATGTTTAATGATTCTAAGGTGGACGTATAAGTGTTGACATAAATCATACGCCACCATTTGTTATACGAAAGATCATTTGTTTGATTTAAGGGAAAAATTTAGGCAAAGTGGAGCAATTCGTTAGTTTAATCAAAAAAAAAAAAAAAAAAAAAAAATAAATAAATAAATAAATAAATAAAAAGATTAATAATAATTTTAACTATCCTAAGGTGTGCGTATAAGTGTTGACATAAATCATACGCCATCATTTGTTATTCAAAGGACCATTTATTTGACTTAAGGAAACATTTTAGGCGAAGTGGAGCCATTCGTTTGTTGAGTCAAAAAATTAATAAATAAATAAATAAATAAAAAGAATAATAATAATAATAATAATAATAATAATAATAATAATAATAATAATAATAATTGGTAACTATCCTAAGGTGGTCATATAAGTGTTGACATAAGTCATACGCCACCATTTGAACTTTGTCTCTATTCTTCATAAATTAAAAAAAAAAAAAAAAACAGGAACAGTACTTTTGACAAGTAACGAAACGAAATATGGTGGCCGTCTCCAAAGGAACAAAAATAAAAAAAAAACACAGAAAACCTCAAAAACTTCTGTTAACAATTTTAAGTAAAGACATAACTGTGGAAAATACAAATGCTAGTTGAAAATGCTCGTAAATTTCAAGCTTTGTTTGACTGAGAAGGGCAATGACAAATTGAATTTTGAAATAATTTAAAAACAACCAAATATTAAGAAAGAATTATGCCGAGGAATCATTTCAGCACTCCATATCTGGGCCGAAGGATCATTTCATGTTTGAGTTTAAGGACCGAGTCATGTTTGAGTCAAAGGAGCGTTTAAAGCTTGTATCGAAGGACCATTTCTGAATATTTTCTTTATTATTAAATATTCCCTGGAATGTAATACACAACTCTTCAGAACATGTCATTGTTGTAAAATGCCTCTATGCCGTTCTTTTCAGTACATTTTTCAACGACGATTTAATAAAAATGTCAATAAAGTAGTGAAATCCGAAATGCGAGAACAAACTGTTGGTGTGAACTGTGTTTGAAATACGTGTTGTAAAAGATATGATGCAAAATACCGCTGAAACAACATGAAGTAAGCATTTTAGAGTTTCAGAATGTTCTAAAGAATTGTTGAGAACTTTATTTGGAAGGTTTTTGCAAAAGGTTACTTGGTTCAACTCCCAATGGTTTAGCCGATACTGACCAGAATTTCAGCAATTATGTAAAATTTTCTATATTTTATAGATTTTGATGCCCTAGATGGAGTTTTTCTTATGTGGTTTCTTCAAGAGATAAGTTCTACTAGTTTAGGGCTACAATATTGCTAAAGACAGCAAGGCCAAATTCCTATTCGTTTCTGAGATAAAGGCCTGATAAATGCAAAAAAGTGAAGATTTAGCCCGGTTTAGATGAGGCCATAAAATCCGAACTGGATCTGACAGGACAAAACCCAACTAGGGTTTTTGTAGTCTAAATATGCACTTTCAAAAAATCCATGCTAGAAGTTGTTTGCATTTTCAGTGTTGCATAGTGTTATGTGAAGCAAAAATCTTAATAATGTAAATTGTAGCACCATTTCTTAGTAGGGTTTGAAGGACCATTTCGTATTTGAGTCGAAGGACCATTTCTTCGAAGAGAATTTTATGCGAATAGTACAGCCAGTCCTTACTTGAGTCGAAGGACCATTTCCTTTTTGAATCGTAGCACTATTTTTTGTATGAATTGAAGGACCATTTCCTTTTTGAATCGAAGGACCATTTCATGTTTGAATTGAAGGAACAGTTATTATCTGATGCAAAGGTCTTTTAACGCGAATAGTAGCAGCAGCATTTTTAGTTGTGTCGAAGGACCATTTCTTATTTGAATCGTAGCACCATTTATTTTTCTAGTTGAAGGATCAATTCGTTCTTGAAGCGTAGGACCATTTCATATATGAATCGAAGGTCCATTTATTATCTGAAACAAAAATCTTTTTATGTGAACAGTAGCACAATTTCTTAGTTGGATCGAAGGACCATTTCGTATTCACGTCGAAGGACCATTTCTTGCCTGATGCAAAGGTCTTTTAATGCGTATAGTACAGACATTCATCAGTTGAGTCGAAGGACCATTTCTCATTTGAATCGAAGCAATATTTTTCTGTATGATTTGAAGGACCATTTAATTTTTGAAACGAAGCGCCATTTCATATTTAAATCGAAGGACCATTTATGATGCAACGTCCTTTAAATGCGAATGGTAACACCATTTTTTAGTTAGGTCGAAGGACCATTTCTTGTCTAATTCAATGGATAATTTTATGCGTATAGTGAAGCCACCATGCCTTAATTGAGTCGAAGGACCATTTCTTACTTGAATAGTAAGACTAATATTTGAGTTGAAGGACCATTTCATATTGTTCTCATAGAAAGGCTCTATAGAAGCAACCCTTATTATAGAAAAGCTCTATAGAAGTACCCCTTTTTAAAGAAAGGCCCTATAGAAGCACCCCTTTTTACAGAAAGGCTCTATAGAAGCAACCCTTATTATAGAAAGGCTCTATAGAAGCACCCCTTATTATAGAAAGGCTCTATAGAAGCACCCCTTATTATAGAAAGGCTCTATAGAAGCACCCCTTATTATAGAAAGGCTCTATAGAAGCACCCCTTATTATAGAAAGGCTCTATAGAAGCACCCCTTATTATAGAAAGGCTCTATAGAAGCACCCCTTATTATAGAAAGGCCCTATAGAAGCACCCTTTCTTATAGAAAGGCTCTATAGAAGCACCCTTTCTTATAGAAAGGCTCTATAGAAGCACCCCTTCTTATAGAAAGGCTCTATAGAAGCACCCCTTATTATAGAAAGGCTCTATAGAAGCACCCCTTATTATAGAAAGGCTCTATAGAAGCACCCCTTATTATAGAAAGGCTCTACAGAAGCACCCCTTATTATAGAAAGGCTCCATAAAGCACCCCTTATATTAGGAAGGCTCTATAGAAGCACCCCTTATTATAGAAAGGCTCTATAGAAGCACCCCTTATTATAGAAAGGCTGTATAGAAGCACCCCCTATTATTGAAAGGCTCTATAGAAGCACCCCTTATTATAGAAAGGCTCTATATTATATTATTATAGAAAAGCTCTATAGAAGCACCCCTTATTATAGAAAGGCTCTATAGAAGCACCCCTTATTATAGAAAGGCTCTATAGAAGCACGCCTTATTATAGAAAGGCTCTATAGAAGCACCCCTTATTATAGAAAGGCTCTATAGAAGCACCCCTTATTATAGGAAGGCTCTATAAGTGAAGCACCCCTTATTATAGGAAGGCTCTATAAGTGAAGCACCCCTTATTATAGGAAGGCTCTATAAGTGAAGCACCCCTTATTATAGGAAGGCTCTATAAGTGAAGCACCCCTTATTATAGGAAGGCTCTATAAGTGAAGCACCCCTTATTATAGGAAGGCTCTATAAGTGAAGCACCCCTTATTATAGGAAGGCTCTATAAGTGAAGCACCCCTTATTATAGGAAGGCTCTATAAGTGAAGCACCCCTTATTATAGGAAGGCTCTATAAGTGAAGCACCCCTTATTATAGGAAGGCTCTATAAGTGAAGCACCCCTTATTATAGGAAGGCTCTATAAGTGAAGCACCCCTTATTATAGGAAGGCTCTATAAGTGAAGCACCCCTTATTATAGGAAGGCTCTATAAGTGAAGCACCCCTTATTATAGGAAGGCTCTATAAGTGAAGCACCCCTTATTATAGGAAGGCTCTATAAGTGAAGCACCCCTTATTATAGGAAGGCTCTATAAGTGAAGCACCCCTTATTATAGGAAGGCTCTATAAGTGAAGCACCCCTTATTATAGGAAGGCTCTATAAGTGAAGCACCCCTTATTATAGAAAGGCTCTATAAGTGAAGCACCCCTTATTATAGAAAGGCTCTATAGAAGCACCCCTTATTATAGAAAGGCTCTATAGAAGCACCCCTTATTATAGAAAGGCTCTATAGAAGCACCCCTTATTATAGAAAGGCTCTATAGAAGCACCCCTTATTATAGAAAGGCTCTATAGAAGCACCCCTTATTATAGAAAGGATCTATAGAAGCACCCCTTATTATAGAAAGGCTCTATAGAAGCACCCCTTATTATAGAAAGGCTCTATATATTTTTGAATTGAAGGACCATTTCATATATAAATCAAAGGACCCTGTATTATCTAAAATTTATTTTAATGTGAATGATAGCACAAATCTTAGTTGGGTCAAAGGACCATTTCACATTTGAATCGAATTTTTTATTTGAATCGAAGGACCAGTTCTTATATAAATCGAAGGACCATTTAAGATTTCACTGGAAGGACCGCCATTATATTAGAGTCGAAGGGCCATTTCTTTTCTCATTTAAAAGAATATTAGTTCCATATTTTAGAGAGCTGGTGATCTGCTCATAGAAGAGCTGGTGCTCTTTTCATAGAAGAGCTGGTGCTCTTCTCATAGAAGAGCTGGTGCTCTTCTCATAGCAGAGCTGGTGCTCTTCTCATAGAAGAGCTGGTGCTCTTCTCGTAGAAGAGCTGGTCCTCTACTCACAGAAGAGCTGGTACTCTGCTCATAGAAGAGCTGGTACTCTGCTCATAGAAGATCTGGTGCTCTTCTCAAAGAAGAGCTACTGCTCATCTCATAGAAGAGCTGGTGCTCTTCTCATAGAAGAGCTGGTGCTCTTCTCATAGAAGAGCTGGTGCTCTTCTCATAGAAGAGCTGGTGCTATTCTCATAGAAGAGCTGGTGCTGTTCTCATAAAAATGCTTGGACTCTTCTCATAAAAGATATTGGGCTCATCTCATAGAATTATTTAATTAATATAAAATACTTTTGACTTGTAATTAAATGGCAAAATAATATGATGGCGTATACATATTGACAACAGTCATACGCCACCAATGATGAAGAGTATTTTATGTTTGAGTAGAGCTCTTTTCAAAGAAGAGCTGGCGCTCTTCCCATAGAAGAGCTGGTGCTCTTCTCATAAAAATGCTTGGACTCTTCTCATAAAAGATATTGTGCTCATCTCATAGAATTATTTAATTAATATAAAATACTTTCGACTTGTAATTAAATGGCAAAATAATATGATGGCGTATACATATTGACAACAGTCATACGCCACCAATGATGAAGAGTATTTTATGTTTGAGTAGAGCTCTTCTCATAGAAGAGCCGGTGCTCTTCTAATAGAAGTGATTGGGCTTTTCTCTTAAAAGGTATTGGGCTCCTGTCATAGAATTATTTAATCAATATAAAATATTTTTGACTTGTAATTAAATGGCTTATTAATGGCTAAATAATATGTTAGCGTATACATATTGACAACAGTCATACGCCACTTGGACCTAATTTGGTTGCTAAAACTGGTTTAATTTTTTTCGCTAGAACTGGTTCAATGTTTTTATGGAGTTCTAAGCCAACATCGAACGTGATCTCCCCCTTGAAATGCAAGTTATTTTATAGCACAATTGTTTTTTTTATGCAATCAGCAATTACCTGGCTGTATAAAGCGTTTTACTCCTTTCGTGTAGTTTTCCTTTTTTTGTATTTTTTTGCTTTTATAAAATCAATCGATTTGCATTTAGAATTCATGGCATTATACAACAAGAACAACAACAAAAAAGAAGACAATCCCACCCACGTTTCTGTGTAATTTTAATGTACTCTATAAAAAGCATTTATTGAACATACAACAACAGCAACAACAACAAGTAAAAATGGAAAACTGACGACTGATTCCATTGGCAAATTGCCCGCATTTCATTAGACATGGAGGCTATACCAAACGACTATCGACTATTGTTTGGTTGTTTGATAGTTTATTTTTGAAATTTTTGTGTGTGTAAAACATGTGTATTTAAAAACGGCTTAAAAGCTACAAAAACAAACAATTAACCTATGAACTTTTTGAAATGTTTGTTTTCTCCTCCCCTTTGGCGCTCCTTCTGCTTTTTGCTCTTTCGTATGTATGGAATATTTATAAACTTTGTTTGCAATTAGAATTTTAAAATTTATTTAAATTTAGAAAATTTTAAGTAAATTATTTTTGTGCAATTAATTTTTGTCTTTTGTCTAAACTATTTGTCGAGCTGCCATTGGGCAATTTCTTTGAAATGCATTGTTGTCTTTTGCTTTAAAGAATTTAATTTAATTTAAATTAATTAGCTTTTTTGCGTATCGCTTTTGTCTCTTTCCACATTCCCTGAAGGCCAAAGCAACAAACAAAGCTATTTAGTTGTGCAAATTTTAAAATAATCTTATCTAAATATTTGCCGTTGGCCCGCTTTTCCTCTTCCCCTCTCTTTTTGAGATACTTATGTGGGAAATTTTGTTGTGTTGTGAGTGTGTGTGTTTCTGAAACCTTTTGTTTGAAATTTTATATCATTTGACACCTGCAGGTGTGATGCCTTTATAAATTTTCATTTGTTTGTTTCACATGACATCTTTTGTGTCTTGTCTTTGACAGTTGTACGACGACATAGAGGCACAAAATAAACAGCCCAAAAAATCTATTGCGAAAATGTGTTTTTGCCCAAAGTTTCCTTCTTGTCTGGGAATGGTATTGTGAAAAAGGTAGTGGCAGCAGTTTTCGACGATTTCATTAATTTCTGTAGATGATGTGCCACTCGCTTGTCAAAGTGAGAAAGGAAATGTGAAGGATATAGGATTGTTGAAAAGACAATGGTCCTTTGACTAGAAATAATGCCTTGTAAATGCTTTAATTGAAAACAGATATCTTCTGAGAAGAGAGCACAAGATCTTATGGGAGAAAGGAGTTTCAGTTCTCCTATAGGAAGTCTCCTTCTATGAGATTGTATGGCCCAATTATTAGAGTTGGGCAATCTCGTTCAATTGAAGGATCCGGATCACTATCTCGTTCAATGACAAAACTTCGTATACTTAATTTCACATGTTGGTTTTTATGATGTTACTCATTCGTCTTTGAACGAGGACAGTGATCTTGATCGTTCAATTGAACGAGATTGCCCAACTCTACCAATTATTTAACTGATCACTGACTTTAATCGTTGAGACAGTACGCCGAATAGTAATTTCAAGAGTGAGGAAAGGTTGCGTATGACTAGCGTCAGTAGTTATACGCAATAATGTGCCTTGAAATATTCAGGACAATCATGAATAAAAATTCCGTGCGGAATTTGTCCAATTATTTAACTGATCACTGACTTTAATCGTTCAGACAGTACGCCGAATAGTAATTTAAAGAGTGGGGAAAGGTTGCGTATGACTAGCGTCAATACTTATACGCAATACAGTACATTGAAATATTCAGGACAATTATTTAACTGATCACTGACTTTAATCGTTGAGACAGTACGCTGAATAGTAATTTAAAGAGTGGGGAAAGGTTGCGTATGACTAGCGTCAATATTTATACGCAATACTGTACATAGAAATATTCAGGACAATCATGAACAATCCAAAAAAGGAATAATTTTGTCAATTCGTCAAGAATTTTCCAGAATTAAGTGAGTCCAGCAGTTTTCAACGTTTGAAAATATTGCTTTTAAAAGAATTGCACTTTTTTTTAAATTATTTTCCATGCGGACAATTAGGAGGGAAATATTTGTGATTGCCCCGATGATTCCCCTATAAGGGCAAAGAATTTTATAATTTTAATATCTTTTGTTTTTTGATTTTCTGCTTCTTCCTTTTCTTCATTAAAGGAAAGATAAGTATTTTGTTCAAAAATAAAACTCATTCAAAATTTTTTCTCTCTTACAAGACATTGGATCGACTGCCTGGTCGGGTGGTGGTCTACATATAGTACATGGTCTACATATAGTACACGTTATTAGCTATTCCATAGCTAAATTGAACGGAAACCATAGGTAGATACCAGTGTGCTCAGAGTTTCCCCAGGATTTCACGGATCCGTTGGTCTTGGGACTTTCCAGGATTTGACATAAATAAGAGGCCGATTATGTATTTGTCGGGGGAAAACCCCATCAATATTGTCAAATTGTATCATTGACCACGGCTTTCATTGTCCCATTACTCGTTTGTCATATGTAGGGTCAGGTTGCGTATGACTAACGTCAATACCTATACGCAATGAAAAAATATTACGACTTCCCAACCAAATACATGGAATTCAAATAATTTTCATTTGAAATTTTTGATCTCCTTTTTCTTTGCAAATTTATCTTGAATCATGAATAAAAATTCCGTGCGGAATTTGTTCCTTTCACAATTTTTATTTTTGTCCAAAAAAGGAAATACCGATTTTAAAAGAATTTCACTTTTTAAAATTATTCTCCATGCGGAAAATTTTGGAGGAAATTTTGGGAAATTAATGTTGTCGAATTTTGTATCATTGATTAAGGGCTTCATTGGTCCATTACTCGTGTGTCATATGTAGGGCCAGGTTGCGTATGACTAACGTCAATACTTATACGCAATGCTGCAATTCCAAATACCTGGAATTCAAATAATTTTCATTAGAAAATTTTGATCTACTTTTTCTTTGGAAATTTATCTTCTGCCCCATAAATTGGTCACATTAAAAGCCAAGTATTTTGTTCCACCAAAAATAAAATTCATTTAAATATATGGCTAACATACAAGACATTATGACCGGCTGGCTGGCTGGCTGGTCGGGTGGTCTACATGTTGTTGCTGCTAGGAAG